>NC_137892.1:104383641-105051732 GCF_963455335.1 Martes martes
TACTCCACCCAATTCCAGCAAATTCCAGACACTATATCCCTTATATGTTTAAAAAAACAAAACAAAACTGTAGTCCTATTAGGCTCTTAAATCAAGCTGAATTTGTGAGCTGTAAGGAAAGGATTAAGAATGCATTCTTCTTTCTTCAAGTTTTCCCTCCTACAAAATGGGTCCTAAGAACAGCCCTCAGCGCCCCAGAAGCCATTCAGCATCTGTGCATCCTTGTCACCACTTAACTATCTCATCTGTTTCTGATGTGTGTATAAACTGTGTCTGTCTGTGTGTGTGTGTGTGTGTGCGCGCGCAGGTGGGGGTGGAGGTGGTCCTGTCACCTGCATCAAAGCAGAAAAACCCTCCACTTAAAGGCCAGGTGGCCTCCTATTTTGCATTCTCCAGGCCTCTTCCAAGGTGTGAGCCCCGCCCCCAGCACACATGTAGCAGAGGTGATCAGCTGGTTCTGAGCCTAAATGCCCAGGTAAGTTTCAAACACAGGGACTGACCCTAGGGACCAGTTGCTTGCTTTGCTTTTCCTTCCTCCTGTTTGAGCAGTGCACTGAAAAAAAAAGTGGCTCAAAATTATAGATACCTTTTAAGGGTGATAACGGTATTGTGGTTTGGTTTGTTTTTTGTTTCGAGAGTCTCTTATCTTTTAGAGAGACATGTTGAGATATTTATAGATGATGTCTGTGATTTGCTTCGAAATAATCCAGATGGCGGCCCAAGAAGGGTGGGGCTGAAACGAAACTGGCCAGGAGCTGACAACTGCGTACTGTGCTCTCTGCTTTTGTCTCTTCATGAAATCTTCCAAAACTGTCTCAAACAGTAAACTCTCTCCTGTTTTCCTATACAGAGGACCCTGAAGAGGGCCAATTCTCTTCTACACTATAAGGGAGACACCATGGGAAGGCTGCTGGAGAGAACCAGGTGCTCAAGTGGCTTCTTTTGTGGCCTCTCACTGAATCTTTTAAAAGGTGCTCACAGTAAATATAACACCGGACAGTATATCATATGCTGAGGCGCTAGCAGACCAACCAGCAGCCAATACACTAAACATCTCCTCAAGCAATGATTCCCCAACCTGCCTGGTCACATGGTCCACAGAACTCCAGAGAAAAAAACAGACTACCAGGCTCCTCCCCCAACCCTGCTGGCACCCACTCTCCAGAAGGCCTGGGAATTCTGCTTTTCACATGAGGCCCTGGGAGTGCTTCTGCTGGGGAAACATTTTGATGGGGCTGTGCAGATCTTCCAGGACAACTACAAAACCTAAAAGAGAAGTAAGAGCAACACACCCCACTCTGGGTAACACCACACTGTCGAAGAAGTGAGAAGCCACACAAGTCAGTAAGCTCGGAGATGAGGGTGTGGAGAGGGGGCAAAGGTGGAAGAGCCTGGTGGCAGGTGTCAGAGCAAGGGCTTTGGGAGAAGCTTCTAACTCCAGGTCTCGCTTTACCTAGCGTCTGCATGGCTTCCTCGCTCTGCTGGACCTGCTGGGACATCATCCTGCTGATCCCCATGAGGCTCTCCGTGATGGCACTGGACGTCTGGGCCAGGCTCTCTTTGGTGGTTTTCCTATAAGTCCAGAGTGGGAGGAGGCATGTCAACAAAACCCTGGCTGCAAGAAAACCCATCTTCAAATGAGATCCCATTTTTTTTTAATCTATCAAAATAACATATTTAAATATCAATGATCACAGTCAACACCTGCAAGGGTATGCTGATACCACATTCCTGAAGACTACTAGTAGGAATGCAATCTGGTGCTACCTTCTGTAAAGCAATTTGGCAATACGTATTAGGAGCCTTAGAAACATTTATGCCTTTGGCCCAATAATCTCATCCCTGGGAAACTCTCCAATGGAAAAATCCAAAATGTGGACAAAGCCTTATGTCCTAAGATGTGGCCTTGTATATTATTTACAATACTGACAAACCAGAAATGTAAGCAGACACAAACAGGATTAGCTAATACAGGGGAATACTATGTACTCTTAAACTTTGTTTACAGAGTTTCTAAAATAACAAGCAAATCTTTGTGCTACTATACTATGTGAAGAAGAGCAGGGCCCTATGTTTTCTATACGGTATGATTCTGACTTCGTAAAAAAAAAAAAATGGTGGGAGGAGGCAATATATCAAAATGCGTGCAACACAGTGACTGTATGTTTTCAGTTTGTCATTAACATTTTTCTTTATTTTACCAATTAATTACAAGTAAGCATGTATTTCTTTTATACTTAAAAAAAATTACCTATATAATAAAGTGCCAGTTTTACACTGAAAACAAGAAGGGGTTTCCTATGCAGGTTTTGCACCTTGCCAGTTGCTATCTGTTATTTCATCAGGGCCCAGAAAGACAAAAAGACAGATACCTTTGCCTTAAGAGGTCTCCTCCCTGGAGAAGTTGTGCTTTCTCTAGATTGTCGATAGCAATTTTGCAAGTGAGATTAGCCTTCCTCCATGAGGTCTGATTGCTGAAATCAGAAGGGTCTTGCATGAGTTTCTGTCAGTCAGATCAAGTCACAGCAGTTCTTCCTTCTGGCAAGGGAGTGAGGGGGAAGGCCACCCAGGAGTGGACACCACAGAGTCCATACCTCCTGCCACTTCCACCTCCTGGTGGCCCCAGCAACTGCTAAAGCTCAGGCAACAACATCTCTGGTCTGGACCCTGGAGGCCATCTCTGGGATGTTCTCCTACTGCCCTACTGTCTATAGCTGTCCCTTTCCTTCCAGGGCAGCAAGAGGGAACAGTCTGGCCATGGCACTTCTGTGCTGACAGCCTGCAGTGGTTTCAGACTTCAAACTCGCCTTGGGGGTACAAGGCCCTGCTCTGTCAAGTTATTATTATAACATTTTACTGCTCTCTGCCTTGTGCACTGGTTGGTTCCACTTCTTGAAGAAATGAAAGAACCATGAAGAACAACCATGTCTTACTCATCCCTGGATCACCAGTACCTACCCAGAACAACAGTTCCTGGCCCATTAGCCAATCAATAGGTATTATGAGAAGTAGGAAAATCATAGAAAAGTAGTTTTCCTCAATATTTCTTTCCTTTTCAAAGTTTTAATTTTTTTCTTTTTTTTTCTTCTTTGAGAGAGAGAAAGAGCACGTGTGAGGGCGAGAGCAGGGGGAGAGGCAGAGGGAGAGAGAGAAAATCTCAAGCAGGCTCCATGCTCAGCACAAAGCCTGACACAGGGCTTGGTCCCAGTGCCCTGAGATCATGACCTGAGCCAAAATCAGGTGTTGGGCGCTCAACTGACTGAGCCAACCAGGCGCTCCTAAATTATTTAAATTCCAATTAGATAACATGCAGTGTAATATTAGTTTCAAGTGTGCAATACAGTGATTCAGCACTTTGGTCTTGCTCAGTATTTTTTTTAAGATTTGTCTTTAGACACCCAGAACAATCATGAATAAGATAAACACCAGGTATTAGGCAGAGCCCAGTTTCATGGGATTTATTATTTCTTTACCCGACCTCCCTTATGAGAGACAACTCAAATTTGGTGAACAGCTCCCTGGGGTTAGCAGTGCAGCCTTTGTGGATGGACTATAAAAATGTTAACTGCACCCCTCGGAGAATCAAACTTAAGAACTAGAGCTCTTTGGGAGCTGATTCACATCAACTGTGCTAAGCCCTGAGATACTTACAAAGTCAAACACGGGGCCCGTGAACTGGCAGGGTGTTTTTCTAAGAGCACCTCTGTGCTTAAAACATTAAAATGAGCTCTCTGCCACCAGAACAGCACTGCTATGCCATTCTACACCTGATATTTAAAAAGAATCGATTACATTTTTGAACTGTTAGCAAGGGGGTTCTGCTGGGCCTTGTGACACAGACATGAGTAAACCACAGTGGCTGCCCTCAAGGGGGCTCAATTTATTGGGGAAAAAGACAAGCAAACAAACATTTGCTGAACAGTGTGATAAGCATGATAACCCAGGCAAGCACAACCAGTTTTCACACACAACTGCCGAAGTATTCATTTACTGCTTTCTCTCTCTCTCCCCTGTAACGCCACATTGTGAGTGGCCATTCTCAACTTTAAACCCATGCTAAGCCCATCTTATCTGGTGTAACTTACTATACTTTATACAATGGGTCCTCCTGACTTAGTGTTTATAATCTGAGTATCCTTGGTGGCCAACGGAAGCAAACACCATCACGGCACAACTGAGCCAAGCATTTTAACACTGGTCGCCACTCACACATCCCTTCCTATTTATACTAGCCTCTACCATGCCCACATCTTTGTCAGTCTCCTCCCGTTGCTGGGTGTTATAAACACAGCTGTTGCTCAGCAAGGATGCTGCTGGAGAATTATTCAAATCAGAAGCAAAACCAGAGACAAATACAGGTCTGGCAGAGTTAGAGCAATTAACAAGTTTGAAGGGAACACCCAGGAGGAGGATGATTAGCAGGGGCTTCAAAAGAGAACGACCTGGCTACCAGAGGATTGGGAAAGCTGATGGAGCCCTCAAATATTTTTGCCACAAGGCTTATGATTATGATACAAAAGTCAAATGTGAAGGGACAGGTACTGTTTCATGCCATCAGACAATTTTGTTAGAAAGTCCCCCAACTCAATACCCAGAAATAGCATATACTCAATTATACAAAGGTTAGCAGACAGCTACAACGATAACCACCATTTAATATAGCATAATATTTTATATTTTTGGGTGTTTTATTTTTTAAGATAAAGTTCCATTTAAAACTTTCTAAATTTTGGTCCATTTTAAGTAGGACTTTCTCTGGTAGCAATTACCCTTAAAGAAAAAAGACCCTGTGGTGAGTGCTATGAATTGTGTAGGCCTGTATTCACAGACCTGTACCCCTGGGGCAAATAATACATTATAAGTAAATAAAAATTATTAATTAAAAAAAGACCCTGTACCACAAAAACAACCACTTTTTGGTTTTGTCTTAAAAAAATAAAATATAGTATAATGGTAAATATGCTACCAACAACCACTGCTGGCCCCTGCTTTGAGAACTACTGATCTAGAGAAGACACTCAGTCTGTGTATAAATGATACAATTAAATCATTAAGCCAGGTTTGTTAGGCAAATCCTTGTACAAGCCTCCCAGGGAGCCAGCGACCCAGCACAGGCCCCACCTACCTGAGCATCTGCTTTTTGTGATTCTCCACTTCCTGGAGCAGAACTTGTTTCTCTGACTCTTTGTCTTGCTCTTTAGCTGACTGCTCAAGCTCCTTTTGGGGAAAAGAGGTCTATATTAAAATAATTTTAAAAGCCAATATAAAAACCAAAGAGCACTTCTCTTTCTAGGCGGTTACACAATAGCACTTGAAAATCCTTCTAAAAGAGAACACTTAGAGGGGTGCCTGGGTGGCTCAGGTGTTAAGTGTCTGCCTTTGGCTCAGGTCATGATCCCAGAGTCCTGGGATTGAGCCCCACATCGGGCTTCCTGCTTGGCAGGAAGCCTGTTTCTCCCTCTCCCACTCCCACTGCTTGTATTCCCTCTCGCTGTGTGTCTATCAAACAAATAAATAAAATCTTAAAAAAATAATAAAGAGAGAACACTTAGGACTGCCAGGTAACAGAGAACAAACATCTTTGTAAGTATATAGCTGACTTGCAAGAAAGTAAGGATAATCCTCAGGGCCCCAGGGAGAGAAGGGAACTAAGAGCCAGAGCGCTCAACCCGTGAGCTATGCATAGCTGCCCTGGAATGAGAGATTCACTCCTATAATCTAGGGCACACCTGGGATGAAAAGGGAATAAAAAGTTAGTAAATAGGAGCCCCCTGGTCCCATTTGGAGATAACATGGAAATACCAAACTGCTACATGTCTAAATGCTCACTCTCAAACCCTGTAGCTATTTCATTATCGATGAGTAGCAAACAATTTGAAGGTTCACTGTGTGCCCATATTTACACACATACATTCATATATATAAAACATGTGAAAATAACAGCCTTTCAAAAATAAAAAATTAAATGATTCAATCGGTGCCAGAGTGGAGGCAAAAAGATCAGCGAGGTTCAGTGATATTGCTAAAATTCTTAAGTAAACTCTTATGAAAGAAACTGCTTATTTTCACAATTGCCTTGCAAATCCCTTAAGAAGGCAACGCACCGGACCTACTATTTCTGAATGGCCAGTTTTTCTTCCAGCTTTGAAAGACTGTGCTCTGTTGAACAACGGAAGTTGTTAGGAGCATCTGGGGCCACGTCACAGTAAAATCACAAGTCTTTAAATCCCAGCACCACAAGCAGTGAGACCAGGTGCCCCAAGGCCCACTTAGGGATGGGCAAATCCATGCACCCATCTTATTCTCACTAGGGCACAGCAGCAGAAATAGGCTATGCAAATGGGTACTTCTCACTCCAGTGGTTTTTGAGATAGCACATATACCTTAGTTGGATTCAGGAGTGCTGTATGTGCATATGAAGTGATTGCACACCTTAGAAACAGGAAGGAAGAGGCTAGGCAAAGCACAGGATTAAAAAACCCCAGGAGACACTGACGATGCATTCAAAAGTTCCTTACTTTTACCTGGAGAACACGGTAGTACAGTTACTCGCACTGTCAAAACGTTTACAAAAGAACCTGGACAGCTCTCAAGCGGGGGTTACTGCCAGGATGGAAGCTTCCTCATTGTTCCCCAATCTCTCCACTTCTCAGCTCTGCAGATACTCACCTGTATTCTGTGCCGCAATTGCTGAAACTTCTCTTTTACTTTAGTATTCAGTTCAGTAAGTGCACTTAATGGTCCTGAACAATCTCGAATATCCTAGGAGAGACACTGAAGAGGTGAGGCGGGCCTTTCTCGAGGCAATAAAATGAAACAATAACATCTGTACAGTGAGAGTTGGCTTAGACCACAACTAAGGCTGGCCTACTGACTATAATTCATCCTGATATTTGTGGCTTACCTCTGCAACACAAGCAAAAACATTATCATTTACATTTCTCTCATATCTCTTTAAATTAATTTTGAGCAGGTAATATAAGAACATAAAAAGAAACACAACTGTCTTGACTTATTAGTTCCTAAAGTTTAACAAAACGCCGCCCGGTCAGTATAAAAAGGCCTACAGCAGCTTGTATGTCCAACAAGAATGGACATCCGAAGGTGATACTTAAACTTTAGATCTTTCCAACTTGAAAATCAGGATGCTCAATTCATGGCATCATAGGACAAGGTTAACTTCAACCTGATTTTACAAACCATCTATTATAAATCATACTGTTTACAGACATGTTCAAGGGTAGATTTAGAATTTGTTTCTGGACATTCAAAATTACTGGCGTCAGGTTTTAGAGCAGGCCTTAGACCCAGAGTATGTGGATTCAAATTCTGGCCATAGCAACTTTTTGGATGTGTAACAAAAAGTCACTTGAGTTCTCTCTGCCTCAGTTTCCTCATCACATTGCCCACCACACAGACATCTAATAAGATGAGTCTTATTAGAGAGTACAGAAGGGGACTAAAGCAACTTAGATTATGTGAAAAGGCAATTTTATTTGTATGAATCCTAAATTTATTTTTCTAGACTCATCCCAGAAGTTCTGCAATGTGTATGGAGAAGTGAAGTTGAAGACGTTTAAAAGTTTGCATCAAGTTTCCTCACTTATTCTCTGGCTTATTCGTTAAATCACACACCCTTGCACCACCATAAGGTTTATTCTGCATCTGGTTTCCATGGAGAGTCCTACTGTCCTTCACTTTTTGCCACAGCTAGTTGCAAACTAAGTCTACATCTCATGTTTAGTAACATTTGTTGGAAAGGGAAATGACGCCTAAAATCAAGGTTTAAAACTCCCGGTTTCTTTCTGCTAAATTCAAGGAACCATTTCTACATTCCTAACTCTTGCCTATGCCAACTGGTTATTGCTCTGCGGCCTTCTACCCTTAAATGGCTTAAGGCAAAGCATCTCAAGTACCGCATCTGTTCAACAAAGTTGTAGATACTCCCTAAGTCCCTTCTCTAGGCTGACTTTCCCCGTCCGCTCGCAGTCTTGCCACCACCTGCCTTCTGATTCAGGCCTTCGCATTTTACCCGATTTCCTCATTTACAAAGTTCATTTCATCGGGTGCCTCCTGTGTCAGGCAGCCTTTGGTGCCAAGGTACACCACACCTTGACCAGCTGGCCAGGAGGGGGTGGGGCTAATGGGCTCCCAGAACGCCACCAAATGGTGGGGAAGTTGGTGTCAGAAGGCGGGCCTACCAGGGAGGCAGGTATGTTGTGCGGTGGTCCCCGTAGATAAGTGTGTGAGGGGGCGGCCAATGGGGGCCACAAAGGGGAAGCCTGGTCAGGGGCCGGGGAACATAGGACTGTCCAGACAGGGCAAGACAACAGCAAGTGAAGGGAGGATCAGGGCCAACGGTCAAGGAGACGGGACCAAAGGGGCACCACTACGAAGTAGCCGGCCATGGGGCGGTACCAAAGACCTCAGAGACTTGACCAAGTGGTTAAAGCTCGGGAGGGAGACCACCGAGTTCACAGGAGGCCACTGGAGCCTGGGTTTAGGACGCTGGAGCCCGGCAAGGGTCCCGGGATTAGTACCTGGATAAGCGCCTTCACCTCCAGGTCGAATTTGACAATCTCTTGGTTACAGATACGGACGTGGACATCTTGCGGGGCCGCCATGTTGAGGACGCCAGCGACGGGCAGCGGCGGTGCCCAAATTTATGCGCGTTTCGCGTCGCGTTCCTTCCGCGTGTGGTCTTTCGGCAGCGCCCTCTAGAGACCGGCCTGAGGCGAGCGAGGGTCCAGGCGGTAAGTCCTGGGGATTTTTCCTGAAAACTCGGGATGGATTCAGCTTGGCCTCTTTCCTCCTAAGAAAACGGAGAAGAAGATAGGGAGTATCAAGGGCGTTTTAACAGTGGCTTTTCCCCATCTTCTATCTAAGAGCCATTCTAATGACTCCATATTTTTTGCATAATGGGGGAAAAAAAAGACTGGAAGGAAAGTATCAATTGGGATGTCTCTGGAAGGAGGAGTTAACAATTTTTTATATTTTAAATTTTCTTGTATTTTTCATATGTTGTACAATGAATATAAATTGTGGAGCGAATGAAAAATGGTATTACTACTTCTAATGTATGGAATTCAAGGCAGGTCTCTTAGAGCACCCCTGCCAGTTCAACACTCTGTCCAAGGGTTCTAAAATCGCAACTGATCAAGCCACCTCCCCGCCTATACCTCTTCTATGGCTCCTGGCAGTTTCCTTTTGTGTACAGGTGGATTTATTAAATCTACCTCGCTGGAGTAGTTTTGATGGAAATAATTAAGAGCAGACCCTCAACAAATGGTGGCTCTTTTGTTTCATTTTTATTATTAAATAGTCCAAGTTTCTTAGCTGGTCTTCAAGGCTGTGAGCTACCTCAGCCCATCCCTCTCCAGGATTCCTCAAGCTCTTTTTGGATCTGTAGCTTTGGAATGTGATGTTACCTTTTCTTAGAAGGCTTCCCCCCTTCTCGTTCCTACCCCGTGTACTTTTGTTCACATTAGCAAGCATAAATTATGAAGATCTGAATGCCTAGCTGTGTATTTCTCTTAATCCTACAGCCACAGCTGAAATAGGCAATGCCCCAGTTTTACAGCTCAGTAGATGGACTAAGAGTAGATCACAGCGAAACCAAAACTGAACACCCCTGCCCCATGGTTACCTAACATGAACATGGCAGAGCCTTCGCTGAAAGCCATGTCTTCCCTCAAAAACCAAATATGGCCCCTTGGGTAGTGTTGTACACATGGAGCTGTGTATCTTGCCCATCTGTTTCTCCATTGCTCCACACGGCCCCTTAAGGTGTTCATCATCCCACCGCACCTAACAGGCACCGTATTGCTGGCTTGGGAGTCAACCCTGCTTGACTCCTGCTGGATGACCCCCTTCACATCTCTGTGCCTCAGAATCCTCCCGACGCTAACTGGTGGTAATCACAGGGTTGTTTGAAGGATTAAATAAGGTGGTACATGAAGAGCGCCAAGCATAGTGCAGCAGTGTGGCATGTGTTTAAGAACTCAATGGGCATTAGCTGCTATGACATTACTGACATTTTTGGAACGCTGCCTATGTGCCAGGCACTTTGTGCTAGGTTCTTAATGTGTGTCATCGAACTGAACTCTCATGACAAACCTATGAGGTAGAATTATCCACATTTTACACGTGAAGAAACAGCATAGAGAGAATGACTTGCCCAGTGCAGAAAGTGCTAGTCGAAAGATATGTGCATTTTAAAATTTGGATACATACTACCAAATTGCTCTTCAGACAGTTTATATCCATTTATACTCCCACAGCAGTGCGGTACAAATGCCTGCTTTCCCGCCAACGTGCTGTGTTAACAAATACTAAGATTTTTTAATTTGCATTTCTTTTATCATGAATGAGATCGAGCGCTCTTTGTATTTACTTTGCACACTTCTCTACTGTGTGGTTGTTCTTTTTCATACCAGTTTCCAGAAGCTCTTTATATGGTAGGAGGATTAGCCCTTAGCTTTTTGCATAGAGTTTCAACTTGCCTTATGATGGTTTTGGCCTTAAAGACGCTTTTTAAATTTTTATTTCACATAGAATTTATCGATCTTCATTTATGACTCCTGGATTTGGGATCCAAGTTAGAAAGGCCTCCCTGTCCCCACCCCACGGGTTTTAAAGGAATTGCCCACATTTCCTTCTGTTATTTGTTCATTTATACATTTTGAGATACATACTGGCTTACTGTACGAGATACAGAGCCAACTTTTCTTTTCCAGAGTTTCCTAGTTGTTCCAACCCCATTTTCTGAGGAATCCATCTTTTTCTCACTGGTTCTGCATGCTACATCTACCATAAAAAATTCTTACATTTGAATCTATTTCTAAACCTTCCATTCTGTTCTGTTGGCCTATTTATGGGCCAAAATGACAGTTTAATTTATACTTTAATGTGTTTTCATGTGTTTGGTTTAAATGCCCAATCTTTTTCTCCTCCCAACATCTCCCAATTATTTTTTCCCCTATGAACTTTGTGGGTTTTTTTTTTTAAATCCCATTTCTATGTTTTGAGATAGCATTAAATTTTTAATATAATTTTGAAGACTGACAGCTTCATGTTGTTGGCTGCCCCGGTTCAAGAACTTGGGTCTTTTTTTCCATTTGTTCATGTCTTCTCCTGTGTCCTTCATGTTAAAGTTTTCTTTATCTAGACCCTGTACATTTTAAGTTCATTTCTGGTGATGTTTTAAGACTAAAATCTTTTCAAGAAACTGACGTTTTTCAAGTCACTCAAAAGTTTTGGATCCTCAGATGGAAGCTCCCTATTTAGGACACAGGACCTTGGGACCCTTTCACATCTGGCTTCTTGCTGGAAATTCCTATGTAGCTGACAGTTTCCATGCAATTTTTCTGCAGTAGTTAAGGAAAAAAACATAGCTCCCTTTTTCTCCACCCTCCAACATGCTCCCTTCTAACAAAGAGGCCCAATTCTAAGCCCTTAAGCTAGAGGCCATCTTTGAGGGATAGACATACAATGTGGTGACCCACACTCTCACTGACTTATTGCGAATGCTATTTTGCTTCTATCACCTTTACCCTTAGATCCTGAGATGAGCTTTTGGTTACTACATCTGCTAGTTTTTGGCTTTAGTTCTGTTTCAGATTCTAAGCCTATTATCTCCTTCATAAACAGATATCCATGCAAACATTACCTGTGACCTGGCCTGGTCCTTAGGAGTATGAATTGTCTCTGAGTGCAGAAGACTGGAGTTTGAATTGGGGCTATCATATAAGCTGGGTCTGAGGTGAGTCCCCTTATCTGAGTCTATTCTCTTTTGTAAAATGGACATGACCACCCACCTCAATGCACCGTTGAGAGCTGAGTTACCTGACAGGAAAGCACCTAGGGGGTTTCATGAATGCCAGCCACCCTAGCCTTCTAGACTTCCTAACACCCCTTTCTTATTATAAACCTTCAGCTGGGATATTAAAACATTTCCCAACTTTATGTCTTTCTGGCTAAGGGCTCTTCTGGTTCTGAAAGGAGGGGCAAGTGAATGACCCATTGAACTGGGTGCTACCCACAAAATGTTGTTTCCTAAGAACTATACTGACCCAGCTCACTCAGCTCCCTTAGAAGTTCCCAGACCATAACAGAGACTCCTGTGAGGAGTGGTCTTGACGGAGGTCAAGTCCATGAGAGGTTATCTCCACTTTGCTTTCTGACAGCCCCAATGTCACCTGAGTGAAGCAAAAAGAACTTCAAGAATCCTGGGATGTCATGCACACAAGCCTGTCAATTCTTCTCTAGTATACCCTACCGGATGTGGTTCCTGTGTCCTTGCAAGTATCTTGGCAATAATGTACCCAGAACCCTCTGCACATGTAACAGCTCTTGTCTTATTCACATGCTTTCTCCCCTCAGCAAACTCGGAACTCCTGGATATCTCTCTAATCTCCTTATAGTCCAGTGCCTAGCACAAGTCTTGGCAGAGTATATGCTAAAAAAACGTTTAGCGTTTGAAGGAACACACTGTCCAGTGGTGTTCACTCAGGTCCCCTGACATAAGACTTTATGTATACGGAGACACCTGGGTGGCTCAGTTGGTTAACCGTCTGCCTTCGGCTCAGGTCATGATCCCATGATCCCAGGCTCCCTGCTCAGCGGGGGAGACTGCTTCTCCCTCTGCCCCTTCCCCTGCTTGTGCTCTCTCTCTCGAATAAATAAATAAAATCTTGAAGAAAAAAAAAAAAAAGACTGTGTATATGCCCAGCCTATCTCAGAGACTTACTATGAATTATTAAACACATACAAATGAGGAGAGACTCAAAACAGTTTATCTCCCTTGCTTACCCAAAGAATCAAAGAGGAAAAAATACGTGTAAACTAAACTGTGCTCCAAACTATGAAGAATGCAAATGTTTTCATCAGTAAGTAATTCTCCATAATAGCTACATTTCTCTAGAGTACTGAAAAATCAGCCCAAAGTATCCAGAATGTTAGTTCTTTATGCCCTACACCAGGAGAGGGGCACCACAAGCCACACCTCATGGCTCTCTTTAGTCTGGAATTTCTTTGCAGTGGATTATCTTGCAGAAAAGCAGATGGTTACCTTGGTAAGCGACAGAAAAGCAACAGAGAAAGGGCGAAAACATGAGGCAAACAATTCAAAAACCTTTTCATCTTTTTTTATTTTAAATTACAAAGGATGTTGCATACACTGATGAATCTGTATCTGACTAGAAGTGCTGAGGGGTTGGAAGGTGACAGAAAACAAAGGCAACATTTGAATTGCCTTTTCTTCTGAAAAGAAAAACTGCACAACTATTAACCAACATTTAATAGAATAATTTTTAAACAGCTCATGCGTCAACAAGATAAAATTCTTTCTAGACAAAAGACAAGACTGAATCCAATAAAAAGTTTCATAGCTCCAGTTGGGGGAATGGGGAAACAAAACTACAGAATATTTATGATAGCATTACAAACAGGATCCTACGCCACTATGCAAAAGAGGTTGCCACATTGTATGAACAAATGCTCTGAATTCTTGCCCTTCCGCTCTTCTCTTGTGACTTCTTATGTGCGGTCAGCCCTAGTATCATTGTTAATCACAAATGCTAAGTTATAGGACAAATCCTAGGAAAAGAAGGTGAAAAAAAAAAAAAGCAGGCAGTGGAATACAGTGTCATAAAAATGTGGTGGAAAGGCAGATACAGTACACACATACACATTTCTGTTATTTGGTTCCGAAAAAAACACAGGGCGAAGGGCAAGACACAGTAATCAGTCCCGCTCCCATCCGCCCAGAATTTAATTAACTACACCATTGTGTTTACATTGTTATGAAAGAGGCAAATCTAGTTCACCCACACTTGGCACACTGAAATACCCAACTCCGATGTTCTTCACTAGTCACCAAGTCTTCAATTCCAGAATATTATTTGGAAGTAGTTTTAAGGTTCTACTCCCTCACTACTACACCCTAACCTCTCTTTTCTAAAGAAAAATGGCAATTTGGCATAATTCAGTTCCTAGGTGTAATTTCTACAATTTTCGGTCAGTTTACTAAGCACGAGGATTATGCTTCAACACATAATCCCACTTGCCTATGGAAGTGTAAAACTGTCAGTAGTACATTTTCATCATCTTTCCCCAACATACTTATTCCTTAAAACGAAACAACCATTCCTACAGTTGACATTCATTGTTACATCCCAATGTGTTTGAAATATTAAAAAAACATGGAGTCATCTTCTCATAATGCCCTTATTAAGATTACAAAGATTACAAAAGAATCCACAAGTATTACGGCACTGTGTGAGACTTGTCATGATCCAAGGGAAGAACAAGACTGCAGTTCTGTGCAAAGTTGTGGAAATGGCCTCAGTTCCATGGGAAATGGTATTCCACAATAGACTTCACTAGAAGGATAATTGAAACCTTTTACTTTAACACTGAAAGCATAATTCAATGCATTCTCAAAATTCAAGTTTCAAGATTTGGAGAGATGCTAACATTCTCTTACATAATTAATTAGAAAATACTTGAACAGAATTGTAGGAAGACTATATAAAGAAAGGGAACATAAGCTTTTGTTAATTCCTGCTGAAGGCAACTTGAATTTGTTTCTTAGAAAGTTAACTAAATCTTAGCAGCTAAAATATTTTTAAATGTATGGAATAAAGAAAAGCACATCCATTCTTGACATTTTGGTGAATAAACTAACAGCTTTATTAACGAAGGCAAACATCAGATAATTGTATGAATATTATATATAAAAAAAGAAATCCAAACTAACAGCATTGTATTTCAAAAGTACTGTACTTCTGTTTCTTTTAAAGAGACTTGTCATCTGTTTTATAAAACAAACAAAACGGGTATTCTTCTCCTAAAAAATTCTGGAAAGATGAAATAGTCAATTTCAAGCTGATGGACTGAACACACCTTTCTTTAAATGCAGACTATTGCTAAGAAGCAAATCAAGTCAAGCATCAGAAAGAAGATGTCGGACAAATTCATGAAAGTCAGAAACAAGGGATGCAGTGAAATGACTGCTAGTCTTTCCCTCTCTGGTTTAAAGACCATTCAAAACTGGTCTTTCATACAAATATAAAATAACTATAAAGAGAGGGAATTGGAAACCATACCCATCTGAAATCCTTCATGATGTTTTTATAATTGCTCTGATTCTCTTACCAAAAAGGTCAAAGTGAACGGTATAGGAAGTGGAAGGGAATGAAGACGTTAAGTTTAAATGTACAAGTAAGGCACAATATAAAGCCACATCATAATCTGTCATGAAGGATATAGGAAAGGACAAGAATCATACATGGTACAGTAGAACAAGCAATCATATTGACTGAAAAAGTGTGGCACCCAATTCAAAACTCAGACAAGATCTTAACAAGAACAACTGGACAGCATGCTTTCATATGGAGACAAACTCTATAAAGAATCCAGTGTATCTGAAATGAGGAAGAACATTTTTTGTATTTTTTTTTCAATCATAGTAGTACTAGAGTCAAAGTTTATAATTGCTTTTGGAACAATGGGTTTATTTGAGGTGAATTCACAATGCCTTCACTTAAAGTAAGATTCTGGACTTCATTATGAGCTATCTGTATACCATGTATGAACACAGAAAACCTTTAGAGAGCTCTTCTCTAATGATCTTCACCCAAAAATACATGCCACAATTTTCAAAAACAGAACATGTACAATTGTTGGGGTTTTTACGTTACCCTTATAAGATTTGTTTGTGTGATACACTAAACGTATATATTTTAATGACAATAGAGGAAGCAGATTATTACTGGCATTAAAGTACAACCATTTCTAGACGGTTTTAAATGCCACAGAGTCCCCTGGTTAAAATGTAAAGCTGCACAGCTTGCCTATGTCATCTTTATGATAAAGTTAAAACAGCAAGAGGATTTAACTTTCACTCTACATTTTACTGCCAGGTTTTTATTTAGATCAAGTATCGCTGCAGCATTCTGACCAGCCCAGATTTAGCAGCAAATGGCAGGAATCATATAAAATGCAATTTTTTTTAACAAAGTGCTTTTCTAAGATATACATACATATATAAATAGGTACAAAATAAAGTGTCAACATTAAAAAGCTCAACTATTTAAAAGCTTTTAACTATTTAACTTAAGTAGTACATATAAAACACTGAAATGCAAGGATATGGAATCTACTAAACAGATTCAAAGTCTTTTTTTTTTTTTTTTGAAATGCAAGACCAAAAAATCAAATTCTGGTTTGCAGACAGGAAAAAAGTATCAAAAACCAGAATTCCTAACAGAGCAGCTAGAAAGGGGCAATTTTATAAACCTTATCAGCTGAATCTCTATCATGAAGTGATTTTCACCTGATTGCAAAACTGCCACATTCTGGAACATGTTTCAATTTACTAAACACACTCTGTCAAAACTTCATATACTTCCAATTTATAAGCCTGTGCTTTGTCTTCTCCCATCTAAAAAGGAAAAACTTTAAACAATGAGCTTACATTCTTTTAAACCATTAGCTCTGAGCTTATCATCTGTTCAGCATGAATGCACTAACCAGGTACATTTCCACCAAGCACACAGGAAAATCTTGTGCATCACAGTTCAGCTAAAGTGTTAAGACAATCCTTCTAGAAGTTTCCTTTTCATGATGTCAAAGAAGCATATAAGCAACATTGTTCAGTTGTTACTGTGTTTTAGAATCAAACTTTATAAGCTATAGCTTCATATGCTACAGCTTACAAGTAGGGGAGTGGGGGGAGAAGGGATAAAGTAGAAGAAAAGGAAACACACTATAAAGACAAAATATAATTAAGAAATAAATTCTCCAGGGGGTAATGGAGAAACAGTTGGAGAAACAGGTAATTTCCCAGCAGCTAGGTCTGAAATTTTTGGTATTTTTTTCTGGCTAGATAGGATCTTTTTTAAAGTATAGTTTTTAAGCCACCAGTTTTCAGAGTTCAAAACACAAGATTTGAGGATCAAACAGTAAGAGAGACAGAATGGGAAGATCTGTGGGGAAGGTTTATAATGCTGCCTTGACACAAGAAATTTCTCATCAGAGGTAAAGCTTTAACACAGTTAAAACACTGACTAATGAAGCTGTTTTATGTGAGCAAAAAAGAGCACCTAAAAACTAAATGTGTTAATATTTCTCAGTTCTAGAAACTATAGAAGAAGAATAAGTCACATGTAAGTTTGAAGAAGCTAGTTTGAAAATACCTGTACAAAAATATAAAAATCTATAAATCGTTTTGTTTTTGTTTTAAGCTTGTGTTGATCTTTGAAAATATTACATGCACAATAATACATCAATTGGAAAAGTGGCAACTAAAGAATTAGATATTTTTAGCTTTTTTCTTTCTTTACATATATATATATACATAATACAATAAAAATAATCTATATTTTGGTTGTTTGGTGGAAGTATACTACAATAAGCTAAATAAACTTTTTTAATTTTCAAGGTCAAAAACTATTTTACCAATAGCTTACTAAAATGAAATATATTAAAATTTCCTACAATTAAGTGCAGAAATAAAAAGACTTACAGACATCTAAATGGCCACCAACTTATCTACTATGGAAGCGAACTAGAGGAACAGCAAAATAATATTTGTGTGTGTGGATGCTCCTTCTGTAGATAATTGGACCCAAACAGAAATAAAATTCACAGTTCAGTAAGATCCCTAACCCTGACCTTTTCATTTTTCTTTTTTTTTCTCCTTTTTTTCATACATTCATACAGTATCATGTAAGCTGTGCAAAACTTTACTTAGACTGGCAGTTTGCCATATCAGTTGCATTTGTCTTTGGTACAAAAAATAAAACAATCGCAATAATGTGCAAGTATTTGTCTTCTTCCGGTCAAGTACCGAAATATGAGTTTTCTAGAGCCATCTTTTTTTTGTTTGTTTTTTGTTTTGTTTTTTATACAATACACAGACTCTGTGGCATATATCTACATTTCAACATAGTCCTATATACATTCAAAAAATTTGAAAAAGAGTTGGAACAAAAAAAACATTTAAACCCCATAATTTTTCCATCTATATATCTTGTGTTTCCTCATTAGGGTTTTCATCATACAAAATATTACCAGTTTTATAGTTTCCCCAAAATACAAGGCACAAAGAATATGCTTTTTTTCTTACTTGCACAGACATTATATATATATTTATATATATTTATATATACCATATTGAGCTCAGAAAATGAACTTCTAATATGGCACATGGGCGTGAGTGCTGGGTTGTGCCATGTACAAGTGAGATTAATGTTTGTGGAAAATTAGAACAAAAGGAATAATTCTAAAAACAATCTAAACTGACTGTTTAAAAAAATGCTTCCTCAATTTTTTTGTGTGGTTCAGAGCATAAACCTGCCACAATATTTGGCTTTTACTAATGTCTTCACTCCTCCCAAAAGTTTTACTTTAACAGATTTTTGCAATCTGTATCTAAACATTTACTTAAATGTTTGTTTCGATTCTGATGACAGTAGGAGTTTTAACCATGGTTTATGCTCTGAAAATGCAATAATCAAGTATTTTGGATCATGCTTCACTTATGCTACTTAGTTCTTAAAACAATGTAACCTAATCATAAATGTTTACATAATGCTAAACTGACATGCAAAACAGAATGAAAATTTACAATGAATAACATGACAAACACAGACATTTCTGACCAGTGGTCCAATGAGGCTGATTACACTTTTGATGTTGGTATCCTTAGTCCTACAAGGCCTCCAGTGGGATTGCCTTCTGCAGTCTTCTCTAACACTTGGTTAACAAATTCGGAGGTTTGCCCAGCAACTGGGAGACCTGAGAAAAAAGAAAGGCGGCAAACACTTAGGCACAGAAATGGAGAGGGCATAAAAGGAAGGTGAGAAGTAGGCAGATCTGAGGGTCAGGGGTGGTGCCCAGCTTGATACTGGTTCCAGCCAAGTACTCAGTGGCTCGCTACTGCGACTCATGAATTAATTCTACTCACCAGATTAGAGCTTGCAATTTTTAGGTTAGAAAGGTCAAGCCAGGAATGAAGAATGGTTAATCAACATTTTAAAGCATGGTAGATGACAAGCAGCAACAGTCCAAACAATAGTCCAAACCCAAACCCCAGAGCTGTCAACAAGCGTCATTCCCCAACTGACCACATTTGCCCTGTTCTGTAAGCCAGTCTCTTCCGACTGCTCCAGCCTCAGTGCATCCCATGGGTAGGCTTTACCACACAACTGAAAACACTGACTTGATGTATGTTTTCTAGGTTTCCTTTTCTTCATTTTAAAGAAAAGCGAATGAATAAAGGTGGAAGAGAAGAGGGGGGAAAAGGTGGGAAATGGTGTAATTTGAATTTTTCATCTTCCTTATCTTCTACAGCTGAGGTCAAAAGATGTTTCAGGTCAGTAAGTCAAATAACAGAGGTATAAGCATGTTTTAAAGGTAATGAGAACATAAATGATTAAAATGAGATGGAAACAAAAAATGTCTCGTCATTGCTCATAGGAAGAAGTCAAAAGATACTGTAAGAAGCAAAGTACTGATGCTCCCTGAGCCATGTGATTAAATGCAGCATGACCAATAATGGGACAAACTTGATAGTATGTACTTCCTGAGTGATGGAATGAAAATGATAATCACCTATGATGATTCTTGCCAAGAAAATTTAACTGCATCTAGTCAGGAGGAAACAGACAACAACCCCAGATGTTGGGACATTTTACAAGACCAACTACCTGAATTTTTCATGGGAAAAAAAAAAAAGGGCTTGTAGACTGATCTAGATTAAAAAGGGCAAAAAGATATAAATAAATCCAATGCATGATCCTTAACAAACAAACAAAAAGGCTATAAAGGACATTATTGAGACAACTGGGGAAGTTTAAATATGGACTCCATACAGATATTATAATAGTGTTGAAGTACTTGGGTGTGATACTGGTATTGTGCCCAAGTAAGAAAATGTCCTTGTTCTTGAGAAAACACATGCTGAACTAGTTAGGGATGACGAATTTGTTTAGAAGTTACCTTCAAATACTTAGGAATAAAAACATGTAGATACAGACAAAAATAAAACAAATGTGGCAAAATATTAACAACTGGTGAATCTAGCTGAATGATAAGCAGATGTTCATATACCATTTCTACTTTTCTTATAGGATTGAAGTCTTAAATGAAAAGTTAAGGGAAAAATAGTAAATATGCATGTTATGTTTTAGTTAAAAATTCAACTCACAGGTCAAAAATGAAGAGCTTAGAAATGATCAGAGACCACATAAAAACTGCAACTATAATAATGGATCATACAGTGAATGACAGAAAAAGGAAAAAGCCATATGAACAAAACCTAACATCTTTTGATGACAAAACGAAAATCAAACATGTACCAATAAATAAAAAATGACCTATACTCACCTATTGAAGAAAAACTCCCAGTCTAACAAATAAAATCCAACTTTATGCTATGTATAAAAATCCAGAAGTGAATTTTATGCTATACTTATCAAAATTAAATTTTAACTTGAATGTTTTAATACTTTTTTTTTTTTTAACAAATAGGGACTTATTCTGTCTAGTGTTCTGAAACATTTCACTTAATGACTTATAAACATTTCTCCAGGCATTGAATGTTCTTCTCTAACATTTGGAATGATTTCATAGTTTTCCATTAAAGAAACCACCCAAGATTATGTATGTTAGCACTGGACCTTTCAGTCGTTCTAATTTTTTTTTTATGATTTTATTTATTTGACAGACAGAGATCACAAGCAGGCAGAGAGGCAGGCAGAGAGAGAGGAGGAAGCGGGCTCCCTGCTGAGCAGAGAGCCCCATGCGGGGCTCGATCCCAGGACCCTGGGATCATGACCTGAGCTGAAGGCAGAGGCTTTAACCCACTGAGCCACCCAGGCGCCCCAACTTGAATGTTTTTAAAAGAGATGTATCTAGTATAAAGTGATTCAGAAAAACTGAAAATTAAAGGGTAGGCAAAGGTATACTAAGGAAATAAAAATAATAAGAAATCTGGATTCGTGATTGCAGTATCAGACAGAACTGAATTCAGAGAAAAAGTTATAAACAAGACCAAAGAAGTATGCTTCATGATGACAGAGATTCTAATCCATAATGAAGACCCAGCAGTAAGGAATCCTATTCAAGCACTCCATCATTCAAATAAAACCACAGAAAATATGAGAAAAAACTGAAACACATTAGCATAGACCTTTCTCAGTTTTACATAGAGTAAATGGACACCTTCTATAAAAATTAAAAGGAAAAAAAGACCTAAGATTACCTAATCAACATATAATGGAGTCTTAACATAAAACAGAATATATATATACTTTTCAAATGTCCACAGAATGGTTAATTAGGTTGTAATAAACATAACAAATGTAAATAAATGTAACCATGTTAGGTAGCTAAAAAAATCTGAATCACAAAAAAAGAAGTTAATAAACAAAACTAGAAAATGATAATGTCTACCATCTGGAAAATTTTAAATCTCTGTCAATCAATTCTTGGGCCACAGAATAAATCAAACTTAAAATTCCAAATTATTTAGAAAACAAGTATGACATATCAGAATTTATGACAAATAGCTAAGGCAGCTCTAAAGGAGAAATTTCCAAGGTTTTTATTATTATCAATGAACAACAAAGAATAAAAAAGAAGTGAATGAAGCATCTAACTGAAGAAATTAGAAGAACTGATGAATTCAAGAGCGGGTTCTTTGGAGGGAAAAGTAGAATGACCTATAATTAACCAATTCAAGAAGTGAAGACAAACACAGTAGACATAAAGTAGGAAGTGAAAATGAAGCACTAGCCACCGATACAGAGGCTATTAAAAAACAAAAACAATTTTAATAAATTTGAGGTCATGGAGGAAGCAGATAATTTTCTAAGAATATATAAACTAATCAAAGAGACTTCAGAAGAGCTTGTAATCTGACATACAAATTATCATAGAGGACACAGAAAGTTTTCAAAGAGTTAATCATAAAAACACACTGGACCAGGTATTTTCAAAAAGTGTTCTACCAAATTTTTAAGAAAAAGAAACTCCAATTTATGTAAAGTGCTCCAGAGGGAAATTCTGGAAAGACTGCTGTATGGCAGCACAGATTTTTTAATCTCCCCAATGCCCCATCTAAAAACAGAGATTAAGGCGTGCCTGGGTGGCTCAGTGGGTTAAGCCTCTACCTTCCGCTCAGGTCATGATCTCAGGGTCCTGGGATGGAGCCCGCATCAGGCTGTCTGCTCAGCGGGGAGCCTGCTTCCCTCTCTCTGCCTACCTCTCTGCCTACCTGTGATCTCTATCAAATAAATTTTAAAAAGAGAGATTAAACAGAAACCATAAACCCATGGAAAACATTATCGAGTGACAACATACCTCCACAAACCCCAAAATTCAAAACGGTGGACACAAACTTCCAAAAGCTACAAGACCTGTATGGCATTAACATTACCAATATTGGTGTAGGATGAGTCAAAGGGATTAATGTACCTGAGAACAAAAGAAGTCAAACATAGCCAACAGGTTACTCCCTGGAACCCACAGGAGACCAACATGAGAAAACAGCTGAAACTGTGAGAGATTGGTCCAAATGAACAGTGAGTACAAGGGGAGTGTAAGACGCCAACAGTAAGATGTTGAGGGGCTAGAGCAGTCTAGCTCTGTGAACTAAAAACTGACCAACCAGGACTCCCTTGCAGTATAGGAGGCAGGACTGGTAAGAATCAAAATTAGGCAAGACAGGAACAACAAATATGAAAGAAAGAGATGGCCCAGGATAAAATGGGAAAGGAGCACAGAACAAGAAACTTCAGAAAGCAAACTGCCATGTGCACCTGCCCTGCCACAGGTTCCTCCTCTTGCCCCCAGCTGACTGTGGGCTAGGGACATACACATGTACCAGCGAAATCCCCTCACACTGCTAATTCCAAAAGGCACTTGCCCACAGGGAAAGTTCCTTTGTTTTTCTTCCACTTGCTCTCTCTGTCTCCTTCCTATCTGCTTTGTTAAACCCTTTCCCTTACTGCTCCCTCCATTTGGCTCCCTGTGGCATGTGGTCACTTTGTTTCTCTATGGTAAACTTTATTCCCACTCTTCTCCTGTGTCCCTTTCTTAGGCTGGATTGAATGACCATCTCATAAATGAATACAAAACACAGTTTTGTATTAACTGAAAACAGAGGACTCAAAAATCTGAAGTTAGGAAAGCAGTCATGAACTAAACTTTCTTTTCAAGCTTTAGAAAAAACAGTTTTACATGTATTAAGATAAAAAATCCCATAAAAAGTTATTTTAAGTGGGGAGCCTGGGTGGCTCAGTCAGTTAAGTATCTGCCTTTGGCTCAGGTCATGATCTTAGGGTCCTGGGACTGAGCCCGTATTGGGTTCCCTGCTCAGCAGGAAGTCTCTCCCTCTGCTCCTACCCCCTGCTCATGTTCTCTTTCAAATGGATAAAAAAAAAATCTTTAAAAACAAGTTATTGTAAGATAAAAGAGAAGACTCCTACAATGAAAGTGTGCCTAAAAGATATGACTATAAACACCCATATCCCACTATTATCCCAAATGGTTACAACCCACTATTATTTCAGAGAGAACTCAATGAATTTCAAAATGAACTAAAAGAATGAATGAATAGGTAAAGAAGATGTAGCATGGGGACACACACACACACACACACACACACACACACACACACAATGGAATATTACTTAGCCATCAAAAAGAATGAACTCTTGCCATATGTAACGATGTGGATGGAAGTAGAGAGTATTATGCTAAGCAAAATGTCAAAGAAAGACAAATACCATTTGATTTCAACTCATACGTGGAATTTAAGAAACAAAACAGATGAACATAGGGGAAGGGAAGGAAAAATAAAATAAGATGAAGATGGGGAGGCAAAGCATAAGAGACCCTGAACTCTAGGAAACAAAGTGAGGGTTGCTGGAGGGGAGGCAGGTGGGGGGATGGGCTAAGTGGGTGATGGGCATTAAGGAGGACACCTGATGCATCAGTTGTGTCTCTAAATTCTATGCCTGAGACTAATAATACAGTACATGTTAAACTGAATTTAAATAATTTAAAAAAGACAAAACCAAAGAAACATAAGAGCAGCAAATAAATACAACAATAATGCTTTTAAGAGAAAGAGGGGTACAAAGGAGAAAGAACTTTAAAGAAATTAAGAGATAAAAATATTGACCAAAAGTGAACTTACCTCAGAAAATACTAAAGATAGGCAAAGAAGATCCAACCCACAAATAGTAAGTCCCTGAACAACAGTAACAACAACAAAAACAAAGCAAGGGGGGTGCCTGGGTGGGTCACTCAGTTAAGCACCCAACTCTTGATCTCAGCTCAGGTTTTGATCTCAGGGTTGTGAGTTCAAGCCCTGCAGTGGGATCCACGCATAGCTTAAAAAAAATCAAAACCCAGCAAGGAAACAGATCAAATACTAAAAAGATCTGAACTACCTATTAAAAGAGCACAGTGTACACATGAGAACATCAACTAAAATGAACAACCCCAAGACAAAGCTTTCTAAAATTACTGGGAATGAAAGAAAAAGAAAAAATCCTATTGACATTGGCAAAAATAGCAAATGAGTTGTAAGGGAAAAAAGTAAGGCGACTATTAGGTTTTTTTTTGGGGGGGGAATTATTAACTTTTTAATAGCAACATTTTATGCCAAAAGAAAAACAGAAAATCATTTAGAATAAGGAAAGAAAATATAAGTCAAGGATTTTGAATCTGGTAAAACTGACTTTTTGGATGTAAGGAGAATATACAAACTTAACAACATACAAGGTCTTTACATTTAAAAACAAAAAAATAAAAATAATCTTTTTAAAAAAGATTATTTATTTATTTGACAGAGAGAGATCATAAGTAGGCAGAGAGGCAGGCAGAGAGAGAGGGGGAAGCAGGCTCCCTGCTGAGCAGAGAGCCCGATGCAGGGCTCGATCCCAGGACCCTGAGATCATTACCTGAGCCGAAAGCAGAAGCTTAACCCACTGAGCCACCCAGGTGCCCCATAAAAATAATCTTTACTTGTACAGTTAAGTTCCTCCCTCTACCTAATAAAGGAACTGAAAATAATTTTAAAGAACATGAAAGACAGAAATGCACCGAAAGAATACATAAAATATTAAAACAGCCTCAATTCATTTGAAGAAAAAATGAAGCAAATTCACCAGGACTTCCTATTTGGTACTGAATTAATAATCTAAGTAGAGGTAAAAAGTAACTGGTTGTTTAGGAAAGTATTGATATTTAGGAACTACTCTTTGCCTAAGATTATTCTCCATATAAAGATAGTTTTGTTCAAAATAGACTTCTGATGTTTCATATTGTTAATTTTTTGTATAAATATACTGTCCTTAGTTTTGTTTCATTTTGTATGTACTCTATTTTGGTATGTATTTACAACTTTTGAAAAAGTCATTCTGTAAATATAATTGCATATTCAATTCATTTTAGTATTCTATGAACTTACCTAGTCACTATATATATAAAGTCATTTCCCAAAGCTTAGCAAAAGAGAATTAACTACTGATAAGAAATAATCACTGAGGGGTGCCTGGGTGGCTCAGTGGGTTAAGCCTCTGCCTTTGGCCCAGGTCATGATCTCAGGATCCTGGGATCGAGCCCCGCATCAGGCTGTCTGCTCAGCGGGGAGTCTGTTTCCCCCCACCCCTGCCCCACCTCTCTGCCTACTTGTGATCTGTCAAATAAATAAATAAAATCTTAAAAAAAATATATATATATATGTAAAAGAAATAATCACTGAAATGCCACACCATTTGGAATACTGAAATAGAAAAATTGTATTTTGTTAGTCAATTATATCACAAATAATCATCAAGTTAATACTATGTTGTGAACATACTACTTAAGCATTTGATTAATTTTAACTGGCTCTGTCATGAACAAAATCTTCAATTTTCTAAAGTATGAGTGATGGATTACAGGAACAAGGTGGAAACAAAACTCTTAAAAAAATCTAAGTGGTGAAGATGTAATATGGTAACAACTAATACTGAGTATTGAGAATTTATGTGCTTATTAGCAGGGTGCTAAGTGTTTATATGCACTCTTCCCATTTAATCCACCCATTGTTCATATTTTACAGATGAAGAAAATGAGGTTGAGGGAAGTCAAGTCATTTCCCTAGGGTCCTAATGCAGTAAGTGGCAGGGCCAAGAGTTAAATCTCAAACTGATTTCAAATACTCTGATTTTAACCACTACAATAAACAAGCTTTTATTTTTTTAAAACACGATTTTAATTTTTAGACCAATTGGCTATTGCTGGAACCACAGAGAAACCTAGCCTTTTTTGGTAAAAAGACAGGAAACAAGGCATGCAGATCTAAGGTACCTTACAATAAAGAAAATGTTTCAATAATGAAGATAAATGCTCAAAAGTGTCAAATGTTACAAAGAATATCAAGAAAAAGGAATTCTCAAGTAAGCCTACTGGATGAAGTGATTAGCAGGCGACATGTGAACTACTCAGGTCAAATATTACACAGATGGGTGTTAGATGACAGGCCTAAGTGATGGCATGTGGGGGCAGTGTGAGCACTGGAACTCAAAGAACTTACTTCTATGCCTGGTTTGGCCATTTATTGATAGTATAACTTAGGTCAAGTTACTTTAATACCTTCCCATGTTTCTAATTCCTCATTTGTAAAATCATAATAATAATAATACCTCCTTCACAGAGCTGTGAAAGTCGATAACTAACCAACCTTGACAGACAGGTATTGGACCTTAGTAAATACCCATAAATTTCAGCCGTTTATCCTTTCCTAACACTTAAGCAATCCTTTCCAGGCTCTTGATCTCTCCTTTAAATCTTCTCCTTTGGCCTTCAAACATGAATGCTGTCAATTCATTAAACTGTTTTGTCAGAATCTTTATGCATTGCTAATTTTATTAATGATTCCAAATTGCCCTTCAAAAACACCAGAATATTTCACATGCAGTATGAACACAATGCTAAAAGTAGTAACTGCAAAGACATGAGAAACTTACTAGTAAGTGCATGGAAGCATTCAATGTGTATTTATTTTTTATTAAAGAAAATTCAATCATCTTGGTAGCTGTGAGAGGTATTTCTCTGTTAACAGAAATAAACTACTATTGCTCACTCTACTCCATCTAAACATCTTGATTTCTTCACAGCAATTGCCACAATCCGTTATTTTTTTCCCTGTTTATTCTTTGTCTTCCATTTTTAGACTACAAGCTTCCTAAGAGTAATGATCAAATCTCTATTATTCATCCCTGTATTCCCCAACACCTGGCATATAGTAGGCATTGGAGAAACGTTGATGAATGAATTTATAGTAACTGGAAGTAAGAAAAATCGTCCTAACAGAAATGTAAAAAAAAATTCCAAGATATTTACAATTAAAAAAAAATAGAACAATTTATAGTGTTTGTTACCCTAAAATTCAGGTAAGAAACTAGATAATTATTAAAAAGTAAGTTCTAATTCCTTTAAGTGATCTGACTCAATACACAGCATACTGGGGGAAAAATGAAGAAAATTCTCAGGTAACTGAAGTTTGCCACTCTACACGATGACTACATAAGAACCAGTTTTCAAAGGCAATCCTACAATACATATTGCTAAACAAAAAATACATAAAACAGCTGGGCCAATTTTATGATGCTTCAGGGTTTTCATGGATTGTATTATGCTACAATGTCCTTGGGATGCTACTCATCTGTAAGGTGATCTGCTCTTACAGCAACTAAGCTCTTGCACCTCTAGAGTTCTCCTGTATTAGCTACCTCTCCCCTCCCTGTCAGGTAGTACTCTGACTCTGTTCCTCCTCATGTTATATAATCTATTCAGGGAAAAAACAGATAATTAAGTTTATTAGAACCCTGTGAACTGTATTACTGAGTAAAACATATAGGTAAGAACCTCTACCAAAATATAAATTGCAGGATTGACAGCTCAGGGATCTTTATTTTTCCCATTAAAGGTTAGAGGTGCTAGAAGTTCATCTTTCCTAAGTATTAAAACAGTCCAGTGATGAAGTCTAAATAACAAATCGGGGTAACCAGCAATATATGTTTATAATGCAAAATCTCAAAAGAGAAAACAACTTGTAAAGAAGAGTAACTACAATTAAGAACATTTGAGTTTTTCCTTAAAGGAACATTTAATATCTCCTTAAATCATGTACCTTACACCACATGTTACTGTTAGGAATTCATCCAATATTCTTACCAAGAGTATCCTTAATGAGCATTTCAAGCTTCTGCCCCATGTTGGGTCCTCTCTCCTCTCTTGGATTCTGTACTCGGTTTACAATCTCTTGCTTGATGGAGTTGATTACAAATAATAAATTATCTGGAAGACAGAACAAGACACTTGGAACATGCCACTAACATGGAAGAATTTTCTTTTTATTGTGTAATAACAGTTATTCAATTAAAAATTGAAAACTTGTAAGAAAATATTAAGTAGTTATGGTTATAAGCTTTTTTAAAATTTAAATTCAATTAGCCAGCATATAGTACATCACTAGTTTTAGATGTAGAGTTCAGTTATAAGCTTTTTTTTTTTTATCCAAAGAAACAAATCTCAAATGATGTGCCGGTTTTGATGACACACTGTAGACATGTATCAATGTCTACTATCCTGTAAGCAACTTAATTGTCTTCATGGCTTTAAGAACTATAATAGTGCCTGTATATTGAATCACAGGCTCTTAGTAAATATTTACTACATAAATCAAATGAAGTCCTTCAAGTCCTCCAAAGACAAAACTTTAAAAACTATCCCCAGTTTAAGAAGAGAGTTAACCAAAAGTAAATAGAAAGAGGTAAATCATAAAGAGCAGAAATCAATAAAACAGCAGAAACATACAAAAGAGAAAGTTAACAAAGCCAAAAGTGGTTCCCTAAAAAGAGCAACAAAATTGATATCCGCTCCCACCCCCCATCCCTAGCTAAATAGATTGATCACCTATATCTGGACTGAAAAAGGGGTTATCACTTAAGAATCTAGAGCTATTGAAAAGATAATAAGAAAATGCTATGTCAACAAATTAAACAACTTGGTAAAAATGGTCACATTCCTTGAAAATGCAACTTAAAAAATTGACACAAGAAGAAATGAAAAATATGAACAGCTTATTTCAAGTAAAGGAGTTAATTTATCCAAAAACATTCCTAAAAGAAGGGTTTTAATGGAAAATTGTATCAAATATACATGAAGAAATAAAACTGATCTTATTAAACTTTTCAAAAAAGAGGAGGAAAGATCATGGCTCAATTCACTCTGTAAGGTCAAAATAGCCCAAATACTAAAACCTGACAAAAACATTACAAAAAAAAAAAAGAAAATCACAGACCAATATCCCTCTTGAATACAGATACACAAATCCTTAACAAAATATTAACACAAAATCCAACTTAATGTTTTAGAACAGAATCTTATAGAATATTTTCAATAGACTCTAATAGAAAAAGGACGATATATCACAACCAAGTAGAGTTTATTCCAAGAATGCAAGGTTGGTTTAATACTCAAAAATCAGTTAATATAATTTACCATATTAAGAGGTAAATATGTGATATATTACCCAAATAAAGGAGAACATGACTGCTCCAACAGATACAAAAAAGACCATATGACAATATTCAACACCCATTTTTGATAAATGAAACTACAAAAAAAAAAAAGGGAGAACTTAAAGTGATAGAGGGCATCTCATCTTACAAAAAAGCCTACTGCCAACATCATACTTTAAGGTGAAAGGTTCCTCACACCCAAGACTGATTTATTTTTCTTGCCTTATTGTAATATCTAGGACATTGGATGGACATGGTGATTGCCTTGTTTGCAAAGGCATTAATATCAGAAAAGAAATAAAGCCATCCCTATTTGCAGATGATGAATGCTTAAACAGAAAATCATAGGGCATCTATACACCTACCACTGAAACTAATAAACAAATGTAGCAAGATAACGGGATACGATAATAATAAGCAAATATCCATTTTATGTATTAGCAGCAAAGTTTAAAAATAAAATTTCAAAAATAATTCCAATTACAGTGCACCAAAAAATATAAAATGCCCAGGAATAGATCTAACAAAAGATGTTAAGCATTCTACACTGAAAACTATAAAACAAGGCACAGAGAAATTAAAGGCGAATTGACAAACGTAAAGAAATACCAAGTTCATGGATTAGAAGATTACATTTTGTTAAAATGGTAATTCTCTCCAAATTGATCTACAGATTGAAAGCAATCCCAATAAAAATTTCAGTAAGCTTTTTTGTAAAAAGTGATTCCAAAATGTATATGGTCAAGTAAATGACCTAGCATAGCCAATGCAACTTTGAAAAAACAAAATTGTAGGATTAACAAGAACTTATACTTACCTGACTTAAGATTTACTATAAAACTACAGTAATCAAAACAGTTTGTACCCACATAAAGGTAGACAAATGATCAGTGGAACAGAATACAGAGTCCAGAAGTAGACTCATATGTTTAGGGTCAACTGATCTGACAAAGGTGAAAAAACAACTGAACAGGAAAAGGAAGGTCTTTTTAATGAATGGTGTTTGATCAACTGGATAGTCACCTGGGAAAAAAATGAGCATCAATTCTCAACCCATACCATAAATAAAAATTAACCTAAAATGGATCATAAACCTAAATGTAAAACCTAAAACTATATGAACTCTGGGAGAAAACATACAAAAAAGTATTTGCATTTTGGAGTTGGCAAAGTTTTTAAGAACACTAAAACTATGAAATATAAAAGGAAAGCCTGGCAAACTGGAGTTCATCCGAATTAAAAATTTTTGCTCTTTGGTAGCTCTTGGGTTACCCCAGTTTTCCATGACTTGGTTCATTTTCCAATTGGGGATGTCTTAGGGATGTCCCTTCTCAGTGTGGTCTTTTATATTTACTTGGGCTTTAGCAGAAACAATGATGAATTCATTAACTCCTGTGTTTACATATTGTTAATCCTTAACCCTCTAAAATACCAGGTAAACTCCATTTTAACATCTTAAGGGATACAAACTGTTTAATCCTAAAATAAAGGGGTTAGAAAGGCAGGGTATCGTGTTGTGCTTAATTCTATGTAGTACAAAACATATAATGCAGAGTAACTAAGACCTTCAGAATATAAATAAATAAAAAGGATAGGATAATGGAGTAAATTTTTCATAAAGTTTATTTCATTCTGAGATTATTTGTCTCAATTTTTTTAGTGCTAAAGCATCCTTCCTTGTATGAAATTATAGTAGTTGTAGATGATGTTCTTTTTAATGTCTTCACCTGGCAAAATATAAAGTTCACAACCCTACAGTTACCAAATTCCAAATTCTTTTTCAAATGTCACTGACTTGTGAGTTACAAATTCCAGAAACTATTGGGTTAATAGACGGGTAGTGGATAATAAGTGTTGCACAAAACAGTAACAGACCATCTGACAGGTATTTCAAGGAATCGAGGACACCATTCTCTTGAGAAATGTACTAGAAACTCTAGGAAGATTTTTCAAACTACACATGGCAAACTGCACAAGAGCATCTCATAGGTTCTGAAATGACTTCCAAACCAATAGTTAAGGCTGGCTGTTCTTTCCCAGAAACTGGAGAAGAGAAGCTAGTAAGACAGAAGTGGAAGAGAAATAAATGAATGATAAGAGCCTCTCTTCCTTCATGCTAATTGAGAAGAAAATGGTACCTTTTAAAGATGGGCCTTTTCCTACATGAAAATATAAGATGCTTTAAGTCAGCTTTAGAAACAAAAATTTAAGACAGCTACCATAACTCAATTTGAGATAGAACAACACATCCAGAAACACACATACTCCTGGCCTTTACCAACTTCCCAGGTGTTCCCTAACCCAGAATATATTTACACCACAGACCAAAGCATGTGTGGGGGGCTGTGCATTAGCAGACAGATGCAAAAATATCTGACTATAAATAATTACGGATATACACATATACATAATTATGGATAAATACGTTAACTGAACAAAACATATATAGATGCCTACAACTGTCCAAGGAAACACAGACCCAGATGGCCCACCACATCTCCCTGAAGCCCAAGTCATCTGGTTCTAAAAGAGAATATGAATGCATATGATATTGTAATCATTATGTATATATATACTCACAGAGCTCAAGGTCAGAACGCTTCAACAGCAAGAAAGAATAATAGATTTAAATGGGTAGATTTCCTTTCCAACAAACCAACTATGGTTTTACCTAATTCATTTACCTGATGAGAGTTCCTGAGTGGCCATTAATATATAAAACCATCAGCTCATTTCACAAGTTGTAAACTTCACAATAGGAAATCCTCTTTCTGTCCTCACAAATGGTAACAAGATAATCAAGATACAAATTAAGAAAACTGCACAAAGTTTACTGAGCACCGATGTGCCAGATGTGCCAGATGTCATGCTGGACTTCAGAAAATCTCTGGAAACAAATAGTAACTTATCATTTTACCACTCATCCACTTTCAGATACAACTTAGCCCAAGAGCTATACAGTGAAGAAGACAATTTTAGAGGCAAAAGAACATACGAACTCTTATGACACCAGGCTTAAGGAATAGTAAGAGAGTGAGGAGGAAAGGAAAGGTGGTTCTTATTACAGAAGATCAAAACCAGAGCTTTCCAAACCTCTAGTGTACGATAAAAGGGTTCAAGGTGTTTGAGATGCTAATCCTCTTAGCCCATAGGGGCCTCCCTTTCCATGAGCAGCCTATTCTGATAAATTCCAAGATACCTCAGAGATGATAATTTTTACATGTGCCACGTTGTGATAGACTGGGTGGTACCAAGCTAAACCAACAGTTACCAAATTAAGTGCTAAGATAGTTGCCTAAGTGTAATACAGGGGTAGTGTTAAAAATATGGACTCTTGAGTTCTACTTCCACAGATTCCAATTCATTGGATCTGGGGAGAAGCCTAGAAATCTGTACCTTAGCATGTACACAGATGATTCTAATGAGCAGTCAAATTTGTAAAACACACATCTAAATTATCCACTCAGAGATTAAAATAAACACTAGTCACTAAAACTGGCTAACACAGCAACATAATTGTAAAATGAAGTAGGAGATTATTGTGGTCACAAGTAGAGAAGCTCTTCAGGAGAGAGAGGAGATCTGGCATGGGGAGCCACAGATACAGACACTCACTAAAAGGAGAACATGAATGAATAAGAGTGAGTATGTAGCTTACTGAATGAATGAACAAAAAGGAGGCTGGCCTAAAACTTGGCAGGATACAGAGAAGGCAAATAACAAAACCAAAGAAAAAGAGAATGGTCGGCAAAGTAATAGGAGATTAATCAAATTCTTAAAAGTTTAGGTTTACCATATTCTGTGTTGAGGCCCCATAATTTCACTTTATTAGCTTCATACTGGGCTTTTTTCTTTAATCGACAAGCCCTGTGAAAGGAAGGAGCAATTAGTTCACTTCTTTTTTTAAGTGAACATTCAGAATATACTTCTTTTTGCTGCTGTCAAACATTTTCTAATAACAACCCAAAATCACTGCCTACTGATGTTTATATCAAGGAACTCAGTTTCCAAAAAATACACAATATAATCATTAATCCAACGATTTTTGAAAATTTTAGCACATGTCCAAAAATAATGACAAACACACTAAAATAAACGACAAAAACTGACAATACCAAGAGAATGTAAAGTAAGTGGAACCATCACATGTTGCTAATTGGGATATAAAATACCTCATGCTGCTACTTTGAAAAACAGTGATTTTTAAAAAATTTTACATTATTACTTCAGAAATAGCTATTTTGGCAATTTCTTATAAAGTTAAACATATACTCTTGGGTATTTACCCAAGAGAAATGCAAACTTATGTTCACACAAACACCTGTAAGTGAATGTTTATGGTGGCTTTATTCATAATTGGCAAAAAGTGGAAGCTAGCCCAATATCCTTCAATTAGTGAATGGACACACTGTAGTATATCCCTACAAAGGAATACTATTCAGCAATAAAAAGGAACAAACTATTACTCAACAACATGGATAAACATGAATCTCAAATGCATCATGTTAAATCAAAGAAGCCAGAGTCAAAAGGCTACATGTCATAGGATTCCATCTATATGACGTTCTAGAAAAGGCAAAACTGTGGGGACAGAAAACAAATCAGTGGTTGGAGGGATTAGGGGTGACAGAAGGAGTTTCCTTTACAAGGAGGCATGAGGAAATTTTTTTAACGGATGATTACTTGTGATCGTGGTGGTGTTTATATGATTGGATATGTTTGTCAAAACCCAAAGAAGTGTACCATAGACAAGCCTAGGTGGCTCAGTTGGTTAAGCAACAGACTCTTGGTTTTCGCTTAGGTCGTAATTTCAGGGTTGTGAGATCAGGCCCCACATTGGGCTCCAATGCTCAACTCGGAGTCTGCTTGGGATTCTCTCTCTCCCTCTCCCTCTGCCCCTCCCCCTACTGGCACTCACTCTCTCTAAGTAAATCTGTTTTAAAAACCCCATGAAAGTGTACACTAAAAGGCATACATTTTACTTCAAGTAAACCATACCCCAATTAAAAAAAAGACTTACCATAAAACAAAGAAAAAGTAAAACTATGATAAATTTTTACATTTTTATAATACAATGTACTTGAGTCCATTCAACTCTCCCCCTTAAAAGCAGAACACCATCTTTTGGTATTATGAAGCATAAACAAAGCATAAATACCATCTTTTATTTTCAAAGGAAAAATTACAATATTCTCATTATAATATTTATAAAAGCATACTTCTGAATAAATGGTTGACGATCATCTATAAAAGCTCACTGAAAGTCTAAAACCTCACCACCAAGACTTTATTTACACAGGTGAACATGATTAGCATTTACCTGGAAGCCAGCTTATTTTTTTCCTTCCTTGACCTTGGCCGGGCTGTTAAGGGTAGCTCACTGACCGGAGTCAGATCACTAATCACCTTATTCAGTTTCCGTAGTTCATTGCCTATCTGGAGTAGTTTTTTAGGATTTGGAGTCAGGTCTTCTACATCAGTTCTCCGTGACTTCTTTACTGCATATTTTCCTACAGATGGTTTAAAAGAAGTTTAAATTAGATCATTTTATTTCACCAAAGATATATTCTACAGCCATATTTTAAAACCCACATTTCACCCTTCCCTCAAGTCTTGGCATGTTTCAGAAGTCTCAGCATGATATGCTAAAAGGGCTAGCCCCCTCTCCTTCCCACCTGTGCCTCTAAGAAATTGGGGAAATATGGCACAGCTCCAGTCCCTGCCAAGTCCTTCTCCACCTTAAAGTTTCTAGCCCTGGTATGACAGAATCTTAATTACATGCATAGTGGTAATAAGCATCACAAACCTCGGGACTAGAGTGCAAGTTCACTGCACCCAAAAATCAGGGCAAGGGTAGAATATACACCCAGAAAAGAAACAGATTTTACTCAAACCAAGATGTTTTGATGCTACGACTGAAAATTTCCCAGACATATACTCTGGTGCTGGACTCAAAAGGCCAACAAGTAAGTACTGCCTTTTGTGAAAACTCTTCCTTGGTTAGTTTGATAAATAACATTACAGAAGACTTGGGGGTCTTGCCCTATCACTGAAGGCAACAGAGATGGCCTGGCCTTCTGAACTACAATATACCAAACAATTTTCCTCACACTGGTCATGTGCTACCTACCATTTACTGGACCTGTCTTTTCATTTCTTGTAGAAAACTAATGTGAAGGCCAAAACTAGGTCTGTTCACTAAGAACAGTACAGTACAGACTGAATGCCAGTGGAGAGGAAACATGAGGCACAAATATACTTCTGATATAATTCCTGTGTCAAAACAAAATTGCTTAGCAACTTACATCTGTAGCATGAGAGATTACTAAAACTGTTCATTGAGTGCCAAACTTACTAGTGCTCTCCACCCTTTTGGTACAGATTTTGGATCATACAAAATAAAAGAAATTCTACTTAATTACATCTTCCGAGGTAAACTTTGCCTAAGATTATAAGCTTCTCCCAACTCCTACCATTCAACTCTTCTCTCTCCATTTCTTTTCTCTACAATTATTACCTTTCCTCTGCTTCCTCTTTTCTTCCCACCACCATTTGATTCCAATCTCCCTATTTACATTTCAGCCTGGAGACTGGACAAGAACGGAAGAGAAAGATGCTGGAGCCCATTCCCTTTCTCCCCAAACCTTTTGGTCTATTGCAACAGGGGCAGCTCAGGAATCAATCAGTAGTCTCCTGGTCCCTTCCTGGGCAGGGTAAGTAGAATAGGAAGTGACCAGAAATCATTTCTGCACAGAGCTTCCTCCCTGTTTAGGTGATGGCTCTCACTACTGGTAAATGCTATTTGTGAGTATCTCTGCAGAGATAGCAATACAGCAGCTCTCCTGTTCCCTTCTCCACTTCACTAGTAAGGGCTGAGTATGTAGGGACACGGACAGTAAACATTATGGTTTATGATCTCTGTATTAGTGACACGAAATGTTTGACCACAATTCCCTCTTACCATGATGTAAGCCATTTTTCTGGTACATATTACTTGGCAAGGTATCTCGGTTCCATTCAGATGGCCTTAGCATCCTCTCTTGCTGTGATGGGGTGAGCTGCTCACTATACTCCCAGAAGTACCTTCTTTTACCTCTCTTCCGAGAGGATATTGAAGTCATCTCCTTCAAGTCTTCCACAGAATCATTTTCATAGCCTTAAAAAAAAAAAAGGAAAGCCCCCCCATCCCCAATTTCTTAAGGTCCATAAATTTCAATAAAGCAATCAGGGCAAATAAAAAGTTCTCTTCCATTTGTCACTTGATATATTTCCTTTCATCTGAAAACATAACTGGCATATCAAAGGTAACAGACCAGGTCTATAAAATGACTTTTAATATGGAGATCTCTAACTCATAAAATATTCAGAGACTAATAATCACAGGTAACTAAACTGTTTATCCTCCTTATAGTTCTCTCTGGTTCGTATGAGTTAGTGTAGGACATCTTTTTTTAGTATCTTTACATAGGTGCTCACTGAGAGAATAAATGAAATATAGCTCCAGGAATGTCAAATGCACCATTAGATCATGGTACTAAGACCCTACACTATGATTTAAAATGCCTTCCTTCTAAAATTCATGCATCCCAAACATTCCCAGACAGACAAGTGTGTGCATTTCTATGATCGTATCCTACCAGAGTTTTGTGAGGCAGTAACCTGTCCACAGAATAGGTTTTCTGCCTACCTCCCACCCTACCCCTTTTGTAAAAGTACAAAAATGAGAGTGCTCTCACAGACTCGCAAATAAAAACACATATGCCTAGCTTAATATTTTACTGGAAGCGATATGCATTTACTTCACTTTTTTTAAAGAAGTTATTTTCCTTACTAAGGGGGAGTTTCAGAAAAAACTTAATTCTGAGCTGCTAGAACTGTTGGTCAGACCTCACGCAGGATGACCTACAGATCTAAAATACCCTCAGAGAATGCCCTTCTTAGTGTACGCCACGTCATTACTGCTAAGTACATGGAGGAATGGAGATGGACTCCACGTAGGGTGTATATAACACTAAGGTGGACAGGAAAACTTGGGTAGCACTGACAAAGCAGAGTGACCACTTTGTCTCCTAAAAACATGACTTCTCTGGAACTGACACTAAAAAAGTGATGATATCTGCAGAAATATAGCTCCATTTGTATGACATTCTGGAATAGCCAAAACTACAGGCAAAACTAGAAAGTGGTTGCCAGGAGTTGGGAGTGGAGGGAGGGGCTGTCTCTAAAGGAATACTAGGCAGGGGCGCCTGGATGGGAGTTGGTTAAGTGTCTGCCTTCAGGTCAGATCATGATCCCAGGGCCCTGCTCACGGGGGAGCGTGCTTCTCCCTCTGCCTGCTGCTTCCCTTGCTTGTGCTCTTGCCTGCTTGCTCTGTCAAATAAATAAATAAAGCCTTTTAAAAATAATAAATAAAGGAACACAAGGGAAATTTGGGCGGGTGATGAAACTCTTCTGTATCTTGATGGTGGTAGTGGTTACCAGCACTACAAGCACTTGTCAAAACTCACACAAGTGTACACTTAAAAGAAGGGCGAATTTCATATTTATACTTACTATACTTCAATAAACATAACCTTTTAAAAAAGAATCAATTTGGAGACCAGAATGATTTCAAAAGCAACAATCAAGAGAAGCTTCTGTAGCACTGCTGGTATTAACAGCATTAAAGTGCACATGTGGTAGTTTAAAACAATATGGCTAGGAGTGTGACAGTGAACTCTAGTTTCTTATGAAGAAATGATGAATAAGTCACACCATCATTTCTAGAAGTCTGATTTTTAGAACTTGTGTTAGATACATAAAACAATGACTTTGGCCTATTTATTTGTGCCAATGCCACACTTCAAATTAAGGATTTCATCTTGTTCCAGTGATCAATCTAACTTTCGGAAAGATGCAAGAGCCACACAGTGCCACCAGAAATGGCATTTTCCAAACACCTGGCTCCACCAGGCCAAGAAGAACTTACTGGCTTGAAGAAACTACTGGCTCAGAGAGATTAACCTAGTATGGCTGGAAACACCTCAACACAAGCAGATGGACCAACAAAAACACTTCCAACTTCCTACCAATGTCAAGAACTGGTGTTCCACAAAAACAAAACAACCAAACCAAAACAGAAACAGATTCACAATACAAAAAAACAAACCATATACAAGATACAGAGGAGGAAAATAGGTAAAGGGGATTAAGAGGTATAAATTTCCATTTATAAAGCCAGTCAGTCATGGGATATAAAGTACAACTTAGGAAATAGTCAATAATGTAATAATTTCGTGTGGCGACAGTTGGTAACTAGACTTAATGTAGAGATCATTTTGTAATGTATATAAATATTGAATCACTATATTATACACTGAAACTAATATTATATACCAACCATACTTAACTAAAAATAAATAAAAACTTTAAAAAATAAGTAAAAAAAAAAAAACCCAACCCTTTGTATGGTAGCAGACAGTAACTAGACTTATCATGGGGATCATGTTGTAATGTATAAAAATATCCAGTCATTATGATGCACACCTGAAACTAAGAGGATATTGTATGTCAATTATACTTCAATAAAAAAATAGAAGAACTAGTATTCCATATTTAAATCTACCCTGGCCCAAAGCATAAAGGAAACTTTTTCATATACAGCTTCCTCAGGCATCCCATCCCTCTGGTAACTGTTTTGATATTCTCCCCTATTTAGCAACCCTCCTCAGGTGGCCTGGACTTCTGGCAAAACACTGTCCTTTTCATTTAATATACTTATATATTTCACTTACAGATACTTTGAGACTTCTGACAGCCCGGTAAAAAAGGTATCATTAACCCCATTTACAAAAAGAAACATGCTCATGGAGGCTTTAAGTGATTTGGCAGAGCTAAAACTGACTCAAGTCCCATGACTTGAGAAGTCTAGCTCCTATTGGGCTTATCTGACATGATTATCAAATGCAAGTCAAAAAGGCTACATTTATTGTGTCAAATTCTAACCCTACATCTTTGGTTAGTGCAGACTATTGGTAAAGTCAATCATGAAAATGTTTAGTACAGATTACAAAATAAACTTTCATTCTGGGGGCCCAATTCTTAGTATTACACCATGTAATCCCAATGACCCCAAACAGTCATAGCCTGTCCACAGAATAGGCTCTATTAAAACTTGGGAGCGAGGCCAGAGGAGGGACTGAAACTCCATTTTACACCTTTCCTGGAGCTTTGTAGGCTCAGGCACTGTTGTAGCCAACTGCCAAGAAACAGCATCAAGGGAGCTAGTCATCACAAAAGGGCCTTTGTAAACTGCTGCAAATTAAACCAATCAACCCACTCTAAAACTAGCACTCTGAAGAAACCATAACTATCCTCACTTTTCTGCTTCAAAGAATTTCTTCCTGCTTCCCACCAATAATTCACTTCTGCGTTCCTGAAGTCACTTGTTTAGCTCTTTCTTCTAAGAAAAAGGGAAATTTTCATTAGCAAATGTGAATAAAGCCCAAATAATACCAAAAAATTGTGTTGATTTTGTGGTTAAATCATGTCATTCATTAACATTTGTGAGAACTATCCAAGTAATACTAACCAAAGAGGCTTTACTTCAAGTCAACTGGAAGGGACTGAATTAAATGCCATCCAAACATTCAGCATTGTTAAACAAAGTCAAGAGGAGAGTTTTACCCAGCCAATGCATCTCTGTTTCAAAGTAGTGTTGGTTACCACCAACAAGCTCACACAACAGGATTCTTCTATAGAAGACAAGGCAAGGAAATGTGGCATGACAGGACAACACCAGCTATAACACTGGTTCCCCTCTCCCACCCATGAGAGTTAAAAGGTTGACAAAATGCAAATGAGGGTCAACTTACTAAGTGATCTCTCTTCACAGACCTAGTCATCTCTCAACACATTTATCCAGGTAAAAACACACTACAAGATAAAAGCAAAACTACAACCAGAAGTGGGGTAGACAGCATAGTCCTTGGTGATGGCAGGATTTACTGACTCCCTCTGACTTACATGTTTCTTAAACACCTACTGGGACAAATCCCTCCATCTCCACATTTTCCATTTCCCTTAGTTATTACCCATCTTCCCTTTGTCTCACCCTTCCCCTACCCTCCTACCCTGATCCTAAATATGGAACTCAAAGCGATAGGGCTGATTGGTCAGACCTTGAAGACTACTCATAGTACTCTGGGCTTACCATGGGAGGGAGCTATATAACTTACCACTAGCTACAAAGACAACTTTCCCTGAGACACCTCAAAGCAGATTTTTTAAAAGATCTTTTTTTAAGTAATCTCTACACCCAAGGTGGGGCTTGAACTCAAAACCCTGAGATCAAGAGTCACATGCTCTACTGACTGAGCCAGCCAAGTGCCCCTCAAAGCAAATTTTATTAAGTTGTTGAGAGAAAAATCTTCCTGCTAAGTAGAAAAAATCATTTTTCTATCTAGACTATGCAGAGTTCTAAAGTAAACCAAAAAAAGACATAAACCTTTTTCCTCCAGATTAAAGTACTTTTTCCTTACTTGAAACTCCACCCGAGTCAAATTTGGTTGTATCAAATACACAAATCTAAGAATTTGTGTAATAGAAAGATTTCACTAAAGCAAAGTCTTTTTTCTAGCAATAATAGTGCTTCACCAGCTATACCATATATCTACTACGGCTTAAAAACCTTTCTGAAAATTAGATACCAATCTTTATACTGCCAGGAATTCCAGCAATTATAACAAAAGAGCTCTCTTGCAATTTCTAAGGTTTTAAAAATAACTTAGTTTTTTTATATACAAGTTACAGCATCAACACTATTTTTGAAGAAAACAACTTTTGCTTAAATTTGAAGATCTTCACTTCTTTGTGCATTTTAAACTGTGTGCCACTTGGCAATACCATTTTCATAAATACTGCACAAGCCAACAGTGGCAACAGCCCAAGCATGTAAATGCTGAATGAAGTGAATCAATTCCCACAGGTTTCATTTTCTTCCTCCCTTTTATTTATATGTGCTGTGTATATATATAAAAAAAGCAGAGTATCCTTCATGATCATTAAATTACAGCATGTATTTTTCTTAAATGGAAAAAAAACTGTGAATGAAAGATGGGACAGACACAAAAAGCTCTTTTTTTTTTTTACATTATTCATGAAGTAGGTCTTGTTGGTTATAAGCACGAGTAATATAAAGCACCATCACTTGGTTTACCATTGGGGCACTCTTAACTTGCCTCAACTATAATAGAGGGACATGTATATAAATAGAAATAGTTTTAAATCAATCAATTCTTGGCATCTTTGCACAGCTGCTCAGAGAGTAACAAATTAGTCTCTTAACATAAATTAAGAAGCCCTCGAAGAATCAGCCTATGAATCACTATATGAGCAAAAGTGATTATTTTAGAACTGCCTGAATAGAAAAAAAGCAATTACTTATTTGAGCCAAGATAGTAAGTCATTTAATCCCCAAACTAAGGCAAAGAAAACATCCATATCTCAAGACAGGAGAAAGGTCAGTTTGGTAAGCCTCCAAGCATTACCATACCTGGCTCAGAGAAAGTATCACTAATATCATCATCTTTGTCATCTTCATAATCCTCTTCCTCCTCCTCCTCCTCCTCATTTTCAGAAAGTTCGTGCTCACTACCAAATCCTTCATCATGGTCCTCATCATCAACATCGTCCTCGTCTTCCTCATCTTCTTCAGGACTGCATTTGGTTGGCTGTTCACCCAAGTTGTCAGAGACAAAAAGGGAGTAATTGTGCTCTTCTTTTTTCTGGGATGAATCTGAGACCAATGTGCTGGCGGAAAGGCTGCTACTCTCTCCTGCTGCAATTGACCCAGGACCCTCCTGAGACAGGGGACTGAGTAACAGTTCCTGGGTTTCTTTAAAAGGCAAAGCTGGAGTGACGTGACCCTGAAGAGGCTCCACCCCTTTCTTCTCGGGTCTCTTTGCTACTGCACCACAGTAGCAGGTGTTCTCCTTTGCTGCGTCTGCGTGAATCTGGCTCAACAAGGGCCGACTCTGCTGCACTGGGTTGATCTTTACCTTTGCCTTTTTTACATAGTCTTTACATTCAACATGAAAGTTCACCTTTTCATTATGGTACACATTGGTCTTCACCATGATCTGTGTGCTTGAAGTGGGTTTACTTGCTTTTTGGACGCAGTCTGACAAAGGGACCTCAGCCTGAAGAGTTTTAGAAGAACACACAGGGGCAGCTGCTCTGCTTGAGATCTTTTTAGTAGGGAATGAAGAAGGCAAGGGATTCTGTTTGACACTGAAAAGTGAATCAGGGTAATAAAGGGAATCAGAAACAGACTGAGAGTCCTCGCTATTAAGCTGGGCCAAAGTTGGAGTTTTACTTATGACCTCTTCATCTTGGTAAGGGCTAGAAAAGTCATCAAGACCCAAGTAATCCACTTCTTTTGTTCCCCAGATGTCACAGCTGGTTAGCTTGGTGTACTTTGTTAAGTCTTCACAGTACGTATCCCACTGTTCCCAGTTTGAGGTTAAAGCGCCCTCATTATCCAGGACATCTGTGAAAGACTCCAGATTTTCAATGTCTTTGCAGTCCTCCAAAGAAAGGAAGCTGTCTCTAGGATTCTGTTGATAGTTCATCTCTCTATCCTGAGAAAAGTTTAAAAAAAAATCACACACCGTATTTTAGGAAAGAAGTATTCACCTCCATCCTCACATCCATGTACCAAAATGATAAGTCAGTATTTGACCTCTGGTCTATTTTATTTTAAGATAAAGACTCTTTACATGTCACTTTACCAGTCCATTTAATATCATTTCCTTGGGCAAGGAAAACAAAGGGAAAATATGCTCCTCGAGAGGCTTAGGTCTGGTCTAAATATCAAGGACTCTTGAACTTCACTACAAACACTCTTTCTAAGAAAGGTTTACGTTTCTTGATCTTTGACTTAGAAAACTTTGGGGATCTCCTTTGAAACAAGCTTCAATTAAAAGCAAAAAATGAAGACCTTACCTTCATCACAGAAGAACCTATCTTCTGAAGTGAGAACTTAAATACAGAGGCAAAGAGCAAATCAAAGAATTGAAATTCCACCACAGAAGAGTAAGATCTTTGATTAGACCTGGTTAACAACGCTTGGGCATGGGGACTACAGTACTCCTCACGAGTGTGACAGAGATAGGATTTTCAAAATGTGTTAGTGAGACTATGCAGCCATTAAAAAGAACGCAGTTAAAGTCTAATGTACTAGCAAGAGAGGCTGCTTACCAGATGTCTTTACATTACAAGGATTAAGTTACAGAATACAGTATGTATGAATGTGTCTTCCAACTTAAAATACTCATGTATTTATATATGAACAGAAGGACTCTGTTAGGAGTACTTATCTTTGTGGAAAAGGTTTAGAAGGTGGAGGTTCAGGAAGGAAACGAGGACATTTTCATTTTTGCATTTGTGTGGGGGCTTTCTTGCTTCATTTTTGCTTATGGGTGTGTGTGTCTGTGTTCTAAGAGCTTTAAAGAAGTACAGTTTGCAGACCACAAAATTCACCTGTATTAAGTGTACAATTCAATGATTTTTAGTAAATTAACAGATTTGTATATTTATTCTTGCAGTTTTTATATACTTCCATGTTGCTTAAGCTGTATGTAATTAAAATTATTTTTTAAATGTTCTTCTTAGGAATCTTAGATTTCTATTTACCTTGGGAATAAGTGATAAGTATACTGCTTAGAATTGCTATTTTTACCTCATATTCTCTATGTCATATGCTTTGCTCAATGTTATCATTCCTAGGGGCGCCTGGGTGGCTCAGTGGGTTAAAGCCGCTGCCTTCGGCTCGGGTCATGATCCCAGAGTCCTGGGATCGAGCCCCGCATCGGGCTCTCTGCTCAGCAGGGAGCCTGCTTCCTCCCTTCTCTCTCTGCCTGCCTCTCTGCCTACTTGTGATCTGTCTGTCAAATAAATAAATAAATAAAATCTTAAAAAAAAAAATGTTATCATTCCTAAATATCCCAGCTGAAGAGTCCTTTAGCAGTCCGGCATATCAAAAAAGACAGCTTTCCATCCTCATCATCAAAAACTGAACTTGAGGATATTTAGATAAACTCTTCTCTTACTATTTTCTTTTATGTGTGTGTGCATGTATTTATATATAAATAATTACTTTGATAATCATATGCATATTTTAAAATTCCAACATAATTAACATATGTGTTATTTTAGCTTCAGGTGTACAATACAGTGATCCAACAATTCTACACATTACTCAGTGCTTATCATGGTAAGTGTACTCTTAATCCCCTTCACCTGTTTCACCCATCCCCTCACCCACCTCCCCTGCTCTTACTATTTTCAATGGGCTCATAAAGCCTTCTAAAATTACTAGATTGACAGTCAAAAAATCAAACTTGACATCCTTTTTTCTTTTCAGGCATTTATAAATTAAAAAAAAAAAAACTACACCACAATATTTTTACCCCAAATCACTTAAAGCAGAATCCAAGAAAATGTTACTTACCAGTTCATACATGAAATCTGGATCTGAACTGTTTGCTAAGAGATCTGTGCTCATCAGAGTCTGCTCTGAAAAGGTGTGGCTTCGAAAGGCATCCCCAAAAGGCGGATCCATTCCGCTTACACTAGGCTACAACAGAGTGATTTTAACTTTAGAAAGTTAAAGACTACTCCAAGACCAGTTTATTACACATAACTCCCACACCCACTAGCGTCTTAGTTTTACAACAATTCTGTATATTTTCTACTCTTTAGCACATTTGAGAGATTTAACTAGCATTACTTAAATTAGGAAAATAATGAAGATGCACTAAAAACAGAAAAAGAGATAGTGGCAACTGTTACTAACACCTAACTTCTAAAAACTAAAGCTTATTCAGCCACTAGAACCAGCATTCACTACCTAATGAGTACTTTTATTCAGCTATATAACATTTCTTCAAACCCATCTCTAACAACACTTCCTCTTCTATCTTCCCAATATGGAGCACTCCCTCCTATTTCCTGGAGTCTGCAGAGATAGCAAGTTGGTCTCATTCTGTACTCCTAAGTGACTCCAGTGTCTTATTTCCACAAACAATCTGGAAGACAATTTGGGCACCTTTAGTGCAACCAATGCCTCCAGGAATGTGATGATGAAGATACAGGATCAGCCAAATATCCCAAAATCTTACTGGTGAGACCAGAAACTTGGGCATGAGCTCATCAGCCTTAATCTTGATCCCAGAAAAGGGCACAAGTCATTCTTTAATAAATAAGGGGAAAAAGACTTGGCACCAAGAGTTGATGCTCCTCCTTTTCCCTCCAACCCACTTTTCCATTTCAACGTCTATACAAATCACTCCAGAAGGAAGTCAGGGCCCACACTTCTAAAGCAGCCCAAACAAGTGAAAGGCCTCACTCTGAAATCTAACTTGGATGAAGGAAGAGGATGTAAAAGAATAAAAATTCCCTCTTTGCCTTTTTGTTCTTATTCTACAAGTTTTTGGTAAAACTTAAAAAAATTCTATTAATCTATTTGCTTACATTTCTCTATTCATATACCTTCTACCTACCACATACTGGCCTTCTTATACATGCTCTCCTATCATGTTTTTCTTCATGGGTACTTCCCAATCCAGTCTTTTCTTTCTCTTAATTTTCCCCAACCCTACCAGGCTGCAAGCTCAAAGTAAGTGTGTTATAGCTCTAACTTCAAGTAGTCCACAAGCAGCAAACTAAACTCTAAACGGGAAAGAACTCCAAATCAGTATGTGTAATCCACTTGGCCAGGAGATTGGGGTGGAGCTAGGCCACTGGTCTTCTTAATATCAACTAGCAAATCCCCTTTCTTTGCCTCTGCTGCCTGCCTCTGAGCCACTGGATAATCCCAGCAAGGTGCTTATTTTCTGTGCTCAAGGCATAATTCTGCCTGGCCCAACATGAAGCCACCTAAGAGTCCTTGCCCTCTCCTTATTTCTACGTTTCTCCTCAGCACTGAACCTAAAGAGGGAAGAGGGTAAGAGCTAACCATTGGAGGAGGACAGGAAGAAGTCTGGATGTGCAGTGGGGAAAAACAGGGCTTCTTTTCTTATTTCAGAGATCGCCTCAAACCAGGACTGATCAAAGTAGTTACCATAATATAAATAGATCTAATCATTCTCAGTAACCTTTTCTGAAAAGTATATATATGTATGGAGAGTATATGTGTATATATGAAAGAGAAAGGTTGAAATCTCTCACCGTTTCCTCCTAACTACTTTTAAATTCAAAAGGTATATAAATGGAAAGGAATAAAGGAATAACTGGGAAACAGGAAGCAGACAAGGAGATGGAAGTGGGCTTTCTGTGGCAGATTAATTTTCAGGGGAGTTGGATGAGCCTCCTTAAAGCCAGCAGATCTGGCCCCCTTCTAACCAAATTTTCATTCACCACATTTCCCCACGTCAAGCTCATTAAATTTCAAAGTGTAGCAAAGGAGGAAACAGAAGCAATGGGAGGAGGGACATGTATTCAAAACTAGCTGAGATCAGAAATAAAATGTCTTAAAAAGGGAGTTTGTCAAGCTGTGTTAACATTCAGAGAACTTACAGAACCAACAGTATGGACTTTCTGCAGTAGGAAAATATAAAACTTTGCACCTACTCTGTATGATTTACCTGAGGCATTTCCAAGCCCAGATCCTGTGAGTCCGATCCCAAACTTTGTTTTTTCCTCGTTTGTAAATTCTTTTCCAGCTTTACTTTTAATTTCAAGATCAAAGACGATTTTCACAATAAAAGGCAGGTTTTCCCAGAATGCCTTCAATTCAAACGCTTGGATCAGTGCTTTTTATTTATTTTTTAGTATTTCTGTGTGAATCTGTCAAACAACAATACAAAGTAACTTTACTGAGCACCATTAAAAACAAGCTGACCTTTCAAAAATGACATTAACAAAGAACACTTTAGAAGAGTAAGGCTTAATGTGGTTGCAATCTCAAGAATTTGGTCATTTCTTAGTACCAACTATTCTGAAATTCACCATTCCTCTCTTTGTTTCTAAAAAAGGATAGGTCAATAACCAATTGGCAACATTAAAAAAGAAAAAAAAACCACCCTAACAAAATTAACTGAGGTCTATCTTTTCCTGTGATCTGAAAGATGTATCTAATGTTAAAGTAAAGCTCCCATTCACTTTATGTTCTGCATGAGAAAGTATGTCTCAATATTTAATTGCATGTATTGCATAATCATTACTGCAAAATTAACCCACATTTTAAATCTGTTATATATCTACAAGAGGGACACCTGGGTGGCTGTCAGTTAAGGGGCTGCCTTCGGCTCAGGTCATGATCCCAGCATCCTGGGATTGAGTTCCACATCGGGCTCCTTGCTCCGTGGGGACCCTGCTTCTCCCTCTGCTTCTGCCTGCCACTCTGCCTGCTTGTACTCTCTCTCTCTGACAAACAAATAAATAAAACCTTAAAAAAAAAAAAGAAAAAGAAGAGGAGTAATGAATACATAAAAATCAACAATGGTGCCTGGGTGGCTCAGTCAGTTAAGCATCTGCTTTGGCTCAGGTCATGATCCCAGAGTCCTGGGATCAAGTCTCCGTTAGGCTCCTTGCTCAGTGGAGAGCCTGCTTCTCCCTCTGCCTGCTGTTCCCCTTGCTTGTGCGCTCGCTCTCTTGCTCTCTGACAAATAAATAAAATATTTAAAAGATGCTAAAAAAGAAATTATTCCAATAAGTTTTTAACATGTTTATGTTGGGGGGAAATAAAATACTCCACAGAGGGGTTTCAAGGATTAAATAATGATTGTAAATCACCTCCACAGAGTCTTGACTGTGGTAGAGCCTTAAATTTAAATATTAATTCCCTTTTCCCTCCCCTGCAAAGGCCTTAATTAAGGGGGACAAAACAGCTATACCTACTTCATCATCTTTTTCTACATCAGTGGCCCTCCAAGTGTGATCCCAAGACCAGCATCATCAGTATCAACTTGGATTGTGTTACAACTGCAAAATTTTGAGCTCTAGCCCAGACCAACTAAAGCAGAAACTCTTCTCCCAATTAAGTGTTTTAACAAGTCCTCTAGGTGATTCGTACTCTCCCTAAAAGTTGAGAACCACTGACCTACACTCAGCACCTTGCTCTCATTCAGTCTAGTTGCAATATCCTTTCTTAGACTGATGTAAAGAGCCAATTTAAGCTGAGCTGCTCCATACCTAATACATCTGGACTGGAGGGTCTGAGTGTTACATCAATTTCAAAGGCCTCTGCAGAACAAGAAAGAGACTATCAACAAGAGATTCAATAACTGTTCCACATAATTAGATGGGTAAATTGACAACTATTTCTATTTCCTGGGTTTTTGCTAGGCTCTCCCCTCTGGTGGGCTGTCATTCCTACCTTGCTGTTCTAGCCTAGGAAACACCATCAAGTGCCCAGGTTGAGCCTACAAACAGAATTAACTATGCATTTCAATCCCATGCTACAGTTTAGGTTCCTGACAAAGGTCAGTTCTGGTCCAGTTCCTCCTTATGTGGCCTCATGCCTTGATCCTACTGCTGACATACAATCTCAGTCCTAATTCTTCCCTTGATTCTTGTGAGAAACAAGATCAGTTGCCCTTCCTCCCTCCCTCCTTTCCTCTCTTCATTCCTTCCTCCCTTCTTTCCTTCCTTTAAGGGTGGGGAGGGACAGAGGGAGAAGAAGAAAGAGAATCTTAGCGATGTGGGGCTAGATCTCACAACCCTGAGATCATGACCTCAGCCAAAATCCAGAGTCAGATGCTTAACTGACTGCGCCATCTAGGCATCCCCAGTCACCTGCCTTTTCTAGACCTATTACTTCAACTCCAAAAAGGTGTGTGATTCAAGTGACGCATTCAATGAAGTGGGTCAGTATAATCCTGGTCTACAGCCTGGATACTGGATATGAGAGAAAAGTCTAATACTCTCTAAAATCTCAAGTTTATCCTTACTAAGCAACAGGACTGAAGACTCGCAAAAAGATTAAGTTCTATTAAACAAATACTTACTGCCATCAACTAAAGACACCATCTACCAACAGCTTGGTTTATCCGGGAAAACACTGGACTAAAAAGGAGCTAAATTTCAGTCGCAGCTCTCACTTGCAAACCATGTAACACTGGGTAGGTCAATCTTTCTAGGCCTCATTTTTCTCATTTCTAGAAAGAACACAATACTACTAATAACACTAGTTTCCTAGCCACCGAATTTTCTAAGCCATAAAACCATAAAATACAAATGCAAATAGAGGTAACCCCACTTTTTGAAGTCCATGTTACAGCACTTTGCTTTTACAAAGACCTATCCTGGTACCTATTTTTGCTAACTGAAGGAAATCCAAAGAGGATTTTTGTTTTTATGAAAATAGGTAAAAATAGTGTTAAGTGTTTGTTGTGTTTGGGGCCCTTGAAGAGACAGAACACATCCCAAACAGAGGAACAAATGCCCTGCCCAGCTCCTTCCCCAGGAACCACCCAGCATCACAGCACCAAGCTGCCAAAGTTCTGAACTCTGTCTATGAACATCTGTGCCTTATACCGATTTATTTTGTGCGTGCATTAGCTAGGTGTATCAGAAAATCCTACGAGAGGTTATTCCCTAAGCCTGGGAATGCTCAAAAAATTTTCCACATAATTAATGGTAAGTGCTTCTCCACTTTATGTCATTTCAGCTTTTGAAAGGTTTCATAGGAGCACTCTACTTTTGCAGAGCAGGAGAAACCTTTTATTATTATTATTTTTTTATTTAAACACTTGACCTCAAAACTAGGTTGTCAATGCAGTTAGCAAAAACAGCACTTGTTTGAAGCATCTGACAGGAGACCTGGAATCCAGTTTTGATCCCATAATTAAAACTAATAAGCAGGCTTATGAATTTGAGCAAGTTATTTAAGTTTGTGTCTTAGCACCCTACTGAGGAATCACAAATATTCTCCTTTAACTATAAAAGGGATGTTATGAGAATTGAATGAGATATTAAATTAGGATGTACCAATAAAATAAAAAGTGATGATTATCAATAGGTACATTTTGGCAATGCTTTCTTTTGTTCCACAGTTCATCCATCTCAGAAACTCAACATCTGTGACAGCTATTGGCAACAAGGCTGAATGTTTTAAAGACACCAATTCCCAAAGTGAGGGTATCCACCATGTGAAGAGTTGAGCACATCCTCCTGGGATAGTTAAAGGTCCTTAGTTGCTTCTCCCAGTCTCTCAGGTAGCAGCAAACAGGATGAGTGAAGGGCCAATGTTACCCCAAGCAGTAGAAGGTCTTTTAATTCTCTAAAACTAATGACCCAAGGTCACAACCAATTATCTTTATCTCCAAGGTTTTGCACCCATTTTCCAAAATGCCTGGTACCACTCCAAACATTCATTGTGAAAGACCATGAACAACAAAAGTGGAAGGAAAAGAAAAAAGAATAAAGGCTTCTACAGCAATTACCACTGCACAGAATCTTCCATAATGATACACTGCTCCCACATCATCTCCTATACCAGGGAGCCAAATACAAAGGTACACTGACATTTAGATGGCCAAACAACAAGAGGAAAGTGTAACAACTTGCTCTTCAGGATGCCTTCACACTTCTTTGGGCTCAAGAATACCCATATTTTATTCAAAACTTTGATATTAAAGTCATGTACACTAAAAGCAATAGTCTACTTTCCCAATGTGTACCCTAAGAAATATTTGTTCTAAGGAATGTTAAATGGTCATTCAGTAAAAGGGTTAAGAGATCTGGAAAACACCACATTAAATAAAACAGATATACTGACTCTACTTAAGGCTTCTTGCGAACTTTAGGGTGCTAAGCGCTAATGTGCATTATTAATCACCAATAGGTGACTAGAGCAGATATGATTTCCCAAACTTACTTGATCCTAAAATTCTCTACCCTGCCCTCAAGCAGACCCCAGGACTAGTGTTATTAAAAACAACAAGAAAAAACCCCACAACACCCTAAAGGAAAGGCTAAATCAATTTCCCTAGTTATGAATTCCATTTTTTTTCCGAAGATTTTTATTTACTTGAGAGAAAGCCCGCACAGGAGGAGAGGCAGAGGGAGATGCAGATTCCCTGCTGAGCAGAGAGCCCAACATGGGACCCTATCCCAGTAGGAATGAGCTACCCAGGAATCCCATGCATTACTTTTTTTCACAGCTCTGGCTCACCAGTTCTCAAAACAGTTTTGTGGGTTTTTCAAGGGAGAGAAGACTGTTGTCTGTCAGAAATATTTGCCAACAGATTTTCTGTACCTGGGCTCATTCAACTCAACAACAGCTCCTAGGCACAGGAAAATACTGTTAACAGGAAACTAGCTCTCTGAAGCAATATGATAGGGTTCAGGGCAGGCTGCCCCAATATGCCACCCTCACATATTATTTTTAATTGAAGTTACTCAAGAAAGAGCTAGTGCAAGAAAGACACTCTGATCTTTCCTGTCACCCCAAAACCAAGAAATAAATTTCCCCATGTGAGAGGTACCCTCCCTGTACCTGGGAGATAGAAAGCATCCTTACTGCCAGAGATAGGCAATTCACGGCAAAGAAGGCAATATAAATAAACCTTGTTATTTCTTCATTAATTTGCTACCCCAAGCCCAAACATCTTTGTCTTTTCAACTCTTAACGGATTGTTTCTTTGTCTCAAAGGTATAAAAGCTGCCTGCTTTGGGCACTTCTTTGAATCTCGTATTTTGATGAGCTCCCATACATATAAAATTAAAATAATTTGTTTTTCTCCTGTTAATCTGCCTTGTGTTAATTTAATTATATCAAACCACCCAAAGAACCTAGAAGGGAAGAGAGGAAAAGTTTTCCTCCCCTACAAGTAAAATGGAGCAAATGACTGATTTATGAACAGTAATGGTATCATTTGAAGATGGCCACAGCTCAATATCTTTCATAGCCTTTTCCACCAGGTCCTTCCCTGTTTTTTTTTGGTTCTCCACTTGAAAATATGTTGAGGCTTACTATGTACATTAGGCAAGGCAAAAGGTGAAGTAAGATGACAGGTAAGACCAAAGGACTTTTAAAAAAGCTCATCCCTGGGACTGCTTAAGCCATTAATCCAAACTTTGAAAGCCAAACCCAAGAGCTGACCAGAGTGCCCCATGCAGCTTACACACATCCAAGAGCCCCCCAATTTTGTCTCTTCTGAAACTGAGAGTTTCAGCTAATTCCTGAGAGTCCACATATTTTTCAAAGGTTGAAAAATATAAACTATAAATGAAAATGTCTTATGAAAAAGCAGATACTATATACATGATGGCTCAAATCCCTACAGCTCCCCTTCTTTAAGCCACTGGGGTAGGGCACTGTTCCCATTTAGTTGGTTAACTCAAGGGAACTGGCTCCGCACAACAGTAAGTAGCACTTTTGAGTCATCCAACATTCATCAGAGTAGATGTTAAAAAAATTTTTTTGACACACCCATTAGGATGGTTATTATCCAAAAAATGGAAAATAACAAATTGAGGATGTTGAGGAGGATGTGGAAAAACTAGAACCCTTGTACAATGCTGGTAGGAATGCAAAGTGGTGCAGCTAGGAATCTTTAGCAGTTCCACACAAAGTTATACATCCAGCAATTCCACATCTGGATACATACCCAAAAGAATTGAAAGCAGGGACTCAAACAGATACATGCACACCCATATTCACAGCTACATTATTCACAATATTCAGAAGGTGGAAACAACCCTAGCGCCCATCAACAGATGAATGGATAAACAAAATATAGTAATTCATGCAAGGGAACATTATTCAGCCATAAAAAGGAGTGAAATTCTGATTATGGATGAACTTTAAAAACATTACACTGACTGGGGCGCCTGGGTGGCTCAGTGAGTTAAAGCCTCTGCCTTCGGCTCAGGTCATGATCCCAGGGTCTTGGGATAGAGCCCCACATTGGGCTCTCTGCTCAGCAGGGAGCCTGCTTCCTCCTCTCTCTCTCTCTCTCTGCATACCTCTCTGCCTACTTGTGATCTCTGTCAAATAAATAAATAAAATCTTGAAAAAAAAAAACGAAAAAAAAAAAACAAAAAAAACATTATACTGAGTGAAATAAACCAGACACAAAAGGACAAATATTACATGATGCGACTTATGTGAGGTACAAGAATAGGGAAATTCATGGAACAGAAGGTAGAACAGAGGTTACCAGACACCAGGAGAGTTACCGTTTAATGGGCAGAGTTTCTGTTTAGAATCTGCCTAGGATTCTGTCTAGGATGAGGAAAGTGTTCTAGAAATAGATACACAAGACTGCCAATGTACTTAATGCTATTGAACTGTACATTTAAAAATGGTTTAAATGGAAAAATTTGTTTCACAATGAAAGGTATTTAAAAAAATTTTTGAGGGAAAAAATACCAACACATTTATACCGTTATGTAATTCATATACTATGCTTTATTTTTATCTTTCCTAATCTTTGCTGGTTCATGCTCATCATTTCTTTCATGTGCGCAGAGTTCCTGGGTTCTCTCTCTGTTGTCTTTAAACTGTATGATATCCACAGTTCTAAGATGTGGTAACTGTCCTGAACCCCTAACTTAAGTAAGTCCTTTCTCCTGAGGCTTCATCCCCAAGCAAAGATGAAAGAAAGGGAAGAAAGGGAAGGGACGGGAGGAAGGACCACTGACTTGGTAATTTAAGTTTATACATCCCATATATACACCTCGTGAGGTTCCCGTTTAGCAAGAAAGACAGTTTGTCAGTTTGCCCAAGCTCCTTATCAAACCAGGACCCAGCATTCACATTCCATCCATCCTGCCATACTTCATTTGTCCCACTCAACAACTCCTCTCCTTTTGAAAACTGCACAGCAGGGGTGCCTGGGTGGCTCAGTGGGTTAAAGCCTCTGCCTTCGGCTCGGGTCATGATCCCAGGGTCCTGGGATCGAGCTCCGCATCGGGCTCTCTGCTCAGCAGGGAGCCTGCTTCCCCCTCTCTCTCTGCCTGCCTCTCTGCCTACTTGTGATCTCTCTCTCTCTGTCAAATAAATAAATAAAATCTTTTAAAAAAGAAAACTGCGCAGCAAAATAGTGAACAAAACAGTTCTACTGAAAATAGTTCTTCAGATGTTTACTGAATCAAGCCACTACCTTCTTCATTGCACAGCAGAAATCAGAGATCCACAAATTCCCAAACCACAGAGGAAACATATGCTGTTCATGCAACAAACACATGGGGTAAATGGTGGGTGCCACATTCTCCCTTTATTATGTGATATACATTCTGTGAACACACCTTCAGGTGAATCCCTACTCTCTACCCTTCAACAGCAGTTCTCTGGACTCCAGAATATAGGTAACAGGTAAGTACACTTCTAACTAGATGATTATAGTTTATGTTTGAAATTACCAGCAAAAGACGCCTATTATTTATTTTCCAAACCCTGCTGCTGACAGTCTTGAAGAAAAGAGGAGGCTAAAGAGAGAGAAGACCTCTCTTTTCCCTCAGAAAATATTTCTTTTCCCTCAGAGAAAACATCATTTTCCTAGCCAAGCAGTACTCATCGTGACCCTATAAGCAGATATGATCCTTTTATCATACCGCTTTGTACACTCTTTATCCCTGGATCAATCCAATAGTACCCTTTTATCCTCACACTCAGAGAGTTTTAAAAATGTGGGGGTTGAGAGTTAGGTTTGCCACAAACATTTCATTAAACAAAATTATTTTACTAAGAATCCTGAGGAGCTAAGAAAAGATACTAAACCTCAAAAATATCTCTCCTTAGAATGCACTGTTGGAGGAAGACACAAGACCTCTCAGAATTTTATTCCATTCCTTTCCAAAGGCTTCTGCTGAACTTTAACCTTTTGCCTACAGAGAAACATATGGGATCTTCATTTAAAAAACCCTTTGGGAATCAAAAAAACCATTAAAGTAGGTGTCTGGATCAATGTGAGCTGAGCAGGAAGAGCTACTTTTTATTTCTGAAAACTTACCAATTACAAGATATTAGGGGTTTTCTGCAGCATTGATATCTGTCGATTAAGTCGTTCAGAGCACAAGAGTGAGAGCATGGGACAGTTTTAGATAGAACCAAAGAATGTATTTCTAACCCCAGCCATACTTGGTTACCACTGGCAACAAAATATTCACAGATTATATTCGTATTACTGTTTATAGACTACAAACGCATTGCTATGCCTTGTCATTTGATAAAACAACTTGGTAAAGTAGCTAGGGTATTAGCATCACTGCCATCCACTACCCTCCGCCCAACCATTTTTACATTAATGAAAAAAAGTTCAACAAGGGTAACAGATTTATCTGAGGTCATTCAGCAAATGTCTCTGTGCAAACCCATCATTATAGAGACCACCTCTACTTGCAGTACCTTTTCTCCAGAGGGCTCCCAAGTCTGCATCTTCAGCCTAAACACATGAATGCATGAGCCTTGCCATCTGAGCACCAGGTATTCCCATGTTCATTCACATCCCATGACCTCAGACACACACAACATGCCACCTCCCTCTTCAAACATTTCCATTCTGTCAGTACTATCATCATTCTCAGACATCCAGGCATGGAACACTGATCTCAACACTGACTCTTTTCTTTCTACTCCCCAGTTCTTTGTTAAATCATGCCAGTTCTCTTTAACAAAGATATACTGACAACTTACCTTGTACCCAGCACACATGCATCTGTTCGTCTTTGCCCTTCCCATTTTCTCAACCCTTTACTTGGGCCTCACCATTTTATATTTACCATTCTAATAGTTGCCCTACAGATCTTCCTGTCGCCAGCCCCTCTCTCTCAAGTTCTTATGTTCCATTCTATTTTCTCCCTAAACCACCACTTGGTATTAGCGCCATACTCATGATAAGAGTTTCTCTCAGAAACGCCCAAACATTTCTTGGATAATCAAAATACTCAGAAACAATGAAACTATCTTTCCAATCTCATCTTCCACTACTCTTCTATAACACAAATACTTGGTTGATCTTACAATTTCACCAAATCCTTGAGGTACTTAAAATCACACTTTCCTCCACTCAGAATTTCCAACAGTGAGGCTCTGGTCTTTCATGCCTTTGCTCACAGTGGTTTTTCTTTTCCTCCTCCCTAATTCCTTGTCTCCACTACCAGACTGTACGGTCTTTTGAGAACAACCATTATATCTCCTCTCTATTTCATTAGCGCCAGAAGCAATGCTTTGTCCACAGAGGCATCTACACGAGAGTTGACGGACAATGAATGGGAAATCCCCTAAGACCACAGGTTCTTCAGAGGTGCAACTTTCTTCATATACAAAGAGGACACTGCAAGTCAGTCAGTCATTTATATACAGCTGACCCTTGGATAACAGGTTTGAACAGTGTGGGTCCACTTGTACGTGGATTTTTTTCAATAAGTACAGTATTAGTACTGTACATGTATATTCTCTTCCTTACGATTTTCTTAATATTTTCTTCAGCTTACTTTATTGTAAGAATACACATACAAAATATGTGTTAATTAACTGTTTATGTTCTCCATGAGGCTTCTGGTTAACAGTAGGCTATTAGTAGTTAAATTTTGGGAGCGTCAAAAGTTATACACAAGAGTTTCAACTGCATGGGGGGAGCGGGATGGTCGGTGCCCCCTAACCCCCATGTTGTTCAAAGGTCAACTGTATGTTTATAATCTTTTATGTGCTCTGAAATTATCTAGTAAGTTAGCTTGTTAATTTGAGTCTTAAACCACTATAGTATCATATAACAGAAATACTTAAAATTGTACTCCTGAATTTCCTTTTACACTTCCAGGAAAAGTATTATTTGAATTTCAGTCGATTCTGAAGACCAGAGAGAATTCTTGTCTAGTGAGGAGAGGGTTATTTAAACCAACTGAATCCAGGCACTGGACTGATACAGGTTACAGTGTTCTTTCTCTCCCCACCCCCATTTTAACTCAGACAAAATATTTTATGCAGATTAAACACTGAAATTTAAAGAATCATTTAGTTTTCTGAGCTGTTCAGCAGAAATCTACAATATGTAAAAAGGGAACAGAAGGATTAAGGGCAGCAGCATAGAAACAGACAGTGGTGCAGGCAAATACATTTGAGCCATACTGCAAGATTCCAGGGGAACAGCTGCCCCAAGACACTCTGGACATATCCTAACAACTTTAGCACTCAGGTGATCAGAGACCTAGGCTCTTCCTCAAACTCTGTCTCTTCCCTCTCCTTTACCGATTTGACACTTTTCAAAAGTAGCAAGAATATACACAATTTTTAAATCCTCTTCAAATTCCTTCCTATTGTGCGAAATGGGGCTACACCACTGGCACAGGGCTACAGAACAGCTGGTACAGAGGTTTTAGCATAAGGCTACAAAGAGGTTGTGAATACAGTTTTGCAATCATTTATTTCAACAATGAGAAAGGTTGGCTGCCTCTTTGGCTCTACTACTCCTACAGGCTTGCTCTGTGAGAAGCAAACTCTAGATTCGAGATAAAAGGTTCTGCTTTATGAGTATTTGGAATTTTATTCCAGATTCTTACTTGCCTTCTTTTATTTGTAAATATAAGAATTCCCTGTCTGACTTTGCAGGGATTTTGTGATTCACAATAATATGTGCCCTGACGCAAAACAGATACTCAATAAATCGTGGTTATTTTTTATCCTAAGATTCCTTGTTATGTAAGATGTTCCTGGAGTGTTGCAGCTACTGAAAGTATAAACCCGAACTCAACTCAGAATTCTAGATTGTCTAAATTCCACACTTAATTATCACAAAAACCCAACTGTTTGGAACTAGGGTAAGTAAGGGATCTGCAGGCAATACAGGTCATTTAACATCCCTGCCTTGGCTTCATGAGAGTCAATGTCAATTATGCTGGTTTAGTCAGCAAAAATAATCTTTCGATTCACAAAGTAATTCATAAGCTTCAAACTAGTTATCTTTGTACACAATAAAGAACTGGCAAGTAGGGGCGCCTGGCTGGTTCAGTCCATGGAGTAGGGGACTCTAAATCTCAGGTTCTGAGTTCAAGCCCCACACCGGGCACAGAAATCTTAAAACAAACAAACAAACAAACAAAAAAACAATCTTGGTAAGTAAATTACAAGAGGAAAGGGTTTCTTCAGAGAGATTATTGCTCTAATTGTTCAAACAATTACATACAGCTTACCTCTTTTTTATACTTAGTTATACTGGCTTTACCAGATATGCTGGGTAACCCAAGGAAATGGACCTACACAAAATTTATCTTTATATCCATTAACACCTTACACAGTTTCTAATTAATACAAATACACAGTTTATACTATACTTGTCTCAACAGGATTCAGAATAAACCAAAGGAGACGGACTACCCCAAGTGCTGGGAAAACATAACCATGAAACCATGATTTGTACTATCAGAGAAGTACAAAGAGTAACAAGAACCTGATCCCATCCTTCATCAGACACTCAGAATTCTTATATCACTCCTAGTAAAGGAAAGAATAAAATTCGTTTATAGTAATTCATTAGTTTTTTAACTTAGGAGTCTGGACAACCAGCAAGTTATTATGCTAAACCATTAGGTAGCAAAGTCCCAATAAGATCACTCTACCAGGACTATATACATTTTAAAAGGAAATACAAAGTTAACTGAGGATTTAAAGTAAAAGCCTCAAACTGGACTGCAGCCACAAATCAATGCCTACATATGGGTTTTGTTGGGCTCATTCACTGGTGTTTTTAAAAAATTAAATTTTAACTGCCAGCATTTAAATTGGAAATTTCATGTAAGATTTTTGAGTCCTGTTAACAAATGCCACTCTCTTGGAGAAAAAAAAAAAATCATTGGGTACATATTCCCAGCAAGATCACTCGAATCACTTGAACTGAAACGAATTATCCCTTTAAACTGGCCTGTGCTCCCCATCTTGCTCCATTCTCTACCCAGTTCCATTTCACAGATGAGGGCCTAAGCCGACAGGTGTCTAAGCTTACAGATGAGGTGCTGTTAAAACCACAGCACTAGCAAAAAGGCTGTTTGTGAATACAGTTAACTTCAGGACTTTCGCTGGACCTCCAAATAAAAGACAGTTAATGGTAAGAGAGGTATTTAAAAGACCTGTACATGAAGGTTCAAAATAGCTTTATTCACAATGGCCTAAAATCTGGAAGCAAATCCAAAATGGATGGATGGATTTTGGGATCCATGCAATAACAAGTACCCAAATGATACTCAAAATGACATGAAATCTCAAAAGCATTACTAACATTAAAAAGTAATCAGACTTAAAAGACAACACATTCTATGACTGCATTTAAATGAAATTCCAGTAAAGACAAATGTACAGTGACAGGAAGTAAATCACTGACTGGGGCAAGGGGTGAAGCAGGGTCAATGAGGGAACTTTATGCGGTGATGGGAATGTTCCATATCATGACTGTGGAGGTAGTCAGATGACTGCATAGATTTTTCAAAACTAAAAAGTTAGGTAAATTTTCGTTTATGTCAGTTATACCTCAGTAAAGCTGAGGTATTTAGAAAACACTATAGAGTACTACCATCTCTACCTGGTAAGTTTGGGAAAGTTTCAGGAAAATGTAAGATTTGAATTGAGTCTTATTGCAGAACAATTTAAAGGTGTATTAAGAAGTAGAAAACACAGCATATAAGTAGTCATATTCTGCCCTGTAGCCTATGAGAAATGGCATCTCTGAATACAAAGGAAAATGCTTCATAAAAGGACATTCACAGGGATGGATAATTAGTACTTGGAAAGGTATCAAAACCAAATTGATCTCACAAGATTTCCCAAAAGAGAATCGACTCAGACATATGTTGCTGTTCAAATGCAAAGAAGCAGATAGTGTTAAAGAATGTTTTTATTTTTAAATGAAGCAAAATGAAGAGGAAAAGTAAGAGTCAAGGGATGCCTGGGTGGCTCAGTTGGTTAGGCATCTGCCTACGGCTCAGGTCATGATCCTGGGGTCCTAGGTTTGAGTCCCGCATCAGGCTCCTTGCTCAGTGGGGAGCCTGCCTCTCCCTCTGCCTCTGCCTCCTGCTCTCCTTGCTTGTGCATGCTCTCTCTCTCTGACAAATAATAAATAAAATCTTAAAAAATAATGAAAAAAGTAAGAGTCAAAAAAAAGGGGAGAAAGAAACCCAAAGGGAATATCGGAAGGGATGGAAGCAAGGAGGTGAAATAAAGGTCAGGGACACATTACCTCAGAATAAAAGGTATCTTGGTATTGACAGATTACAAGAGAGAAGAGAGGTGTGTCAGACCTTGATGAAGGACTAAAAGAAAAACCAAAAACTATGGGGAAAGAGACCATCTAATCAAAGTCACACCCACAGAGTAAAGGAACCAGAGACTTGACAGTGTGGAGCAGACGTAGGAGAAATAGAGAACAAGAGGAAAACAAAAAAGCCCTTTCCTCCTAAGTCTCACCAAGTAGTCTTCTCCTCCTCTTCCATCTATCCCCTCTTCATGGCCCTGTCCTAGGTGAAGCCTTCTCATATCCAAGCCCACCCCACACATCACATACATCTTTTATTTTTTAAGGAGGCTCTATGCCCAATGTGGGGCTCAAACTCATGACCCTGAGATCAAGAGTCACATGCTCCGACTGCACCAGCCAGGTGCCCCGCATATACCTTTTATACCTCCTTGACTGGACTAAAATGCTTCCTTCACCGGTCTTCAAAACCTAGTTTAAATGAACCTTTTCTGTGAAGCTTCTCTACAACTTTCCCCCAACTTTCTCAAGCAGAGTTAGTAGTTCCTCTCCATATTTTCAGAACATGTTGTTCTAAAAATTAACCTAATGTTAAAATGTAAGGTCTTGTTTCCTCTAGTAGTCTACAGGCAATTCTAGTAAAGGATTCACCAGTAAGGATGAAAACCCTTACTAACGAGCATTTCACAAAACTGTAAAGTCCTCTTACAAGCAAGAAATTTTTACATCTTATACAACACAAGTAGGAAGCTAGAAGCCTTGCTCTTTAAAGGAATTCTATATTGAATCTTTTGAACAAGAATACAGGCACCCTACCCCTAGTTTCTCCCCATATCACCAAGGACCTTTTTAAAGTTTTATTTTTATAATGCTTTAAATTTCTGCTGAGTGGCAAAAATATAACAGAGAAGGCAAACTGCATCAGGAATAGTATGTAGCAGTCAAAGAAGAAAATTCCTCTCTAAAATAAAAACAAAAGCACCTTAAACTCTAAAAGGCAGACCATTATATACTAAAGAAAATAAGTGTGCAAGAAAAGAAGAAAACTGGAGGACACAAAATCAGCAAGCTCATAGTGCTTTCATGGGAAACTGCCAATGTCAACAATACCCAAGGATAAGTAAGTAAAACGTGACTTTGTAACAAAAGATGTAAAAGTAGGTTTGGTGTTAAAAGGCCAGAATAGCAGGATGAAAATAGACTTGCTGGGAATTAGTGGGAAGATGGGTGATTTAAAAAGTTGTTTGGGGGAGGAGAGTTTCAATATAGATTTTGGGAGAAAGGTCATGAACTGGTGAAAAAGCACACAAGGCATGGCCAACAACACAATGGCATAGTACTGCAGTCACCAAGTCCCACTGCAGTCCCCTGCAACAAACTCTCTCCATGACTAGCCCTCTTCATGTCACCCCTCCCTGGGGTCAATCAGACTTATTAACAAGAATGATTTTACAGTACTTCTCCAAGACAAGAAACACTGCTATACAGACAAGTTAATTGTCACAAACTCTAAGAAATAAGAGGTTTCACTCATATTTGCCAAACACCCAGAGATCCAAGTGTGCTAATGACAAATCTAAAGAAAAAGCACAGGTTGTGTGTGTGTGTGTGTGTGTGTGTGTGCTTAGAAGGAATATTCAACAAGTCTAACAGAATGTATCTGAAAAAAATTAACAAAAGAATTCAAGGGATTTTTAAACATCATCAAAATAGCTTTTCCATAAACTTTCTCAAAAGAAAAGGGTCAATTTTTAAATGAAGGCTTTTTGTTTCAGCAAATGGTAATTAATTCCTCCCTTCCAACTAAGTCCAACATCTCTACTAATAGTAGACTGACTTACTACCTTCCAGATAAGTACTTTTTAGCAATGCAATCATTTATTTAGGAAGTTCAGAAACACTAAAAGGTGTCAGGCACAGAGTGAGACACTGGGGATATAAAAAGAAAGAGGCAGACTCTGACCTCAAGTTGCTCACCAGGCAGATAACATAAATGGGTAAATACCGTACTGTGGAACAAGTGCTAATAAAGGTAAACTGAGGGGCACCTGGGTGGCTCAGTGGGTTAAAGCCTTTGCCTTCGGCTCAGGTCATGATCCCAGGGTCCTGGGATGGAGCCCCGCATCGGGCTCTCTGCTCAGCAGGGAGCCTGCTTCCCCTTCCCTCTCTCTCTACCTGCCTCTCTGCCTACTTGTGATCTCTGTCTGTCAAATAAATAAATAAAATCTTTAAAAAAGAAAGGTAAACTGAGAGATCATTAAACTATGAAAACAAAAACTGAATAGAAATTTGAGAGGTGGTTCTAATGAGCCAGAAATATTGGCATAGTCAAACTACAAGAGGTTGAGAATACAATAACTGACAATTTCCCAGTAGCCCACTGAGATAGAAAACATCATTAATCTCTCCCATTACAAATTAATAAACTGAATTACCCACAGTCACCCAGCCAAATAGTAGGCTAACTAGAACTAGAAACACAATTACAGGCCACATGATGCTTTTCCATTTTAAGAGGTCAATATATTCTCCTTTCTCAACTGTCACGATTGCACTTAAAACCTAGTTCGAATCAACAAAACTGGAGAAATACTAAATAGAAACAAAGCAAAAAGATACCCATGAAAAAATTAAGTATTTGCCTATGTAACATTTTTAGGATTTTAGCATCTCCACTTCAGTGGGCACTTAGCACTACTTCACATTTTCCAAGGAAAGGGAGGGGTAGCAACCTCTATCTTTTGGGATCTTGTCTGAAAAAGCATCCTACCCTATTTAGGTAATTCTACAAACATCTCAGGCAACGGCACCATCGGTATGGCTTCCAAATTAACTGCATGATATATCAAAGAACTCAGAGAGTTAAGTATTTACTCACTTGACTAACATCTCTTCAAACAGCTGTAAACAGTTTTGTTAGGAATGATACACTAAACGCCACTTTAAGACCTCAATAAGACTATACCCTTGACTATATTAAGGTTCTTAGGTACCATAATCTTAAAAGGCAAAAAACTTTTCAATGAGAATGCATCTCTAAGATAAAAAGGACTTAACATTCCAACATTTGCTTTAAAAGGTTTTTTTTTCAGGGGCACCTGGGTGGCTCAGTGGGTTAAGCATCTGACTCTTGATCTCCACTCAGGTCCTGATGTCAGGCTCACGTGTTCGAGCCCCATGTTGGGCTCCACACTGAACGTGGAGCCTACTTTTAAAAAATAAAAAAATAAAGTGTTTTTTTCAGGAAAACATCTATTTTCAAATGAAATAAAAATACAGACTACAGTGCTGCCTTGTGCTCTTATTCTAAAAATTCTTCAGGGCAAGACATAATGTATATTCTGCAAGTGCTCAAATTACTAGCTGAAGTGCATGTTTATATATTCCGCAGTATCTTTACATCTAAGTAATTAAAACCCAGTGACTGATGCCTTAGGACAGGGGTTGATAAACAAACTACAACCTTCAACCACAGCCAGTTCTTGTAAATAAATTTTATTAGAATACATCCCCAAACATATTATCTATGGTTGTTTTCACGCTACAATTGGCAGAGCTGAGACAGAGACTACATGGCCCACAAACCTAAATATTTACTATCTGACCGTGAACAGAAAAAGTTTTGTCGACCCCTATCTTAGAATCATGAGACTAACAACCAGACAAATTATTTTAGCTTAAGAGTTTATCTAGCCTGTTAGATGAACTACTGAATACAATGAAAGAGAATTTTTCTCCCAAACATCCAAGTCAAAACCCACAGGGAAACAAACCTCTGCTGATTAATTCCAAGTCATAAAATTGTCAATCCCAACTACAAACTATATTTAAAAGCAAACAGTGGATTTAGTTTAAGTCTTTTAAAAACTGTGCTACAATAATAAACATACAAACTCATTGTACTTTTACGGTCACTTGTACTGTTAACCACCACCAGGGAACCATACAAGTTATTCTCTCAGTCTTTAAACTGGCATCCAAGAGCCCACACAGAGTGAACTAGTAAACCAAGTAGGACACAGTCTTTCTAAGGGTCTGTTTTCACTTGTCCAGACAGAGAAGGAATGGTAAGTGGAACATCCAAAATCTCTCCTCCTGGATGTATTTAGTCTCTTCTATGCTTACTAGCCTAAAAATTCCAAAGCTGATATATGTCATATAAAAGAATTACACCCAAGTAACTCACGTTGCCTCTATTTGTCATTTTTACTTTAGTCTTTAAAGTAAGCGGTAGACCCAATGTGGTGCTTGAACTTACAACCGAAGATCAAGAGCAGCATATCCCACTACCAACAGAGCTAGCCAGGTGCCTCTCTGCCATTCTTAAGAAAAATCAATAAATAATAAACTAATACTTTTATTTGCTGTAAAAGTTATATTTAAGAACTAGTCTATTAAAAAATCAGGGATTATATTTTTACATATCATTCTTAACAGAACTGACTCAAGCATGTCAAAACAATATAGAAATCAACAAATCATTTATTTACCAATTATTTTTCCTCTGGTTAACAAAATAGGAGATAATGCAAATTCCTGAATAAATACAGTCAACTCCTGAATGGCCTCTGCCTGATACCCGACGTGCTTAACCAAAGTGCATCAATAAAAGAGCCTGGTACCCTTGACAATACCAGTGCAGTCACAGGTTGTAAGGTTATGTTAACATAAATCAAGCATTTAATAAGGCTGACAGGATGCCAAAATGATCAGAAAACAAAGTAAAATAAATGATTTTCTAATTACTCATACCATTTCCCCCTTCATCTCTGGTGTTTTCCCAGCTATTTTGGATGAAAAGAAAATGGGAAAAAAATATTTACAAGTACAATCAAGTGACAACCAGTTTACCACAGATCACCAGATTTACATAAAAACCGTATTTTCTGCTTTTAAAAAAGAAGTAAGTCAGATTTTGATCCTATTCCTCACCTGCAGGATATTCACAAGACAAAGTCCTAAAGAACCTTCAAATCTAAGTAATTTTCTCAAGACTCAGTTTTCTTATGAATTTGACTCACGTGAGCTAAAAATTTATGTAAGCAGGAGGGGCAAATTACTACTAGGACTAGGACTAGAAAGTGCGGGGGCAATCTTTAAGAGGTACCCTGACGAAAAAAATGGAAACCCCACCCAGCCCTTAACTTTCTCGGCTTTTTCTAGTCCCGGTTTTCTGTGCAAAATCCAGAAAAGCAGAACTTCCTCCTCACTGTCTGCCTCTATGTGAGGCCTTGTGCCGAAATTCAGACCGCTAGCTATCCAAGCACCTTCTTAACGTAGTCTTAAAGCTCAAGTCCGCTCAGAAACAGCAAAAAGGTTTGCTTTCTTGGGTTAGAGGAGAGCAATTACAGGGTTTGGCGGCCGTGTTTGTCAGGAAGGGTAGGGCCGAGAAAGAGGGAGAATCCAGAGATTGAGCTCCATCTAGTCCCAGGAACCACCCCCAGGGGCGGCTAGACTGCCCTCGGTACTTCCCTGCCTCCTCCGCTCGGGAGGGGAGAGCGGTGGGTCGGGGTCTGGCTCCCCTGAGCTACTTCCTGGTCCGATTGGACTCGCCTTCGGACACCCGAAACGCCCCCGGCCCGGCTCCCTCGCCCTTTGCCCTGTCTCCTCCCCTCTCAGTGACCCACCACCACCGGTCCCCTCCCATCTAACATGGCCGCCCCACCCGGCCCACCCCCGACACAGCCTAACCAATTGGGGGACCCCCCCGCGGCACCGCCTCCCCTACGCCCATTGGCGCAGCAGCCTTCATCCGCCTGTCCCATTGGACGGCGCGGCCTGCCACTCCGCGCTGAGTGCTCCGCCCACGAGCCGCTTCAAGCTGCTTTGAGAAGACATATAAACAAATCCCGGAGGGAGGCCCCTCTCGCCCGTCTCTGGGGCGGAGACGGGAAGGGGGAGCGGCTACCCTAGAGACACCCCTGCCTGGATCCCCCCCAACCTCCAGCCAGCGCTTCCTCGTCTCCTGCCTGCCCAGTTCCAACCTTCGCGGCCCCGGCCCTTCCTCACACGCCCCTCTCTCTCCTCCCCCGCCAGCCTCGCCTCCCCTCCCTTCCCCGGCCCCTCCCACCCGCTCGCTTCTCTGACAGGCCGGTAGCCGGCAGCCACGGCCCCAGGCTCGGAGGCAGCAGTTAAGGGCCGGGCGGCCTGGCAGGGCAGACGCCTAGCGTTGCCCACCCCTGGCCTAGCCTGCCGCCCACCCGTGGGTCCCCTCTACAGCCGCGCTGCGCTTTTATATAACCGTCCCGGGCCGGGGGTGGGGGAGGGGAACCGGAGACCCCGTGACCTGCAGGAGGCAGCCTGAGGCCCGCGCGCCCCCAGACTCGGCCCTGGTCCCGGCTGCCCCGCGCCCGCCCGGCTCAGAGCCCCGGCGCTGCTGCCTCGTAGGCCAGCGGCCCTCCTCCGCCCCCCGCCCGGCTAGTCCCCCAGCCCAGGCCCCTGCAAGCTTCGGGCGGAGAGCAGCAGAGCTCACCTGTGGGTGTGGGGACGGCTCAAGGGCTGGGTCCGGTTCCGCTGCAGGGGCCGCGGCCCCTCTCCATGCTGCCTCGGTTTGTTTTGTTTATGTCCTTCCTGACGGGTTCCCGGAAATCGCGTGACTCGCCCCCCTCACGTGGGCCGCGGCGAGGAGGAGGAGGGAGGCGGGGGCCCGCCGGCCTCCGGCCAATCGGGAGGCGTTCCGCAATCCGGCCAATCAGGAGCTGGTCCTGGCTGGGCACCCCTGTCACATGACAGCGGAGGGGCGGATTGCCGGGAAAAACCAGGAAGAGGGGGCGGAGCGGGGGCTCGGCGCCTGCCACTGCAGCGTGGGCGTGGGCCGTCTTTGATACAGAGCCACACTCACGTTTGTAAAGGAGGTTCGTTTACAAAAACTCTCCCATGCAGCATTTAATCTGATCTCACAACTGCACGGTGAGGCCCGAAGTGTCGTATACCCGCTTATATTTACGTTTATGTCCATTTGCATTTACATTCTAAGTTAGTGAAACTCACGGGAACCGAGGGCACTGACTTAAGACGGGGATTGCATCAACTTTGTTTTATGTATGTCTTCCACATCTGAACCTCTTAATTCGCTGAGACTGACCTTGCCTTCAGTCATTCGTTCATTCAACTAGTATTTATTGCGTATGTAAGCCCGAGACACTGGGATCGATCAGATTGCGTGCACCTTTAAGAGAAAGAATACCTGTACACTACTGTACAAACAGAATGCTACCAGAAGCGCCTAACAAACCATAACACATGTGCCCGAGGTTTCCTTGTGCTCCCTATTCCTGTTAATAACAACAGCGACCCTCTGCTACCGAACGTGTACTATGTAGTGGGCTCATCATCTCATTTAGTTAATCCTACAGGTACACTCAATGGTAATATGCTGATTTTTGCAGATGGGGAAATTGAGGCTTATAGGGATTACTCGCTCCAGGTCAGGAAGCTAGTAAATGAACCAGCCGGGCCCAGAACCCAGGTCTGTTGCCACAGCCTGTGCTCCCAGACTGCTCTTTACACTTCTTAAGGGCACAGAATTTATCTTCTGAGCACAGAACAGAAATAATGACTTTAGTAAGCATGAAGAAAGTTGGATTAGAGCACAGAAATGCCTGGCCAGATTCCCTCAGGATGCCAGTTTTCTCAAAGGAGTGATTGCGTTAGAAATTGTTGCTCTCCTTTGCACAGATCTATGGAAGTAGTATAGTGTTAATGTCAAAACCATGGACTTTGGAATTAGAAAGACTTCTAAAGATCATAAGTTTCAAGAGGGCAGGGATTAGCCCTGCTGTTTCTCCTCTGCCTTTCATGCCTGCCACATAGGCAATCATTAAATACTGGTCGAATAACAGCCTGGATATGAATCTTTGCTCTACACCACGTGTTAACCAGCACAAATTATTTAACTTCCGTAAGGCTCCTCTGTAAGTAACTCATGGGGTTGATGTGAGAATCGAGTGGAAAATTTCATATAAAGCACTTACCACAGTGTGTAGCATATAGTGGGCATTTAATGAATGGTAGTATTATTAAATTGTTTCAAAGACATCATTTAGAAGACATACTATAAGCTAAATAGCAAGTAAGGATAATTCTAGACTTTACCAGTTTAACTGCCACTAAAATAATACTTAGGTAAACAGTATTAATAGGTGGTTATATGTAGATACCTAAGGGGAAAATAAAGTAAATCCCACCTCTGCATCCTTCAAAATTCCTTAGGGTCTCAGTACCCAGTGAAGGACTATTTTCCCTACTGCACAGGAAATAGAAGGATTATCATTATTTTCTTTTTTAAGTCTAACATACCACATTCTAATTTTCCATATCGACTGGAGTTTAAAATTGAAACACCAAAAGAAAAACTGGCTTGAGAAGTTTGAGCCAGTGTCCTCTTACTCGTTCATATTCGATTCCTGCATTAAATCCCCATGGGATACCATACTGACGATCCTTTCTCGTAATACCTTGTTTGGAAAAACTCCAGCAGGTAGCTACCTCTTCGACTGTTCCACTGCCCTTTTGACGGTCATTTTCATACTTCTGCTGGGCAACAGTCTGCTTGGGTCAAGGAGCAGTCTGATTCTTCTAGCATGCAGCTCTGCCATTGAAGAAGCTTACTAGTGAGTTATGTTGGATTCCCGCCTTTTCATCTTCCCTTGTCTCAGAAAGGACAGTGTTAGCTAATGGAGACCTTCCCATCATGGTTAATGACCATATTCTGCTCTTAAGTGAATGAAATCACTGACTACTAATTGATTTGTGTTTCTCTGGGTTTTATTCTGCCAGACTGTGCCAAAGTCAAAGTTGGCAGGAAACTGGGACTGTGGAATAGCACTAGCTTGAGGTACAGGTGCTCTTCTTGTTCTAGCCACAAAGTAGTAACCAACTGCCATCACCTCTTCCAAAGTGCTTAACCTTGCTTCTGCAGAATCAAAAGCCCGAACCAAAAAATGTGCTACACAAACATGACACAACGGGGGAAACAAAGCAATAGTTAGGACTCCACTGAACTCTTAAAAATAAATTATTTATTTTTTGATTGGGTAACATATACACAGTACAAAATTCAAAAGGTACAAAAAGATATTCAGCGAATATTAAATCTCTCTCCCACCCCTGTTCCCTGGCCACTCATTTTCCCCCCTTAGAAGCAACCAGAAATACCCATGCTCTATGTATCCTCTCATCGGTATTTTCTGGTATGCTGACATTTCATACCCTTTAAACCTTGAGGTATTCAAAACACAGTTCTTGGACCCAACAGTTCAATTTGAGCTCTACTTACTATGAGATCCAGGATGAGGGGTGGGACCTCATAGGGTTCCACTTTCTTCCCTTTCTTCACCATGAAATCTGGACTAGAAGTGGATGTTCTCCCCAACCTTCTAACTTTTAACATTGAGTTCTCCTGAAAACTAAAAGAGTTGCCACAGGTCCTAACTTTCCTTACAACCTAAAGTTTGCAGTTCTTCATTAGAGCACAGACTGAGCCCTGCCTGATTATGTACACATCTAAATGAGTGTTAACCTTTTGAGTCTAAATGTTTTCCTTCTGCACCCCTCTGGACCTGTGTGATACCTTAACATTTCACAGCTTCAGAAGTGAGATTAATTAACTCAAAGCTGGAAGATCTCCAGGAAAAGCTGTGTCCTTCTCACACTTTTAAAAACTGATTTTCTTCCTGAGGAGACTGGAGCATGCAGAGGGTGAATCTAAAAGATACTGATGGTTGGCAATTGGCACCCATCCCTCATTCACCTCTCCTAGGAAATATTCTTTGGGGGAAGAAGAGTTCAGTTTCTCCCCTTGCCTTAACCTCTCAATGGGATGGAGTGTTCTTTATGTAACAGCTCTGAGCTTTGGTTTCTTACTTCTGGAAAGCACCAAGTTCAGCCCCAAGGTTCTTCTCTAGTCTATCCATTATTTATTTACCCCGATTCCTCACTCCCCATAGGCAGAACTAGATAACTGCTGTGGTCCCAATCCTCCTAGTCCTCCATGACTCAAGATCCCACATCTTTTCTTTTTTTAAAAAAGATTTTTACTTATTTGACAGAGAGAGAGAGAGAGAGAGAGAGAGAGAGAGAGATCACAAGTAGGCAGCGAAAGAGGGGAAGCAGCCTCCCCACCGAGTAGAGAGCCTGAAGTGGGACTCGATCCCAGGACCCTGAGATCATGACCTGAGCCGAAGGCAGAGGCTTAATCCACTGAGCCACCCAGGTGCCCTGATCCCACATCTTTTATGAAGTCTATTTCTACCATGTCTATTACTACCCTCATTAATATCTTTTCCTCTACAACCCAACTGAGCATGTAAAGAACTTGTTGCTTTGTACTGTTCATATCATGTGTGTTATTATGTCCTCAGTTAAATCAAGTGGTATACCACTAATACATCCTTGAATTATGGAGACTGCAAGGCATGTCACTAGACAGCATAATCAAGCTCGTGTTTAGTGATGGATAGGGGAAGAGAAGAGAGAGAAATAAACTGACATCTGAGGATGTCTAACGTGTACATGAAGACACAGTCCTCACCCTGGAGGAACTCAGAACCTGAAGAAGAGTGACATGGAAAGCTTACAGTACAATAGAGTTTGTAAGAGGGGAGGCCCTGTTGCAGGAGTTAACAACACAATACCTAAGTGTTTCCAGGCCACTTTCTTGCTAACTTATTTGGGCAAGATACTAAGTTGACTGTTTTTTATTTCTGTCGTGCATCAGATTGATTCTGAATATCAAATACAGAACCTGATGGATCATAGTGCTCAAGTGTTGGACCCCCACCCACCACCCCTCACTGACCTTCCAGGGAGGAACGTGACCAGAAGCTTCTTAGAAGAGAAGCAGCAGCAAAGGGAAAGTAACATGGCAAGAGAAGGCAGCCAGCAACTCAGACTGCTTTGTGATTCCGTTATCTTCCAAGGCAGCATTCCTATCAAAATTGTTTTGTCTGTTTCGCTATGAGTGAAAACTTCTAGGACAACTAGTAGCTCCTGTGGGGTTTTGTTTTCTGGCTTGGTTTTGTTTTTTGTCAGCACTGAGCTGAACATACACTGTTAGTATCAGCAACTCTTAACTGATAGCAAGCCAGGAAGCCAGGGAGTGAGAACAATCTAGCATTTGTTGTAGGAGATACTCCCAAAGGACAGGTACAATAAGACATTCTTGTTGGTGAGGCCCGAAGTAGGCTGATAAAAACAGCAAGTGGAGGAACAGATCGATAAGCAGCAGGAACCAAGACCTGTAGTTATGATAACAGTTTGTTGAACTACAGATGGAGACACACTCCGAGAGCACAAATTCAGTGTAAAACTACAAAGCTGGATTTCCACATCCAGGAAGTAAATAGTCCAGAGCGGTTGCTAAGAGAGAGAAGTAATAATAAAAAGTTCAGAAAACAAAGAGTGAAGTTGGGGGGAGGGGTCCTTGTATCCACGGTTTTTGTTTTTCCCACAAATTCACGATGTCATCAATTTCCCTTGTGTGACAGCGAAACCAGGAATAGTGGACGCCAGTGTTGAGTTTTCCTCCTCTCTTCACAGGGCTCAGCCCAAGAGTGAGAGGTGTAAAAGAAATAGTTGTCATACTCCGCACCTGTTTTCACACACCAGTCAGCAGTGAGACATAAAGCATGGTAACAAACCCGAATGCCAAGGGCAGATAATATCTTGTTAGGAAGGGCAGTCCCAGGAGGAAGCCGTGCCTCAGCCCCCATGCTTCAGTGCCCACCTCGGCTCCTGTGGGGCTGCCTGCCTTTCCATTCAGAGCCTCAGGGCACTTTGTCGACCCAGGAGGCACACCCATCACTCAGGCGAAAGCCAGAAGGATTATGGCCGCAGGAGTCCTGGTAAGCCAGCCACAGATCTTCACTGGTGCCCCTACAACCAGTCGGCTAAGCATGAGGGGGCTTCCTGCCCACTTATCCAAGCATCTCTTCCCAGCCTGGCGAAAGAGGAAGTCGCCTTTGGGAAAATTGGGAGTAAGGGTGGAACCTGAAGTGAAATTAGGACAAAGGGGCAGTTCTCCTGTTCTAAGGAAGGAAGCGTTAACAGGTTTAGGCTCCTATAAACACCATGGGAGAAAACACTAGGTTGGTGGTCTTTTCTCCTCCCTGGGGGTGGGGGACACAGAGAAGCTGGGACTAGTAGAAAGGAGAGAGATGTGCAATACTGCTCTTTGGCCTGTCCTGCCCCAATTATAGTCTGGTGAAGGGTAAAGTCCTTCGGGTCTGGCACACAGCTAGCAGCAGGTATGGGTCAGCCATTGCTGATATTGTTGGTTTAGATAAACTCTACATCCACTGCAGGGCTCAAACCCACGACCCCGAGATCAAGAGTTGCATGCCCCCCCGACTGAGCCAGCCAGACGCCCCAATTGTTGGTATGATTATTAACAATGGTTCTGAACTTTTCTAGAGGTCAGATGAAAGCCATATATACTTGCTCCCCAGGAAAACACCCACAAGTATACACGCACCTAATTTCCCAGATGATTTTAGGGGATAACCTCTGGGTGAAATTGGATTAAGTCACATAACTTCAGCGTCTCCAACTGTAAAATAGGACTGTGTCCCCCTTATTCATAAAATAATGTATGTTAGGAAGCTGGAGGAGGGTGGTGCTGGCTGCTATTCAAGCCATGGCATTTATCTTAGATCTCTAGATTCCTCTTTCTCTGCCCACCGCTGAAGAGTGGGTGCTCCTAAGGTCTCCAGCGTAGATTAGATCTCTTCTCATTCTACACACTCTTTTCGGCCCCCTTATCTGCATCCACAGGTTCAGTAATCTCCATGCTAGTGCTCCACACCCCCATGCCCAGCCTGGTCTTCCTGCCCAACTTCCAGACCCACGTAACAATGGCCCATTGGGTATCTGCTCGTGCCTGCCTTGGGCACCTGCAAATTCTCCTTGTTCACAGCTGAACTCATCACTGCCCCCATCTCAGTGAAAGGCTCCAATGTCCACCCGGCTGGGAACCTGCTTGCAGTCCTTGACTCCTTCCTGTCCCTTACAACCTCCTTCCCTCAACATCCACCCAATCAATCACCTGTATGTACTGATATGTGCTAGCCCCCGATACACTTCTTCTCTAACTCCACTTCATTCCTATCACCATAATCCAGGCTACTTCTCCCTGAGACTCTCACAACAGCTTCATTAGTTGTTGACCTAGCTCTTAATCATCCTCTGGGTTTACCCTTAAGGGCTATTTCCTTCAAGAAGCCTTCCCCCACCACTAGTGTTTCTAGTGCTCTTACCCAGCAACCGTACGTCCAAGGCACTGCACCTGGCTATCATGGGCTCCACCCACCAGGAGCGCCTGGGAGTCAGTTGTCTGTCCCCACTAAACTCTAAACTCCAGGAGCTCAGGGCTGAGTCTCTTCTGCTTCCCACGATCTCAAGCAGCTAACATCAAGACAAAGAACAAGAGCTGAAAATACCTGTTGAATGTTGTTGAAAAGCTTTTGTGGCTTGTAAAGTCACACTTAGCTTCTCAACTCGCGCTTCCTCAAATACATCGCCTACTTTTACAAAACATCTGCTCTGCTTGTTCTGTTTTGGAGTGGCAACCCACAGTGTAGAACCATGCTTTGGACAGTGTAAAGAAACTATAGAAACCATGTCAAAATCCTTAGAGCAACTCAGGTCGAAGCCTCCCTGGATTCATGTGGGTAGCAGTGTGTTACTGAGCACCCTTAGCCACTAGAATATTCCTGTTTGGAGTTGGCCGGGGGGTGGGAGGCAGGTGAGAGTTGGTGAAAAGAGCCAATGCATTTCACAAGGAGGGGGTTTTAACTGAAGCAGTGACACAGCCTGCATGAAAAGACTTGCTTGGAGCAGTTGGGAGGGAAAGAACAGTGGGGCTTATTCTAACCCATGTGGGACCCCAGAACATTAATACCCCAGGCTTCCACTTTTCTATGTGGGCAGAATTAAAATCAATGCTCCCTTTTCATTTCACCATACCGACACTGTGAGCACCTATACAAAAGTGGGCCAGAGTTTTATAAGCCGAATGCTCTGTACTCTGTCCTGCACAATGAAAACAGTTAATCAGAATTGCTGTGTGAACTTGCTGATTTTCACTGATTCAGAATAGCGTCAGTGTTTTAATAGATCTAGCTGACTTCATTTCCCCTCACCCTGAATTACTGAATTACTTTTTTTTTTTAAGATTTTATTTATTTATTTGACAGAGAGTAAGAGAACACGAGCAGGGGGAGCAGCAGTAGGAGGGAGAAGCAGAGATAAAGGGAGGAGGAGGCTCCCCGCTGAGCAGGGAGCCCAATGTGGGACTCGATCCCAGGGTCCGGGGATCATGACCAGACCTGAAGGCAGATGCCCAACGACCGAGCCACCCAGGCATACCTGAATTACTCTTAAAAAAAAAAAACAAAAACACAACAGGGGCGCCTGGGTGGCTCAGTGGGTTAAAGCCTCTGCCTTCGGCTCAGGTCATGATCTCAGGGTCCCGGGATCGAGCCCCGCATCGGGCTCTCTGCTCAGCAGGGAGCCTGCTTCCCCCTCTCTCTCTGCCTGCCTCTCTGCCTACTTGTGATCTCTTGTCTGTCAAATAAATAAAATCTTTAAAAAAAAAAAAAAGCTTCTGCTTTCAGTTCAGGTCATGGTCTCAGGGTCCTGGAATCGAGCCCTGCATCGGGCTCTCTGCTCAGCAGGGAGCCTGCTTCCCCCTCTCTTTCTGCCTGCCTCTCTGCCTACTTGTGATCTCTTATCTCTCAAATGAATAAATAAAATCTTAAAAACAAAAAACAAAAACCCCCAAATCCATGTATGTGTCTGTAGTGTGTGTTATAGTGTTTGAAGGAAGTATTAACACTATTCTGACAATGGTCCCCTCCAAAACACTTTTTCCCCCGATTATAAAAGTAATACACACTCTCTGTGGAAAATATACGGAGTTGCGAAAGAAATAATCATTATCAACATTTTGGTCTATTTCTCACTAGGCTTTTGTTATATATGTAAGTTTAAAATCCTGTCTTTTTTCCCTGAATATTGTTTTTCAATTAAAGTAATTTTTAATCATTGCTTCTTTTTACTCAAGTATTACCTTTTCTTTGGAGAAAATCCTAAAAAGGAAAAAGAAAATTTGAATCATTTGCAGTTCCCATCCAGAGGCAATGTTTGTCTTTTCAATCTCATTTCTCAACATACGTTGCAGAAAAAAATAAATTATTAAATGCACCATGACATTCCTTCAGTTGGATGCAGTGTGACTTCTTTACGCATCTCCTTACGTTTGTTGGGCATTAAGTTTGCTTTCCATTAACTGTGCTACAATAAATATCCTTTACGGTGGTTATTTTATAGTGTGCTTTTTTCTTCTTTGAAAATTAAGGATTTTCTACAATTAATTTCAACTTTTGAGAGAAAATTGAAATAAAGGAGCAGGGAAAAAAGTAATACCTAACTTTTGCCTCAAGTCCCATTTTCATTTCAAATATATTTGTTCTTCAAACAGAAGAGAGCACTTGCATAGAAGGATGGGCCAGTGAAACCACTGTAAAATGCCTAGATATATATTTTAAGATAAAATTTAAATATAGTTAGCAAAGGAGCAATTAACTCTTCAAATTTTTGGAAGATGAAGTCCAGGGCCAGATCTTCCAGGAGTCCAAACAATTTAAAATCATTTCTCACAGTGCTTGGGTGGCTCAGTGGGTTGAGCATTGGCTCTTGGTTTCGGCTCAGATCATGATCTCAGGATCAGAAGACTGAGCCCTCCTGGGGCTCTGCACATACTCAGTGGGGAGTCTGCTTGAGATTCTCTCTCCAACCCTCTCTCTCTGCCCTTCCCTCCAGTCATGCGCACACTCTCTAAAACAAACTAATCTTTAAAAAAAAAACCATTTCTTAATTTTAACACTTACCATTGTTAAAAAAAAAAAAACAAAAACCTGGCCAGAAGAAATGAGCAAAACAAAACAAAAAAAAACCAAAAACAAAAAAAACAAAAAACAACCAAAACCCACTACTTCCGAAGCAATGCCAGAGTTAACATATGATAAACTATTGCTGGGTCAGCGATGAGGGTACAGACATCATACTATGTTTAAAGAAAGCAACAAAAACATCGTTCAAAGGAAACAATGACCCTCAGACTACATCTTAAATCATGCCAGAAATACTCACGTTCCGGTAGAAGAGCTTGTAGGACTCACATAGAACCTGGAAGGGCAGGAAGGATGTGGTCCAGACACTTATGCTAGGACTGTTTCTGAGAGATCCATCTCCCTGCTCAGAGCTCAGGCCTGGAGCCCGGTGTGTGTCTTTGATTATTATGTAACCCAAGTACCAATGACTAATCAAAAGGGAAACCGTATGTACAAAAAAAAAAAAAAAAATCGGTTGGCTGTCCCTCTTAGGGCCTGTCTTTATAAAAAATGTCAACAGGGGATCCTAGCGGTTTTGTCATTTCTTTGGAAAATACCTTGTGTATTATTAAAAGTTACAAATCATCTTCACCAACGACATGTCACTTGGTAACAAGCTTGTATAGCAGAAAAGGCAGGTGTTATCCCTACTTTGTAGATTAAAAAAAACTGAAGCTCAGAAATTAAATGATTTGCTCAAAGTTAATATGCCTGCAAGAGAGAGCGAGACTGCAAACCTGCAGCCTCTCCTAGCCAGAGTCCACACTGCGCTCATCCGGATGGGCTTTGGACGAGTAGGACATTTCCAATATCCTTTTAAAGGGCTGGATGGGGCTCCTTCCAAGCTGGGGTCCCAGTGATCACTGGAGCAAGAGAACTGTCAAACAAAATGTGATCTGTGGCCATCCATTCATTTCAGACAATGGGCCGTGATGTAACAAAACAGGTCAATTACTAGGAACAAGGTGGGGAGAAAACATGTAATGGAGTTTACTTATTACTTTTATTTAATATTCTTAAGAATGTCATAAATGAGGAAACAAGCCCAAGGGTTAAATGAGTTCCTGGACAAAGGGAACTTAGCAAGTTTCCCCTCACAAAAAATGAGTTCATCTCCTCATTCCCTCATTTCAATAGCCATAAAGCTGGGTGGTGACAGTCCAGTACCTGGCTGTTAGGGGCTTGTGATCAATTTTTCTGAGAAGTCTTTCATCTCCAACTTGGCTAGGAAATAAGCTTTTTTCTTCATAGGCTTTATGCTGAGGCCATTAGGGTCCTCACTAGCTATAAGTCCCACTAGGGTTTGGAGAGAAACCTCCAGGTTCAGGCCTGAGCTGCAATTAGGGCCTTTTATTTCCCTAGAAGGCTTACTGAGCAGGGTGTTCCCCTCTGGGGGACGATCAAAACCTCCCTGGCACAGAATCAGCCCCTTCAGTGCTCACATCCTTGTGTTTCTCACTGTTACTAATGCAGCCAACACACTGATCTTCCTGACTTGTGTCCGTAGGAACGGGATCCCACCAAGTGGGAAGTCCAAATGCAAAAAGCAATGTAATCCAGTTGACTTCCCAAAATGTCTAATTGAGAGCAAATGGGAAGTACAAAAATGGATCAATACAAAGTGACAGAGTAAGGCAGGACTCAGGGACTCGGATCAGCTAGGGTCATGACCTCTGCTTTCAACTACGCCATTAAATTGGAACTGTGCCAAACCACGATCAGGACCGCCGTCTTCCATCACTGCCATGAGCACGCCACAGCTAAGCCCCGCAGTGCTGAAACAATGCAGGCTCCCTATCAGCTAATGCCGTATGCTGAACTCAAGACAGGCGAAAGCAACACTCAAAGGAAGCGCCGCTACATTAGAGACATCACAAGGCTCAGCTTCAAAACCATGGTGCAACGCCAGAAAGCAGTGCAGTGGCATTGGAAGGCTTTAGGCTGACCGCCGGTGATAATGGGAGGCAGGACCTGACTCGAAGAATCTGGGTATATAGCTGCAATGGAGTCACACTTCCCCCACGGTTAGGGTTCAGAGACTGCAGCATCCTTTTCTGTACCCATAGTAACCACCAGCACTGCTTTCTTCGATGACAAATAATAATGTCAAGTGAACTGCTTTGAAGGGCAACAGCCTGGCCGAAGTCTTCCCTAATACCCGAAAGCCAAAGTTGGCTGCAACTCTGGGAAAGGCAGGGTGGCAAGGAAGAAGGGCTCTAGCGGGGAAATTAAGAAACATGGATCCCACTCCCTGGTCTGTATCTGACCAGCTGCACTGAACTAGGAACGCAATCTCTCTCTCTGGGCTCAGATTCCTTATCTAGAAACCACGGGGTTAGCTTGTGTTTGCCACTAATGTCCCTCCAGTGCCAGATCTTCAGTGTTTGAAGGATCCCATGAAATTAGCTAAAGAGACCCTTTTGCTGGAAATGTAAAGTATGGAGTTGCCTCTCAAGAAAATTCGAAGTTCAAAATCAAAGTAAAGAATGAAAAGAAAGAAATGAAAACAGGACAGCCATCTCAACTTGAAACTCTTCTGTTACAAGAACAGCAAAGCAACGCATTCAGACTGTTTGGGAGGAATAGAAAAGCACAAACTGCAAAACAGGAAATCCATTCTTGGCTTGGCTGGCAGTCAAAAAGCCATGGGCTGGTGAAAATTTAGATCCATTTAAATTTTTAATTTCTTAAAGCTAATAAAGTCCCCAAATTAGTGAATTATTCAGATGGCTGCTACAAAAACACAGAATTACTGCCCCATCCCAGGCTTTTTAATCCGTCCTGTTTTTCTCCAGTCCTATCTGTGAGGGTGTGACGGTACAAGGAAGGCCATTTCCACCTGTGCCTCTGCTGGGTACCGACCCTTTCGCTGTTCACCATCATAACCACTGTTTTATGGACAACAGGCTAACACGGCCTCGGATTACAGGTCAATGTAGACCAACCTTACCTCTCCAGATTGTGTATCAGCTCTTGAACTTGCAGGGACCACAATTCCCACACCTTTGATTCCTCCAGTGCCTTGGCTACAGCAAGCACTCAAATGATTACTAATGACTAAGAAAAGCACTCACCAGTCTCTTCAGGTATGTCAGACTACATGACCAGGTTTATATTTCCAACCTCAGTTTGAGCAACAAAATCATTTTTTAAAAAAGGCATCAAGAGATAAAAGCTTACAAAAATGAACTTAATAAACACTGAAACCAGATTTCCACAGAAAGCAGAAAAATAATTTATTCCAGTAGATGGCAGAAATAAGAAAGTCATCCTGAAAATATACTTTGGTGTAATTCTGTTGGAACAGATATTGCCTCTGAACATGCTCTCTGCTCTCCCACTGACTGCCCCTCTGGATTCTGTCTTGTGACAGTTATAAACACTTCGCTGAGTCCCTTGCTGTGACCAGGCAGGAGTCGTCTTCGAATTCACAGGTTCCCAGGAGAGAGCAATGTATTTCCCAGAAGAACAGCACCTTCTAGCTCAGAAAAGTGCATGAATGCTGTAGAGAGTCAGCACAGTTTAGGTTTAAGTAGGCACATAATTTGTCAAAATGTAAAAAAGGTGACAGGAAAAAATACTGCATTGTAGAGTAAGATATTCAAATGTGGTGTGAGTATTTAAGGCAGCTGATGGCCGAAAGAGGCGAGTCAAAGAAGGTGGTCTGGGTTTGGAGTTGACTTTGCATCTAGAGGAATTCTCTTCGTGACCTGCAAAACAAAGCCGTTCTAGTAACTGATCCTGATGCCATCCTTAAGAGGGCAAAAGGTTAGTAACATCAAGGAAAGTCAATCAGGCCAATAATTCAAAAATATATATAGGTGCTCAATAAATACTTGACTGAAAAGTGAGCTCAAGTATGTCCCAGTTTGGGCAGGTTTTGCAGGGCTATGACGACAGGTCTGATTACCAAAGACATTACCGAACCGAGAATCATGAGTCACAGTTTGACTGTGTCATGGAAAGCAGGGAGTGGACTCAGACTGATCCTACTGGAATCCATCGAGTTCACTTCAAGAATCTGTATTTGCCCCTATCCTCTTACAGCTAGGAAACATTGAAAATAGGAATCTTCACACATCAAACTGACAGCACTGGTCGCATAGACTCCTTTATATAAAACTTATTTTAAAGAACTAGATAGGGGCACCTGGGTGGCTCAGTCAGTTAAGCGTCAGCCTTCGGCTCAGGTCATAATCCCAGGGTCCTGGCATGGAGCTCTACATCAGGCTCCAAGCTCAGCAGGGAGTCTGCTTCTCCTTCTCCCTCTTCCTGCCACTCCCCCTGCTTGTGCTCTCTCTAGCTGTCAAATAAATAAATAAATAAATAGATAAATAAATCTTTAAAAAAGATAAAATAAAGGACTATATAAACAAAGCCACATATGCTACTTTCAAAATTAAAAGCCAATAAAGAGAATATAAAAATCCAGTGAACAGTGGCTTTCAAAGGAAATTTCTACACAAAACCTGAACTGGCAGAAAAGAAAACAAGCCAGTTACACAGTTCCTGGGTGGCTCAGTAGGTTAAGTGTCTGCCTTTAGCTTGGGTCATGATCCTGGGGTGCACAGATGGAGCCCTGCATCAGGTTCCCTGCTCAGCGGGGAGTCTGCTCCTCCCTCTGCCCCTTCCCTAATGTTCGTGCTCTCTCTCAAACAAATAAAATCTAAAAAAAAAAAAAAAAAAGACAACGATGACAAGCTATTTATGACACACAATTTGCCAGAATGTTGAGGGTTAGGTGCAGGTGGGCAAGGAGCTAGTTAAACTGGGAAGAGATGTGGTTTATAGGCAGGCATGTCTGACAAGACTGAAGGTCAAATAGTACGTAGTAGATCTGATGGGCCTTTGAGATTTTCCCAATCAGTTAGCACAACCGGGAAATCCACAGGGCAGTGTGGTAAAATGATGGGTTTCCCAAGGCCTGGGGTCCATAATGCCCCAAACCAAACACAAGATGGGTGGTAAGTCTTACTGGAACCAGCTGGGGCAGTCCAATCACCCTCAATATGGAAAGCACCAGACTGCTGGACCCACTAAAATACATTCGACTCAAGATACAATCAGAGGACTGTTTTTACAATATACTAGGAAAATAACCATATCGGGCCAGGGAGGGTCAATTACCAGAGCTACTGGTTTCTTGTGGCCTCATGGGCTCATAAAATCTTTAATCTAATGATCATTTCCTCTTCTCCTCCTTAGGCCAGCAGAACAATCCATCTGCACAGACCTGAGTTCCAGGCAGATAATAAATTTAACTTAAGAATACTGAAGCGGTGAATACAGATGTTTTTTGTGTTAATTTTTTTATGATACACACAGATCAGACCTCCTCACAGTTTAGACCTTTTTGGACACAGAAGGGAAAACTAAGTCTTCACCTTTGGAATACCACAAAGAATCAGAAAAATTTTCACTTAAGCTCAGTGATACCAGTTTGAGATAAATGTGAGTCAGTGTTATGTTAAATAGCATGGACCTGTGGTTTGATCTGGGAGTGAATTAAAGAAGCCCGTATTCTAATTGTCTCTCTTGACATGAAATAGCCGTTTGGGGGTGGGTGGAGAGGAACTCAACCAAAGGGTCCGTGTTCTCATTTTATAAAATAAGGAAATCATTAAGGCTACTTTCAGATACAATGGGAGAATGAAGACAACATAAAAATATGAAGGGCAGAACCAGCAAATCTGTTCAGGGGAGGATGAGTGAATATATTTTTTTAATCAAAGAAAAGGTTTCATTTTTATCTGTATTTTTTCATTTTAGATAAATTCACAAAACAATTCCTTCTTTATAATTCTGTGTAAGATACATGTTTATTATAGATTAACTACAAGAAACATTTAAGCAAACGAAAGGTCTGTGTATTTAACAAGTCAAGGCAATGCACAAAATTAAAGGCAAAAACTGGAGAGCTAAATACATCGACAGAGAAAGGAAATCACTTTGAAACAAGTGGCCAGTAAAGTACAAGGATTTGCAAGCTGTACACTCAGAGAAAACATCAGAAAGAATTGACAGAACGGGTGAATGAAGGCAAGAGAGCAAAGAGAAGGTCTGCAGAGCAAAGAGAATGTCTGCAGAAGAGTGTGTTTACTTATCTACCTTCTAAATTAATAGGGCAGTGAGAGACAGGAAAGGCTAAGCAAAATTCATTAGGTCAAGAACATGGAAATGGCAGGGCTGGAACCAACAGGTCTCCGAGCAAAGTAGTGAAAGAAAGGCTGCAAAAGTGGTTTGAAGGCAACTAGGAAGGCCTTGACCACCAACTTAGGAAGCTGGACATAACCTGCGGTTAGTCATTCTTACCTTCTGTGGCTCACGGGGACTTTGGCGAACCCAACAAAAGCTGTGCTTCCTACATGTTACAGAACATCCCAAGGGTCAGGTACCCACTAAACTCAGGGACTTCAAGTTTGAAAACAACAACCACCACCACCCTGTAGCAGCCTACAGAGAACTACTGAAAGCTTCTGGGGCAAGCAATGGTCTCTTTCAGGAAGTGCTGCATCAAGAAGACAAACAAGGTGGTGTTTTGTAGACATGGTGACTGCAGAAAGGGGGGCCTGATGAAGAGCCACTGTAATAACCCGGAGCCACAATGATCTGGCTCAGAACTTCAGGTGCCCAAAGGAGGAACAGGGAGGAGGAGCAGACATAACAGCCATTAACAGGATCCACTGGATTCAAGGAAGAGGAGAAAGAGGTGATTGAACAGGTTCTGACTCTAAATGACAGCGAAATCTGTAACCTCAGGAATTGAAACAGATACGACAGTTTGAAGTGGCAGCAGCATATCCGGTCAGAGAGAGCAGAGTAAAAGATATACTTTTTAACCACAAAACACCTTGCACCGTTTAACTTTTCGCAAATACGGTTTCATTTCAACCTCTCAACAGATAACGAACCTCTTCAGAGCCCACGCCTTCACCAAAATCCCTACTCGGTACCACGGACCTCATGAACACTCAACTGTTTTTGGAATGCATAGAAAAACAGCTCCCCCTGGCCAGGGGCCTAATTACCAATATACTTTATTCCTCTACTGTCCAGACTCTGTAATAAAATAGAATGTCTGCCCTTTAGGACGACAGTAAGCCATATAAACTCATCTACAATATTACAATGATGTGGTAAACCACCTAACTTAAAGGCTGCTGGGGCAGAAGCCAAATCCACTCCAAGGAGGTTTCACACTAGCATCGCATCCCCAAGGCTGCAGGAAAATGGGCCATGACAAAAACAGCAATCTTTATGTGACAGTTCCGGAAGCATCTTAGGAATCTAGGAGAGGCAGACAAGGCTAGCAGGGGGCAGAGAGGGAATGAGCACTGTTCTTAGAAGTACCCACAAGATTTCATTTTCATAATGTGCTGTAACTCTGCCTATCATCACCAACACATGAAAGAAAATTGTGGCAATTAAAGTGATTAAAGTAGCGAAAGATCAGCTAGGTGCTTACCTGGGCTATTGAAATCAAGTCAATTCCATCCACACAAAATTATTCTAAAGCTTTCATGACTGTTCCTCATTTTCCTCTGCTAAATACCACGTCTGGCCTACGCCTCCTTCTTTCCAATATTTGGCCTCTATCATGCACAAAATCAAGAGCTTTTCCTTACCAGGGGAAGACAGGCCTAGATCTGGTTTCTGGACTCCTTTATCAACCCACTGTTGTATCAAAGCACGAAGTTCAAAAGGGAATTGAGCTCAGCCTTTTGATTTACCACAAAGAAAAGTAAAGTCTTGTCACAGGAGTTGTCTGCTTCTACGTTAGGCAAAGATTAGATCTCTTCATGCGCTAACTCCAAGGCCTACAGTTACGGTACTACCATAATCACGACCTCAAATGCAGAATAAATGTGACACGACGTTTCTAGTCAGGGTCCTCCTGGTTATGCTCTCCTGCCTCCTGGCATCTGCTTGTAAAGGAACCATTTAATACAAGGGTTCCGAGCAGCCCTGGCTTGTGCTGGGAACCAGAATGCAAACAAGGAATTTGTCAATCACGTTAACTTGAGATTGAAAACGGACAAACGGAACCTTCAGATCCCCACTCGTACTGTTCTTCAGACCCAAAGGGCCCAATTCTCTTTTATTACAAGGGAAGGAAATGAGGCTCAGAGAAATTAAGTGAAAGGCTGGAAGCATTGAGGCCTGAAGGTCTCTGCCTGAAACCCCAATCAACATCCCGACCTAATATCCACTGTAATTAAAAGGAAAGATAACAAACAGGAGAACTTGATGAAAAAAAGGTTAAAAAAATCTTATAAATCAGGAAATACTATATATATATACATTCCCCTTTGGGCAAAGACAGAATTCAAAGGGGAAAAAACAAAACCAAAAACAAACTTGATTACTTACCTAACAGACTGGCAAAAATCCAGGCTGTGAGGAAACAGGCACTCTCATATATTGTTGGTGGAAATGTAAAAATGGTATAATCTCTATAGAAGGGATGTGGTAATAGCTAGAAAAAGCATTTATACCTTTAAACCTGATTCAATTTTCACAGAATCTAATCCAAAGATCAGCAAAAATATAAAATGTCATACGTTTAGGATGATACTGTGCCTTCATCAATAACAACAAAAGACTAGAAACAATCCCAAAGTACATCAATGGCTATAAAAAGAATTGAGGAATATCTCTATACACTGATAAAAGCAATCTCTAAGATATATTTTTCAGTGAAAAAAACCCAAGGTACAGAATAGCATATATAATATGATATCTCTTCTGTAATAGCTGTGTGTAGGGGATATAAACATGCATGTCTATATACATACACATATAGATTTATATGTATGTATGTATGTATTTGCTTATCTTGGCAAAATGAAACACAGGAAGGACAGACCTCTCTGAATGTATCTTGTTTAAAATTTTGACTTTGGAATAGGTTTTACATATTCAAAAACAGTAGCAAATAAAAAAATTACTACGAATTGAACACAAAATAAAACAATCTGATTATATATCAAATTGATAATGATGAGAGGAAATAATTATTTCAAGTGACCTCAGAAAACAACATCTTTTTCCTTATTTGTTTTAAGGACAAATAAAGCAGCAAAGAAATTCTAAACTGCACTTGATAAACTTAGAGTTAGTAGCTATTCTGGTGTTAGTTTGAAACTGTATGTATTGCAGGATAATGAAAATAAGTAAATTACTTATGAGCCAAGATTTTCAGTATATGTGAATGATATTCAAGTATAAAACCCAAAGAAGTAAAAACCATGAAATGTTAAATAGGAATTGGAAGTACTAACATGAGGGGCATCTGCGTGGCTCAGTCAGTTAAGCATCTGTCTTCGGCTCCCTCATCAGGCTCTCTGCTCAGCTGGGAGCCTGCTTTTCCCTCTCCCTCTGCCTGCTGCTCCCTCTGCCTGCCACTCCCCCTGCTTGTGCTCTTGCCCTCTCTGTCAAATAAACACATAAAACCTTAAAAAAAAAAAGGTACTAACATGAACTCATTATTATTTTCTTCTTAGAAGAACATACTTCCTGGCTCTGTCCACTGTAAAGGCTTAAGCAACAACACCCCAGCAGAAATGGATGCACCTGACAATCAGATCTTGGTTTTTAAATCCCTTTCCCACTGAAAGGAACCAGACGGGCTTGAGGGCCGATTAGTGAACCAGGGATCTTTTCAGTGGGAAATTTAGAAAGCAATCTGAGGAACAGCTGATTCCAAATCCGGGACAGGAAACACGCATCTGGGACATCTTTACGTTGCCAGTAAGTAAGGAAACTACCAAAGACTAACATCAAAAGGACACAGAAGCCAGTCTAGACAGGCTCCTGCAGGCCAAAGAAGAACAACTGAACATTAAAAGGGTAATAAATGTAACTGATTAAAATTCAAAAGGGAAGAAAAGAAAACCTCTCTGGATACCCTGGAAGTAACTTGGGCACTAACATCTTACCCTGAAATTTCTGAAAAGAATGAAATATGTATACTACTTTTCATGTATGATCTATATTTCAAGGTTACTGAATAGCCCCAGAATGAGGATAAATTCATCTTTATAGAAACGTCTCATCCAATCAAATGTAGATATAACAGTGGAACTACAAAATCACCATTTAGTACTTTCTACTGAAATGTTTACTTTAGGCTAAGATAATCAATGGATAAAATCCCCAGATAACACGTTGGCAGAAAACTTTGCCATCAGAGGGACCAGGCTGTTGTTACCTGAAGCCACTGATCATCATAGCATCATGAAAGACAGGAGAGTCAGACACCATGTGTCTCTTGATACAAGTTCACGGTACCACCTAAGAAAAGACTCCTGCCAAAAAAGCGGAACCAGGATCTAGGCAAGCAGTGAGGGCTGACTTCCATTTATCAAAATAATGAAGAGGAACAAACTAAACGACAGGTTTTCTGGCTCTCGGCCAGTGAGTAAATCTTTCCACTATACCACTCCTCACTTCTCTGATCTTCTGAACCAAATAAAACTTACAATTTTAACTCCAGCTTTCAAAGAGCACCTGTCTCTCTATTCAAAGCATTCAGAAATGCCCTTAATTTAAAACTGTCAGCAACTTAAAGAGTCCTACAATATAAAATATAAATAGTCACGCTCCTGTATCTAAAAGATTACATGCAAACTTTACTTAAATGGCTGGGTAACAGCAGAATTGAAAAGACTCTTATGAATAAATCTTTCGGTAAAGTGAATGGCCTAAGTCCCAAATTTATTTCTGTTCTTCAGATGTTTACTTTCACCAGGCTGCCCTTGCCAACTGTTAAAATGGCTGTAGTTTTCTGAGGAAAAGTCAAGGCAACCTCTAGCTGCCAGAGTGACAGACAACACTGATGTGAAAGGTCAAGGGTATTAGTCACCTCAATGATGGAGCACTGGCGAGCAGGTCCTCCTCCTTAAGGCCAATGATACTTGAGGTACCAGATGGTTTCATTTTTCAACTGTGGTCCAAAGAGAGGGTTGAGTTGGGCCAGAATTGCAATCAGCCAACTAAAAAAATGATGGGGTGGGGGGGAGGAAAAACAACAACAGAAAGTGGTGAACTCATGTCGGAACAGGACCATTTTTAATTAGGATGAAAACGAATGCTTTAGTAAAATTTAAATCTTTTCTGCTCAGACCAAACCTTCTAAACACTAAGTTCATAAAACACGTGGTGCTAGTGAGAGCACATCTTACACCCCACGTCTCAAAGAGCACACCCCGCCTTCATTTCAAGACACAGTGACAAAGCAGTGAGACTTCATCATAGTTGTCTTTTCTCTCATTATCTTAATTCCATGTAGCCAAGATTTCCTGCATTCCAGTAAGATCTTTACCTCAGAATATCTTTACCTAATTTCAATTTAGCATCATCACAACTTCCAAGCTTAGAAAGAATGGGTGTTACTTTACCCATTCTCCAAATGCTAAGACCCACAATCGATAGGACACACCCATTTTTACTGAGAGAGCCAAGGTTAAATTTCAGCCCACCATCTTTCAATGAGGCTGTAACACTTGAGCTCCCCTTCTCTAATCACCATCACCACTAAAATATGTAACACATCTTTTGGCCCCAGTGGAGCTGAACCAAATGGGTATTTAATTCCCCCAGCTTACTTGAGAATCCAAGCAACAACGCATTCCTCTGTACTATACAGATTCATTATGGAGGAATTACAGTGGTGTTACATACTACCTCAAGGTTAAAAGTGAAAAAGGTACACAAATTGCCTTCAAAATTTTCTTCTACAGCTTGCAAAGTTCTGAATAAATGGTTTTATGTCTGATCCAGGGATACTTGTATCCAGCGAAGCTTGAGAATCACTGAGCTAAGACAAAAGGAAGATAATACAAAAATATCTCGCCATTCAAACCACCCCATGTCTTACTTATTAAACAAATATTTAATGAGCACCTACTAGGTTCCAGGCCCCAGGCATACAAGGGAGAAAATGAAATGTCACCTTCACAAAGCTTACATAACATAATGTCAGGAAGGAAATGAAGTAGGATGAAAGACTAGAGAGTGATGACGGTAGTCAGGGAAGGCCTCTCCAAGGAGGTAATATTTGAGCAGAGACCAGAATGAAGCAGAATACACGCTGACTTTCATTCCTCTGTAATATATATGAAGCGATTGGAGAATGTCTCTCATTTTGCCAGGGGGAGGGTATGGTAAACAAGCCCAGCCTCCATCGACTGATCTGGGAGAGGAGACTTTAGTAATATAATCTGATGCAGCTATCCTCTCTGCACCACAGCTTTCCAAGGAAAAAGGAGAGAGAATTGCTACAGGAGTCTCCTAAAATTTTAGCACTTTAAATTTCCCTATATGAGGGTAACCAGCCAAACCTAGCCAGGCTGTTACCTGGTTACATCTCTTTTCTTCCAGTTGCTGTCATCTTTAGAACTCTTCCAATCAAAGGATCAAAAAGCCGATGCTAATCGCCAATGACCAGACTGCTGGAGAACCTGCCAGCACCCCACCCGAGGCTTGCACCTACAGAAACAAATGTACCCGCCTTCCCGCCCCACCCCAGAGAAGGTGGTTTTGAGACAGGAAACATGACACCTGAGGAAATCAGGCCAAAACAGATAGCCTGGGCTGATTCACTTTATAAACCAAAAGCTAATTCAGATGAGATGCTCTGATCTGACCTCAGAACGAGAAAATTAAACACAAACAGAATACCGAGACTTGTAGTTGAGGTCACATCTATCTGACACTGTGAAACAAAGAAAGAGGATAGCACAGGCAGACACACTGAAAAGCTCTGTGACTGCAGTGAACACTAATGGTGCGGAGCTAAGAGTCATGGAAAATTCCACACAGACCCAGGACTTCCCCAATCCCAGCAGGCAATAGAGGCTGACTGTAAAAACAGTCGTTCATCCTTTCGTAAGAGACTGAAATAACTGGCCAACGCTTAAAAGTACTAGATAAAAATTATGCTGGAACCTAAACTGATCTCTTTTTTTCATCGAAAAATGTACAGAATGGGATAAAAGCACCATCTCCCAGCACTTTGTATCATGTTGTATAGCAGGGCTTCACAATCCTGGCTGTTCATTATAAACACCCAGGGAGTTTTAAAAAAATACAGATGCTATCCTTCGCATATAATCCTTCTTTTAATTTTCCCACAATACAATTAAGGAAACCGAGGCAGAGACAGATTGAATGGCTGGCCTGTGGTCATAATACTAAGTAAGAGGTAGGAGCTCCTGAACCAGAAATCAGGTTAGACTAACGTTCCCCCTTACAAAAGTTATCTTCTGAAATATTTTTTCATGGACAACAGTTCAGAAGGCATCCATTTAGCTAAATCTAATCTGTCGGGAGTTAAGGAAACCAAGAATCCATCTGCTGATTGTTGATGAAGTCCATCATAAGCCTCTGTTACCTGAGGTAAAGAAAAAAAGATCCTAAATCAAGAGCAAAGACCACTTTGCTTGTTCCGATCAGGATTCAGAAACTTTCTAAAATTGAATTTTACATACTACTTTAATGTTTCAAATCAAGCAAAACATCTCACTTCAAAACCAAACCAAACCAACAAACTACAGTTCATGAAAATTCCTTGGGAAAAAGCCCAGGTCAGTTCACTTGTAATTTCATGGAGGAATTTTCCCCCTCTCACCAGCTGAGCTCTGTGCCTGCCCTTCTGACTACCGCCTGACTTAAAATTTCCCTTTAAAGCTGATAAACACGGTGGAAAACTGGAAGGAGAAAAAAATCCACTCTGAATTGATGGAAGTGGGTGGAGGAAGCGATCCTATTCCAGTGAATCTATTACTTCATGTGTCCAAGGAAAGAGAACTAAGTGTACCCTTCACACTTGCCCAAACTGTTCCACATGTCTCCATAACCTGAAGGCCGGCCGAATAACCAACCACCTGAAATTATTCAAACTACTGAGGCAGCTATGGTGTGGTAACATATTTCAGAGAACTGCAGGGCTGGAAGGGACCAGAGGTCAAGTCCATGTTCCTCATTTTAATGAGGAAGAAACTAAGTGCTAGGGAGCTTAATACCCCACAGTGAATCAGAGATAAAGCTGGAAGAGGAACCCAGAACTCCTGAGTCCCACTACATCAGGCTGCTCCCACAGCATATAAAGGGCAAAACAAATCCAGCAGCCCCGGAGCTCCTAATTAATTCCACAACCACTTACCAATGCAAAGATTAACTGGTTAAGGGGCCAACCCTCAAGGGGCTCATGAGCTTGTGAGAGACAAGGCAAGGTTAGCAGCAGATTGTGCTTTAAATACCATATGCATGGGAGCATTCATGCTACAAACACTCCCTGCTCACTTACCACGAGCTCAGCTCTTGCTTATTAGAATTCTCCAAACACAAAATATGCCCTCCCCACTGAAAAGGCTATATCCAGACCTCTCAAATCTTGCTTTGTTGTTGTTGTTGTTGTTTTTGGTTCCACACTCAGATATGAGAGTAGGGAACAAAGGAATGGTTACTTCCTCCTGATGCACAGATCAAGTGCATAACTGCTAGGCTTCCTTGTTGGAATGGGTTAAGTCCAACTAGGACTTCTCTTCTGATCCACTGCCCCTCCAGCAAGGACCAGGATAGGAATGACCTCTATCAGTGGGCTCTTGAAGAAAGAGCAAAGATGCAGGAGAGCAACTTGCTTTATCTCCACTGAGATGACCTCAGTCATATCCCCTCACCCTAATCAAACAACACCAATTCTTTCAAGGGCAGCAGTGTTATTAGACATGACTAAATAATACAGGCTTTACCAATGGATGAATGGATGGATGAATAAAGAGATTATAGTAAATATATACAATGGAATATTATTCAGCCATAAAAAAGAATGTGGATCTTGCTAGTTGGGACATGAATGGACTTCGAGGGCATTATGCTAAGTGAAATAAGTCAGAGAAAGATAAATACTGTATGATCTCTCTTACATGTTTTTTTAATCTAAAAAAACAAGCTCATAGGTAACAGAAAACAGATTGGTGGTTGCCAGAGGTGGGGTGTTGTGGATGGGTGAGATGAATGAATTGTGTAATTTTGTTTTAGTTTAAATGAATTGAATTTTAAAAATGAAAGCTTTTGTTATTACTGTAAGAGAGGCAGGAAAAAAAATATGAGATTCAATATTAGACAAGAATGCATTTTAATTCCAGCTACCCGAATATTAGTGGAGTGACTCCAAGCAAGTGACCTTATAAACTGAGCCTCAGCTTTCCCTTTTGTAAGATGAAGACAATAACCTCTATTTCAAGATGTTAAGAATTAAACAGGTAGGGGCGCCTGGGTGGCTCAGTGGGTTAAAGCCTCTGCCTTCAGCTCGGGTCATGATCCCAGGGTCCTGGGATCGAGCCCCGCATCGGGCTCTCTGCTCTGTGGAGAGCCTGCTTCCTCCTCTCTCTCTGCCTGCCTCCCTGCCTACTTGTGATCTCTCTCTCTGTCAAATAAATAAATAAAATCTTAAAAAAAAAAAAAAGAATTAAACAGGTAATACATGAAACTAGCTGACAACTGGATGTTCAATAAATACTAGTTATTCCTTCTTCTTCTCTGACACACCCACAGACTGAAATATAACCTATTTACTTTACAAAGGAGTTTCTCATGTAACAATGAGTCATCTCATCTCCATCTCCTCTCCACCCCCAGCCCTCTGTGATAGGCAGAATTCTAAGATATTCCCCCAAGATTCCCATCCCCTCGTATACCCACCCTGTCTAACCCCAGGACAGTGAGTATGATGGGACAGTCACTCCCAAGATTAGACTGTGTTAGACTGTACTGCTGGCTTTAAGGAAAATTACCCCGAGTGGACCTGCCCTAATTGGGTGAACTCTTAAAAGAGATGGGGGGCTCTCCCTGATGAAAGACCTTAGGAGTGTGTGTATCATTTAAGCATTTAATGCCAATCAGTTCTGAACACAGCCTTTAATATGTGTTCTGGAATAAGCAACTAAATTCCTTTCTCTCCTTTACAGTGAACACAACGTTCAACTTTCTCAGTAGAGGGAGCTGAAGGGACACGGCGGGCATGGGCTGGAAGACGATGGAATCAGTGTGTGCCTATTCCGTGGAGCCTGCAGAGACTCGGGGCTGAAACACAGTCACGCTTTGAGCTGGCAGCCTCAGCCTGGAAATAACCTTTCTGCAGTCCTCCTGACGGGGAAACCAGAGCCCTTGCATGGCCCGCCTGGATGCTCTGCAGGCCTCCCACTCGCACTGACACAGGGAATCGCACCCACGCCACAGCCTGCCCGCTCTCTTGCCTGTACTCCCGAGGGTGGCCTACTGTTTGCCCACCAACTCCAAACCCACTCCAGCCTGGCCGAACCAATGAAATTCTCTGCTATCTAGTGGGCAGAACCACAGTTTCTTCAACAAGGCCTGATTCCCTTCCAAGATTGTCTTTCCTTGGATACTCTCCCTCAGCCCTAGAGTACCACAGAGAATTTCCTTCTATCTTACAGTTTTTCTTCCTAGTGAACAGGAATCATGTTAAACTTCTCCTGTTTAACCTACTGTGTGGTTTCTATCTTGTAACTGGACCCAGATTATTACAGGATGAGAAAGATTTGACACAAAGGAGATGCTCTATTGTTGGCTTTGAAGATGCAAGGGCCACATGGAAAAGAATGTGACCTCTAGGAGCTGAGAGCAGTCACCAACTAATAGCCAGCAAGGAAAACGGACCTTAGTCCAACAACCAATTCAAAGGAACTGAATTCTGCCACAGCCACAGGAGCTTAGAAAAGGGCCCCAAGCTTCCGATGAGAAGGCACCAACTATATTAACCTTATCCCAACACTATCTCTATGAGGGCCCTTTCACTACCACAGGAATATGCCCCATTTTTGCCAACTCTACACTTGGAATATCATTCCTTTTCTCCATACTTTCTATACCAGGCCTTCCAGTTCGAAGGCTGTAACAATGCCCTTATCTCCCAAATTATAAAGGAAAAGAGCAGAAAGTCAAAGTAAGAAAAGTACACTTTTCCATATAGCAGATGATGATATATGCTGGGCCAGGTACCTAGATTTCTCTCCCACTATAAACAGTCAAGATATCCAGCTATTTTTAACATACCCATGACAGACATGTAAGCAGTCCTCAGACCAAAAAACCGAGTGAAGGCAAGTACCCAGAGAGGAAAACAAAGTGATTATAGGCTGCTTTCCACACCTTCACAGCACAGACTAAACCACATGAACTTGAGCTTTTACTTTCAGATTTCCCAGGGCATGGGACACGGCAGACAAAGCCCAGGGCCCACTTAAGGTAGAGAATCTAATACAAGTTTCACATCCCATCCCCACAATGCTCAGTGCCAAGGGGCTGTATCTCAAGGTGTGGGTAAATGAGATAGAACCCCTGAAAAAGAATGACAGGAAAACCAACGGTCTCAAATATAAGCATCAAGAAGGAAGGAGAAGAACACTGCCACTGAAAATTAACCTTAATGAAAGTCTGTAACTCAAATTCATTCTATGTGGTTTAAAAAAAAATCATGTAACAAAGAATTTTACTTAATTTGATCCCACACTGGTGATGGCCTTTGGCACTTGGCAGAAGCAATGTTAATCTTTTCTGGAGAAGCCCACTTTCATAGCAGGCCTCAAAAAAGTCATACACATGGAATTATACGGAAAATGAAAAGACGGTAATGAAATACTGTTAAATGCATGTGGCACCATGAATGAGAGGGACCAAAGAGAGCAAAGAGCTGATACGGAACTGCACGGGCTTCAGATACTAGAATGATCAGACACGGACGACAGATAAGCTGTCTACTATGTTTCACGAACTAAGATTGTAAAATGTACAGGGAGAATGGGGAAGGAGGGAGGGATATCAAAACTGTAAAAGCACAAAAGAACACCCACAGAAATGAAAAATATAAGCCTGAAAACAAAAAAAGGCAAGTGGTGAAGTTCTGCTCTGGTAAAGCAGAGTAGCTTATATCATACTCATCCTGTAGACAGTGATTATAAACTCTGAACAAGATATGAAAAATAACTATTTGATGGTACAAGAGAATGCCCAAAAGCAGGTAGAAACTGTATGGGATTCCATCCTTCAGGAAATCACACCAGGGAACCTGAGTGGCTCAATTTGTTAAGTGTCTGACTCTTGATTTCAACTCAGGTCATGATCTCAGGGTCATGAGATTGAGCCCGGTGTGGGGCTCCACTGCTGAAGATTCTCTCTCCCATCTCCCCTGTCCCATTGCTTGTGCAAGATTGCACGCGTGCACTCTCAGAAAGAAGGAAAGAAAGAGAAAGAGAAAAAGGGAGAGAAAGAAAGAAAGCAAGCAAGAAAGCAAGCTACGCCAATACCTTTATACAGCACTTCTCTTGAAAACACTGTCCAGTCCCATGTGTGGGGCAAGATAATTGAAACTCAAGCAAAAAGCTGCAGTCTTCCTGACTTAGGTATCAAAAGATGAAGTTCAGAGCTGCCAGAAATGCTAAAAAATATTTCTATTTCTTAGAAATAAAAAAGGGAAATCTCAAAAAAGGAAGGTACCACAAAGGGGACCCCCAAAGTCTGTATAAATTTCCCTTAACCCTTGGCTGATCCCTCAACTGTGCATGCTCTAGGAAAATGCCAAGGACTGTGAAAAACACCCAGAAGTCTGAAAGAATGGAGGGGAAATTTCAGCTGCTGCCTACCACCAGAAGAAAGAGTATTTAGAGTCTGAAGTTAGAAGGACTTGGTAAACACCTCAGATTTTCCACAAAATCCCAGAACCAGAAGGGGCACACTTTAATGGAGAATTCATTCTAATCTAGGGGTAAAAGTGATATAGATCTTGTCCCAACAAAGTATAAAACCAACGCTCCACAAGCTTAAGGTGATCAATTAATAATTTAACTGTTACAAGAAAATTTAACCATTCTCAGAGGAGTAAGCAGAATCCAGGGTCCCTGTCATTTACCATATCCAATATTTAGTAAACAATAGTCATGCCCCCCCAAAACAAGAAACATAATTAATAATCAAAAACAAAGGAATCAACAGAATTCCACACCATTCCAAAATAATACAGATATTGTCATTAAAATTCAATGAGGGCGCCTGGGTGGCTCAGTTGGTTAAGCCACTGCCTTCGGCTCAGGTCACAATCCCGGAGTCCGAGATCAAGTCCCGCATCAGCCTCCCAGCTCAGCAGGGAGTATGCTTTTCCCTCTGACATCCCCTCTCATGCTCTCTCTTACTCCCTCTCTCTCTCTCAAATAAATAAAAATAAAATCTTTAAAAAAAAAAAAAAAGATAATGATTTTATAGCAGCTATTATAAATATGTTTAAAGCCTGAAAGAAAAACTAGCTATAAGAATGACCAGATCAGGAATGTCAGAACATAAATTAAAGCTACAAAAAAGAACCAAATGGAGAGTCTAGAACTAAAAAGTATAATATACAAACTAAAACTCTGGATAGGGCTTACCAGCAGACTGGAGATAGCAGAAGAAATAGTGAACCTAAAGACAGATCAATAACTATGTAATCTGAAGAAATAAGAGGAAAAAAATCAAACATAGGTGCAACTGGAGTCTCAGGAGAAAAAGAATACAGCAGAAAGAAATAGAAGACACATATGCTGAAACTGATGGAAAACTAACTTACAGATTCATATAGCTCAGCAAACTCCAATCAGAATAATCTTAAAACTACACCTACAGGGCGCCTGGGTGGCTCAGTTGGTTAAGCGACTGCCTTCCACTCAGGTCATGATCCTGGAGTCCTGGGATTGAGCCAGCAGGGAGCCCGCTTCTCCCTCTCCCACTCCCCTCTCATGCATGCGCTCTTTCTCTTTCTCAAGTAAATAAATAAAATCTTAAAAAAAATTAAAAACTACACCTACACACATCATAGCCAAATTGCTAAAACCAAAGATAAAGAGAAAAAAATCTTGATAACATCCAGAGTAAAAAGAATGCATAAGAAGAAACAATTATTCAGATTACAGCTGAGTTCTCAGCAGAAACAATGGAGACCAGAAAATGGAAGAGCTTCTTTAAAGTCATCTAAAAGGGGAAAAAATGTCAACTCAAAATTCTATATCCAGAACAACTATCCTTCAAAAAATGAGCATGAAAAAAAGAAATTTTCAGGTACATAAAAGATGAGTGAATTTGTTATCAGCATACCTGTCCTACAGCAAATACTACAGGAAGTTCTTTAGACTAAAGGGATATCAGATAAAAACTCAGACTAAGGGGATATCAGAACCTCAAATCTACAAAAATAAGGAACTCTACAAAGGGTAAACATGTGGGTAAATAGAGAAGACTTCTTTTAATTTCTTTATAAAATACGATTCTTTAAAGTAAAAACTGTAACACTGCAGTGTTTTAGAACATACATCGATGCAAAATATATCATGACCGTAGTACAAATGATGTGGAGTAAATAGAATCATATTGTTGCAGAGTTGTTGTATTTTATCTGAAGTGGTTCAGCATCAACTCTAAGTACTCTATGAAAAGTTAACAATGCATATTGTAATCTCTAGAGCAACACTAAAAAGTATAGCAAAAAAGCCCTTAGCAAAATTAAAACAGAATACTGAAAATATTCCATTAATGTAAAATAAAGCATAAAAGCAGGGCAAATGATGTAATGAGCACTAGGTGTTATGTAAGTCTGACGAATCAATGAACTCTACCTCTGAAATGAATAGTACACCATATGTTAATTAATTGAATTTAAAGAAAAAAATAAGGCATAAAGAACAGAGGAGCAAAAAACTAGATGAAACAAACAGAAAACAATTAACAAAATAGTGAACCCAAACCTTGCTATGTCAATAAATACAGGAATTGTATATGAAGTATCCAATTAAAAGGTAAAGGCTGTCAGAATGGATGAAAAAGACTGAGCTATATGCTGTCTGCAAAAAGACACTTTCTATATATAAAGACAGATATAATGAGGATAAGAAAGGTGGTATGATTATCAGTATCAGACAAAGTAAAAAATCAACTCAAATAATATTACCAAGGATAAACAGGGATACTTTATAATGATAAAAATGTCAATTCATTGGGAAGAGAAAACAGAAATGTTCATGCTCCTAATAATATAGCTTCAAAACATATAAAACAAATGTGGAAAAAATTTTTTAAAAATCCACAATAGCTGATGATTTTAACACCTTCTTTTAGTAATCACTAAAAGTGACCCAAAAACTCAATAAAGATATAGAAGATCTGAACCATCACGACCTCACAGTTACACTCAACAACTGCAAAATATACAATCTTCTGAAGTGCTCTTGAAATGATGATCATGATAAACCATTATGCTGGGCCATAAGACAAGTCCCAGTTGCAAAAAAGACCGGAATCTTAAGGAGTCTGCCTTCTGACAAGGTATCTAGAAAAGCCCCAAATATTTAAAAATTAATAAAGAATACAGTGTCATCAAAATTTGTAGGCTGTGGCTAAAGCAATGCTTAGAAGGAATTTTACTGCATTAACTGCTTACATTTAAAAAAGAACAAAGGTTTAAAATCATTTATCTAAGTCTCCACTATAGGAAGTTAGAAAAAGGAGGGGGGCCTGGGTGGCTCAGTGGGTTAAAGCCTCTGCCTTTGGCTCAGGTCATGGTCTCAGGGTCCTGGGATCGAGCCCTGCATTGGGCTCTCTGCTCAGTGGGGAGCCTGCTTCCCCCTCTCTCTCTGCCTGCCTCTGCCTACTTGTGACCTCTGCCTGTCAAATAAATAAATAAAATCTTAAAAAAAAAAAAGTTAGAAAAAGAGCATTCAGGAGGAGGAAGGAAATAAAAATAAAATCTAAATAAATGGAAATATATACCATGTTCAGCATCAGAACACTCAGTATTGTTAAAATGTCAGTTCTCTCCAAATTGATCTATTGATTCCACACAATGCCAACTACAATCAACAGGCATTTTTTAGTATAGAAACTGACAGGATGATCCTAAAATGTATATGGCTATTTTGGAATAGCCAAATTATCTTAAAAGAGAAACACGAAGGACTTCAACTTTTTGACATCAATATAAAACTAAGTATTTATGGACGTATTCTAGCTAATGAATAAGCAAATTACAGACATATAATATCATCAATGATGCCAACAACACAAATGAGACATTATGTACTCCCTGATGAAAGTATCTATACCATTTATGAAACAGACTTAACCAAAAAATTGAACCTGAATGTGATCTATCTCCTAGATGACTACCAACTTACAGGAAATACAGAACAAAGAATACGTTAAATAATACCATGGTGTGTGCAACTAACAAGGACCACTCCCTGAAGAACTATGGGATAAACAACCCAGTTTTTTCCTACTAAATGTGAAAAAAAAAAAAGAGAGAGAGAGAGAGAGAGAGAAATGGAGAAGAAACTGATAAAGAGAGACTTGGGAGGCACATCCACTAGCTGCAATGTGTGGTCTTTATAAGCATCTTCATTCAAATATATTGTAAAATAAGTAACCAGACAATGAGGGCAATTTAAATATATTCATGATGTAAAGGAATTAAACTTTCCCTGTCTGTGATAATGTATTGTAGTTACACATGGGAAAAGAATGATCATCTTTTAAACATATATATTGAAATAATTAGAGATAAGCTCAAAAATAATCTAGGGTAGAGTAGGAAAGCGTGCAGTGATAAACAGGACTGGCCATGAGTTGATAATTTTTGAAGGTGAGTGACAAGGGGACAAAGTTTTGTAAAGAGCATATAGCAGGTTTTAAAAGTTCCAAAGCAGAAAGTTAAAAAAAAAAAAAAAAAAAAGCTATAATAAAGAGCATCCCTGAAACTGACCAGCTCGTGGCTACTTGGTTGGAAAGCAAAGTGGAACATCTTGGGAAGTGATCATGTCTTGTGCCCAAATTGGCTCTAGAGCCAGGACCAAAGCAAGGTTGGGCTCAGCTATAGATCTGCACATTCTTGGATAAGTGGGGCCAAGTTCCTATAGGCTGTGTAGTTCTTGTTCAATGGGCAGCTAGGGGGCTGGAGAGGTGAGTGAGGAAGACTCGTCTAGGGTCACAGAACAGGGGCCTATGGTAATAAGTAGATGAGGGAACCACTTCGGGAAGTGACTGAGGCTTTTCTGGCTTTGTTTACTATCTGTCTCTCCTCACTAAAGAGGGCAGGGGACTACGTCTGTCTTATTTATTCACCGCTATATATCCAGTGCTTGGCACAAAGTAGGCTCTAAATAAATATGTTGAGTGAATGAACTCTAGTAAGGCTCAGTAAAATACATGCTACAATAGCCTCGTAAGCAAACTGTGCTCCTAAGTTACTCATACTTCCTTGAATTAAAATAATTTATTTTAACAAACCAATGATAGTATTACTTTATATTTTCCTTGTTGTCTGTTCCAAGTTTTCATACACAGCATCTCAATTTAAAATTCACAAAACCATACTACAATGTAATCAGGCCACATACATTCAGCCTTAGAAGAACCAAGGACTCCTGCCTTTTGGTCATTATTTCCTCCTCTGTATCACAACTAGTCAAGTGCTAAAGATAAAACATGTTTTCCAAGAAGCAACTGTACCTTCACAACACTGCACTAAATTTCTTATTTACCCTGAAGATGTAAGTTTTCCAACTCTGGGTAAGCTGCATCATAATTCAACATTAAAAACTAACCTAAGACCAAAACAAAGTATGGAACAGTAACTAACAGGATTGTATGGTTAAGGAACAAAAGTGACCCTGTGCTTCAAAGAGGGAACCAGATGTATAATATTCAGACATTCCTCTGCTGAACTATTAGCACAAACTGGTTGGACTGGCAGAAATCCTGGTTTTTTCCAGCGCTCAAACAAGTTACGCCCCATGAATCTAATCTTAAACCAGAACAAACTGGACAGAGAAAAAAACTGCCATAAACTGAAGGCAATCTAAAAGGCCATGAATATATTTCAAAATGTAACTTTGCTTAGGAAATCCAGTTTGGGTGTGATTTATTTCAAGAGGTATTTTCAAAAAAAATAATACTAATGCCAAACAGTGAAGTTTTGTTTGAATTTCAAATTTATTACAAAGGGACAGAATTTCATCCCTTTGTGGAATGAAGTATTTGGGATTTGAATTCAATTTATCCACCCATGTTCCAGGCAGACATTTTGCTAAGTAGGATACATGATCAGGTTTCAAGAAAAAGAAACAAAAGAAAAAAAAAAAAAAACTTCATAAAGTCTATACTACACAGCTCATTTCCCCATATGATGGCCTCCAAAAACATTTAATGTTGGTACACTGTGTGCTATCCTTATTAATACACTGATGACAGTACTAATCCACTGTCAACAGCGAAGTCACCAGCATGTCTGGGACAAAGGAAAAAATCTAGACAGTGAGAGGTAAAGGCTCACAGATACGTCTCAACTGAGTCACTAAGACTCAGAGGTATAGTTTCTAGCCATGTTCAGTTATTCATTTTACACCTGACGATGAAAAAAAGAAGCATGGGACTGACTGGAAAGGTTTCTTGTTTGTCTTAAAGAAAATATTACAAAAATTAAGCAAATTTCAAAGAAAGTGGAGGACCAGAAAGTCACAAAATGTTTCTGCCCCATCTTCTTAATCTCCAGTCATTCTTCTGTGTGGTAATTTTCCATTTTTAAGACCCTACCACCAACCTTGCTTATCAGGCAGAAGAGAGCTTCAAAGAAATCAAAACAAAGGACTTTTCGATCACAGGATCACTCCTTGGCTCCTGGACTGAAAAAGAGCTCCCTTCTTGGGATTTCTACAGGATATTCAGTGGAACAGACTGAAGCTCAATCACCCTTATTAAAATGCAAAATTCTTGGGGCACCTGGCTAGCTCAGTGGGTTAAAGCCTCTGCTTTTGGCTCAGGTCATGGTCTCAGGGTCCTGGGATCAAGCCCCGTATCAGGCTCTCTGCTCCACAAGGAGCCTGCTTCCCCCTCTCTCTCTGCCTGCCTCTCTGCCTACTTGTGATATCTCCCTCTCTCTCTCTCTCTCTCTCTCTGTTAAATAAATAAATAAAATCTTTAAAAAAAAATGCGAAATTCTTGATGATGTATGTACTTCTCCTTTACTCTGTAAAGCTAAACACAGCTAGCAGAATTCTCTCCATATGCTACCTGTCTGATTTTCACTCTGGAAGCTGAGCTGTTATCACCTGAAAGTTACCCTTCTAACTAGAAAAAACAGAGTAAACAAGCCAACTACAGAAAGTCTTACCATCTAAGCCCTAGTGTTGAGGCAGTCAAACACCACCATCACCATTTAGCAAAATTTCTACAATGCCTTATGATTCAGCTTTAAACACTTCAAGCTGCACTCCAGCAAGTGAATGGCCACCTACCTAAAATTCACGGTGATAACTTTTTGTCAGCGGCAGATTTTGATCTATGCCAACAAATAGAATTGGCTCGTCCCCACAAACCTCTTTGAAAAATCTTAGTGCAAAAGCCCCAGGATATAAGAAATTCAGATTCACGGTCATAAAGCACCATGATCTTTCATCACATGATTAAAACTGCTGTTTCCTAGGTCATGTGGACACTAAACAAAAGCTTGGCCAACACCAACCCTTTCCATATAAAGAGGTCTTGGGAAGCTACACAGCTCTCTTTTTAAGAAACGAGAACCACTGGTTCTAAACTCTAAAAGGAAATCCGTAAAAGGATGAAATTTTACGGTATGCAAAATAGATCTCAACTAAAAAAAAAAAAAAAAAGAAAGAAAGAAAAGAAACCTTAAGACCTTTGAGTACTTTGAAGTGGCCATCCTATCCACGAACTGATTAATACTCAGTTTTTTTTCTGGGGCTTGACTTGGCAGGCGAGAATTCTACCACTGAACCACCCATGCCTGGGGCTTGACTTGTTCCATTCTTCAGGAAAGGGGAGAATGTAGAACTGGAAACCTTTGCAATAGTTCAAGTCCACTTCTGCCACTTCTAACAATTAAAAGGATTAAGAATGGTTTTCCAAAAACATATGTTGATGAATTAACTTACATATCTTAAAATCGTTTTCAACCAACAGTCTGCACAAACTGTATCGTCTATTTAAATGTGTGAATTATCATACACTGATATAGCATATGATTGTTAAAAAATTGTCTTTGCTTACTGCAATTCTAGCTCAACTTCTATTCATCCAAAAAACGGAAGTCATAATAAAGAATGGCTTTACTGACTTCATAGTGATATTTAAATGAAATGAGTATGCCTAAATTCTTCACAATAGTAAAATATAAAAGTAGTACAAGGGGAATTTCCAGCTAATTATAAGGTTTAAATTTGTGCCAAATAATTTACACATGTATTGCCAGAATAACAGAGCATCTGTACAGTTTTTATGTAAATATACTGAACAGAGAGAAAGTGTGCTCTTTTCCATCTTAGGATACTATTTCTAGATGTTACATAAAGGACAAGCTCCCATGACACAAAACTGTAAAGTTTCACAACAGTCATGTTCCACGAATTTATTTTTCAATCGCACACATTATAGATACCAAGAGTAATTTCCTATCAGCTTGGGGAAAAAAACTACTTACAAGAGAAACATACTTACAAGAGATAGCAGCAAACTGAACAGGTTACCAGCATGGTGATGATAACTCTAAAACAAAACAAAACAAAACCATCATTAGATAACCAGAAAACTAGGGAGACACTGTCAGATGGTTTAAGCCTCCTTCCCAAATTACAAACTGGGAAGGTCTATGCACCAAGAAAAGGGAACTAAATCTGTTCAAACACCAAATAACGACTGCACTCAGTAGAAGTTTAAGTCAGTAATTAAGGTTTGTATTTGAAGGGATCTATACTGAGGCCTCAGCTTAGATGGCCAATCCAAACCCATCTACAACTGAACACAAAAGGCTGCAGTGACAGTTTGGAAATCCAAGAAACTACCTATCTGGTAGTTTTCTCCGCAGTGAAATGACACCATACTTGTAAAAACTTTTAACTTTCTAGGAGCGCCTGTCTGGCTCCTTTGGGAAAGCATGTGATTCTTGATCTTAGGGTCGTGATTCAAGCTCCACGTTGGGGAAAGAGATTACTAAAAATAAACAAACTTTAAAAAAAAAAAAATGCCAGAACTGCATAGGCTTAAAATGAAAACGAGATGATTCTTTAAAAAAATTAAATATATTTTATAAATAAATATTATATATAATATATATTTATATATTACATTCATGTTTTGTATTTGTGTATAAATTTATATTTATATATATTAATAATACATAAATATATATATTTATTTATCTTTTCAATGTTGACCTCTTCCCATCTCTATTCCTGTCTGAAAAACAGTTAAACCTGGATCTCTGACAGGTGAATTTCAACATTAAAAAAAACTGAATTCATGGTATCCTCTTCCCATTTCTCTTTCCAAAGGCTCCTCTTCCCAATATCCTACACCCCAGAAGAAACTGTCATTTCCACCCATCCAACCCACTCCTCAAAATCTGTCATCGTTTTGTTCATGCCTCCTCTGCATCCTGAATCACCAAATGCTAGCAGATTCAAAACTTTCTTCCTTCCCTTTCATCCTACCACACTCATCACAGAGTCATCTTTCTAAAATATTCTTTCATCACATCACTCTTCAGCTGAACACCTTTCAATGCTCTCCATCCTTTACAGGAGTAATTTCCAAAGAATGGGTCTCCACACCCCACAGAGTAAGCAAGACCATCTCCTCGAATACAAGTAGCAAATATCAGAATTCCTATTTATATTTATTTTCAATTCATCCTTTAGAAGTTCTGTGTGTGCGCATGTACTTTCTGTGGTCAGTACTGGCACATCCATTCATTCATTCAGCAGATTTTCAATTGAGTGTCCAGTATGTATCAGGCTCTGGGGAAATAGGAGTCAATGAAATGGATGAAAACCCCTGCCCTGGTGAAGTTTACAAAACTGTTTACATAGGTACCATCAGTATGCCAGGTGGTCAGTAAGTGCTAATGGAGAAAAATCGAGCAGGAAAGAAGGGTAAGGGTATACAGGGTTTGGAGGCTGTGCTTGCAATTTTACTTTTTTAAAAGATTTTATTTATTTATTTGACAGAGAGAGAGATCATAAGTAGAGCAGCAGGCAGAGAGAGAGGGGGAAGCAGGCTCCCTGCCGAGCACAGAGCCCGATGCGGGGCTTGACCCCAGGACCCTGAGATCATAACCAGAGCCGAAGGCTGAGGCTTAACCCACTGAGCCACCCAGGTGCCCCAGTGTGCTTGCAATTTTAAAGAGGGCAGTCAGGAAAGGGCTTGCTGAGAACGTGGCAAGAGAGTCCAGACCTGAAGGTGAGGGAGTGTTCCAGACAGAGGGAAGAACAAATGCAAAGGCTCTATGGTACCAGGAGTTAAAAGAGGACAGAAAGAGGACAGAGGCCCATGCTGCTGAGCAGAGCGAGGGGAGGGAGGTCAGCGAAAGGCATTATATAGACAAGAACTGGAAACACCTTTAAAATAGTTTAACTGGGGGCGCCTGGGTGGCTCAGTGGGTTGAGCCTCTGCCTTCGGCTCAGGTCATGATCCCAGACTCCTGGGATCGAGCCCCACATCGGGATCTCTGCTCAGCAGGGAGCCTGCTTCCCCCCCCCCCTCTCTCTCTGTGTGCTGCCCTGCCTACTTGTGATCCCTCTCTCTGTCAAATAAATAAAAAAAAAAAAATAGTTTAACTGTAGTTTGGCCATTTCTGACACTCATGAGGATTAAGGGCAGTGTCTTGGTAGCCTCTAAAGGAAAAGGGAAGCTATTTGGAGGGATCTGAGGACAGGACTGACAAAATCTGATTCAGATTCTATGAGGACCTCTCCGCAGAGCAGAAACAAACTGGGGGAAGAGAAGCAAAGGGAAAAGTTGAGAAACCAGTTTGCGGTGGGGGGAACTGCAATAATCCACGGACCAGGCTGGTAGCAGCAGAAGTAGTGAGAACTGGTCAGATTCTGGATATGTTGTGAAGGCACACACTTCAAAACACCTAACTTATACATTATGCTTATAATACATGAATGAGTATGCACCGGAGTTTGTGCTACAAAATCTTGACAGCCACGTAACAAAAATGTTTGATTTTTGAAGAGCTACACAATCAGGACCAGCTTCTTGCCTGTAATCAGTTCCCTCCACTCATCCTCACCACTGTCCACTTTCGGACAGCAACCTTCCACTCCCAAAAGCAGGACTCACTGTCCCCCCAAACACATCAAGTTTACTCCTCTCCATTCTAAGCTTTTGCTCATTTTCCTTCATTCCTCTGCCTCAACCTGGAATCCCTGTCTTCTGTCTTCTGCAAAGACCATCTCAGAGACCTCAAACTGCTGAGGCTCTACTGTGTTACCGGCTTACTACTTTTGTTATCAAAAGCTCCTCATTAAAACATCACCTCCAGCCTGGCTGGCTAAGTCAAAAGAGCGCAGGACTCTTGATCTCTGGGGTCCTGAGTTCAAGCCCCATACTGGAGACAGAGATTACTTAAATAAATAAATAAACCTAAACGAAAATAAATAAAATATCCTCTCCAAATATGCCGCTTAGTGGTTGCATGCTGAAGTGTCTGAGGTGAAGAAGCGTCATCATAATGAATGCAATTCACTTTCAATTTAGCAAAAATATATGTGTGTGTTTACACACATACACACACATTCAGAGATATTCACAGATACAAAGCAAATATGAGTATGTTAACAATTATTGTATCTCAGCAGTGGAATACAACATTACTACTCTTTCTGCCTTTCTGTATGCTTGAAAAAAATCGGAGCTCACTGAACTCCCTGTGAGCTAGCTCCACCCCTCCTCCACATCTACCCACTAAAAGGAGCCACCGTGAAAAAAGGGAAGGTTTTAGAGCATCTGTTTAGGAAATCACGAAAAACATGAATGGTCTGATTCCAAACACCAACTTCTTTTTGTTTGACCCATTTTCTGTTGTAGAAAAGAATGAGAGCAAGGGGTTTGCTTTAAGTTACAGAGATTTTTCTGCATTCTGATGTGCGTATGATGTGGGAGTAGAAGGCTAGCTGAGGACAAAGCTTGGGCTGACACCCAGCAGCCTCCCCGCTCCACCCCCCAGTGGGTGGGATTTGCGTGACGTTCTTCCAGGAAGCTCCCCAAGATCTTCAAAGTAATGCCTTGCTGGGGTGGGGGCTGGGGGGAAGAACAACCTTAATTAGACAATGGCAAGGCACCTTGTACCTCGAGGTCCTCTTTAGCATATGAAAGTTCTTTTGAAATCACCCTTATCCTTATCTCCCCTGGCGTCCTAGTATACATCTGCCGCCCCTCACAACCTTCAGGCAGCAGTTCTTAGGGCCCACTGGTCCTTTCACCGTGCTCTCCTTTTTACACAGATGATGTCTCAACTATTCTTTCTTGGTCATCAGTTCCAGACCCCACCCCACCGAATCTCACCTATATTCCAAAGCCACATCACGTGGGTCTTGCAGGGAAAAGGATTTAATATTAAAGTCTCTCTTCTTCCCTTGCCACATAGCACTTTTATCTCCTTAGTGAAGATGTTTTTAACCTTTCAAATCACAAATGCTCTGATTAAAAATTCACCTACCCTTGAAGCAATTAAGCTCCTTTGTGTATTAAGAAACTGTCTCACAGGCTTTTAGGAGTTAAAGGGGAACTACTACTAATTCAATACTACTATTTCCTTCCATCTTACAATGAGGAAATGGGAACATTGAAAAGTTAACTGTCCAAGGTCACAAGGATCATCCAGTTAGGAGCAGTGTTTCTTAAACTGTAATACAGTAACTCCTAGCGGACACTTTGTGTTTTAAGAACTGCTCAATCCTGCTAAGAGCAGGAAATACAAGGATTGGGATGGAGGCTGTGAATTAGACCCAGATAAAGTATCACTAGCAGGTCAAACCTGAACCATGACACTAGAGATGGAAACTGAGTAGTCCATGTACTATTGGAGACATTTCATTACCCTGGATAACAGCCGTGGCACCAAGCCCCAACGGGGCTCGGCATGATGGGTCCCAAATGGGGGTCTTTTAAGAAAGGAGTGGTCAATGTTACAAGTACATTAATAAACGCTTTTCTGAGTATTTGGACTGGAAAGACACACAGTAGGATAATGAAACAGTTGAAGACAAAAACACAACAAAGTATTTTGTTGTTCTCTAACTCCAGTAAGAGAAACAAGACTAAGAAATTAAATTTGGTTAACACAAATTGTTTTAATAACACTAAAATTCCAACACTCTGCATCATCTATTATAGTCTGGAGAGATGACCCTCCGTAACTGATGTTTTTGGGGGAAGTGAAGGAGGGAGAGGAAACCCAATACAACCAAATGACAGAAATTCGTCTACTGTTTTTCTTTTTTAAACACACTGTGATTTACTTTCAAGTTAGATAGGAGTACCAAGTCTAACACAAGTTTATTGCAGACAGCAAAAGGAGTTTGGGTCACAAAATATTAAGGAAGTAAGAGCATTTTCTTTCCCTTGATAAAGGCTGTAGAATTATCAATTACCCACTCAACGGGTATTTACTGAATGCCTGCTATGCATGCAAAGCACTGGAGAGCCATCGATTTGTTTCAAAGAATAAAGCAAAAGATGGTGCTTTAGCCAAGCTCTGACTTCAGCCCAAGTTTCATTCCAAATATCTTGGGCTAAGAAAAAAATGACTAAAAGGTAAAAGAGTGGTGAACCAGAAAGAGGGTGTTCCAAAGGTCCTTTGAAGACAAGGCTCTATCTCATAATACAACAAAAAAGATTTACTTACAAAATAGAAAAAGCTCTATTTAACAAAAAAGTCCAAGGGAAAAGTCTTAGTCAATCATTCTGAGAAGTTGGTACACTCACACACAAGCGCAGGAGCGCCCTCCAAAAGGTATGACGCAGGGGTTTCTAAACAATACCTCCTGCTCTTTGGTCGCTTTAGATCAGGCCCTCATTACCTGGGGCCCACTAGATGCAAGGCCTAAGCTCCGCGCTGCTGCACAAGCTTGTGTCCTGTGCAACTGCGACAACATGTGAGGCAAAGAGGGCAATTTGTTTTATTTGATCCTTTAAAGTATAGGCCTCATCTGAGTGAAGGGCAGGGCTAAATAGGGGCGAAAGTCGTCCAGGGGCAAACCACAACTTCTCCCGGAGTCGGTATAAACCCATTTCTGATGCACCCTCCCCAGACAAGCCCCGTGATGAGAAAAAAAAAAATCCCCTGTAACCCCGTCCCAAGGAGGATTCGTCGGCACCCTCGGATCGGGGAACCCTGAAGCTGCCGCGGTAAGAATTCGGGGGGCTGCAGGAGTTTGGGCCTGACTCTGGAGTCTGGGGCGGCCCCGCAAGGTCTGCGACCGGTGCAGGTCGCCCCCCTCCCCCGCTCGGCCCGGCCGGTCCTCCCAAGGCGGACCTGGCGTACTTACCCCCGGTTGGGACCCTTAGGGATAAACCAGGGCACGCAGAAGCCGACGAAGCCCCAGAACACGCTCATCACGATGAGAGGCACAGTGAGGCCGTTATACGCCATGGTTGCCGCCGGAGCTACCAGCCCCTGCCCAGCCGCCTCACTTTGGTCCCACCCGGAAGTGTCAACACCAGGCCGCGTGACCAGCGCGCGCAAAGACCCACCTCCCGCGCCCCACGTGACCCGCGCGCAGGACCCCGCCCCTCCGCCCCTCCAGAAATCCCGTGTACTTTGCGTATGGACCAGTTTCTGAGCGGTAGGCATGTGTCTTTCGAGTTACCTCCTGATTTTTTTCTTCATTAAGCAGAATGGATTCCTGGATTAAATGGGAAGTTGGACCAATAACCTTAAACATCTGTACCAATTCTTCAAACAGAATTCCAAACTGGCACCTGGCCAGTAATACAGGAAACTAGATGATATATCTTTGTGTTCATACTGCTCCCCCAAAGCAGCCTAAGCAGAAAGTCTACTGTCTTTAAGTTCCAGTGCGAGCGCTGCCTTCTCCAAGACCTAGTTCAAGGGGCGCCTGGGTGGCTCAGTGGGTTAAAGACTCTGCCTTCAGCTCAGGTCATGATCCCACTGTGCTGGGATCGAGCCCCGCATCCGGCTCTCTGCTCAGCGGGGAGCCTGCTTCCACTTCTCTCTCTCTCTGCCTGCCTCTCTGCCTGCTTGTGATCTCTGTCTGTCCAAGACCTAGTTCATTATGTTAGTGTGTCTCTTGTGGCCGTTCATCTTAACCAACCCTCCGCTGGAGGCAAACACCTTGACAACGGGCACTGTTTAACTGGTCCGTGCTCCTCAGCAGTCCTTATATATAGAATGTGCTCAATAAACACCTGTAACCGAAATGCGTAATTAAGAAAGGGCGAGGTCAGCCCCGAACTAAGAGGAAAAAGTCTACTCCTTTCTCTTAGTTTTTTCTTAATTTGTTTTTAATTGTGGTAAAATATCATGGCCATCTTAGCCATGAAGTGTAAAGGCCTGTAGCGTTAAGTACATTCACATTGTTGTGTACCCAATCTCCAGAACTTTTTCATACCCATAAAACAACTCCCTATTCTCCCTTCCCCTAGCCCCTGGCAATCCCGACCCTACCTCCTGTCAAGTTTGACTACTCTAGATACTGGATATAAGTGGAATCACACAATATTTTTCTTTTTGTGACTGCCTTGATTCACTTAGCATAATATCCTCAGGCTTGACCCATGTTGTAGCGTGTGTCAGCATTTCTTTCCTCTTTAAGGCTGAATAACATTCTACTGTATGTGTATGCCATATTTTGTTTCTCCATTCCCATCTGAAGATGGATATTTGAGTTGCTTCCATTTATAGCTTTAGCTATTATAGATTTTTCCTATCTCTTAAATAAAGGCAAATATTGACTTTTAAGTGACCCCAATAAGTCTAACCTTTGCATCACCTTCTTGGCAACTTCTTTAAAAACCCGGTGCTGGGAGCACAGGGATGTGGCCATTCATACATCAGTTTTGTGTAAATCTGTTTCATCCCCTCTGAAATGAGAAAGTTCCCTATCTTGGTATTATACTTGTGGGCTAGTACTGGCCAATAGCTCCCTCTATCAGTCAATCTATTTTATCACACATTCCAAATAAAAACTGGTGTCCAAGGCCAGGACCTAAGATTCAGTAACCCACCCAATGAAGAAATATTCTCTGCCTTCAAGGCACTTAAGGTCCACTTCAGGAAATGTCAGTATGGCTCAAGGACCCCAGGGGAGTCCCTGGGACTCTCCCAACAGGTCCATAAGGGCCTCTCTGTTCTACCTACCAATCTGTGTAAAGCTGTATTTTCTTCCTATGCTTTCCCCGATCTGTGGCAACAGATTGAATGCGGAAGCATTATTAAGAATCCATTTGTCTTAACCATAAGAGACTCTTAATCTCACAAAACAAACTGAGGGTTGCTGGGGGGAGGGAGGTAGGGAGAGGGTGGTGGGGTTATGGACATTGGGGAAGGTATGTGCTATTAAATGTGTAAACCTGGCGATTCACAGACCTGTACCCCTGGGGCTAATAATACATTGTATGTTAATAAAAAAATTAAAAATTAAGAAAAAAGAATCCACTTATCTTCTATTAAGCCAGACATTAAGGAATTTTGCAAAAATGTAGCAGAATGTCATTCTTCCCACTACATTTTTAAATTTTGATGTAGAAAAGTTATTTTCCATTAAAAAATGTTATTTCTGTTAACATATATAGGTGTATTGTTTTAAAATGAATCTAAAATAAATGTTAAATTATTGTTCTAATTTATAATATGGTAAATTATATGATCGATATAACCCACATAAAAGTAAGATTTTGGGTCCACAATGACTTTTAAATGTGTGAACAGGTGTTGAGACCAAAAATACTGAGATCAACTCCTAGAGGAAGAACCTCCAGGGCAACCCCAAAAGGATAAAGTAAGAAAGAACTGACTGAAATGCTACAGCACAGCCCCACCAATCCACTCTTTCCTAAGCCCAGCCCTATAAATAAAAACAGGCATGCAGAGTCACGAAAGCCATGGAGTCCTAAAGCTCCTTTCCAAGCTGATCTGGAAGCCTGGAAGTTACTAGAGAAGCTGAAAGCTCCAGCATGCTTTACAACTCATTTGTTCAGCACATATATATGGAACATGCCCTGTAGCTGACCACCATTCATTTCTTGAGTGGCTGCTATATGCCACAGAACCATGTGCTTTGATTTACCTCTCATTCAATATTCACACCACCTATTATGATCTTAGTAAATACATTTTACATATTAGGAAAGAGAGGTTCAGGTTTGTAACTTGCCCAAAGCCTGTTTTAAGTAACAGAACTAGGATCTAAATATAGGTCTTCGAGCACCTGGGTGGCTCAGTTGGTTAAGCATCTGTCTTTCAACTCAGGTCATGATCCCAGGGTCCTGGGATTGAGTCCCACATCAGGCTCCCTGCTCAGCAGGGGGTCTGCTTCTCCCTCTCCTCCTACCCCCTGCTCTTGCGCTTGCATGCGCGTGGTCTCTCAAATAAAATCTCTTGAAAAAGTAATAAATGTAGGTCTTCATGGCTCCTGTTCTTCCCACTAAGCTATACTGCCAATTTCAGACAGCAAGTCGACCAAAAAACCCTAAATTATACACAACTTAACAAGACAGAGACATCTAATTCAGAAGATGAGACCTCTGAAAGCCTATTCTAGAACTAGCTGCTCTCCTGCTTGGGGTAGGCTAAGATGGTTGACTTAGCGATTTCTCGAGGCCAAAGAATATTTTACTTAATATATCTGCATATTTATATTGTAATTATGGTGTTCAAGCCATAACTCAACTTTATATTACAAAGCTGTTTACATTTGGATGACTTGCCTTTCTCATGAAGACTTCTTCATGGATCAAACTTTTAGTAAGCACCAGTCATAGATGAATAGAATATTTCTGGAAGGATACAAAAGGAACTGGAAACAGTGACTCCTTCTGGGCAGAGCTCAGTAACCAAGAATCACAGTAACAAGGAAACCTACTTTTCACTGTGTAACTTTTTAACCTTACCATATGTAAGTATTACTTCTTTAAGAAAAAAAAAAAAACTAATTTAACAGAACAACGAACAAAACCACAACCCACCAGATGGTAAGTACTCAAAGTCCATAGTATCAGCAGAGTATGGTAGACTCTTGGTTAGCAGGGTTCTGCCTGGTTCCTAGTATATTCAATTACTTGCCTGCCCAATTACACTGAGAGCTCTGTTGCTGCATATCTCATGCCTGAGTGCAGTAAGAAAGCAGACATTCAGAAGCAGTTATCTGAGGTGTAAAAGTCTGGAGGCTTTCCAAAATAGCACAGGGACCTCACTCAAGTAAGTGGACATCTGCAAACTCAATGAAAAGGTTAGTAGGAAACTGCTTAATTCAAAGACATTCTGGGAAACATGCTAAAATCCTTGGGCCTGAACCCTGACAGGCTGACCCACCCATCTGGCATTCTCCAGTCCCTATTTCTTGCTGCAGACCAAACACAATACTACTGCCCTTAAATCCTCCCCTTCATTCAACAACTAGTATTTGAAGAGCTGGCTGGCTCAGTTGGTAGAGCATGTGACTCTTGATCTTGGGGTCGTGAGTTTGAGCCCCATGTTGGGTGTAGCGATTACTTCAAAGTAAAATCTTAAAAACATACACACATACCCCAAAAAAGGCCGAGAACCAGGGTTTATCTGAACTCCTGAGAAAAACTTTTCCCTCTGCTCTTGCAGACAAACTCCCTGCTATTCTCCTCTAGAAGACAGTAGTTAAAATTTGACAAGCTCTGTGCTTCACATGCAGTATCTCAAGTATTAAATCAAGTCTGTCAACTCTATGAAGTAGGCACTCTTTTTATTTCCATCTTCTAAATGATAGAACTGAGGGCCAGAGGTTAAGCAATTTGCTGGAGGTCACGCAGCCAGGAACTGACAGAGCTGGGATTAGAACTTGTGTATGATGCTGAGCTCCTGCCCTTGACCACGCACTGTGACTAACCTGGCTCACTTTGTGTAGTCGGGTAGGTTCTGGTTTCCTGTGAGGGCTGGTGGTGGGGATTACAGCTCTCAAATCTCTTATCTATCATTTGTACTGAACAAGTTGCTGAAAACAAGCCAAGTCTGACTCCCAGAAAACGTAATAATTTAAGTTTATTGATGAGAATAATGGCTGGAGCCTAGGGCCCAGACCAGGCTCTCAGAGTATGTCATCCTTACTATAAATTTAATGTAGTATGGAACTCAACTTCTATGCAACTTTTGAGATACTAAATTATGTGTTGTGAATCAAGACAAAACTCAAAATTAGAAAAAACAAACTATAGACCTGTTTACCTACTCACTATACTGCTAAAGATACCATGCACCTACTTTACATGCTGCATGTACATGTACTTTTTTTTTTTTGTTTTTTTGAGACAGAAACAGAGAGAGCAAGGGGCTAGAGGGACAGAGAGAAAGGGAGAGAGAGAATTCCAAACAGGCTCTGCGCCCAGAGCGAGCCCAACACGGGGCTCCATCTCAAGACCCTGAGGTCATGACTAGAGGCAAAATTAAGAATAAGATGCTTAACCAACTGAGTCACCCAGCTGCCCCCATTTTACATATATCGTAATCCACAATTTCCCAAAGTTAACTGGTTATAAGCCTCACATAAGAGACACGTCAGAAATATACATGCACTCAAGATTTGAAGCGGTCTCTCTCCAGAATTACTGCGTCAGGGAATCACCACCAATCCACAGGGCGGAGACTAATACTAGCAAGCATCAGAGTGACTCCTAAAGTCAGGAGTCTGGTGGACCATTACTTTAGTTTTTACATTTGATAGGCACTTTCACCAAGAGAAGCATTTTTACCTTCTTACCTAGATAGTGAAACAAGCTCATTAAAAATGCCCCAAAACCAAAGCAGAATTTGAATCCAGATCCCTCCCGCTTCAGAGCCAAGACAGTATCCTTCTGCCTACTCTTAGTATATGTGCTGCTGAAGTGAGCACTCATTCTGCCTACTCTTACATCAATGCCCCCAAATCAGAGAAAGCAGATTGAACTTTGGGGTTTGTGATTCCATTGATTTTTTGTGTGTGTGAAAAATTATTACTTCTTTCAGCACAAAATGCATGTCAGAATTAGAAATACCAGTAAGCAATAGCAATATTTGCATTTGTACACTCAGACTTTTCAGTCCTCAGAAAGAGCTGATTTGATCCTGCCATTTTCCATGAGACAGCAAGGCAACACAGGTATTAACTGTTCGGTTTACTTGTGGGAGAACGGAAGCTCAGAGGAAGTTAACTTGTGCAAAGGCTATGATTATCCTGTGGCAGAGATGGTGACAATGCTTTTCTAAGCAGCACTACTGCTGCAAACATATAGGTTCTTCTTGCTGCCCACAGATGTCCAGCCTCTTGCCAGACTCCAGAACAGGGCTGAAAGGGTAAAAGAAGGAACACCAGAGATAGATGGCTAAAGTGGGATGTGGGTGGTCTTTGATGCAGTCAGGCCGGGGTTCAAATCTTGACTCTATCTCGTGTTCTCTGGGATCTGGACAATTAATCTAAGCTCATTTTTCTTCATCAGGCAAAATGGGAAATAACAGGTTCAGTCAACATTTACTAAGAAACTCCAATGTGTCAGGCCACTAGAGAGCCATAAAAGCCATTTTATAATTTTATGCATTTTCATCATTTATGAGTTTTAATCAATAATTTATCACCAAAGCAAGGGAGGATTTTATTTACTTTTTTTTTTCTTTTTTGCTTTGAGTAGTCTCCAAGCCCAGTGTGGAGCCCACTGTGGGGCTTGAACTCACAACCTTGAGTCTGAGACCTGAGCTGAGATCAAGTGTCAGACACTTACCCGAATGAGCCACCCAGGTGCCCCAGGGGAGGATTTTGGATGTGGATCTGGAGCTAAATCCTGAAAGGTAACTAGGGGTTACATAAGCAGAAAGAGTTAGGGGTCCCCAGAAAAACAAAAAGAAGTCATTTAAGACCCAGCTATTTTCCATGACCTATGCCTAACTGGCTCTAGCTCCAGCATGCTTCTTGCAGAACTTCCTAGGAGGTGTCAGAATTAGAGAAAAACAAAACCTCAACAGTTAAGGATTTTAAGGGAACAAAGAGAATGCAAAAATAGATTCTAATAAGCCAGGAAATGGCCTAACCATATCAGAAATAATAAATCAGGGGCAAAACTCCAGGGCTGTTTCAAAGGTAAGCAATGCCCTTCATTCCTTCCCTCATATAAGGAGCCCAAGACCCAAACCAGTTTATATTGGCTCTCAGAGCTTGCCCATAGCCCTTCCCCTTGCCCAACAGTTACCTCTGCTTCATTATAATGTTAAAATCCCCACCCAAGGAGAACAAACGTCATTAATATAACATACAATGCTTGCATAGGCATGTTTCCTTAAGTCATGTGCACAACCTTATGCCCACCTCTACGTATAATGAAGAAACTCCCCTTTCTGAATATTCATCATAACCCTAAAAACAAAAACAAAAACAAAAACAAACTATTCACCCCTACTTGGGGAGTCACGGACTTGGAAGCTATTCCCTGTGATCTTATTTGCTGCAAATAAACTTTCCTTTGTGTAACAACACCTGGTGTAGTCTCTCTAACTCCCTAAGGAGCGAACTCACGTTAGGGTGGTTGCAGTTCGATCTGGAGTCTATAAAACTCAAGATGCCAAGTGGGAACCCAGCAAGTTGGGGACACGAGTGCAGACTGGATGGGGAGCAGCCAGCCTCTGAGCTCTACACAATGGATGCTGTGTCAGATCAGGGCCCATGTAACTGGATGAAATAAGATCTGGATTTCTCTGTGAAATCCCTCAACTTTTAAATGTTGGAAACTGACCTAGTAAAGTTATGAAAACAGAAGGACAAACATAATCTGCCTGTGAACCAAATCTTGCTGGACTCCAGGCTGTCATCCCTTTCCTTAGCTAGCTCCAGGTGAGAGGAAGAACGTTTCAGTCATTTGGAAATGCACTTGCAAAGTCAAGACCTTTGGAAGGGCAACCTGGTCAGGGAGCTGCGTGCCATTTGGTTGGGCTGGAGCACAAGAGAGTGGCAAGGGCCCAGGGAGTAATCCATCAGACTTGAGACAGGTGAGCAGAGCAGCACCAGCCACTCAGTGAGGTCTTGTACGTGCCAGTTCACATCATGTCTACCTCCCAGTGGGACAAACCCCTGAATTAGGGACCAGAGCCCTGTCCTAACCACCCCATCAGCATGAGGGTCCCAGCATGAGGAGAGCGCCATCCTACCACTGCTATTCTGCTGCTCAGTACATTAAACATAGGAAAGAATGGCAACAAGGTATTTATAGTAAGATGAATTTTATCTATAAAACAATGCAAATTCCCCTTGGAATTCGGAAACTTTTTCAATGTTATTCATAAAAATTATTAATCAAAACAGCAAAAGCAGATTTACAAAGCTACATTATCAACAGCAAAACAGGAAAGAAGGAAATGTTTGGCAGACATCTTGAAAAGTTTCAAAGGAACACACATGAGGCTAAAGATCTACAGGTAAACCGTGCTTGCACGACAGGTTATGGTCACTCCTGCATTTTCTCAGTAAGTTCTTCCTTATATTTGCCTTTCTCTTTTCCGACCTGTCGAGATTTGGCTTTGCGTTCGAGAATTTTTTTCCGATCTTTGTCCAGCTTTAGCCTGGTGATAACCACCTGTTTTAGAGTAAGAAAACAGATCTTTATTTTTTTTTTAAGAAAAGAATTTATAATTATTTTCTACCGAAGAGCTTTTCCAAATAATAGCAGTTTGGGTTCCTTCTGACCCACCCTCCGACCCCTAACTCCTGAGAGAACCAATTAGATATTTTAGTGATATCAAATACTGTTTAGGCTGGGAAAATTATACTACCAACACATTTCTCGTTCGTCTATCACCCTTTGGTCAGCAAAATACGTTGTTTTTTAAACATCTGCATTCCGACCAGCTACTGGATCACAGATCATAAGAATAAGAAAGACCCTCACCACTCGGCCCCTACCTCAAAGTGTGGAAGAGAAAGACCCTATAATACAGTGCATGAAATAGGAGTGCAAATGAAGAACAGGATATTCCACCGGGTGGGCGTGAGGGCCACAGGAACAGATGGTCTCTCTTCTCCCCCTGGACATCACCCAGTAGCAAAGTGATGCCCACAATACCTGGAACCCTCTTGCAACCTGCTCGAACACAGAGCCTTCACCAAGGATGACAAAACGGACAAGAAAAGAATCTGGGTCCTTGAAGGTATCACTAGGCCAAAGAATTGATCAAGCCTGCCTGACCTCCCTCTAGAAGCAGCTACACAGCTGCTACCACTGCTCGGTCCCAGGCCATACCTTGCTCGGGTGAATGCCCACATGTACAGTTGTACCATTAGCTTTCTCACGCTGCACCCGCTCGATGTAGATGACATATTTCTTTCTGTACACCTGGACTACCTTGCCAATCTGCTGACCTTTGTAGTGTCCTCGAACCACCTAAGAGAAAACACGAAAGAGAATTTCCCCCCATTCTAACATGTGAATGTCACAGTCAGGAAACTGATTATCAGAAATACACAGACTAACATAAAACTTTTTGCACAAAAGCAGATTAACCCTAGCAGTCAAAAGTCAGCTATTTTTTGGCTATAAATCTGGTCTGTATTGTTCTAAGTCAGGTGAAAATTCTTCACATGAATTTCTTTCTTATCTGAAACAAAAAATTCCTTGAACTAGAATAGTCATCACAGAACTAGTCCCGAGAGTAAAAAAATATAGCCACTGCACACCCAAAACTAACAGTCTCATATCAATTCTATCTCAGTTAAATAAAAGGAAGTAAATTTTAAGAAAGAAAAAATATAATCATTCTCAAGGGATTAAATGGAGAATGGTTAAAGAAATTCTACTGAGACTCTCCTGCAACCATTTAAAATCTGTGCTTCCAAAAAATAACTTATGACCTAGGAAAATGCTCATGATACGACCTTTAGGGAAAAAAAAAAAGAAAACAAAGCTTTATATGAAATATAGTGTGAATGTTGTATGCGTATGTTTCAGGTATATGCCATATAACACAATGGGATGGAAAAGTATCTAAGGGTCAATAATGGTTGCCAGGAAGTAGGATTATGGATGACTTTTCAAGAAATGTATTATTCTTCCAAATTTCAAGATTTTTTTTTTCGGTGTGGGGCTTGAACTCACAACCTTGCATCAAGACCTCAGCTGAGATCAAGAGGGGCGCCTGGGTGGCTCAGTGGGTTATAGGCCTCTGCCTTCGGCTCGGGTCATGATCCCAGGGTCCTGGGATCAAGCCCCACATGGCGCTCTCTGCTCAGCGGGGAGCCTGCTTCCCTTCCTCTCTCTCTGCCTGCCTCTCTCCTTACTTGTGATCTCTGTCAAATAAATAAATTAAAAAAAAAAAAAAAAAAAAAGACCTCAGCTGAGATCAAGAGTCAGATACTCAACTGACTGAGCTACCCAGGTGCCCCCAAATTTCAAGATTTCTATAATTAACACAAATATTTTACAGTCAGAAAAAAATTAAAATGTTAAATTAAAATCTCTTGGGCTCTTCTCACATACTAAAAATCCTACTCACACTCCAACACTATTCAAGACCAACTAGAGTATGGTTTCCCTGAAGGCACAAGCCTATTCAACAGGAGCCACAAAAGAGCTGATGCTGATTTTAAGAAACATAAAGGAAATACCATATATAAAACACTAGACAATCTCAACACTCCTAAAATGTCTATTTAGATTATTCGGCTTACTTACTAAGGTGATTTTCAGGTTAAAGAGAGAACAGCCACGTGTCACTGAAAATCCACCACTCTATATGACCAAAGACTCTTACATGGAAAAGTGTGTGAAAAAGCCCCTCTTGACCAGCATCATCAAGACTGAAGAAAGAGGTTAATAAATTGAGTCCAAAGGAACACCCTGATTTAAAGAGAACTGGACAAACACTAGACCCAGTGAGGAGAGGCGAAGGACAAGACTAACCCGGCTGGCCTGGAAAGGGGAAGGAGAAGAGGCAAAGACGGTATCCAGAGTCTGGCTGAGCAACTGGATGGATGGATATGCCTTTCCCAAAGGCATGGAACATGGAGGAAGAAACATTTTATTTTTTATTTTTTAAGATTTTATTTACTTATTTGACAGAGATCACAGGTAGGCAGAGGCAGGCAGAAATAGAGGGGGAAGCAGGTTCCCTTTTGAGCAGAGAGCCCGATGTGGGGCTCGATCCCATGACCCTGAGATTGTGACCTGAGCTGAAGGCAGAGGCTTAACCCACTGAGCCACCCAGGTGCCCCAGGAAGAAACATTTTAGGAGAAAACAGTATAGTTGGGACCATGCTGAATTTGAGGTGTATCATGATATTCTACTGCAGAATTCCAATCACAGCTGGAAGACCAAATGGGTCGGCAACGAAGACCTGGGAGTCCTCCGAAGATGGCAACTCGGAGCCTGATTTTGTTCAGGGAGCTTGTGGTATGAGAGCAGACTGTAGAAATCTGAGAAAAGCCAACATTTTGGAAAAGCTTATAAGGAAGACTGAAGTGGCCCCAGAAAATGGGTAACTGGGGGAATGTGGGGGTACGACAGCCAAGGAAAGAATGTCAAATGCCAAGGAATGGTTGTCTAGAGGAAGGATAAAGGAACAAATGTGACAAGCTGGTCACTGGTTATCATGCTAGTGTGCTTTCAGTGGAACAGAGGGATGGAAGCTATTTACAGTAAAGACAATGAATTCACCAGAGATGAGGTCACTGAGGTCAGGCAACAAAAAAGAGAAATTCTCTGGCTTCATCTTAATGTAATGGGTAACAAGCAGTTAACCAATAAACATGCAAATTATGTAATCATTAACTGGAATAGGGCACACAGAAACTTACTGGATCATAACTATGGTGATGGCTACATGGCTTTTCATCTGCCAAAACTCAACTGTGCACTTTACTATATGTAAATCATGCCTCAGTTCTATTTATTTTTCATTTGTGGAATCATTTAATAATTCACTAACGTTGTACAGGAGTACAATAACGAGCTAAGGGGAATGTTGGAGTGACTGAAGTAACAGGTACAAAATCATGATTACAGAAAGTTTCAGACAGAAGGGGGTGGGGTGGAGATCACAAGTGTTTTGAAAGAGAAAGATATTCATCTGATTCCGAAACGGAAAGGAGTGGCTTTGGGACAGACATACATTGTGCACAGGTGACCATAAGATCTGCAAAACTGCCCTGCTAGCTAGAAAGATCATTTAGTCGTCTGGGACAGGAACCAAAAGGCTTCCATCATTTGATAGCAACTGGAGGCTACTACAGATTTCTAAAGACAGTAATGTGTAAAAAATTTAGAAGCTAGAGGCAAGGACTCTTGAAATAATCCGGATACAGAATAACTGGAGCTACAAAATGTAAAGATGACAGGCCGCATTAAAAAGCAGTCACTCGGGGCGCCTGGGTGGCTCAGTGGGTTAAAGGCTCTGCCTTCAGCTTGGGTCATGATCCCAGAGTCCTGGGATCGAGCCCCACATCGGGCTCTCTGCTCCGCGGGGAGCCAGCTTCCTCCTCTCTCTGCCTGCCTCTCTGCCTACTTGTGATCTCTGTCTGTCAAATAAATAAATAAAATCTTAAAAAAAAAAAAAAAAAGGCAGTCACTCCTGGGCACAGGATGAGGATGAAGGAGATGGGTTAGAGAAAGTTAAGCACACCATCTTGGAGGAAGCAGGGGAACGAGGGAGCTGCCGAGCACAAGGCGAAACTGGGCCAAGCTGAAGTGTCTTTGCAAAGAAGATAATGAGTTCTAAAAAACCAACCCAAAAAATAAGAGAACTGGCAAGAAGGAGAAGGAATTCAAACCGAATTGAATGTGCTGATCTGGAGGTGCACAGGTCAAAATAAATGCCGCAATTTCAGGGGGTGGGGGAGCAGTGTGCTGCAGAGAAAGAAGAACTAAGCGGGAATAAAGGTTCACCAGCAAAAAGTGAAGGAGCTTCACAGGCCAGAGAACCAGCAAGCCCTCATCAAGGAGGACCCTGATGTGGCCTTAATATAGAAGCCAGAAAGGACAGAATTCTGATATGTGTCTCCTTGGCTGTCAGTCATGGCTCCTCTGAGCTTATCCTGAACACGCCTAGAATCCTCAAGAGTTCCCAAAGGCAGAGAAGACGTGTTCCTCTCATGAGTCCAGCTTTCAATCACTGTCTTCGGAGAATAGGTATCAAAATTCTAACCTTGAGAGCTAGGGCAGAGATGCCCTCTCCAATCCTGTTGAGATGTGACGGGCAGTTCGCATTATTTCAAAAGGCAGCTAGGACTTCAATCATTTTGCTTCAGTTTCACGAACAGAGTGGTGGAGTCAAAGCTCCGGGCTGGCTGAAGGTTGAAAGTATTTCCAGCTGTGATGCCGCAACTTGGCACACCTGTTCTGGAACCACATCTGGATCCTGGACTCAGGGAGCAATGTGAGCACAGACGGACACTGGCACAGGCGGATGTCGGGGTACGTGGTCGGGAGAAAGACGAGATCCAGCAGCTGAAGGTGGACCCTGTATGCCTCAGTTTAAAAAGAAATAAAATCAAATTGTATTCACTGCCAGGAAGCAAATATAAATAGAAGGTGTAATGATACCATGCTGATTAATGTATCTGGGAAGGCTTTTCTGGGGAACTGACATTTAAAATAACATTTGAAAAATGAGGAGTTGGTCAGGTAAAGGGGAGAAGGAAGAGCACTCCAGGCAAAGGGAGCCTTCTGGGCAAAGACTCTGAGGGAGGAAAGATCAAAGCATATTTAAGGACCTGAAAAGGCCAGCGTGTCTTAAGTACAGAGCTTGTGGGGGCATAACAGGCTGAGATGAGGCTGGGCAAGCAGACCAGGACTGGGACACATGGGGCCTGTTGTCAATGATTTTAGATTTATAGTAAGCAGTCAAGCACCAATGATAGGTTCTAAGCAGAATCTAATTTGCAAAAAATGCCCCTCTGTGAAGAATGCCTGACCAGGGTAAGAGTGAAAGCTGGAGTGTCTTGAACTAAACTGGAAATGTAAAGAAATGGTCAGAATTAAGACTTATTTTAGAGATAGAATCAGTAAAATTAAGTAAGAGATTAGACATGGATTAGGAAGAGAGAGACATTAGGGAGAACTGAAAGGTTTATGACACAGGCAAGTGAAAAAGTATTGCTTACTGAAGTGTGAAAGATGGGAGGAAAAGCAGATTAGAGACAGGAGCAGTGTTCGAGTCAAAAGTACTCCCAGACTGGAAGCCTGAGACAACTACGAGGTTTTTAAATAAAGATGTTCCACACGTAGTTAGATCTATAGGCCTGTGGTTTGGGCTGGGATATAAAAGAGGGGGTTGTTAGCACAGGGCAGACATTTAGAACTTGGAATAGATATTATCACCCAGGGAGGCAATGTAGGCAGGATGAGATGTTAGACCACGAGCACACCCTGACAAACTCCAGCATTCAGAGATCAGAGGAGACCAGCAAAGAAATCTGAGAAGTCAAAAGTAAACTGAGCCTGAATAGTCACGGAAGCCAAAAAGCCAGACTATTTCAAGAAGGCAGTGCTACCTATGCCAACTGCTGCTGAAAAAGTCAAGCATGAGACCAAGATGTGTCCACTGGATTTAGTCACAAACAGGTTACTGGTGATCTCAGCCAAAAGCAGCCTTCTATTAGGTAGTGAGATACAGATCAGACTGGAGAGGGTCTAGGCTTAAATGGGGAGGTGAGGAAGTGTAGGCAACTCTTTTGAGGATGCTGGCTATACATGTGCAACAGAGTGGTAGTAGCTGGAATGAAATGGGGGGCCCGGAAGAGAATCTAAACTTTCCAGTTTTCTTGCAAAATCAAGAATCTGACAATAGGGAGCCTGCATTTCCCATGGTAGCCACGGGCTGAAGGTACACTACAATTTTCTTTAAATGAGGCATGAGCTTTCCAGTTACTATTTTCTTGCCATTGTAAGGGCCTATTTAGCCAGAGCGACTCCATCTTGGTTAAATAACCATTTTGTTGTTTGTGCAGTAAAACTTAAACTGACCCTGCCCCCCCCCACACCCCAAGAGGAACTTACTTAGAAGCAAGTCTGGGAAACCAGTAAAATATGGTTAGCTAGTTCCTAATAACAGAGCCCAGAATACAAGGCCAGGTCGGCCAGTTCCTGATAACAGAGCCCAGAATACAAGGACGAGTCAGGCCAGGTGGAGACATCCAATCAGTAAAACACACATACTCTCTCCTTAACCACCAAAGAATGTAAACTCCGCCTTTTGGGCGCCAAACTTGGGCGCCAATTCTGACCAGAGTGTTGGCTAGTTCAAACAGCTACTATAGGACAAATTATAATTCAGTTGGCGACCTGCATGTGGCCTAACATGACCATGCATCTTTCTGTGTATGTTACAATCTCATTGGCCACCTATGTGTGGCCAGGCTTTTGCTCTATAAAAGTTAGCCTGTAAGATGGGGAGGGGTCGCTCTCTTCAGAGGCGGCCCTGCCCGGTCAGTCAGTCGATTCTTGAGCCATAAGCTGGGGGTGGTCGCTCTCTTTGGAGGCAACCCTGACCGGTCAGTCGATTCTTGAGCCTATAAACTGGGAGTGGTCGCTCTGTTTGGAGACGGCCCTGGCCGGTCAGTCTGACTTCTAATGCTTAGCATAGAATAGAGCTTTGCATAACTTTCACCTTGTCTCAGTCTTATTCCCCTGACCAGTCTAACTTCTAATACTTATCATAAAATAAAGCTTTAAATAACTTTCACTTTGTCTCAGTCTCGTTTCGTTTAATAACGGACCTAACAGCCATCAGCCAACCTCTCTTTTTTAATTTGCCTACCCAGCCCTTCTATGCATTTGCAATCCCCCCATTCTAGAACATGTCTGATGGGAAGGACCCAAAACAGAAGTTGCAACTGTTGAGCATACCTCTCAACTATTCTTCCCACTCTATTCCTGTCATTCCCTCAGGCCAAATTATCCCCTGGTTTCAAGCTTCTCCTCAAAATGTTCCTCAAAGCTTCAAAGCGTCCCAGTGCCCTGGAAGATACTCCAAATCCCTTAGCCTTACCCCATTTCATTCTCTAAAACAATGGTTCTCAATTAGGGGAAGGGGGCGGGTGAATTTGGCCCCCAGGGACATTTGACAACACCTGGAAATATTTTTGTTTGTCACAAATGTGAGGAGGTACTACCGGCATCTAGTGGGGAGAAGTTAGGGATGCAGCTAAACATCCTACCATGCACAGGAAAGCTCCCCACAACAGAGAACTATCCAATCCAAGATGTCAACAGTGCTGAGGCTGGGAATCCCTGCTCTAAAATGTTGAGCTCCATGGCGACAGGTGCCCTGTCAGTCCTGCTTACAGCTAGTGTCTAGAACAGTGCCTGGTCCCTTACATACTACTTCAAGGAGTTAATCTACCCCCTCCATTTCGGCCATCCCTCACTCTCTCTTTCTTACCACACATTCGAAGCTCTAGGAAGAACAAGAGAGCTTCACTTTCTCACAAGAATCATTCTCTTTCATAAGTTCATGCCTCCGACTTGCTGCTTCCCTAGTCTCTCTGCCAAATCCAGTACCACCCAACGCCCAGCCCCTGCTAAACCCAATACTACGGAAACATTACTCTTATCATAGCACTTTCTCCTGGAGAATCTGGTTCCAAGAGCGACCCTGAGCAATGCCTGGGAAACTTGCAGCCAGGGGACTAAATCGAAAAACAAAGTTTTGCTTGGCTAGTATACAACTTTTTCTTAAACAGTCATTATTATTAAGGGATTGCATCTGAAAGCTCTCAGTTAAAGAGGGTAGGCACACTGGTGGCTGTGGGCTCCATCTCCGGTCGGATACATCTGCAGGATAACATTACTTGCCAGGGTCCTGAGGGCATGAGAGTCTACGACTTCCCTACGTCCTAGGGCACATGGCATTCTCAGGCGGCACCAGAGCGACACGCAGCTGGGTAACGAGAGCCTGAGGGAGACCAACCTGGACCTCGTCGTCCTTGCGGATGGGCATGGAGCGGACGCTGTACTTCTGCCGCAGCTCCTTGGAGAGTGGGGAAGACATGATCTTCCTGCGCACGTGCGAGGGCGCACTGAAGTGGCGTTTGCGGTTTTTGCTGCGGTCGGAGGTAACGAAGGGGTTGAACTTCATGCTGACCGTCTGCAAAAAGAAGCGTGGGAAGGAGGGGGAGGGTGCTCAGTTGGGTACCAGGGCCTGCTCTCCACCCAAGACACTCCTCCCCATCGCTGCACAGGGACTGTGCGGGAGGTGGCTTCGGGAGGAGGTGACTGAAGGAGGAGAATCGGGGAAGCGAAGGGTCTGGGTGTTAACAGAGTAAGGCAAACTTGGGGAGTGCCTGCCTGACCAGAGGGGCCATGGGAAGAGGGCGGCACTGGGACCTCGAGGCTGACTGTGGGAGGAAGATTAGAGCAGGACAAGAATGCCGGGTCGGAAGTCACGCAAAGAGAACTTCCCAGCACGTGGGGGAAGGATCCACAGGGCGGATAGCTTCTCTCTAGGACAAAACACCACCCTCTACTCACCTTCTGCGCCCGTTAGGGTCAGGCCCTGAACGCGCAAGGCCGGAAGTGAGGGCTTCCTTGCAGCGCAAGCGTAGAAAGGAAGCGGAGCCCCCTTCCCGTCGGAGCGAGACTGAGTGGCGCCCCCTGCGACTTGGGGTGGGATCGCAGCGCCTCATTCCAAGGGGGCCGTTTCAGGGCTGTGGGGCTTCCCGGGTCCCCCTAGAACCCACGAAGAGTTGGCACCGCTGGGGAGAAGAGGCATACTTCTCTAGGGCCTGCATTAGAGACCTACTAGTGTTTTAAAAATAGGCTTACCAGAGTCTCTTTCTTATTCCAAACTCTTTCTTTGCCTCTTCTTACCCTCCCCTGAGGTGATTTAGCTGTGAAATGTTAGTTGTTGGATGCTTTGGGCATTCATGATGATCCAAACGCAGTCCGCTGACTCGCTCTTTCAAAATCAGAGAAGCTTGTTCAAAATGCAAATTTTTGTGATCCATCACAGTCCTATGAAACCAGGCAGTGATAGGTCCAGGTTTTAAAGCAAGCACTCCCCTCCTCCTGCCCACCCAAAGATTTTGAGGTGCAACAATGTTTGGAGATTGTGAGAACCAACAACCTGGTCTTGCAAAACTTTCCCCCAGTTTTTTAGTCCTTCTGGGTGATATAGGAAAAAGGTTGGGGTTCCAAGACAACAGCCACGAAAGAATTCTTGAGATGTCTTTGGTGCAAAAAGGTGATTTTATTAAAGCACAAGGACAGGACCCATGGACAGAAAGAGCTGCACTGGAGTCGTGAGGAATGGCTGATTATAAACTTTCAAGTTTGAAGGGGGCCAGGGATAGCATAAGTCTCTAAAGAATTTTGGAAGCGGAGCACCTGGGTGGCTCAGTGGGTTAAAGCCTCTGTCTTTCCGCTCAGGTCATTATCCCAGGGTCCTGGGATGGAGCCCTGCCATCAGGCTCTCTGCTCAGCAGGGGTCCTGCTTCCTCCTCCCTCTCTGCCTGCTTCTCTGCCTACTTGTGATTTCTGTCAAATAAATAAATAAAATCTAAAAAAAAAAAAAAAGAATTTTGGAAGCAAGGTTACCAGGACTTGAGGGGGCTAGATATTATGGGGAAAAGGTCATTTTTTGTCTAATAAAACCTTGTCATGAGACCCTTCAGCTGTATATAGTGGGCAGTATGCTTGGGGAATGATTACCAACAGGCATCTTGGGCGGGCGGGGGGTGGGGTGGGGTGGGTAGAGATAAAGGAAGTTTCCAAAAGAATTTTTATACGTTAAAGTAGACTTATAGGATCCTGGGGGTAGGGCTAAGGTAGCCTTTTGCCTTTAGCAAAGTATTAACATTGAGGCAATTGAGTCCCTAGAGAAATGTCACTCTGCCTGTTTTAAAGACTTGTCAGCAGGCTGTGAGTAGTAAGGAAATTTAATAATTTTTCTTCTGCCTTTGTTTCCCACATCACTGGGGAGAGCTGGGGTTGTAGAATCAGACCTGGACCCAAGTGCCTCTTCACGTGGCTGGATATTGGAGAGATGCCTCCATGTTTCTGAGCCTCAGTTTTCTCATCTGTGAAATGGGGATGATCTTAGCAGGTGACTCATACAGTTGTTACGAGGGTTAAATGAGTTAGTCTGTTGGGAGTGTTTAGAATTCACTTACAGTAAGCCGTTATTCCTAATGAAAGAAGAGGGGCTTGCGCCAAGACAGCCCTAAATTGGGGCCTCACATCCGTGAGTCCTCACTTTCAGACCTTGGCTATTGACTCCCAGTGACACAAACTGTAAGCTTTCTGTTTGATGTAAACACATTCCGCACACCTTGGGGGGGGGGGGGGGACCCGCCGAGCCTCTGCAGCAGGATCTCACCTGCAGGCTAGTGCTGCCCTGCCTGTCCTGCCCTCCCGAGTCTGCCCTGCACTCCGCAGTCTGCCCTGCACTCCCGAGTCTGCCCTGCACTCCGGAGTCTGCCCTGCCCTGCCTTCCCGAGTCTGCCCTGTCCTGCCCTGCCCTCCCGAGTCTGCTCTGCCCTGCCCTGCCCTACCCTGCCCTCCGGAGTCTGACCCTGCCTTGCCCTCCAGAATCTGCCCTCCCAAGTCTGCCCTCTCCGGCGGGGTCCCTTCGCTTGCCCGCCGCGCCCCGCCCAGTCGTATCCGGGCTCCGCCTCCCCTCACGGAAAGACCGCCCCGAGGCGCGGCCGCCGCCCCACGGACTAAACAGGCTAATCAGGCTACTGGGAATCAAAGGTCTGGCTGTGCGGGAGACTCCCAGTGTGGGATCGACTCATTTATCGAAAGAATTGATTCAATCATTCAGTTCCTATGTATCGAGCACCTTCTTTGTGGCACGTATCAGACAGAACATTTTGTGGTGTTCAGTTAACAGAGGGATACCCTGAAATTCAGAGAGGATCTTGTCTTGCCAGACTCAGGCAGGTCCCCTGCTCTCCGTTTGTTAGTGTCTTCAGGAATATGGTGATACACGTGTTAAACACCAACATTTACTCATACTCATGATGAACCCGGGCGTCTGCCATGGTCCCTGAACCTGCTGGGTCCTATTTTCGTTCTCATTCCAGAACCGCCCCCCTCCCCAGCCCCCGCACAGCGCAGTCAGTGTTGGAAACGTCTGGCTCTCAGACTCAGGGACAATGGCCAACACCTCGGCTGTTTGGAGAAGCTATGGCAGCAGGGTAAGCGGTGTGAAACTTGTTGAGGCAATAGCAACGTCAGGCTCCTAGAGTGAGGAGGTTGGGGGTGGGGGAGAAGCGTAAGAAAGGAGGATCTTAAATGTCTTCACCACAAAAAAGAAATGGCAATTGTGGAGGTGATGGAAGTGTAAACTAAGCCACTACGGTAGTCATTTTGCAATACCTGAGTGTATCAGCTCAACTTTGTACACATTAAACTCACAGTATTATAGGTCACCATGAGGACAGACCGTTACAACCCAGGATAATCAAGTTATGTTCATGATCTCCCAGGGCAGGGATTGTTTCTTTCTCTTTTCTTTCTTTCTTTCTTTTTTTTTTTTTTTTTTAAGATTTTATTTATTTGACAGAGAGAGAGAAATCACGAGTAGGCAGAGAAACAAGCAGAGACAGAGAGGGAAGCAGGCTCCCCGCTGAGCAGAGAGCCCTATGTGGGGCTTGATCCCAGGACCCTAAGATCATGATCCCAGCCAAAGGAAGAGGCTTAACCCCCTGAGCCACCCAGGCGCCCCACAGGGAGGTGTTTCTTTACACCCCTCACCCCACACTCAGTAAAATGAAGACAGGTGCAATGACATAACCAGTTAAGATCTTGAGAGTCACTCTAATGAGGCCTTGGTGGGATCGGCTACTATCTTGCCTCATGTCCACCCTTAGAAGCATGCACAGCAACTGGTACAGAACTCAGGGGCCGAGGACAGTCCCAGCACAAAGGAAATGCCTGGGGAATATTTTTGTGTCTCTGAGGCAGAAGGTGGTATAGTGGGAAATATGTGAGCCCTGATTCTCGTTTCCTGGGTTTGGATCTCCATCACTTCCTGGCTGGGTAGCTTTGGGTAAGATATTTACCCTCTTGGTTACTCACTTACCTCATCAGAAAAATGGGAATAATAGTATTTACCTCATTGGTTTGGCGCCAGGATTAAATGAACCCCTAGCATGATATCTGGCACAAAGTAATCACTTAATAAATGGTAGAAATTATTGAATAGTAATGGCTAATTTTACTTGGCTGAGCACTTAATGTCAGGCATTGTGCTAAGTTTTACAAATGTCAATTATTTAATCTGGTAAACAATCCTCTGAACTGTTCATTTTACTGGTGAAAAAAAAAAAGGGTTCTGTGGGGCGCCTGGGTGGCTCAGTCAGTTAAATGTCCCACTCTTAATTTTGGCTCAGGTCATGATTTCAGGGTCATGAGATTGAGCCCCAACTCGAGCTCCCTGCTCAGCAGGGAGTCTGCTCCATGATTCTCTTTCCCTCTCCTTTTGTCCCTACCTACCCCCATGCCCGCACTCTTGTGTGCTCTCAAGTAAATAAATCTTTAAGAAAAAAAAAAAAAAAACAGGTACTGATTGATTTTGTTTTTAATTTTTTTTTTTCTTTTTAAGTAGGCTCCACATCCAGTATGGGGCTTGAACTCATCACCCTGAGATCAAGAGTCGCATGCTCTACTGACTGAGCCAGCCAAGTGCCCCCAATAGGTTCTGAATGAGAAGGGAGCAGAGGATGAACACGATCCACCATTAGATACTCAATATGCTTATTGTTATCTTGCAGCCGATAAAGATACAATGAGACCCATAGTCATTGATATAGGATGAGGTCTTTTGTGCTGAGGAGTAAACTAATAATAACATTATAGTAATATTAATAGCACGATCCCATTTTGTTTATGGAAGGATATCACTACAATATTAATGATCACCTCTGATTAGCGGAATCAGGGCCCACTTTAATTTTTCCTTTTTTGCTCTTTTCCGATTTTCCTCCAATGGGGCCATGAGCATGTATCATTTGTGTAATTAAAATGTTTTAAGGGCCTTACATTTTTAAGAGGATCCCCAAATGTTCAATTTAACTTCCCTTGCAGGCTTATTAAAAAGGAAGAAAACAAAAACAAAAGTACCCTCAGCACTTTCAATTTCCCCTTTTTTGTGGGGTAGGGGTCAGTTCCCCTCTTTGGAGGTGGACAAGATGCTCTTGGGGACTGAGGCAGAACCATACAATTCTTCATAACCCTGGGGTCAGGTGGACATGAGTTTGAATTCCAACTTTACCACCTGCTGGGTGTGTGATGGAGAAAAGTTACTAAATCTGTTTTGTCCTTTGTAAAAAGGAGGGAATACCCACTGGGGAGGGTAGGATGGCTGTGAGGGCTGGGAAAGATCAGACCTGAACAATCACTCCTCACCTGGCGTGTGGAGAATGCCCAGCCATTGGTAGCTACTTCTACAAGAGTGAAGATAATAATAACTTATTTTGATCAGAATCAAGTGCATGACCTCATCACTACATGACTGGCCAAAGACAACTGCTGGGGAGGGAAAAAGGTCTTGGGGGAATGTTCTCCCTCACACAGTCCCCCTCTCACATTCCTGGACCACGGCAGCTATCTCCTGGAGCCACTAATGAGCCAATTTCTTAAGGAGGGATTAGGACCAGCGGTGGCCTGCCTCACTGAGAAAATGTGTCTCTTTGTTTCTGGCAAGAATCAAAAACGAGTCTGTGACATATAGTAATAAAAACGAACAACAGCTGTCCCTTATAAGCGCCATTGCTACATCCCACTTTTTCCCAAGCTTCACACCTGCTCTGTGGTACCTCCTCCCTATCCCCCCACCAAGCAGTAAGGGCTGCAGGACTTGAGGTGCTCTCTTCCCTGATACATCTCTGTAACTTCCCCTCCTGTGCGACTGCAACCCCTCCCCACTGCCTGACCCAGCACAGTCCCTGACCTCTGACCACCGCCTCTATGAGTCTGTGCTATAATTCCTGATTGAGAAATCCTTACACAAAAACGTCATAATCTGCTCCTGCTTAGACAATCGAAAGAATTGGTTTAACAGAGAAATCATAAAAATGGCACATATTTTAAACGTTTTATGTCCACTTAAAAACATTCACCCATCTTTTGACCCTTGAGGCAAGGGTTTTTCATTGAGAAACTGTCGTTCTTTTTCACTTTCCTTGCATAAACCCTCATCCTTACATAAACCAACCTGAGAGTCCAGTTTTGGGTGACTTTAATGTGGAATGAGAACCGAGACCTTTTCCATGTGAATGTGGAATCCTCAAGGACATCCCCCTGCACCACCCTCTGCTCCTGCTCCAGGTCTTTTCAGCTCATATCTAATTCGGGAGCATTTTGGGGAAGGGGTTGCAACTCACCATTATCAGGTCTCTGCAAAGTATGCAACTCAGTTGGACCAGAATCCTTCATTTTTCAGTCCCATTTCACTGGTTAGCTAAGTCACAGTGCTACAGCATAAAGCACAGCTGGCATAAGCAGGTTTGGGAACACATGCTTGACTACCAGTAGACATATTACTCTTGACCTCTAGCCCTGAAGGTCACGGTAACTCTAGTATCAGGATGCTAAGGAGAGAATGGAGAGAATCAGTGAAGAGTTTCTTGCAGACTGGTTCACTCTCACATTCACCCCTGATGAATGACCTGCATTTGTGCTGTTCCCGGCAAGGGCCTTGAAGGACTGGACAGCAGGATGGTAAATAGCTCTGTGCATTCTCTTTCTCATAGCTGATGGTGGTCTCCCTTTGCTGAGCTGAAGCCTGGACAAGGAATGCCAGATCCTTAGAAATCGAGAAGAGTTCATGAAATACTTTTCATTTACGCAGCCCTTGGTTCAAAGCTGTGGGAAAACACGTCAGCCCTGTTCTCAAAGAGAGTAGATCCTATTTCAGAATACCTATATGGAACAATTACCATTTTTGAAGATTTGCCACGTGACCCTTTTCTGCATATATGAACTCGTTCCGAGCCAGTAGGAGTTACTTGCACATATTATAGATTGGATTTTGACAACAGTCCCGTGAGACTGTTTTATTATGCTCCCCATTTTCACCTGAGAAAGAAAGGGACACTGAGTGGCAAGGACCTGGCCTGGGCCCATACAGCTAAAAGCTGGCAGATCCAGGCATATTCTGTAGGGATTCAATAAAGGAAGGGCTGGCTCTAAGAGGTCTTGATTTTCTGATCATCCTCACAGATGATTTCCACGTTTCTCAATTTTTCTCCTCTAAAATTAAATTCCCTTCTGACTATGATCCCAGCCTTGAGGCCAGCCAGCCTCAATCAAGTAGAAAGAAATACACAGCAATACTTCTGAAAATCAGCCTTTTAATCTATTTGAGCCCAAGGAGGGGGGAAAGAACTAAATCACTTTTCCCCCTTGAGATTGTTTAGAAGAATAACGGGTCAGAGGTGTCTCTTCCATAGGAAACTGACATCCCCCATGTCCTCAAGAGTTTGTTTTTGTTTTTTGTTTTTTTTGAAAAAGCATAAAAGTAGAATTTCAACTCATGTGCATGCCACACATTTCCCCGCTCCACCCTGCCCACCCCTCTATAGGTGCAGGCATCCACACAACAAAGAGACTCCTTTCAGTAACTGGGGAACAGAATATGGAAAAGAAAAAAAAAAAAATCCATCCAAGTGGCCACAGATACCAGATAAAACCATATGCAGTTTACACTCACAACATCAGTCAACTTGTATGCAGAACAGGACACTTTTCTAATTGCAATCCAGAGCCAAAAATTACAAATGGCAGAGACTTGAGCTATCCATATAGATAATTTAAAAACTTCTACCAGACACTCCCCCTAATTACAAAAGTATGCAAACAATCTTGATATAAATGGAAAAGAGGCAGGCGGCTCTCTCCCCACGACACAAGGGCATACCTAAAATTCCCTGGGTGGAATTCATGCCTGGACCACAGCCGCTCCCTTTCAGGACTAAAGAGGGGAAGGATGAGGGTGAGCAGCAGGGGAGGGACCCAGCTCAGGAGCAAGTGGGGGAGACCATGGAGCTGCCCTAGGGACCAAAAACATGTTGTGTTGGTGGGTGGCCCCTGATGGGGGAACTCAATGGTGAGCAGGCCACAAGGGAGCTGCAGAGAAGTCCAAACACTGTGCACCCCTCAGGAGTCTGGAAGATAGCCGTCCAAAGACAAGAGAAGGACTGGTCTGCTTTGCTCCCCCCCAACCAAAAGCCTTGCCAGTTGATGGCAACCGTGTGGCAGATGGTGAGACATGATTATCTTAGGGCTACAGAGAAGGATGCTTTCTGTCTGGATATAAGTGCACGAACCACGTCTGGTGTTCAAAGGATGACTCCCCAGTTAAAACCAGCCCCTCCACCAAGAGATGCTCTTGCCACACAGCACAGGGGCTGAGGCACATTGGTGGGGTGGTGGTGCAGAGAAACAAGGGGAAGAGAGAAAGGGGGACTCGCCACCCGTCCAGTTTCCAATGGGCAGACCCGAGTCTCCGCCACTTCTACCCAACAACTGGGCATCTGCTTCTCAGAAGAAAAAGAAATGGGTGGGGGTGAGGGACTTGAGCCCGGGCTCTGGGATGGGCAAGAAGGGATAGAGCCAAAGCGAGGGTTCTATCTCAGATGCCACATCTCATGGGCTCACCTGGGAAGTACCATCCTTTTTTGAAGGTGCCAAGTGCAGGCACCTTTGGGCAGCGTGACACAAAGCAGAGGGCCCTGGTCTCCGGGCTGGTTGCCCAGGGGAGAAACCAAGGGATTGGTGCATCCAAATGGTGGGAGCTTCAAGATTGTCAAAATCTGGCTGAGAGCTGGTCAATATGGATTCTGGGCTGTTCCCCTAAGAAGGAAGGGACTGCAGACCTCCTGGGAGTGGTCCCCAATATCCCCGAACCCACCCTGCCTGACTCTGGTCTTGGGGCTTCCCAGGAAAGGTACTTCCCTGGGGCACCACAACTTCAGGCAGTGTAATTCACCTAAAATTAAAGATGGGGAAAAGAGGTAGCTGCAAAACCGTGAGCCACCCCCTACCTCCTCCAACCCCCACTTTGGGATGCAGCCAGATCCTGGGCCAGATAAGAGGTCAGGAGGAGACAGGGCACCGGAAGCAGGGCTGGCGGTCTCCCTGGGTCCTTGGCCATAGGGCCGGGTGGGTCGTCAATGCATCTTGCCCAGCTGGATCTTCTTCCAGGCCTCCGAGGCTGTGAAGATACAGGAGTCCAGAATGCCAGCCACAGTGAAGGTCCCACCGATGATGGCACAGATCTGAAAGGGGGGGTAGTTCAGAGGTCAGGGCTGGATGAAGCGCCAGGCCAGCCCCCTCCCAGATCACGAGATGATGAGCTGACAAGTACAGACACTCTGCCCCATAACTAATGGGGTCAAGAATATACTCAGGCCTCAAAAAACAAAAACAAACAAACAAAAAAACGAAACCCACTTACTGGTGGGTGAATTCACTAATAATAAAAATAATTATTATCAGCTCCTTTAAATCCCTTATTAACCCAAATGAGGAAGGGATTATTAGACCCATTTCATAGGTAAGGAAACAGGGATTTCATTAGGTAAGTTCACACAGGAAGCAGCAGAGCTGTGACTTGAACTCTGTCTTCACCCTGGAGTCTGTGGTCTTAACGTCCACTCTAAACTTAGCAGATTTTTACAATCCCACTTGCAGACGAAGGAGTGGAGGTTCAGAAAGGCAGTGGCACTGGCCCAAGGTCACACATCCATGAAGTGGCAATCCTGGGACTTGAACCCAGATCTGACAGGGCCAGGCCTGTGACAGAGATCTGGGAGGGGCTGAAGAGGCAGCACCGCCCCGGAGGGACTGGAGTGAGAAATAAACCTCTCACTCCCAAGCGTGCACTGTAGCAGGGGGCCGGGTAGTAACCAAATGACCATACCGACAAATGCAAATTTACAACCAAGGCAAGTGCTACAGAGCATGGGGGGCCTCGTGCTACCAGAAAGCTCGTGTTGGGGCAGACCATCTTATGGCTCTATTTGCTTTGGGGACCAGAAAATTCATGGCCACAGGAGGGTTGTCCTGTGCGCCGTGGTACTTAGAAGAGCACACTTCAGGCCTCCGGCCAGGAGATGCCAGGAGGAGCCTTTCCCTCTTGTCCTGACAACCCCAATGTCTCCAGACGCTGTCACATGTCCCCTGGAAGTGAAAACCGCCCCCCAGTGAAGAACTGCTGGAGTAGGGGATGACGAGGAATGTCACCCGTGGCATGTCTGTAGCTCATGACTTCCTATATGACAAAACAGAGCTCACACAGCACTTTCTCTGTGCCAGGCAGGGCTGGAGGGCTTCGTCCCTCCCACCTCCCTCCTGAATCCCCAGGCCAACCCTCGCAAGCCCTACTCTTCCTCATATGTGACAGCCAAGGCTACTGAGGCCCAGGGACACTGAACTGCTTGGTCCGATGCCACAGTAATTAGTGGTCGAACTGAGAGTTCAAAACTCCGGAGTCTGCTTAGCACGACACTCTGCCGCTTCTCAGGCACGAAGCTCCTCCACCAAAGCAAATGACTTTTCTTTGAAGCTGTCAGGACTCCACTTGTGACACATCGAAGTAAGGCTACATTTCACTCAAAATATTCTGGCCTATCTATCAGTTGCTTTCTGGTTCCATAAAAAAATCGAAGTAGAGACGATGGCAGATCAAAGAAGCTGACAGAAGGTTTACAAGGCAACTTTAAATTTATTCTCTCTCTCGAGCGCGTATGTGATGCAATCCTCAAGAACCACTATGACCCACGCCCCGTGTGCCATGCCTCAGTCATGTATCCGTGCGGCCCAGACACGGAAATCACTTTTCCAAGGTCACACAGCAAGTGCATGGCAGAGTGACGTCTGTCCGCCTCCAGGGCTCTCACTCTTTCCCCCCTACCCTATTTGAGGAGCACTTCGAAGACCACAGGCCCCAGAGGAAGCCCAGCGGAGCAGTCCCAGAGGGCTCCCAAGACTGCCCTGGGGGCGCCATGGGGTGGCCGGCCGGCCAGCCATGGACACCTGACCCCTGGACGACTCTGAGAGATGGCCGTGCCTTCACGGACCCTCGGGTGCCAAGCAGAGGAGGCCAAGGGACACCGCAGAGTGAGAGGGAAGTGCCAATCGATCCCGTGCTTATTTTTAAAATGATATTTCCACGAGATGAGCTAAGCAGAGGCCGGTGAGGCCCATGACAGACAGAGTGGGTCTGCGTGGACGGGCTGCAGTGGAGCAGCTGGCATTCCAGTAATAACAGCCCAAGAAACCGGAGCAGCCCCCCAGGGAGCAAAGAGGATGGGGGGCGCTGGGGGGATTATTATGAAGTGTTTTCAGCAGGCACGGCCTCTCCCTGCCACTCTCAGAGCATGACGCAGGGGCACTTTTCAAGGAGGATGACGGCAGGGCAGCTGGTTTATTTCCATAGAGTGGGTCAGGTGATAGGAGATTTTACACCGCAGAATGCTTTTAGAGCTTGGATCAGAGAAGAGGAAATGGTGACTTAAGTGCAATGAAGCAAATAATAAAAACAACAACAAAAAACCCCACACACATAGACATGCACACCCCACCCCCTATAACCACACACACACACACTTGGGAATCCGAGGGTGCCAATGATTCACAAACACCTGGCGCCCAGTCTGAAGCCTCCTTCCCCTGGGCCGGCCAGGGGCCGGAGGAGACGACACACGCATTGAGGTACCCAAGAAACACACCACTGCAGGGAGGCTGGGGCCCTGGTGCACACAAGCCACCAACCAGCTGACCCCACCTGAGCGAGCTGCTGTCAGCCTGAGCCTGACGCGGCCCCGCAGGAGCTTCATATGCATCTCCCAGTGCGGCCCAGCTCAGCAGCACATCTCCCATTATCTGACGTCTGTTGAAGGTGCTGCTCCCCGGTCAGATGAGGAGGGGGATTTCTGGTACATTCCGGGGTGGAGCGAGGCACCTCAAAGGCTGAAAGAAACCTAGCCGCCTGCTTGATGCTGCTATGGCCTCCTGCTTTCCTTATTCTGCCGTTAGCCGGCTCAGGCCTTCCTGACACACTCCTATTCACAGGTGGTGATGGGTGTGAGGTGACGCAGTAGTCATGAGGAGAGGGGTCCCCGGGTGCTCTCAGGCTGTAGTGCTGACATGGAATCCTTGGATTCTGACATGGTGGGGGAGGGCCACACAAACCCCAACCCCAGGAGGTGACCACATCCGGACTGTCCAAGGCGCTGCCCGTCATGGCAGCCTTGGGTCCCGAGAAAGCCACAGTTCCTACATCTGGAACACAGAGAAATACCTGAAGCCACAAGGCTGCACCAGCTAGGGTGTCTGTCTTCAGATGTAGGCCATACAGTGGTGAGGGCAAGATAACAGGCTTCACCACATCCGTAGAGCAGATCTCAACAACATCTAAGGAAAGGGCTGCTGAGAGGCATGATGGTGGCCCAGCGCCTTGCTGACCCACAGGGATGTGCCAACATGAATAGAAATGAATAAAAGTGAAGACAATGCCAATTGTACACCTCCTCACTGGAGCAGGGGGCCCTGAGCAAGGGGAGGATGAGGTGAGTGCTGGAGGGTCTGCCGTGGTGGCAGAAAGTTCTCAGCCTTGGGAAGCCAAGTCGTGGCTATCCCTCACCTACTCTAGCCTGGGAGAGACTTTCCAGGCCTCAGCTTTTCCCATCTACAACACGGGGAAAACACCCTTAGCCCTGCCATCTGTCCTACTGCAGGAAATACCTCTGGAGCTCCCAGCATTTAGTAGGTGCTCAGTAAAGAATACCTAGTCTAATCTTGCAGTTGACCAGAAGGCTCTGACCTTGTTGCTAAGATCTGAGATGTTCCGAGACCCATTCTAAGAAGAACAATGGGTCAAGTACCGCCTAGTTCCCAGAGCCAGCCTCTGGCTCTCAATCCTCCTTTTTCTACTTGGCTCTTTGAGCTGAGAAAAGCCGATTTGTAGAAAGACAGGACAGCAAAGGTGTCCCAGGCACCATACGCAGATTCTTTGCAGTGGCCCAGGTCTCAAGCACTGCAAAGGCCCATTCTACAGATGGGGTAGCTGAGACTTCAACAGGATATTTCCTCAGCTAAGTGTCAAGAAGTGTTTGTGATGAAGCATATCTCTTGGGGGCGGAGTACCTAGGCCAGAGGTTGTTTCCATTTTTTCGCCAGTCAGGGAGCTCTCCAATCTCCCCAAGACTCTACCTCAACCCCAAACGCCAAGAAGATATCAGAAGTTCCTCATACAAAGGTACTTCTGATCGGGACCCCTCCTTTCGTGGGCCCTTATGTCAGCTTTACTTCCCCATACCTCCGTTTCCTTACTTTTAAAATCGGGAAGGCTAATTCTCAGCCCTCAGGACTGCTGTCAGATTGAACGAGTGAGTCACACACACAGCCGTGAATGCCTGTTCCCTCGCTCCCTCACCCCTGCCATGGTCTTGTACGCCGACCAGGCCCTGAAGCTGGGGGACGACCTCATGGGAGGGCAGTGAAGGAGCAGGGCCACTGAGTCAGGAAGGGCTGCCACAGCCAGCACGCGTAACCCTACTCTAGTCAGCAGCCCTGGCTCCGGAAATGGAAGCAAGGACAATTCGATATCCAGGCCCCGGTGAGTCTGGGAGGAGCGCGTTACATTGCTTTCATCAGAAGTCATCAATAATGCCCCTTTGTTCTTTGGCAGAGACTTCCTGTGGTTCTACCAGCTTCCCAACCTCCTACTCTGGCTAGAATGAAGTCAGCTGGTCTACCTTGCAAAGAAGGTACGTGTGTGCATGTGTGTGTGTGTGTGTGTGTGTGTGTGTGTGTGTGTGTGTTTCCCTTACATTTTAATTATGGTTCTTAATTCCTTATAATATGGAAAGGACGTGTTCTACCCGCACTGGCTGGAGAGCTGAATCCCTCTGTTGTTCCACCAACATGAATGCTTTCCCAGTCCATCGCCCCTCCCCCCATTTACTTTTCCACAGTGGGCAGTGGAGAAGCATGACACACAAGCCCCCCCCCCAACATGGGGGTGGGGGTGGAGACTGTGGGCTCCAGAGTAAACATTCCTGTGGTCAGATCCCAGCCCTGCCACCATGACCAGGAAAGCCTGGTCACCCCTCCGAGCCTCAGTTTCTCTCATCTGTAAAATGGGGCCCCCCCGTGAGGGCCAAGATGACCTCTTGTGTGGCTGCCTGCTGTACCACAAGTGCCTGGGAACTGTTCATTCACCATCCTTAATCCAGGCAGCAATGCTTGAAAAGCTTATGGAAAAGGCACAGGCTGAGGAAATAAATAATGAATCCGGAGTCCCATCAGATGCCAGTGGCGGCAGACAGACTGGAGCCGCAGATGAGAACACCGAGGCTGTGGCTTCACAGGGGTGGGGGCTGTTGTGGAAGGGAAGCTGATGACGACTGGGCCCTGGAAAGGTGGGGGAGGAGAGAGCGTGGTGGTCTCCATCCAGCAGCATCATGCCTGCCAGTCTCCCCCACTCCCACCGTCTGGGACAGGAGCCTGGTGGGAGAACTGAGTCCTCTCCCCACCACTCCTTCAAGGGCTGCAGCTTCAAGACACCCACTCCCCTCCCCCAAACCCACCCCGGTTGAGCCCCTTCTATGTGTCAGGCCTGAGCTGGCACTTCCTTTGGCCTTCTCATTCCATCTGTGCAAGTACTAAGGAAATGAGGCGACCCCCATTTCTCAGATGGGGAAGCAGAGGCTCAGAGAGGGACAGGCTTGTTCAAGGTCACACAGCTACCAAATAGGGGAGGGTGAGGAGAATCCAGGTCTGGAAAGCTGCAAAGGGTCTGTTTTTTTCTGTTAGCCCCCCACCAGCTTCTCCCCCAACCTGAAGGCTCCCTTTAGTTCCTATCTCCATGCACAGATGGCTTCTTTGTATTTACTTTCTCAATTCTGTTAGGTTTTACATAGCAAATGTCCTGAAGTAAGAGGACCCCATGAACAAAGTTTACGAAGTAAGAAGCCGTGTGGCTGTAAAAGTATAGTTTGTAAAAAGGACCTCACTCCATTCCCATACTCCTTCCATGTCTCAGAATCTGTCTTTGAAAAGCAAGCACCGGGGGGCGCCTGGGTGGCTCAGTGGGTTGAAGCCTCTGCCTTCGGCTCAGTTCATGATCCCAGGGTCCTGGGATCGAGCCCCACATCGGGCTCTCTGCTCAGCGGGGAGCCTGCTTCCTCCTCTCTCTGCCTGCCTGCCTACTTGTGATCTCTCTCTGTCAAATAAATAAATAAAATCTTAAAAAAAAAAAAAGAAAAAAAGAAAAGCAAGTACTGGGAGCTTCGATTACAACAGAGAGATCTGTGTGCTGACCCAGCAGGTGTGATCTGTCCCTGGCACATGACCTTCTAGAAGATCTAGCTCTGTTCAAACGTCTGGAAAGACTGGAACCAACGTTTTTTACACATTCCAACCCTGAGCAACTGAGCTGCTAATGTGGGCTCCATGTTGCCACTCATGTAACAGAAACTATTGTGGAATGGGGGTGGGCCAAGGTACACACCCCTATCTGATGCCCACTTATCATCTACCTGCTCTGCCCCCGGTCTGGAGACCAGAGATGACCAAGGCCCTCCCCTATCTTCCTGGAGCTCATGGTCCAGGTAAGAGAGACACACCAAGGGAAGTCTGAGTAGGCGAGATTAGGGTCTGGCTACAAAGCTGGTCTCTTCCCTACTCATACAGCCTTACTGGGCAAAACCTCCCCCAGTTTTACGTTTGTCTCTTCTCAATTGTTTTTACTGTCTCCCCCATACCCCTCTTCCCACCCGAGTACCTGATACCTTTTGTCTATGGCCAATCCTTGCAGGTACCCAAATAGATGAGTGAAAAGTAATCAGATCTGGGCAGGAAAATTTGCAAATGACCTGCCAACCTGGTCTTGGATGGACAGATGATGTGGGCTAGTTTGTTATTGAGGTGTTTTGTTTTCTTATGGTGTGTCTGTGATGGTGATTTGATAAAATGCTCACAATGCTCACAATGTTGCCTTGTTTCCTACTGAAACATGTCCTCCTGATTCCCAGCAGGGGGTCACTGTATCAAATCATCCTGGTGTCCTACCAAGGACTCCATGGTTTCTAGGGACTCTGTTGCTGGGACATCTTCAACGGCCTTTGTTTTGGAGGATGGAGGCTCCCAAGCTATGTGGTGGTGGTGTGTTGGGGGATGTAACAGAAGCAGGCTCTGGGGTTAAGTCCCAGCCTCACCATTTATTGGCTGTGTGACCTTGGATGAGTTTCTTTACCTCTCTGGGCCTCAGTTAATTCATACATAAAACAGGACTGATACCATCTACCTTGGAGGATTCCTGGGAAAGTTAAAGGAGATAATTTTTTTTTAAGATTTTATTTATGTATTTGACAAACAGAGATCACAAGTAGGCAGAGGCAGGCAGAGAGAGAGGAGGAAGCAGGCTCCCTGCTGAGCAGAGAGCCCGATGCGGGGCTTGATCCCAGTACCCTGAGATCATGACCTGAGCCGAAGGCAGAGGCTTTAACCCACTGAGCCACCCAGGCGCCCCATAAAGGAGATAATTTTAAGATTACTCAGTACATAGTAGATGCTTAGTAAGTGTAGCTATATGATCACTTCTTCAAGTAACTGTCTCTTCTATATTTCTGAGTACCTACATCCAGGCTAGGCCCCGTGCTGGATGCTGAGGACACACAGGGGCATCAGATCTGGAGCTCTTCATAATCAGGCCTAGCAGTTATAAAGTGCAATCTAAAGTTCGGGGCATTATTTCACTGTCAAGGAACACCTGGTGGGCAAGGAATATGTCTAATTCCCTGCTGCCCAACGGGAGCATGCCATTCCCAGCTGGTACTTTTGGGGGCAGGGGGGCGGCAAAACTGTCATGGCCAAACTGGCCCAGTGTGGTACTTTTTGACTTATGGCTGTTCCTCCCTCATAGAATAAAACACACAAAGAGAGTGATGCGACACTTCTGAAGTCATCCAATCTGTCACCACAAGCCACTTGAAGGCAATCCCAAAAAGGGGGCTTGGGCAAGTGGCAGGGGCAGGGGACAAATGTGTGTGTGTGTGGGAGGGCACTTTGAAGGGGATCACTTGCATGTTGTTAAACACCATCTGTTTATTCCTTTAGTGATGGAATTTTCTGGAATAGCACAGAACGGAAGTCTGAGCAACATGCCCCGGGTGCCCAGAGAGAGAAGCCCTGTGTAGTCTGGTGGGAGACTTCCAGGAGGAGGGAACCTCCTCTGTTCAGACCTGGAATGTCCTGGTCCTTTGCAGATCAGGAGACCCTAGGGGGGCAACCTCGAATGATCCAGGGACTTGATAGGTACAGATGCATCAGGGAGGCCCCACCCATCTCCTCCCTCCACATGCACGCCCTGTTGAAAGGCACCCCACCTCATTCCAGCCCACCCACAGCTGCCCCCACCGCCTTGCAGCCGCCACATGACAACATCCTGGCCTCTGGCCTAAGCCCTCTCTTAAGCAGCCCCCGTGAGGAGCTATTTGCAGAGGCCCCCATTTGGGGCTTGGGGGCTTTGCACACAAGTGTTTGATTTTAAAAAGAGAGAAAGAGAAGTCACAGCAGGTGCCTCCACGTCCACCCCGGCCCTGCCCTGCCCTGCCAGGGCTCCCAGGGCTCTTTGTGCGTGTGTCTCTGCACGTGAGCGTCACCCCCACATCTGCCGCCTCGTGACAAGAGTCTTTGAAGCTCCACAATGACGCCATCTGCCAGGGACAGCCGGCTGGCTCACTTGGGGCTGACCCCCACGGTTGCCATGGCAACCGTGATGGTGGTGCGGGGCCTCCCGAAAAACCACCAGACTCATGACATCGGGAGGTGCCCTCAGCATGGCCCCTGCTTGGATGGAGGTGGATGGGGCAGAGATGGAGGCAAGGCCGATGGCCAGTGGCAAGAGGAGAAGGAAATGGAGTCATGGAGGCATCTGGCTTCTGGGTTACGAAGGACAGGCTCTTCCCCTGTGACTTCTCGAGACCTCCGGCTCTCAGAAGGCCCCCATCAAAAGAGGCCCTGTGGCCTTCACAAAACACGTTATTAGGCACCTCTGTGCATACTATTCCCTGTGCTAAGACCCTCTCTGCTTCACTCACCAGTCTAGAAAACGTCTCTACATCCTTCAAGACCCATCTCTGGGTTTCCTTCTCCAAATTTGCCAAACCAAAGGGAGTCGTCGCTACCACAGTGCCCAGTGCACAGCCCCAAGGGAGCCCCTGTTGGACGGGACTTCAGTTCTCTGTGTGCTCAAACCTCTTCCCCACCAGCCGGGAGTGGTTTAAGGACGGAGAGAAAGTCAAATTCGACTATCTCTGGTGCCCAGCACAAGGCCTGGCCTGTGGTAAATCCTCGCAGAAGTTCAGCGAATAAATGAAGTTGCTTCATTTCTCAGCCACTTGCCAGGGGTTTTCACACTCAGCTATGTGGCAGAGCCTCAGCTATGTGGCAAATAGGTGCAAATAAGAAAGGGACATGAAGATCCTTCTCAACCCTACGGTGAGACACAGGCAAAGGGGTTTCTCTGCCAGTGCCAATGCCACAGACCACAGGGCCTCTGAGAAGTAGACCACACCTGCACAAACACACCTACTTGTGTGTTAGCTTCTTAATCTGGGTATGCAGTAGGAGCATGGGGTAAACAAACAAGCAAGTAGAAAACCCCAAAACATTTCAGATGGTACCCTGTAGGGCCTTAGGTAAAATTACTTGCTCACAAGTTCCCCGGCTTTTGGGTCAAAGGCTTTGTACATCTCCTGCCCCAGAGGCTGACCCAGTCTACCTGCGTCCCAGATAGTGGGTGCAGTCCCCTTGCTGTGTCCTCCTGATCTCCACTGTGGTGGCCCTGTCATTTCTGCCAGTCTGGTAGGACCAAATTGGGTCTTGCATTTTGAAGATTTTATTTATTTATTTGAGAGAGAGAGACAGTGAGAGAGAGCATGAGAGGGGAGAAGGTCAGAGGAAGACGCAGACTCCCCATGGAGCTGGGAGTCTGACGCAGGACTTGATCCCAGGACTCTGGGATTATGACTCGAGCTGAAGGCAGTCGCTTAACCAACTGAGCCACCCAGGTGCCCCGGGTCTTGCATTTTGAATCAAATTCCTCTAATATCTAGGGAACTCAGGCATCTTTTCACGGCCAGGATGGTCTCTTCTGTGAATGAATGATCAAGTCCTCACCCATCTTTCTTTTTGGTCGCTTATCTTTTCCTTACAGGTTTGCTGGAATTGTCTCCATATAAATTCTAAAGATTATTCTTTCTTGTATGTGGGACAAGTACATTTTCCCAGTCTGTGTCGAGTGTCTTAGCTTTATGGTAGGTGCCCTCTGTTGACTGGAAGTTTCCAATTTGGAGTCAGAGAGCAGCCTAAGTCTGTTGTGAGGCTCAAATCAGTACTAGGGTTCTGACACCCTTTGCACCCACATGGCTTTCTATTGGCAAAGAGCTTCCCTTTGATGATGTCCTTTGAGTCCCATCAGGCCTAGGAGACAGGGAGTTGAGGGCCAGTTACTGGTACATAGTGGATCTTAAGATGGAGACGTTGCAGACAGCTGAACTTTTGCCTCTTAATATCTACCCCTCTGTTTCTTAGAAACTGACCCCTGATTTTTCCCTTGGGGAGCCCCATCCCCTCACAATCTTTGTCCTCATGATCCAGCTAGGCCTGGCCAACTTGGGGTACTCCTTTCATTCTCTGGGCCACAAGGTTGGAAGGGGAGCTGTGTGAGGCCAATGACAGTACTACCTCATCCAGGACTCAGGTCAAATTACTGAGGAAGAGACACTTTCTACTAGTAAATTCTATTCGAAAATGAAGCCAGTTTAGAGGAAAATAAGACTTAAAAAAAAAAAAAGGTCTATTCTGGACATTTGTGCCTGGATCTAGCCATGCCTGAAGCTTACTTACATCAAGCCAACTGAATGTGGGGTTCTGTCTTTTCTGTAACAGAGTTGTGACTAATACAAATCTAGTGAGAACCAGGAATGAAAGATCCAGGAGTAGACCCCTGATCTTGAATCATTATTAAAACTATGAAGAGGTACAAAAGCATAAGGGCCTTTAGGCCTCAGTTTCCAAATCTGTGAGGTAGAGATAATCTCCCCATCTCTTCCATCTCAGCTGACTCTGGCTTACAAAACATCTCTGGGCCTCTTGGCTGAAGCAGGCTGCCATGAGCCCGCTGTTCTGCCCCCAAGGACACTTTTAATGGAAGGCCAGGAAATAGCATCCTTAATAGAAACACTCAGCATCAAAGAAAAATGACATCAGCTTGAAGCTGCCCCATAGAAAATCAGACTTGATGGAGACAATGCCAAAAAAAGAAAAAAAAAAAAAAAGGAAAAAGAAAAAGAAAAAAATCAAAAGAAAAAAGAAAAGAGAACAAGCAGGCAGGAAAGAAAGGAGAAACCTGACAGTACCAGCAGCTATAGTTGGAAAATAGACATGGGGAAAAAAATGAGTTAAATCTTCACTGTAAAATTTCCACAGAGAAGGATAAACCCTGCCAAACCTAAACATAAACATCTACTTAACAAATTAAATTCATCTAGTGACATTCCCCTTTGGAAAATATTTTCTTGATGACACACCATCGATATTGACATGATTCTGATAACATTTCTCCACATCCTAGGGATCATAACCTTCTGTGTACAGCCTGAGCTCCTAACCCTGTGGACTGCCTCCCCTTCCTCCAAGAACCAGGAGGGGTGCGAGGAGAAGGGGTGCAGGGCAGGGGCCCCACTGACTCACCGTGGTGATGAACCTGTACAGAGGTTGCCTTCTCTCTGTGTACTTGACCGTGATGGGGCTAAGGTCATAGCGGAACCAGATGGCAGGGATGATCCGTCCTGTGTGGCTGTAGGCTACGTACTCCTGGGGTGGAAGAGGGAAGAAGGGGGACATGAGAACCAGACATACAAACCATGGTTCCTGGTGGGTGGGGGGTGGACTGCAGAGGGTCCTTTGGAGGCCCCAGGAAGGAGCCTTCTCTCTCTTGCCTGGAGCTGGACCCTCCCCCCTCACACCATTCCTTTCACCCCTTCCCCTCCAGGGGATTCGGATAGGCATCCGGATCGGCATCTGGATAGGCAGCCTTGCCAGGGACATTTCCAATCCTTTGGGTGGTTGAACACTGACCATATGACCTGGAGGTAGCACCAGAATCGGAGAGCAGAGAGGTGAAAAGGACAGGTATGATCTGGGCTCCTCCGGAGTAAAGGCCCATTTCCCCCTCTAACTCCTGGCCATGCAAAATCCATTCACTTACTCATTGACTGTTGGTTGAGCACCTCTTGTGGGTGCTGGCTGCTGGGGACCCCGAGGGGAGGAAGCTCTGCCCCATCCCCAGAGTGGGGGGGGGGGGGTCACAGTCCGGAGAAGGAAGCAGATGTAGAAGACCGTCCACAATATTGCCACACTGTCCGTGCCCCAGAAGCCTGGGGTGCTGGGGGGGCCAGCAGTGACAAATGACCAACTCTCCCCAGGCCAGCTGGAAGGCTTATGAGGAGAGGGCATTCTATGCCACACAGGACATTGTCCTGAAGGGTGTGTGTGGGCGGGGTGTGTGCGTGTAAGAGAGATGTGTATAAGGCCATGTGGGGAGTGGGTCTCTTCAAAGAAGGAACACGCAGAACTGGAAAGACAGAAGGACCCTACCACCAGGCTTCCTGAGATGGCCTTTGGCTGGGTGAGATGAAAGGATGCTAACGAGCTGAATTGATGTGTGTCCTCTCTGGTCTGGGCATTTGCTGGAAACCTCTGGGCTATTCTCATTCACCCACAATAACTACAGATCAGACTAAACCACAGGGGCGCCCCCCCCATCCCAAATGCTAGGGCCCATGCTCTGAGGCTTCTCCAGGGATGACCCAAGACCTTCCTGCCCTGATGGACCGCCGCTGGCTCTGACAGGCCCGGCCCACTCTTCCCCAGGGCAGGCTGGGGCCAAGGCCACAGAGAGAGCTGAGCAAGCCGTTCTGGCTGCTGGGTATTTGCCAAAGCCTCAGGGGAAGGAGCCTTGGGCAAAACAGGATCAGCTTTCTCCGGGGGGAGCTGATGAGGCAGGGTGACTGTCTGGGTCAAAGCCCAGAGCGGAGGGATAGAAGAAAGTAATGAGAAATAGCAGTAGTAAGTCCCATTTACCCAAAGCCTCTTTTGTGGACAAAGCAGTTTTTAAAACACTGCCCCACTGGATAGCGATCTTACGAGGTGGGTACCATCCCTTTTACAAATGAGTAAACAGAGGCACAGAGTGGTTATGAGACTTGTCCCGGGCCACACAGCGAGCAAGTGACTGAGCCAGGTCTGCACCAGCAGTCTGCTCCGGCCCCACCCTTTCTGCTCAGACCACATCCGTACCCCAGCCCTTAGACGCCGTCAGCACCTGACGGTTACAATGAGATGCCCTTCAGGAGACAGTGAGTGAAAGAAACAGAACTCCCTCTGGAAAGTTACACCAGAGCATCAGTCAGCAGAGGGGGAGCCAGGCAGAGGGACCTCAAGCTACCCGAGAGAGAGCAGCTCTCAGCCCAACGGACTCGATCGACCCTATTCAGGCTGAGTGGGTGATGGGAGCAAGAGGCCAGGCTCTGGAGGCAGAGGAGAACCCGGTTCTAACCACCACTAGGCCACTTTGTAGCTCTATGACCACCTCTCAGGGCCAAGACAGTGTCATTGTCCCCAAATCTGTAAAATGGGGACAAGGATGGTCCCAGTCAGAGCTGTCATGACTGAAAAAGACGGTAGAGTTAGAGAGCTTAGCAGAGTACCCAGCCCATAGTAACTGCTCAATAAATGGTAGCTATTACTCCATTACTATTTTCAATTGTGCTAAACAACATACTAGAAGAGGAGGAAAAGGACAGTCCTGGTGATCAAGGGATCCACTGGGGGTGCCTCAACTAACGTGTTGCAAGCATGCCTGTCCGCTGGCAGGGTCACGTCCCGGGAAGCTAGAGGCTGTCTCAGCTTGAAACAACTCTTAGTCATCCCACTCCCTCACCGTGCTCTGCTTCCCATCATTGCCTACCCGCTTCTCCATGACTTTGAGTTTTGGGGTCCTAGGACGTTCCTGTTAGCCAATGGCCATCTGGTGATTCTGGATAACGTGCTTGTGCCCCGGGAGCCAGAACGTCTGTTGTGTGTTGACCAATCAGGGTCCTGAGTCTGAAGGACTGGGGCCAGATTCAAGGCTCTTTCTCAACAGATCACACCCCATCTCCTGGTTAGATTTCGTCCCCTTAACTCTGACACTGGCCTCTCATCTCTAGCCAGGGACAGAGCCTGGCCCGAGCAGCACCCTGGGAAAGGCTCCTGGAAAGGGAACTGGTGGGAATGTCGCTCAAATACAGGTCACTTCTGCTGACGGCCAGCAGAGGGCGCAATTGCACAGCGCTGGGCCCAAGGACGACCTACCTTGTTGGCCACCGTGTACTGGTAAGAGTACCGTTGCTTGCCACTCTTGTCCTCGTAAACTGTGGGCACGATCTTCAAGATGTAGTCATGGGAAGCGAGAGCTGCAGGAAGGACACAGCAGGATGAAGCAGGGGGACAGGCAATGCCCGGCTGGAAATTCTATTGTCATTTCAACCCTAAACCTGTTCAGCATTGTTGGGGGTGCTGTTTCCAAATTTTCATCACCAAACAACCCCTCTTCATTTTCTCTCTTTGGATACCAGGAATTGAGAGACTCCGTCTATCAGGATCTTTATTCCTCCACTGTACAGGATATTAAAATTCTGGAAATGACCCCAATGTCCAGCAATAGAGCAAACGTTAAAGAATGGGTACCGCGACAAGCCGCTGTCCAAGAGGTATTGTTAAGGGAAAAGAACCAAGTTACAAATGGAATGAATAACATGTTTCCATGTCCTGGGAGCAGGGAAGACTCTCTCTCTCTAGATGCATGAATATACAGAATTTTATGGAAAGATACCCAAGAAACTATTAGCAGTTGTATCCTCTGGGGAAGAAGGCAGGATTTGGTAAATATCACATTTCATGGTGCACCCTTGGTCCTGTATGAACATTGTTGCTTTTGAAACAAGCTGGGTTTGAGTTTTAAAAAGAGAGATGGGGTGCCTGATTGGCTCAGTCAGAACGTGCAACTCCTGATCTCAAGGTTGTAAAGTTCAAGCCCCATGTTGAATGCCTAGCTTACTTTAAAAAAAAAATAAAATAAAATAAAAAAAAAAGAGCCCATGAAGCAGAGGAACTACATTTATGAAGAACTGTTCATAATTTCTTTTCAAATTTCTGTTCAAAAAAACTGTTCAAATTTCCTTTCTCATTTTCAATTAAATGCGAGATCAGTTTTCCTTCCACCTGGCCCTGTCATATTGCACTGTAACTCTTACCCACACTGCTGGACGGTGGATGGGGTGGGAGGGGGTACGCTGCAGCGAGCAGGGACCGAGCCCTACTCATCTCTTCTCCCAGAACCCTGCAGAGGGCCTGGCACAGAGTGGAAAGTAGCGAGTGCTTACGGAATGAATGAACGGAAGGAAGGACGGCTGGTCCGGGGCATGAATGGAAGAACAGATGAATCAGCTTCTGATAAGCATGAGGTAACCAGAACCAAACACGAGGCTGACAGAACGCTGGCCCGAAGCTGCCCAACAGCACCCAGGAGAGGTACACATTCCCTTGGCTTGTGCTTCTGGGATGCTAAGAGAACCTCAAGGACCCCCTCAGTTATTGCCTTCTAGAATGTCGGCTCAGGGATCATGGAGCTAAAACCACATAGAAATTTAGTCTTTTGTGTTCTAGTCCTGGTCTATGGGCTGAATCAGTTCTGAGTCCTTGGACTTGCTCGCTCTAAGAGGTTAGGGGAAGCAGATGGCACTCACGGCCTCTTCCTGCTAATACTGCCTCTTTACTGTCTTGAGAACTGACTCCTCTGAAAAACCTCAGTAAAGCCCTGTGGCCTCACGGAGAAGTCCATGAAGAACCTCCAGTGGGCCCCAGGGGTCAGGAGCAGGGGAGTCACCCAGGATTTAAAAGGCAGACACCTGGGTCTCACTCCTGCTGAATGGTTCCAGAGTGGAACTCAGAATTTGCATTTTAAACCCAGAGCCCAAAGATCATACTTGAGATACCGTGCTCCAAACGCCCATTGCCCTAGGTTAAACACTTGAGAGAATGAAAGAGTGAAAGCCTTATGAAAATCACACCTGTAATAGTTCTGTTAAAATGTGTACAAATACAGATGATCCTAAAAAGAAAAAAAATAGAAACCGCCCACAAATCCACCATCCACAGAAAACCATGGATTCACATTTTTGTGTATAAACTGCTAAGCTTCTATTTATACATATATTTATATTTTCCTAAAATGGCATCATACTGTACCCTTTTCTAAGAACTAAACATCACAGATACCATTTTAGGTCCAAGACACAGAAAGCAGTAAGCTCCAGTCCGTTTGTTTTAGTCGCTCCAATATCCCCCAGTATGGTGCCTGGCACACAGTAGGTGCTCAATAAACGTTAGCTGCCTGAATGCCTGCGAAGTTCTGACCCATCTGCACGTATCCCACAGCGCCGCCACATAAACAGACTCAATGCACCCCCCATGGCTAGACACTGACGCTGTTCTTCATTTTCACTGCTATAAACAATGACCTAATGAACATGATTTTCCTAAATCTTTGCACACTCTCTTAATTATTTCCTTAGCTTACTCTCCTATGAGTAGAAATAATGACTCAAAGGCAATGACCATTTTTAAGGCCTTTGACACAATTTGCCAAATGCCCACTAGGGACACCGCACCTAATTCCACCCACGTGGATTGCTTGTCTGTGGGCCCCTCCAGGGGGCTGCTGGCTCTGACCTGGTCCAGGCAGGCCCACGTACACTTTGTGCTGGCAGCCTCCCACCCTCCCTCCTAACATCTTATTATGGAAAAATTCAAACACATACAAACTGGGGAAACCTATAACAAACCCCATTCCCCAGTTTCAACAATTAACAATACAGGGGCGCCTGGGTGGCTCAGTGGGTTAAAGCCTCTGCCTTCAGCTCAGGTCATGATCCCAGGGTCCTGGGATTGAGCCTCGCATCGGGCTCTCTGCTTGGCAGGAAGCCTGCCTCCCCCTGTGATTTCTGTCTGTCAAATAAATAAATAAAATCTTTTAAAAAAATGTTTAAAAAAAACAAAAAACAAAACCAATTAACAATACAGGGTTGATTTTGCTTCATCCCTACCCCATCTTTGACCCTACCCTGTTTTATCTGGAAGCAAATTCCAGACATCACATCAATTTATCCACAAATATTTTTGTTATGTCTCTATAAAAGATAAAGGCTCTTAAAAAACAAAAACACAACAACTGCAATGTCATCATCGCCAGGGCTGAAACATCCACAATCCCTCCTCAGTATCTCCAGAGAGAGTGGTCTGTTGGAAGAAAAATCAGTTACTAGAAGTGGGAGTTCCTTTACATAAGGTGGCCAAGAAGGGCCTCTCAGAGGTGGTGGCATTTGAGCTGAGACCTACATGACAAGAAGCAGTCCTCAAGGGGAAGGTCTGGGAGCAGAGGGGGCAGAAAAGGCAAAAAGGCCCAGCAGGGAGGCCAAGTTGGAGGGCGGAGGGAATGAAAGCCAGCCTGAGGTGGCTCTCGTCACTAGCCCTGGAGCAGGAAGGGTTTTCTGCCCAAATCCTCTACTGGCTGACACAGTCTGGGTCCTTCTGAGCTCAGTTCTATGTCAATATCTGCACCAGCTGCAAGCAGGTGTGGACACTGCTGTGGGACAACATTCTGCCCTTCCATAGAACTATACCGACAAGGACACCAGTGTCAACATTGGAAGGATCATCTCTCTCGGTCAGAATCAGACATTTGCATGAAGACAAGAAGGCCCCGTTGTGTGCTCCTATGCTGCCTGCTGGAGGTGACACAAAGTGGCCTGCACCCAGTGGGAAAGCAACGGGACAATGTAAAGCAAATACCGTAAGTATCCACAGGCATTGCCGTGATGGTAAAAAACAAGGAACAGACATGTTCCCCAAGGCAACAATGCCTTAATAAAGCATGGCAGAACTGCTGGGTGGGCAGCCGTGCCTCCGTCACCACAGGAAACACTCTGAAAAAACACGGTCACGTACAAATGCCAAGGACAAAAATCAGAAGGGAAACGGCCATCTACTGGCTTTGAGACAATGACTTTTGCTGATGGACTAGGGTTCACAGGGACACAGAGAAATGAAGTTAAGGGTGGGGGATCGGTCATGGGGAGATGTTTTCTTTTGCTTGAATTTCTGACCACCAGAGAGCAAAATGTATTTTAAGAAACAATGAGAAAAGCCTTATGGATAAAAAAGGTGAGTTTAGGTGAGGAAGTAAGGAAAGTCACCTGTCCTGCAGGATCCAGGGGGTGAATCCATTTAAGTGGACAGGTCTCTTGGGCCCATTCTGTGCATGCTTCCAAGGCCTCGTGTGTATGCACACATGTGTGCATAGGTGTGTGAAAATTCATTGGATCAGGCAACAGGTGTGTGCATAGGTGTGGCGGTGTGTAAAGACACCAAGCCCTCTTTCGTAGGGGCCGAGGTACCAGAGAACTGAGCAGGTGGAGGGCTCAGGGAGGGGGCATTCATGAGGGGGAAGGGCTCCAGCAGGAGGAAAGTGTGGGGTTGGGTGGGCAGCCTGGTGGTCAGACCTGACTGGGCCACCCTCAGCCCTGTTCTCCTGGTACCACTGGAGCCAGGATGAATCCCAGCAATGCCATGGCTCCCTGTGGGATCTTAGGTGATCATCTCAACTAAAAACAATTACGCAGCAGTAATGATAACAATAACAATGATGGGGTGCCTGGGTGGCTCAGTGGGTTAAAGCCTCTGCCTTTGGCTCAGGTCATGATCCCGGGGTCCTGGAATTGAGCCCCGGCATCAGGGGCTCTCTGCTCAGCAGGGAGCCTGCTTTCCTTCCTCTCTCTGCCTGCCTCTCTGCCTACTTGTGATTTCCGTCAAATTTAAAAAAAAAAAAACAAAAACCTAAATCATTTCTCTAAAAAAATAAAAAATAAAAAAATAACGATGATAATAGCTGATACTCACTGAGCTCTTACGAGGTGCCTGGGATTGTCACATTCCTTTCCGCGGGGAGGGTGGGGACAAGCCACTTTTCTCCCCTTGTCTGTCAGACAGGGCTCATTCCACCTCCCTTACAGGCCAGCCATGGGAATGGAGCATTCACAGCCTGGCTTACACTGAGTACTTGCTGCACGTTCCCTTCTCCCCCTTTCCCTGTTCCCACTTGGGATACGGGATACATACGGTTGGAGGTGAGTCTGTCTGCTCCCCCGAGGGCATTGAAAGCTCCATGCACATTCTGGACCTGTGGAGAAGCACAGTTAGGGGAATGATTCCAGAAAATCACCTCTTCTGGGCCTGATTCTGGCCGCCAGGGGATGGCCAGGTACAACCTGGTGTAGGGACCTTAGTCAGCGTGGTCTGTCTCACGGAGAAATTGTAGAGGGCAAGATACAGACATAGCCTGGGCCCGGCACATGGCAGGCACTAGCTTGCTTCCCATTGTGGGCCCCTGTAATATACCACTTTAGCCTGCGCATTTTTAGTCATCTCATTTAGCGCCCCTAATGAGGTACTGTTGAGCCCATTTTACAGAAGAGCAGACCAAGGCTTAGAGAAATGCTGAAGCTTGTCCAGTGTCACACAGCTGATAAATGGCAGAGCCAAACTCCAAATTCGGGTATCTGACCTCAAGCCTGAGCTCTTTCCATTAAGCCACTTTGGAAAGCCTGGGTCCCAGCACACACCTCCTGAGATCCCCTACAGCCTTCTGAGGACCCAGGGCTGCTGGCCTCCTACTGACTTTGCTGCAGAGAACATTCAGCAGCTTTCCTCATGGCAGCTGGCCCTACTGTGTCCTCCTGGCAGGGTCTGATGAAGAGTGGGGCTGAAGGCCATATTCTGTCTCTTCTCTGAGGATGAGTGGAAACCATGTCAGCTGCAGGAACATCTAAAGCAGGGCAAGGCACGCCAGGTACATGAGGCATGCCACCATGGGCACGGTTAACAGAAGCTGCCAAGCTAGTCATCCTGGAGGACTTCCTGGAAGAAGTGACACACTAAGATCTGCAGGAAAGTGGGAAATTAATCAGGCAAGCAGCATCTGTGAAGCATGAACTGGAGACTGAGGAATAAACAGAGGCCTGTGTGGCCCCAGGGGAAGGGGGTGAGGTAGGTGGGGAATAGGCCTCTTCAGGAAGGGTGAGAAGCAGTTGGGTGACCTGATCCTTGATCCCGATCTCAGGTGGCTGATATTTACTGAGCACTTAACAAGCCCAAAGAAAGGGGAAGTTTGTCCACTGCTGCCTTAGGGAAGGAGAATCTGAACCAAGAGGAAGGTGGCTATGGGAGATGAAAACTAGAATGTTCCCTCCCATAGTCAGGTGTCATGGTTTGTTTGTTTTTGTTTTTTTTTTAAGATTTTATTTATTTATTTGACAGAGATCACAAGCAGGCAGAGAGAGAGGAGAAAGCAGGCTCCCCGCGGAGCAGAGAGCCCGATGTGGGGCTCGATCCCAGGACCCTGGGATCATGACCTGAGCTGAAGGCAGAGGCTTGTAACCCACTGAGCCACCGAGGCGCCCCAGGTGTCATGGTTTTATCTCACATTCATTTCCTCATCAGGAACAAATGCCATTCAACACCCTTAAGGATAAACATGGGGCACCTGTAATGTTGCCCTCTAGGTAAGAAAGAGCAGGCTTCCAGCGTCCAGAGTTCTCAGAGTGAGGAAGGAGTGTGGGGTGGTACAAAGACTTGGTTTGAATTCTGGCTGTGCAGAGCCGAGGGATGCTGGGCAGTCTTCCCCTGTGCACACCAGAGTTCATGGTGACTTTTTCCCAGGGCTTCGTAAGGATTTGCTGAGCTTGTGGGCCTAAAGGCAGCTAGGGAACTGCCCAGCGCTCAGTCTAGGAGGGTCCACTGCCCACCACCTGCCCGTGATTTGTCAGCTCCTGTCCCACTGGGGACAGGAGTGACCACCCCACCTTCTGTGTTCTCCATGGCTGCACGAGCCCCTCAAAGGCTGGCGGCATGCTCTGTCTTGCAGGGCCTCATGCAGACTTAGGGTACAGAGAGCAATAACAGTGGGTGATAGCTCATTTCCTTGACTGCTTTCTCTATGCCTGGTCCTGATCTAAGGGTTGTATGCGCAGGAATTCAGTTTATCTTCACTACAATCCTCCGAGGCAGGTACTGTTATTGTCCCATTTTACAGATATGGTAACTGAGGCTCAGCAGGACTAAATCATTTGTTCAAGGTCACACAACTAGTACACAGTGGAGCCAGGATTTGGATCTGGAAAGGCAGGCTGGGGAGCCAACACACGCCAACCCCCCCAAGTGGAGCGCTGGGGCCACGTGAGTGGTGAACCCTGTGTGTAGGGAGTGCACAGTCGGGGGGCAGGCCGTGCTTCACTGAGTGTGCGGGCAGGGAGACCGGTTCACGGCACCCAGCGTGGCCAGGTTCCCTGTCCCTAAGCCCTGTCTCCGAGAGGAAGAGCTCTGTGGCCTCCAAAGGGACTAGAGAGGTGAAGACTGGCCCCTCAGGCCGGGCACAAGGTGCCCACAGGGAAAGCAGCAGAGGCAATGTGCAGTGGAGAAAGGAGGTGTGAGGGGCAGCGTGCCCTCCGGAGGGCACCCCGGGGGAGGCGGCACCAGCAGTGTGGCCCGAAGCCAGACTCGTGATTCAAACTCAGGTGCTGCAACAGACTGTACCCTCCCTGTGCCTGGACCTGTAAAATGGAAACAATAAAGGACCCACCTCTAGGGCCACTGAGAGAGTGAACCGGGGTCTTGGGTACCAAGAACGGTGCTTGGTAGGTCCACTGAGTGGGGCAGTGTTGGCACGAGTGTGTATGCGAGATGTTCCAACACGGGTGAGCCTGTGCATGTCTCTGGGTGCTATGTGTGCACTGTGTCTGTGCAAGAGTCTGAGTGTGTGTACATTTGGTGTGTGTGTTTAGGATGGATTTTAGGGTATACGTGTGAGCACGCATGTGTCAGGAGTACCTTTGAGTGTGAAGAGTGTGTGCATGAGTCTCAGCAGATGTGCACGCACAGAAATGGCATAATGCTATGTGTGCTGGGCTTGTGGGCCAGTGTGAGCCCCAGGTGCATACCACCATCCCTGGGGGACTCCACCCTCCAACATCCTTAACCAGGAACCAGTATTCTCATCGAGCAAGGCTTGGGGGCAGGACCCGGGGTCCCGATCCCAGCACTGTGGCTGGAGCATTTCCCTCCCTGCTCTGAGCCTCCATTCCAGAATCTATCTTCAGGACCATGGGGAGTGGTGGAGAATAGAGAACAGCCGAGCTCCCCTGCCTGCAGCTGGAGGAGAGCCAGTGGCTCGTGCTGGGCTCCCGTACACGGCTGCCACAGGTAGAAAGCTTCTGGGCCGGGCCCACGGGAGGCGGCCCTCTCCATCCCCACCGACAACTGTCAGAGGCTTCCTTCACCATGGTGCCCCTACTTGGTGGGCATGGGCACTGGGCTGGAGGGTGGACGGGGCTGTAGAGGGGCACAGGCTGGACTCTGGCATCACACAGATCTGCCGGGGGACCCCACACAAGTGGCTTCTCTGGGCCCAGCTCCACAGCTGTAAGACACGGTGCCCCCTCATACCTCGTAAGGCCACGCTGGCACAGATAAAGTGCTAGCACATGAGTACCAGCTCATGAAAAGTGTGTCCCTTTCGGGACACCTGGGTGGCTCAGTGGGTTAAGCAGCTGCCTTCGGCTCAGGTCATGATCCCAGCGTCCTGGGATCAAGTCCCACATCAGGCTCCTTGCTTGGTGGGGAGCCTGCTTCTCCCTCTGCCTCTGCCTGTGCGCTCTCTCTCTCTCTCTGACAAATAAATAAAATCTTTAAATTAAAAAAAAAAAAAAAGAAAGAAAAGTGTGTCCCTTTTCCCAGGCTCCAGGTCTCAACCCAAGGGTCCAAGCACATGGTACTGTCAAAATGGTAGGCCCACACACCGAAGGAACAATACACAGGAGCCGTTTGACAGAGACTCCGAGGGGGTGACCTATCTAGATGTTACCTTTGCACCCAGAGAGAAGAGAAGGCTCCAGGTGACAGTCCCTGGACACCCGCCCCCAGCCATACCACCGGTGTGTGCCCTGCTCACCTGTAGTGTGTCCCCAAAGGAGAGCTTGTGGATGACATGGGTCATGTCCGGGTTCTGTGGCTGAGCCGTGGCACTGTGTGTAGACACGTGGAAGTTGCCTGGGACCTGGGGGAGAGATTCGAGTTTCAGGAGTCTCGTTGGCTGCCCCAGAGGTAGGGGGCGGGTCTCCCCTGCTGGAGTCAGACAGATCTGGATTGGGATGGGATCCCAGCACGGTCCGAACCATGGCACTTTGGAAGAGTTACTGTTCTTCTCTGAGCCTCAGGTGGCTTGTCTGTAGAATGGGGGCTGGAACAGAAACTACCCAAGGGGGCTGCCGGGATTTGGGGGTGAGAGAACACAGCTAGGCACCTGGTGCAGGCCAGGGCTCAAAATGTCAGCTGTCCACTGGCCACTCCATGGCTGTTGGCTGCATAGTGGGTTGAACCCGCAGCCCCATGGACCAACTAAAGCTCCTCAAAATGCAAGTCAACACTATTACTCACCCACATTTGCCCCACCACCCCAGACTGGGGGATCCTTGAAGGCAGGACTGCGGTGGTCTCCTTTCCTCCCTGGGCCTTAATGTCCTGGCACAGCCCAGGAGAGGGATGGTCCTGTGACAATCCTGTGGATTCTCTTTCAAAGGATTTCCTTCAAAGGTCCCCTCCTCTACCAAGCTGCTCAGGCCAAACCCTTGGTGTCATCTTGGCCTCCTGTCTTTCTCTCACACCTGACCTCCCCACCAGGAAAGGCTGTCCACTCCACACTCACAATGCCTAGTTCCTGCCCTTCTCAGGTCCCCACTGCTTCCCTAGACCACACAGTGGGGGCAGCCTCCCCACTGGGCTCCCGGCTTGAGCCCTCAGCACCCCCAGGCCTTCCCCCGACAGCAGCCAGGGGGTCCTTTTGAACCCTCTATCTGATTGTGTCACTTCTCTGCTCACATCTTTCTCTGCGTACTCCCCCTGGCCGTGCTAGCCTCCCTGTGGCACCAGGATCCATGCCAGTGTGGTGCCACCTCGGTCCCTTGTGCCTACGACTCCTTCCTGGAACTCTCTTTGACACGGCTCTCCCTTGCCTCCCTCAGGCCTCTGCTCAGGGAGCCTCCCCAACACCCGTCCCCAAAACCCTTGGTCTGCAAAAGCACTCAGCAGCTCCTACCACCCGATCTCTATCTTGTTCTATTCTATTTCCTCACCGGAGAAGGCTGGCTCCAAGCCGGTGGGGAGCTATATCTGATTTGATCTGCACTCCCTGACCCTGGCAGATGCTCACAGAATAGGTACTGGATGAATGAACAAATTAAGAATGGCACTAATTCTTAAACTAGCATTTTTGATTTTGACATTTGACCTCTGGTAATTCCAATTTTACAAAAAAGAAAACTGAGGCTCAGAGCAGTGAAGAGGGCGTGTCAAGAGCTGTGGTTTGAACTCATAGCTGCTGGACTCCAGACTCGGCACACTGAAGCAGGATGGGACTCTCCCTCCCACCACGTACCTTGGCAGCCCTGGGATGATGGCCACATGCAGCCATCCCTTGGGACATGCTGGGTTTGGGAAAATGGCCCAGACAAAAGCCTGGAACAGAAAATGAGACTGCACAACCCACACTGGACCAGAGGGCTGTACAGACTGTGGGGACCATGGGGTGGGCTCCCAATTCAGTTGGGAGTGTTCAGAGGGGGCATCTCAGCAGAAAGGACACTCCTGTGCTAATGAGTCCGCATTACTGGGGAACAGCTGGAAAAGCATGTAGGCAGATGGAACAGCATGAACAAGTACAGAGGTCAGAAACTGCCCAACCCAGTCGGTGTGCATCTATAAAGAACTAGAGGAGTTTGGTACTACTGAACCCGGCATAAGAGAACAGCCCGCAGTGGGTGGTAGCATCAGGAAACAAAGAGTCATTAAAGGGAGAAGGGGCTGCTCAGCAAGTGCCATGTTGAAAAACAGTTTATTTTATCCCAGTTCAACAAAGGTTTGGTAAGCTATATTAGAGGGAGGAGTATGTATTATAGCTTCTGGCTTAGCAGCAGTCCATCAAAGCCTGCTTATTTTGTAAGCATGCCTGTTTCAAACACAAAGCTGTAGGCTTCTAGAGATCTTCCTGTCTTCACGAGGGCCTGAGCTTTGTGGACTGACCTGGAAGGTACCAGGCTAACAGGGCATGGCCCAGCCTCAGCTCACAGGTGAGGTTGCAGTAGTGTCTGGGATGTGGGCTTCAGGAGCAGTGACCCATGGTAGAGTAGCAGCTGGGTTCTACACTCCAGTCCAGCCCGCCCCCAAGCTGGGGTGCCTTGGGCAAGGACGGTAACCTCCCCATGCCTCAGTTTCCCCACTGGCAAAATGGAGATGATGACCACAAAGGGTTACAGAGAGAATTAAAGGAGGGGAGAGTGCAAAGCCAATGGTAATGGCTATTGGTTTGGATTCTTAGAATGAACATGTTCATCAACAGAACAAGGACCCAAGAACAGAAGGACCCTCCGGGAACTCAGAACAGCATGTACACAGGGAGGGCATGGGGAAAAGCCCACTGTATCTCAGAACTATTTCTTAACTTCATTTTTACTTATATAAATAGTTAACTATACACATTTGTATTATAAAAAATTCACAGGGACGCCTGGGTGGCTCAGCCAGTTAAGCATCTGCCTTCAGCTCAGGTCATGATCTCAGGGTCCTGGGATCGAGTCTCACGTTGGGTTCCCTGCTCAGTGGCGAGTCTGCTCTCCCTGTGCCTGCACCTCCCCCTGCTTGTGCTTGATCTCTCTCTTTCTCTCTCTGACAAATAAATAAAATCTTAAAAATTCACATGATCAAGTGACGATTATAGGCCCCCTTGTCTACCACCTCCTGAAGTAAGAAACCAACAGCGTCAGGCATGGGTCCTTTGGCGTTTTTCCATGCAGTGACATGGGCTGCCAGCGGGCAGAGTTCAGAATGGGGTTTGGAGTTTGGGCCTGAGGCTCCCAGAGTTAAGTGAGGCTGGGAGGCTGGCTCTGGAGCATCTGCCACCCGCTGCCTCCCCGCGAGGCTGTGACTCAGTGACCCGCTCCCCCTCCTCAAGGAATCCATCACAGGTGGCTGACTCATGCCAGCACACGCTGCGCTGAAGAAAGAAAAGACGACGCTTTTAGAGCCTGTGACTTAGGAACCTACGTCAGTGTCTCTGATAGATTTTAGAAACCTATAGATGGAGCCAGGCCCCAAACCCAGGCCCCTCCTGCCCTCCTCCTGGGGGCTGGGTGATTCAGCGAGGAGTCTGGGCTGCTGGGGGCTGCCAGTGCAGCTTGGAACATGTGATCTTGGACGTCTGACTGCTGGCCGACCTCCTGATGGACAGATAAGAAGGCCATGGGGCAAGTGCAAGCTGGATGCTGGGAGATAAAGGGGTGGGCGCCAGCTGTGAACCTCGCCCGTCATCAGGGCACACTGTGGCGGCTGGCTTTCTTGTCGAGCACCCTCTGTCTGAGCGCTCCTAGGAGGCATGCACCCGGAACAAGGGAGAGTGGGGAGTTTCCACTCCTTGCAAGGGGACAAGGACAGAGGGTGACCTCAGCTGTGACCTGGAGTGAATGGACATAGTGGTCATAGCTCAAGATGCTGGCATAGCTCAAGATGCTGGCTTGACCAAGATGCTGGCAAGGAGAAGCAACAAGGAGACAGGGGACGCAGGGAGAGAGCAGGGCCCTGGTACCAGGCTGCCTGGGTTCAAATTCTACTTAAGTCCTTGTGCCTTGTTGTCCTCAGAGCTGTTATGAGGACTAAATAGACTAATCTGGGAAAGTGACAGGTAGGAACCCAATAGGGGACAGCCATAAGGCAAGGGCTGCCGTGGCGCTTTCCTAGAATCCCCAGCCTGCCCTGACCAGAGAAGAGCCATTTCTTGAACAACATCCATGCACATTTTATAAGCACACTTGTACCCAGGTGACAGTGGGCACCAGCTGGTGAAATCACGGATGCTCCCACTAACGGAAGACAAGGCAGGTCAGGGAAGGGGCACCAACGTGTGTCCCTTTTCCAAGGTGTTAAGTGCTTTGTATTTTAATTTGTTCATGTCTTACAACCTGTGAGGGCAGTACTAGTATCCCCATTTTACAGATGAGGACACTGAGGCTCAAAGAGGCTCAACTGCCCAGCGTCATTCCATCCGTGAGCCCTGTAGCCAGGGCTCTTGACCCCAGGTCTGTCTGACCACAAAAAGCAAGTCCCACTTCACCCAGAGCCAGCCAGGGGCCCCACCACAGCCTGTCTGAGGGGAGGTGACTGCAGCCATGGGCACGACTGCCAAGGGGAGGAGGGTATGGTGCTGGGCTAGCTCCTGGGTGGTGGTCCTGCTTCTCTTGTGTCCACCCCAGGCTGGGGGCCGACAGGGTCCCTTCTTTGCTCGTTGTTGGGGGCACAAATATTTGTTTAAGCCGGATGATCATACCCCCAAGGGGAGGCCCCCACAATTGAGAGCTGTGTGTGTACATCTGCTCATCTTCAACCGTCAACTCTCAGATAGGCCTTCCCTTTGCCCCTATCTCAGCGGGGTTCCTCTCTCTCTCCCCACCAGAGCACCCCTTCATCTCCCTGCTCTTCAACACTGGAGTGTACCAGACATCAGTCCTCAAACCACACTGGCCTCAAGACCTTGGGTTTCTGGGGCGCCTAGGTGGCTCGGTTGTTAAGTGTCGGCCTTCAGCTCGGGTAATGACCCCAGGGTCCTGGGATCGAGCTCCGCATGGGGGTTATCTGCTCAGGGGGTAGCCTGCTTCTCCCTCTCCCTCTCTCACTCTCCCTGTGTGGGCTTTCTTGCTCTGCCTCTCTTTCTCAAAATAAATAAAATCTTAAAAAAAAAAAAAAAAAGACTTTGGGTGCTTATATTTTGGTGCTATGGACCCTTTGCCAACATCCTCTCTTCACTGATGACTCCCACATTCACATTCCAGCTCAGAACAATCTCCTGAACCATACCTCTGACCCCAAATGAAACATATCCAAAACCAAACAACCGCTTCCCAGCCCTACCACCCATAGAATCCATGCGTGCCCAAGCCTCTGTATCTAGAAAATGGGACCTCCTGGTTGTCCAGACAAAAACTAAGAGGTGGTTCTGATTCCACTCTTGCCCTCACCACCCACATCCAACTGATCAGTAAGTCTTGTTGACTCCACGTCTCTGATCGGATCACTTCTCTCCAATTCGGCTGCACAACCATGGACCGTGACCTCCACTCTTGGCCCCTTTACTTCCCCCCCCCACAGCTGTCACGGTGAGCTTTCTGAAGTTTCGCTGTCCAGCAGAGCTTTCTCTGATGATAAAGATGGTATATAGCACTAATACGGTAGCCACTAGTCTCTCTTAGTAAAGTCCTTGAAATGGGACTAGTGAGACCGATAGACGGAATTTTTCACTTTATTTAATTTTAATGAATTTAAATTTAAATAGCCCCACCCGGCTAATGGCTACCATATTGGATAGTATAGTTCTAAGCCACAAATCTGATCACATTGCTTTCCTGCTTACAACTCTCCCATGGCTTCCCATCACCACCACCATAAAATCCAAATCAGGGAGCACAGCGTGGACCCTGTGACTTCATTTAACCCCTAAAATGTGGCATAAGTAACCTTCTCTGCTTTTACACTGCAGAGAGCCCTGAGCTCTTATGGATAAAGGCCACTCTGCCAGAAAGAACACACACAGAGGCCACATGGAGAGGAGAGTCCCCGAGACTATGTGGGGAGAGACAGTTCCTGTAACACCAGTGTCCTAGCCCAGCCCAGCCTTGTAGCCACCCGGCAGGAACTGTGGGAAGGGAGGGCACCTGCCCTGTCTAAAGGGGCAGCTGCCCCTTGGATCCAGATGGAAGTTGCCAATGGGATGTGGGCCCAGTGTGGCTAGAGCCTCCGACTTTGAAAAGGCAGAAGTCTGGACTCCCAATCTTTAGATACTGGCTCTGACGTGTCTGAACGCTGGATAGGACAAACATAGCTTGTCTTTGGGCTGGGTGTGGCCAGGGAGTTCGCAACGTCTGATTCAGATGTCAGGGACCAGAGGCAGGTGTTCTGACAGAGGCTACAAGAGGGCAAGCAGAAGCCAGGAGCGGCCAGTGGCTCAGTCTGGCTGGGACTGGGAAGGGGAACTATGGAACATGGGACAGAGCTGTGTGATCTTGGGCAAGACACTCAGCCTCTCTGGGTCCTGTCTCAGTTTCCTCATCTGTAACATGCAGCCACCTCACAGGGTTATTGAGAGGCCCCCCTGTGATAATACGTAAGAGGAGCTGGAAAGGGAGCAGCGCGTGTGGGACAACTTCTGCCAGTTCCCGCTGGGCTTCCCCGGCACGCCCACATGCACTTGCTCACATCCTTGACTCAGGATCTCAAGTTCCTGGTTCTAGCAATAAAACAACAGTAATGCCTGAGTGGTCCTTTGGGGCCTACCAGGTACTTTCAAACCACGCCACTTTCCCCGCTCCCCTGCTTCCTTCCTCATCACAGTACCTACCACCCGCCCACTGAAATGCTTCTACATTTATATATTGTCTGTCTCGCTCCACCAGCGAAGGAATTCCAGTCCATTCTACCTATTCTGGGCAGCCCCAGAGCCGAAAGCCTACCCTCGAACACAGAAGATGTCCCATAAATGTTTTTTGAATGAATGTGTAATAGCTCATTTCATCCTCTTACAAACTTTGTGAACTGGGTGGTATGATTCTATTATTACCATCATCACATCCTCCCCCTAAAGATGGCTAGGATGGGTGCAGTGAGGGGCGCCTGGGTGGCTCAGCTGGTTAAGCATCTGGCTTCGGCTCAGGTTGTAATCCCGTGGTCCTGGGATCAAGTCCCACATCAGGCTCCTTGCTCAGCAGGGAGCCTCCTTCTCCCCTGCCTGCTGTTTCCCCCTGTTTGTGCTTGCTCTCTGTCTCTCTCTTGCCCGCTCTCTCTGTGTCAGATAAATAAATAAAATCTTTAAAAGAAAAAGAAAAAGGTGGGTGCGGTGACTTGGAGGGTACTGGTTGGCCAAGAGGGGAAGTGCTGGGACACACGCTCACCATGGCCTTCTCACCATCTACTGCCTTCCCTGTTGGGAAGAAGAGAAGCCCCTTCCTGAACCAGCGGGCAGGGGCTCCATGCCTCGGGAAACCTGGAACCCCCACCCAGATTCTCAGCAGGAAACGCCTGGGACCCTGACGCTGGTTAGGCTCTGCCTGGGGGACGGGGCGGTGGCGGGGGCAAGGGAGCGCACATCTCTACCACCTGGTTCCTGGGAGGAAGGGACAGGGAGCGGGTCAAAGGGGCCCACGCAGGGTCTCCATACCTTGTTGATGCTGAACTGCCCCTCAAAGCGGCAGCCGGCCCCGTTGTTCAGCGGGATCTTCATAGAGTTGTCAATGTGCCCCACCTCATGCCTGCCCATCTCATCTTGTATGTCCAGCCCGACCACTGCAGGGGACAAGGGGAGGAGAGAGTCACAAATGCCCATAGCAGTGGGGGTGGGGCCAGCCCTCTCCTCCCTGGATGCCCGCCCCCCATCTACTCCTTGGACATGGGGGTCCCAAGCCATCTAGGTGTTCACAGTCTGGGGCCCAGAGCTGCAGAGAGGAAGGCTGCTGACAGAGGAGGAAAAGAAGGGTGATGGCTGGACTAAAAGGGAACAAGCACACAAGGATCCATCCCTGTCGCCGCCTGAGGCTGCAGAGGAAGAGGGGAAAGAGCTGGGGTGGGGGGGTAGCAGCTAATGGCGCAGGGGATGGAGGACCACAGGCTGCAGGGGTGACTACTCTGCTAAATACAAGGCTACAGAGAGAAGCAGAGGGTAGAGGTTCAAAGGCTGTCTGAATCCTGGCCCGCCTTTTACCCGCTGTGCAACCCTGGCCAAGGCACATAACCCTGATGCCTGTTTCTCTGGAAAATGGGGGTGATAATGACCTTCCTTGGAGAATTACACAGATCGAATGATGAATGGCGGCACCTAAAGGGTTTCAGTCTCTGGATTTGTTGGGCAAACAGGTCCAGGCAGTCATTCATTGGCTTCACTCATCATTCATTCACTCACATCTTCTTTTACCCAATGTCTATTCTTGAAGGCCCTGCCCTCCTGGAGCTCGGGCGCTTTTCTGGGTTGTTCAGTACAGCGAATGGGAAACCTGGGGCCCAGCAGTTCTGGTCCTTGCCTCCAGTGTGACTTTCCATCTGTGACTCAGCTTCCCAATCTGTAAAACGGGCAGGCCCACGCCAACTGCATTCCCTGAGATGGTCTAAGTGGCATGGGTTTGTAAACCACGAAAACGCAGAAAATTCCCTGGAAGAAGCACTTGAAAGGAGGCTGCAACCCAGAGGAAGAGCAGCTGGAAGCAATTTTATGTGAGCCAAGCCTAGAAGGGAAACATGGGAACGACTGTATTCCTCAGTGGAGATGGGGAAGCAAGTAAGGGCCCATCCATAGAAAGAAATGTGATGTAGTCACTAAAAATGATGCTCATGGGTCTGTAGTATATGGGAAATTCTGACGCCGTAATGTTTGATTTAAAAGAAATGCAAACAGGTCTCTGTTTGACTCAGCAGCTCCGCCTTTAGGAGCCCGTACTCCAGACACACACATGTCCAGACGTGTGTGCAAAGGCTGCTCTGGGCAACTTTATTTGAAATTGTGACCACTGGAGGCAGCCCAGCTGCTCTCAACAACTGGTCGACGGAAGAGCCCCTTCCGGAATGCTGGGCAGCAGGTACATGGACGGGGCATCTACACATGGGGCGAGGTGGCTCAGAGCAGCCAGTGACTAAGAACTTCAGCTCTGGGGCTGCCACTTTCTGTGGTTCCTGGCTCTGCCCATTCCCAGCTGTGGGACCTTGAGCAAGTCGCCTAACCTTCCTGTGCCTCAGCTTCCTCCTCTACCCTAAGCGTGTGAGGATTAAAAAAATTAAAAAGGCACTTACTATGTGCTAGACACCCTTGTAAGTGCTTTTTGTATAAGAACGTAACATCTAAGCATCCCTGTGGGGGAGATATTATCAGACCCATTCTCTACTGGGGACACTAAAGCACAGAGAGGCTAAGTAACTTGCCTGAGATCCCACAGCTAAGAAACAGAGTTTCAATCCAGAGGCCACACCCTTTGGCCACTCGGCTAAAGCACCTCTCGTATTTATGCACTAGCACAGCCAAAGAATTCAGGACAGAGACTGGATTGGAGTAGGAGCAGAATAAATGGCAACTGTGGTTATCATCTTACTAATATGATGAGTAATATAAGAACAGCTCCAAGATATTAGCAGAAAAAAAAAACCAAGAAACCCCAGAAAGGTCCCGTGTAGTTGAGTCCCAGTTAAGTAAAAAGAAAAAAGAACAAAAAAAAAACAAAAACCAAAAACCAAAAAACATCCCCACCTAAACATGATACAGGTTTGCAGACAGACAGACAGACAGACACACACACACACACACACACACACACACACACACAGAGGGGTGGGAAAGGAGTCCCAACTATTAGCAGAAGCTTCTTCTGGGGTAGATGGCATCCCAGGGAATACGTATTTCTTTTACTTTTTTCTTTATACATTTTTGTATTTTGAACATGATTTTTTTAAAGGCAAAAATATATTCCTGTAGTAGTTCATGATAAAATATTACTTCTTAAAGCAGGATATGAAATTGCACAGGCAGCGTGATCTCAGCCATGTTTAGAAACGCAGAGAAAGGAAGGCTAACGGGATGGAATGGCGTCAAATGTCAAGTGACGCTGCCGTTGGGGGAGGAATTACGGATTTCTTCTCTCTGCTGCTCCGGATTTTCCAAAGGTACAATGATGAGCGTGCATTTTTTTTCTCTAATGAAAATGTGAAGTTCTACTTTTAAAGAGAAGCCAGGGTGCGGGGCTCAAGCAGGAGCCTCCTGGGTTCAGCTTACGGCCCCGCAGAGCAGCGGGCGCAGTGGGTGGACGCAGCCTGAAGCTTGAGGTTGCCTGGCCCCTCCTGGGCCACGGCCCGTCACTGGGCTGGAGCCTGGAACCACATCCCTTCCCTCCCCTGCCCTGCTCATCCCAGTCCTCTGGCCTAAGAATTTCCTTGTTCCAGAGACCGGACCAACTCCTGAATGAGAAGCTGCCAGATGAATTATTTTTCTAAGAGAAAGAGAAAAAAATAAAAATAAAACTGACCAATTTCAACAGGTTCCCTGGCTCGGGGCCCACCGTGGCTTCAAAACTGTGATGTAATTCTCACCAAAAGCAATAACAGAACTGAATCTCTCCCTATATCTGCCCACAGACACACCCGTTGTTCTGTCCTTCAGGAGGAAGGGAGTGGGCGGGAGAAGGGCCCGCATCGGGTTATGTGCCAGGCTGGGGCAAAGGGACAGTAGAACCCCAGCCCAGGAGGGGACACCCAGTCCACTTGATAAGTTTGGAAACCGGCTCATCAGACCCTCCCAGAAACCCCAGGCAATAGACAGCACTAAACCCATTTTTACAGAAGAGGAAACAGGCTCAGAGAGGTTACACCGTCGCCAGGGTCACACAGTCTTAGTGGGCAAAAGAGCCAGATTCTGACTCCAAACCAGATCTCCAATGAGTTTTGTTCTATACCTAGTAATTCATGGTCTTGATTAAAACAAATCAAACAGAGCATGAAGTGAAAAACCAAGCTTCCTGACAGCTGCTAATAGCTCAGACCTGCATCCTTCTCCAGGTGATTGATCTTGGTTGGTGGTAGGTCTCCTTGCCCCAAGATGCTCGAGAAGTTATGTGACCCCCCCCACCACCTCCACCACACATCACCCTGCAGACTCTAGCCAGGGATATGGGTAATAACAGCCGGCCTCCCCCCGACTGCCACTGGGTAGGATAAACTGTGGCATATGCCACGGCTCCCCATGAAATCAGGTTGTGATTAGCCCTCCCGTGAACACACATCTCTGCTTGTCCTCTCACATCCCCCACACCCTTCCCCTTCCTCGGAGAGCCCTCTCTCAATAACTCACTTGCAGAAAATCTCTGGGCTCTGACTCTTGGGAACCTGAGGTGAGAGACAGCCCCCACCAGCACATCAACAGGGCTACTCTCCAGGGGTAATCCCCATTAGCATTTTCATGGACTTTGTATTCCAGAAAACCTCCAAATGCATGCAGAGTTGATTACATTCACCTGTCTAAAAAAGAGTAAGGAGAATCTTATGCTACCTGCTATTTGTAGCTTGCCCTGTTTGCTGACCCATCCTGGTCATCTTGTCATTTCTGCATACCCGGCTCTGCCTAACAGAGGGCTCTTGCTGGAGCAGAGGGCTGTCGGGAATACTCACATTCGCAGTGCAAATTGGGTAGGCTGATGTTCAGGCTGACGTCAATTTTGCCCCCACTGTCCTTGTCCGGGTCATCAACGTAGAGCTCATTCACGCTAAGGGAGACAAGTACAGAAGCCTTTGTTGAGGTGGGGCCACATCCCAGCTGCAGGGGCAAGCCAGGGGCCCCTTTCCTTGGTGACCACTGTGCAATTAACTAGAACTCCCATCTCGGGGAAGCATGTGCCTGCTCAGGCACAGGGGATCGGGGCTCCCATCTGGAGGGCCCTCTCCAGATGCTGGCCTTACCACTTAGAGGGAGGGGGATGGGGGAGTGGTAAAGGCACAGCTTTCAGAGTCAGACACATTCAAGTTCTAATCCTGGCTCTGCCAGTCTTTCTATGTGAACTTGGCAGGTAACGTCACCTCCGTGAACCCATCTGTTCAATGGGACACCACCACTCGCAATTAATGGGGTGTCTGAACATTTGAGAAATAGAAGTCTTACTAGGCGTCAGGACCCAGCACCACCGGGCACATGGTACCTTACTCCCTACTCTCTTGGGCCCCCACCCACTCAGCTGGGGAAGGGGAATTCCCTGGGTGGTCACGCTCAGCGTCCAGTGCTCATAAAGCCCTAGGGTGAGCACGGGGTCTGAGACACGACTAATCAGTGTTCTGTGGCTGCTGTACCAAATGTTCACAAAGCTGGTGGCTTTAAAACAACACACACTTATTCTCTTGCCCTCCTGTAGGTCAGAAGTATAACACGGGTATGGGGCTGTGCTCCTTCTGGAGGTTCCAGAATCCTTCATCTTGCCTTTCTCAGTTTCTAGAGGCTGCCAAGGCATCTGCTTTTGGCACAGGTCCTGATCCCAGGGTCCTGGGATTGAGCCCCGGCATCGGTCTGCCTGCTCAGCAGAAAGCCTACTTCTCCCTCTCCCACTCCCCCTGCTTATAGTACCTCTCTCACTGCCTCTCTCTCTGTCAAATAAATAAATAAAAATCTTTAAAAAAAAGAAACAGTGGGCTCAAAGAGTCAACCTGGGGCTTGTTTCCTTGTGGGAGTCACAAGAATCTTCCTGCAGACAAAAGAGTGACAGATTGCTGGGGCTCCAGCCCATTAAACCAGGAAAGTCCCAGCTGGGCCTATGTGCATTCATGTTATCCCACCTGTTCCTGTGAAATGTCCTGATCTGCATTTTAGAACCAGGAAACAAGCTCAGAGAGGGTGAGTCCCATCTCCAAGGTCACACAGCAGGAAATGGCAGAGGTAAAATCCCAACCCGGGTCTGCTTTCTGCCTGAGCCCCAGGCTTTCCAGGGGCCTATGCTATCTCCCCTGCTCTGGCTCTCAACTGCTAAGGTCAAGGGCAAAAAAGGCGGGGGAGGAGGGCTGGCTCTCTGAGGCCACACACAGGGTGTGGGGAGGGAAGATAGGAGACGGTGCTTGGCAGGCTCATAGAGTTGGCCCCTATCAGGGAACAAAAAGAACAAATGAGCTAGTGGGAGAGGAGCAAGCGGGAGCACTGGAGGTATGGGGGCAGGGGGAGAATGGCTATCTCCACAGCCCAACTCTCCTCCTCAGCCTGCAGGGCCCTATTTCTACCCCAGCCTTGATTTGCAACTCCAAAGGGCTACTGAGTGATGAGACTGCTGGGTGATTAACAGACCCTCACCAAAGACAGGAGACCCTGCTTCCCTTCCCAAACAAGCAAGAGTTTTCCTTGAAGCCACTCACCTGCCCACCTACGAGGCGGGATCTCAGCACATCACTGAGGGATTGTGGGATGATGTCACCCCTGGCAATCCTCTGGAGGTGACCTCAGTGCAGAGAGGTGAATCCCAGGTGTGGCACCAAGGTGAGCTCACCCTCGAGGCCCCAGGGGGCCTTTCCCAGCTCACAGAGCCCAGGCTCCCTAGTGCCATCTAGAATAAAGGGGCTGAGGTGCTCGGGAAGAGACAGAGAGCCTGCCTGCTGGCCTGCAGCGCTGAGGCCGGTCTGGTTATGCAAGGCCAGAACCCGCTGCTCCCAGGTGCCTTCCTCAAAGGCCCTGGGCTGCAACATAAATGCACTTCCATCACCTGTGCCAGCTACCCACGAAGCCCAGACTGCCACCTTCTGAATTCGAGGCAGATGCTCCAGGGCTGTTGGCCTCCTGCTACCCCCAGGCAGCGCTGCAAGCCTGCCCAGAGCCTGCCACCTGCTGATGCCTGCCAAGGCTAGCTAACTTTAATGGCTGGGGCTGGGACTGAATGGATTATTTTTTTAAAAAAATGTATCTATCTATCTATCGATTTATTTATTTAAGTGGGGGGAGGGACAGGGGCAGAGAGAGACAGAATCTCAGGCAGACTCCACTGAGCATGGAGCCTGACATGGGGCTCGATCCCATGATCCAGAGATCATGACCTGAGCCAAAATCAACAGCCGGGTGCTTAACCAATGAAGCCACCCAGACACCCGTCAGGCTGAACGGACAGCCAGAAGTCAAGTTACCTGGAGGGGCAATAAAACTTTTTGTCGATTTATTGCTGTCTTGGGAACCCATGGGCCTGATTTCTCCTGTCGCTAGCAAGGGTGATGAGAAGACAGAGCCAGGAGGCAGACGGATCTGGGCTCACCTCCTGGCTCCACCGCTAAGAAGCTGGGGAACCTGGGACAAGATGCTTCACCCTTCTGAGCCTCGTTTCCTTAATTGTAAAACTGGGAAAGCTTTCTATGAAGTCTGAAGACAGGCAAAATTAATCTCCGGTGATAAAAGTCAACATAGCGTGGTGGTGCTGGTGGGAGATGCTGACTGGGAGGGGGCACAAGGGAAGCTTCCAGCTGGTGGATAGGTGTTGTCTTGATGGGATGTTGGTGACACGGGTGTGAGCCCAGGCAAACAGTCATCAAGATCTCACCTTTAAGATCTGTGCGCTTTGCTGTTCCTAAGTTACCTACACCTCTCAAAAGAAGGAAAGAAAACCAGGAGGGAAGGGAGGGAGAAGAGGAAGAAAGAAGAGAGAAAGAACAAACAAGGGGTCAGGATTCGGGCTACTTCCCAGGGCTGTGAGCAATAAAGCTACAGGCCGCCCCAAGACGGGGGTGTGTATGGTACTCACTTCTCTGAGGGCCTTGCACAGGACTTTCTTGGTAAAGAGCATAAAGCATCATGGTGAGTCCAGACTCCCAGGGTTCAAATCCTGGCTCTGCCGCCTACTAGCCAACTGACCTTAGGCAAGGGGCTTTGCCTCTACCAGCCTCAGTTTTCCCAGATGTAATACGGGGACAATCACGGACAGGCACAATCTTACTCAACTGTGAGTGCTCGATAAGAAAGCATCCCCTACTTTTATTGTTCTCACAAATATCAATGTTTACCAAGTTGGTAATAACAGGTATCCACCTCGCAGCACTGTGGTAAGGACTGTGCTGAGGGGCCCACAGCTGGCGTATTACATCAAGAACACACTGATTATAACCTGCTGAACCAGGGGCCACAAGCCACCCACATGGTACTGCCAGGTAGCTCCCTCGGCACCCGAGCTCCCACTTTGGGGAAGTGAAACCCACAGGGTCATTTTGATTGAAGGCACAGTTTCAATCTACCCACACAAAGGAAGAAAGAGTCCCAAGATTTCTGACTTACAGCAACCAGGATTGGGGATGCGTATGCCGGGCCAGGGGGCGGGCAGGCGTGAGCAGGAGACAGAGAGTGGGGTAGCGAGCACTTACTACTTATAAGATGATTGGGGCAGAGGTTGAGGTCACCAACTCTCCTCCCGCCTTAACGCTAAGCAGTTATTGGAAAAGGTGCCCCGGGAAAATAAAAGCGGGAACTCATGGCGGGCATCCTCAACTCAAAAGCCCTTATCTCAGTGTCCAGACTCTGAGTGTTATCACGCTGTAAAAGGCCTAGGCAGCAACCCAGGAAAACAAAGTTTGTGCTCTTCCAAAGCTGCTTTGCTCATCACAAGGATTAGTGTGTTAATGGACGGAAGGTGCTTCACAGCCCCAGTATATTCTACGGCCCATATAAGAAGTGGCTTTGCTTATAACTAATCAAAGGTACTCCAGTTCTGAGCAGCCAGCTGGTGCCAAGCACTATGCCGGGGCTTTCACATGTGGTATCTCAGTTAATAGCCACAGCAAGACAATGTTTAGTGGGGTCACCGTTCTCTTCTCACAAGGATGAAACTGGGCTTAGAGGAAGATAGACAAAAGCCACGGGAGCCCACAGCTCTTTCCATTTTATTAAACTGGATGGGGCATGGAATCAATGAAAAACCGAGACAAGTGTCCCCCAGCAGACCTGTGATGCAGGTGTCATCATCTTTCTGATAACCTTCAGAAGCCCACCCCATCTCCACCCATGGCCCAAGTACCCACAGGGCATGGAGGTGTGATGGGACCGTTCCCTCCCACAAGCCTCCCTCGGTCACCTCCATCTGCCACACCCTGGTGGGCTCTGCCGCATATGACTTTCCAGCCAACCTGGACAAGGAGCAGAGAGCACAAGATCACTACGTCTGCAGAATGAACGGGAAAGGTAAGTAACATGTGCGGGCAGAGGAGAGGGGCACGCATCCCAGTTGGGGGACACCGCACAGCATCAGGGAGCTGGGTGGCTTGCGTGGGGGTCAGTGAGCGGCGGCCATGTAGGGAGAGAAAGAGAGGGACTAGGGAGGTGTACGGGTGGGGGAGCACAGTGGAATGTAACCAAGGGCCCTGAAATTCTAGGCTGAGGCGTGAGTCCGATGACATCTATGGAAAACAATTTTATTTGCTTTTAGAAGAGCACTTGAATAGTTCGGATTCCTGCCCAAAGTCGCTGACCTCCGTGCTTCATAATTTGATTTAATGGAAACTTACACAGCAGTGAGGCCCACAGAAGGGCCTGGGCTGGAGGGGGAGGGATGTACGTTATGTAAGCAAGCTCTCCAGGACCTTCTTTTAAATCCTGACCATTCCAGGTATAAATAAGTATTCCTACCTATGCCCTACCAGGTGGGGGGCCAAAAAAATCCCTTCTCGGCCACCAAGTCTGGCCCCCACCCTCTTTTCCACCGCCATCGCCCAGTCCTCTCCCTGGGGCCTTGGCCATCAGGGTCACCCTGCCCCCAGTTCACCTTCACAAGAGGTGATCGTGCTATAGCATGAACCTGGCCCTGTCACTCCATGCTCGGAAGCCTTCGGGCCCGCCAGTGCTCCCTTACACGCCAGCCCTGGGTCTCTCTACCTGGCTCTAGGGCCCAACGCAGGCCTCAGAGTGGGTAACCCAGGCTCTGTGGGAGATGGCCAGGTTCTCCTCCTGGTTAAGCTCCTGGCCTTCCCACTCGGGGCCTGCAACGGAGCACATAAGGACACAGTTCAGGGTAACTCCAAGTTCCCACTAGGTGGACAATGGCTTCCTGGAGTCCCAGCTGCCTGCTCAGCCATCTTACCCTGGAAGGGTGTATTCAAGTCTTCCAGTCAAACACTCTGATCAAAAGGCAGCAGCCCCCATGCACCTGGTGGGGGTGGGGGGACACAAAATGCTCTGGGGAGGGAAGGGTGGTATGACAGGGCAGGGGTGCCAAGGCTGGGCTTGACTCTGGCTGCACCAACCCCACTGTGGCCTGAGCCACCTGGGCCCTCAGTTTCCCCAGCTGTACAGTGGGGCTAAGGCTAACAGGAGAACCTCCCTCAAGGGATTCTGTGTTGATTAGATGAGATGATCGCTGTGAAGTGCTAACCCAGGTGGTTGGTGGGCATGTCGTAATTAGAAAGTATAACACACTGTATTATACTATAAACTGTCAGTGGAGAGTTCCAGTTGCCACATCTTATTTATAAATGCCCCTGGGGTTAATAATTAAGAGCAGCCAAGCCTGGGCAGTCAAAGCCTGGAATATTTTGCAGCCATGTTGTCTGGGTGGGGGGGGCGGGCATTGCTCCCACTAGAAACCTGAAGCTGCAGAGCACCCTATGGGGCCACGTTCCCAAGGGTAATTAATGGCCTGTCTAAACCCAGGTTAAAGTCCAACCACCCAAACAAACAGGCCTCCTTCCTACCGGGCTAGGCTAGAATAGTGTCTTATGTCACTGATAACCACAGGTCGGGGTTGGAGCAATGTTGATCCTACCAGCAGTGACCTCATTTCCTCGGGATACAATCTCATGGTGGCGGGGGGAGCTGACACACTGTGGTCACAAAACTGCCAGGGAGGGCCAGCCATTCATTAAAGAACGGTGACCTTCATTTCTTCCCAAACTGGCAGGCCTTCCCAGGGGTCAGAGAATCTTCTGACCCCAGGAAGACCAGAACAATCCTCCCTCTGGACTTTTCGTGGAGTCCTCAGTGCTCACCCCTACAGACTCCTTTTGGGCGCTTCTGCACCGTGGTCACGTGGCAGCAGGGGGAGAAGGGGCACTGGGGTCCCTGCAGCATCACAGTTGGGCCTTCCTGTGCCTGGGATCAGGACTCTCATTCCTGCCTCCCTCTCTCCCTCCAGCCACTCACAATGCAGATGAAGAGCCTAGCCGAGGACAAAAGGTAAACACGGGATGAGCAGCCCTCCAGGCTGATTACTCCACCACTCACCCCTCATCTTTCTTCCTCTCCAGGGAGGTGCTGGGACCAGAGTGTCCAGGATGCCCCCAGGGGGTCAGGAAGGGGAAATCCTGGAGCAGGGCAGCAGGCAGAGCATCGGGAACACAGTGTGCTCTTGGGAAAGGAGTGAGTCCTGTCCCGGTTCAACAGAACAAGATGTCCAGGCTTGCCCGAGAGGCCCTTAACACAGCCAGTGGCGCCCCACCTGCTCCGGTCACAAGCTCCAACGTCACAACTTACCTGTCCGGGGCCCGCTGGCTCAGCAGCATACCTCATCCTGGGTTGACCTGAGGACCAGCTAAATAAGCTGCCGCTCACAAGGTCAGCAGGAGGTGAGGGAGGCTATTCTCAGTTTAGGGGAGGGGATGAAAAAATTAATATTCATGGAAAGTTCATTACATGGCAGATGCTGAGTGGCCTTACCACCTTTTTAGCATTAGATGGGAAATAAATAGAAAATGAATGAATGCATGAAGAGCTAGGATTCATGAGTATATTAAAGTATATCAGGTGCTCCACTAAGTACCTTTCTGGTAAATAATCTTATTTAAACCTCACCAAATATCACATACCTTCTCTGTGTTTGCCCTGCTTTATCTTCAGAGCCTTTTTCACTAATTAATATATTCTAGTCCTATTCGCTTATTCCTGGTTTGTGCCCACGGTTGGCATTTTCTGCTCCTCTAAGCGTGGAATCACACGGCAATGAACGAGGCAGACCTGGTTTCTGATTTCTGGGTGCTCAGGACCAAGAATGAGTCCTTTTAATACACAACAGTGGGCAACACCTCGTCCACTCTGGTCCTACCTCCTCCACATTCTACCTTCTCCACTTGCTCACTTTGCTCCAAAGCCACACCAGCTCTTTATCCACACTGCATGTACACCAGGTAATGCCTGCCCCAGGGCTTTTGCACTTCCCTAGTGGCCCTGTCTGGGATATACAGTTGGGCCTCCCTCCTTGCTGTCACACATGCACCCTACATGTACCCTACTCACCTTGCTCAGAACATTAGGGGGTTGTACAGCAGCCACCCCCCACCCGCCCAGGGAATGGGTTGCAGCCTGCAAAGACCAACAGGTGTATGGCACAGAGTAGGTCTTAATATCCTGCTGCTGTCCCTGTTTCCAACTCCGACTCATGATGGGGTGACCCCTGAAACATCCAGGGGTCCAAATGTGCACCCCATCCCATTAGGAGTGGGACAAAGAACCTTCTCTGACCCCTGCATGGTTGGGTAGTCATGTCTTGGGAAGCAGACAAGCCTCCCCAGACCTGGAGGCTTTGACTCTGGTGTACCCTCCCTTGTTTGGTCAGCAATACTGAGAGCCAGAGAGGTTTGGCAACCTGCCCAGGGCCACACAGGAAAGTGGTAATCAAGCAGACGCCTGGCCCTGGGCCTAATGATGCCTCTTTCCACCACTCTATGAGACCCCCTGGGCTTTGGTGCCATCAGGGTTAAGAACGGGATCAGAGGGACAGAGAAGGCAAACTGCCCCACACAAGTGGAGGGCGGGAATGACAAGATGTGCCTGGCAGGTGGTGGTGGGGAACGGATAGGACCGACATGCCTGTGGGCCCGGGAGACTGGCGGACCTCAGGAGCCCCCTCCTCAATGTAGGACCATGGGCAAGTCCCTCCACATCTCTGAGCCTCAGTTCTCCTCATCTGTAAACAGGTGATAAGTACGTCCCAGGGCTGTTTGAAGATTAAAGGTGGAAACACTTCCTCAGCTACAAGGGCTGTCTTGGGCTAGGCAACAATGTTTTTAGTTTCTTATTGTCCTGTGGCTGAAAGGGAGGCAAAGGAAACCAAGAAATTCCATGAGCGAGAAAGAAAATTCCAGCGTTGGACAGGGGAGTGGGTGGCCAGGGCCCTGCCCCGTGATGACTTTCTGGGTTGTAAACACAGGAATGAAGAGGCTTGGAAGCCTTGAGCCAGTGGCTAAGGCAGGAAGCTCCGGGGTCTAATTCCACCTCAGGGCGACCGATGAGGCCGTGACTGAATAATCCCAATGGCATTCTGTGTTACACATACCCCAGAGCATTTACTAGGTTATCTGGGCAACGGATGATTCTAGAAATTGGGAATCGATTCACAATGCGTCAGGCGCTGCCAGGAAGCCCACGCTGATTCCTCACTGAGGGTGGGCCTCAGAGCAGGGAAGGGGGCTTAGCTGAGGGGGCCCGGCTCTGATGTCAGCAGCTCCGCCCCCCTTGGCTAGGAAGCAGCACCCCTTTCTCTGAACTCCTCCAGCTTTCACATCATATGACCCCGTGATGAATCAGAGGGAAAAAAGCCCACTGGCTAAACAAAGGAACAGCAGAGACGGGTCCATGATTTCTGTTCATCTGAGGACCCAGGAGGCCCCCCCCACAGAACGGAACCCAAATGTTCTCTTCAGCTTCAACAAAACAGTGTGTGCTTTTGCTCTAACTTCAAAACCCTTTTAAGAAATAGAGGAGTGATGGATGTGGGCTTGGAAATGAGAGAGTTGGAAGGTTCAGAGGCCTCTCTCCTTTTTAAAGCACCTCCCTCCTCTGATCTGGGGTCCCAGGAAGCTCTAGAATGGCCCCTGGGCGGGGGAATGGAACTTACACTTCCGTTGTTATGAATCCGGTGAGCTCCGAGAGGAAGAGGAAGAGGATGAAGAGGCAGCAGCAGATAGAGACTGGAAGGAACAACACAGAGACACACTGTAAGGGTGGAGGGCACTGGATGAGGGGGACTGGCCCTTCCCTCCCCCACCTCTCCCTCCCCACCCCATCCCCACCCCCCACCCCCCCCACCCCCCCCACCCCCCGCTGCTTAGGGCGGGGGGCGGGGGGGGGGGGCGCGCCACTGACCCTCCAAAGCCCCTTCTTAGCAGCCCTTGTTCCCAGGAAGGCAGACTGCTTTTGGTATCCAGCTGACCCTCCTGTGGGGACTGATTCCCCACCCCCCACCGCCGTAGGTAGGCAGGTCCTCAGGGGGGCCAGCCTGGCTTCCTTCCACAAGCGCATATTAACAGAGCTCAGTCAACAAGCTTGCAAATTGCTTGTCCACGAATGTGTTCTGTTCAGCAAAAGTGGTATGGCTTTTCAAACCTGGAGTTGACACTGAACAATTTGATTTCACATAAAAGACCAGATTTCTGGCTGCTCCACCACACTCAAGCCCTTGCTCCCACAGGGGGGTCTGAGCTGGCCACTTCAGCAGTCCCTCTCGCCTCCCTGATGCGCAGGCTGAGGCCAACTCTTTGTCACCATTCACGGCCACCCCCAGCAGTACCACGGACACTGCATCCATGTCCTCATCGGAGGTCAGAAAAATGAGGATAACTGAGCACTTGTGCTTCAAGAGAAGGGACAATTCCCTTATGGAAGGAATTCTTTATATGGGTCTGAAATGCAGAAAGAGTGGAACAGAGCTCGAGTTGACCCACATCACTCATATTTATCTTGTTTGCTGGGCCCCTGATGAGGTTGAAATCTGTGACCCCTGGAGCCACTCCTGGGGGCAAGACATAACCACTGCCCCAGGATCTCCCAACTCCAGCCCCATCTCCTTATACTCTCCTAACGTCTAACCTCCCAGCCACCCAGCAGGTGACATTCTGTAAATGCGGGTCTTATTGCTGTTCCTTTGTTCCTGTGGTTCCTGCCCCTCCCCATTGTCCCTCCTCTTCCCCTTCCCCCTCCTCCTCAACCTCCTCTTTGTGAGGTGAACTCCTCCCTGTCCTCTGGGGCCAAGGCCAAGCTCAAATGTCTTTTCTGGTGGGAAGTTCCCCTCACCCCGAGAGGTGGAGCTGGTCGTTCTTTCCTCTGTGTTCCCAGTATCCATTCTCACACTTTCCACATTTTACTGGCTATTTGTGGCTGCTTCTCTCACTCAGCTGAAATCCCTGAAGGCAGAAACACCACAGCTCCAGTGCCTGGCCCGTGGGCACACAGCAGAGAGTCATCCCCAAGAGTACTGAGTGAGGGTTGAGCATGTCTACTCTGGGCTTATCACAGGTGTGCAGTGGGCAAGGGCCTACAGAGTATGGCCCACAGCTCATCTGCTGTGGGTTTCTAAGTTACTTACCTCTCCCTGCCTCCCTTCCCTCATCTGTTAAATGGCAACATGCCTTATGGAGCTGCTCTGAGAATTTCCACCACATAGAGACTGGGCTTGAAATAGTGCCTGGCAGGTAATAAAAGCTTGAGCATTCCCTCTTTACTAGGACTTTCATCAGGGAGACCCTGGAGGGTGAGCAGAAGGTGACTGACAAATGGGGTGGCCCCTAGTTTCCTGCAAAGAAAAGAGTTTCTGGTCCCACTTGCTGATTCTGCTACCTTCTTGATAGCCCGCTCCTGGACTGGCTGAGCACTGTGATAAATGCCAAACAGGCATCGTCCAACCATCCATCCATCCATTCATCATCCATCCATCCATCCATCTAATCATCCATCCATCCATCCACCCATCTACCTACCTACCTACCTTTGTTCTTTAAGATGAACAAAGACGAATTCTGAGTGAAGAAAGAAGAGAACAAATGTTCGCTGGGCTCCCAGTTCGTGCCCTGCCATGGGAGCATCTCACCCTCCCGCCTGACGGGGGGGGGGGGGGACAAGCCCTTGTGAAGTGGGTAGAAATGGTGGCTCTGAGAGGAAAAGACCAGATCCCGGAACACACCAGAAGGCAGGTGGGGGGACAGGCCTGGAACCTGTGAATTCTGCCCTAAGAAACCCCAAAATCTAGGATTCCAAGCAAAGAGCAAGACAGGAATATCCCGAGTCCCACCACACCTCTAGAACCAGACCAACCTATAGGATCCTAGAATAACTCCTCAATTCTTCAAACACTGAGAAAGCTGTATGGGGCAGTATTTAAAGGTTTATTGGTTGGTTTTTTTTTTAAGATTTTATTTATTTATTATATAATATGTATATAATATATTATATATTATTTACAGACAGAGACACAGCAAGAGAGGGAACACAAGCAGGCAGAGGGAGAGGGAGAAGCAGACTCCTCACCGAGCAGGGAGCCAGATGCGGGGCTCGATCCCAGGACCCTGGGATCATGACCTGAACCGAAGGTAGATGCTTAATGACTGAGCCACATAGGCACCCAGTATTAAAGGGTTTTCTTTTTTCTTTTTCTTTTCTTTTCAGAAGAGGTAATATAGGCACATGAGAAGAAAAGTAATCAAGCTGCATAAAAAGGAAGAGTGTGTTGAGTCTCTTTCTCGCTCCCAATCTGTAGCCCCTTGCTCAGAGGTATCAACATCATCGTCTTGCCTCCTTCCACTGGCATTAAGCACAGATGTACAAATCCTTTTTTTCTCTAAGAAAATAACAACATAACATATACATCCTTTTCAACTACGCTTTGTCACTCAGCAACCTCTGTCTAAAGACATGCCTCACCGGTTTATATGGAGGGGTCATGTTTGCTTGCTTGCTTTTGTGGCAAAGAAATGAATTTCAGATGTCTTCTCCAGCTGCTGGACCCAGGCACCACACTCCTGAAGCTGCCCGTCCTAACTTCCCGGCTCACGTCCTTCTCTTTCTCACCTGCAAACTGCAGCTATGATGTCTGAGAAAGAATCCCACCACCATGCAAAACACCTTTCACCTGGAATCTTCCAGTATCATATAGGACCTGTGTTTCAGAATCATTTTCACCCCTCCCAAACCGCTCTCAAGCCCCAGCAACCCACTGGCTGGTGTAATGAACAGATACAAAATAGGGAGGTATTTCTGAAGGCCAGTGCTGACCTAGACCAAGCCAAGTTTTCTAACTGCCTTCCTTGCCCCAAGCCTGCAAAAGGGCTCCAAAGCTCGAACTCAATCCAGATCAGAGGGTGGCGGGACAGGGACGGAAGGCTGCTTTCTGAAATTTGCGCACTCTGTTCAAGGCCTAGATGAAGCCTGGTCAGCCCAGCAGGTGGACACGGTAAGTGCTGAGTCTGCTCAGCTGAAACCCACATGTCCGATGACACACTCTGTGACTGCTCACCATACCAGTGCTCCATTCTAGGAGGACAGAGACAATGTCTCGGTGCCACCAGTGGCCTCAGGGTCTAGCACAGTGCCTGGCTCAGAGAAGGTATGAAATAAATATTTGTTGAATGAATAATCAATGAATGAATGAACGAATGAAAGAAAAACATATAGGCAGGTAGGAGGTATTTCAACCAGAAAGGCCTTTCTGATCCTGAAGGCTTGATGAGGGTTTTCCACCCGTGTTTGGGCAAGAAGCTAAGGCTCTCTGATGCCAGACTTCTTCCGAAATGGACTCAGGCGGTGTAGGACTGTGACGCCTTGAGAACATGTGCGAGTGGGAAACCCAGTGCAGTCCACAAAGGGGGACACTGGACCCAGGACCCAATATCGAAGACTCTGGGCAGTCAAGGAATTTGTCTAAGGCCACATGGCCGCCTAAGTGAAGGAGGCAGAATTCAAACCCTGATCTGCGAGGGTCCAGCGCCCTTGCTGTTTCCTTCAGTTATTAATAGCACAATTACAACATAATGAGATGGGACAGTTCTGTTTCTGCTGCCCTGCTGGGCTGTGTGCTCCTTAAGGACAAAGACCAAAGCCCATTCATCAACACGATCCGGGGACTTGGCATGGGACCTGGCCCCCGGACCTAGTTAATAAATATTTGTCCACTAAATGGTAGCTAAGGGCTGGCTTCCCATGCCTCACGCCCTTTTCCTCTTCTGTAAAGGAATTTGCTGTCTCGCATGCTGTGGCTGGGACTGCAAATCAGACCACATCCCTGGAGGGCCATCTGGCAGTACCTTCTAAATTTTACAATGCACATGCCCTTTGACCCAGTAATTCCTCTTCTAGGAAAGCTACCTTACAGAAATAACCATACAAGGATATAAAAATATACGGACAAGGATGTCAGCAATAGCAATAAATCGGAATCAAGAATGTCCACCCCAGGAGACCGGTTACATAAACCGTGGGTCACCTAGATGATGGAACTGTGGGCTGCCAGACACGGCAGGAGGGAGGAATGTAGTGGGCCGTTTATGTGCCGGTATGAAAGGTATCCAGGATATATCAGTTGGGAAACAGAGCAGGAAGAGTGGTGCACACGGTATGCTCCCTTCTCTGCTTACGACAACGATACTGCTATATTCAAGCCTGTATCTATTTTTTAAAAATTCAAGGAGGATACAGACCTGACTGTCACACATACATGACAAGGGTCAGACCGCAGAGACCATGAAGCAGAGGTCTGAACTGCTGGCTGGTGGGAGGGAGGGGATAGGACACCTCACTCAAATTTTTGTGACCAGGCTTATAAACTAGTAGAACAGCTAGATGAATGAGCCCCTTGCCTCTGACGTGCCTTGAATGTCCTCTCCGTGGGAACACAGACACCAAGTGTCACAGCATCTGCTGTCATGGACCTTTACAGGCTGGGGGCTCCTGGAGGTCCGCAACAAGAGAAGGGGAGTCCAAGTATTGAGAACTTGGCACATATCTTGCACTTGACAGGTGGGAACTCATTTATTCCCCCAATCAGAAAACTGAGGATCAGAGAGAGGTGAAGGGACTTGCCCAAGGTCACCTAGCTACCAGAAAGGAGAATGAACCCAGCTCTGCGAGACCTGAAGCCTGTAGGACAGGCATCCCGTTACCTGGCTGCTCTGTTCCCTTCCCCAGAGATGTGGAGACCCAGGGCTGGAGAAGGCATCCATAATATCAACGAGGGAGGGCTGGGACCTCATTGGAACCCCCTGGAACTCCAGGACCAGTTGAGGTCATCCCCAAGGACATGCCCCTACCTGACAATGGCCCACCCTGGGAGGCAGCCGTGGATTCCAACCTGACTGCCCAACCCCAGGGCCCCACTCAGGGGACAGTCCACGGGGAGGGTCCCTCTCCCACACCAAACACTGGAAAGGCCGGCAAGGGGCCAGGCAGGGGCTGCAGGGAGGTGTACCTTTCGAGAGCTATGAAACCTCAGACAAATCTCTGCACCTCTCTGGCTGCATCTTCTCATCCAGAATATGAGACTATAAAGCGTTCCTGCTTACACGGCACTTTTAGTGTGTTTTTAATAAACTGCTCATTGTTGAGTAGTAATAGACACACAGAGAGTTCCTGTATGCCCTTTATCCAACTTCTCCTTACGTCAACATCTTCTATAACCACGGTACACAGCTGTCGAAGTGAAGAAATTAACACTACACGTAACCACTAACTAAGCTACAGACTGCACTCTGCTTTCACAGTTTCCCCACTAACGCCCTTTCGAGGTTCCCGGACCCGACCTGGGATCTCACTGTGCATTTAGTCACCCTGTGTCCTTAGTCTTGAATCCACTGACAGTTCCTCATTCTTTCCTTGGTTTTCAAGACACTGTCACTTTTGAAGAGTACTGGCAGGTGTCTCATAGAATGCCCCCGACCTGGGACTGGCCGACGTCTTCCCATGATGAGACAGGCTTGTCCTTTTTGGGGACAATCCCTCCGAGGGGAGGTGTCCTTCCCATCATATCCCATCGGGGTGTGTGACGTGCACAAGACTTCTCACTGGTTGACGTCAACCTTCATTGCTTGGTTAAGGTGTTGTCTCTGGGTAGTTCTCTCCTCCCTGTTCCCTGCTCTTGGCAAGTGTGTCACTGAGTCCAGCGCATACTCCGGGAGAGGAGAATAAAACTTGACCTCCTGGAGGGGGACTTATTCATCTACATTACTTGGAATTCTTCCGTAAGGAAGAGTCATCCCTTCTCTCCCATTTATTTACATCCGTACAGACTCATGTTCCTTTCTCGTAATTCTTGGGCATATGAGGCAATCACACTGTGATCTGTTACTCAGATGGCCCCAGTGCTGGTCTTTGCCTCTTTCGTGTTGCTCCCTTGTCCTGCTGAGGCACCTCCAGCCTTCTCTCTCCTCTGGTGCTCCTTTGCTTTCTGGCCCAAGGTTGATCCGTGCTTATTTTGTGCTCTTCCTGCCCCAGTCCTAGAAACAGCTATTTCTTCAAGAAGCCTTAGGTCCTTTTACTGAAGACTGGCATTTGGAAACCCAAATCTGGTGCAATTATTATTATTTTTTTAATGATTAAAAACATGCTTATGTCAAAAACTCCAGTAGTCTAAAAGGTATGAAGGGAAAAGCAAGTCTCCCCCGACCCCTGAGCCCTCATCTCCCCTCCCAGGGGCAGTGACTACTGACGATTCCAGGCGTATCCTTCCAGAAACAGACAATGCCTATACTTTGCAGGGTTATGGTGTGGACAGATGACATGAGGAGCTATATGCAGGGCTGGCAAGATGCCCATCCCTTCTCATCTCCTTCTTTCCTCCCTGGTTCAGCAGCTCTGTGCAGGGAGAACAGGCCCAGGTATGGGATGGGGGGAGGGGTGGGGGGCAACGGCGAGGAGGACGCTACTCACTAATGGCCCCGGTGTATGTCGGCTGCGTGAGGTCCTTGGGCACCTTCCTGTAGATGTCAAACCTGCAGAGAGCAAAGGGGACAGGGGTGAGGTGGGCACAAGGGGGTGGGTCTCGCACAGCAGGGGCGATCGCGTCACCTGGCTGGAGAGCCACAGTTCTTCCCAGGACCAGCTACTCCCACTCTTTCAGGCCATCTCCTCCAGGAGGCCTGCTGAACACCCTCTCTGAGGGGGCCCTGCCCCACTCCCTGGGGGTACTTAGAACAACCCCAAGAGGACCCTTGTTTGGTTACCTTTCTGGGTTGGTCTTCCCCCCCACCCCCATCACAATGGCACCTCCACAAGGGCAGGGACCTTGTCAGGTTCTGTCCTCTGCCAAGTCCCCAGAGCCTAGCCTGGGCCTGGTGGGTAGCAGACACTCAGTAAGCACTTGTGGGACAAACGGAACCCGCGTCTTGGGCTTCTGTACTGATGAAGGAAATAGGGAAATGCAGTCTTTCCTGAGTTCCATGACGGCACTGCATTCTTGCCCGGAGTCACCTCCCCTCCCCCTCTTCCCCTTCCTGCCCCCCCTTCCCCCTCGCCCCTGCCCCAGCTCCTGAAGCCTGCCTGCAGAGAGTCTCCTTAACTCCAAGGCGTGAAGTTAACCTAAAATCCTGCCTGAGGCCCGCTGTCTTGGGGTCAGCTTGCCACGGCTCTGGCTCCTGTCTACTGCGTGTTTCCTCCCGACACGTGGAGCAGATTCCTTTCCTTCCTATGGGTCCCACTGCAGCAAATGAGAGTCATGGGGACAGCAGAAGATGTGGGGGCTTGGGAGTCAGAGAGACACGGTGTCTTCCTGGCCAGCTCTTTAATTAAGACTTCAGACTTCGGAATCAGACCACCCTGGGTTCGACTCTCGGGCCGGCCTTCCTTGCTATGTGACTTCAGGCAAACGGCTTTACCACCCTAAGCCTCGCTCGTGGCTACTATAATCAGGCCCTGCCAGGCCACTGAGAGGTGTAACAGAAAGAAATGTCTGGGCGGGTTTACACCGCGTTCACAGAGAAGGCTCCTCACACACTTGGCTTCCTTCCTGTCACTGGAACCTGAGCAGACAGTTCTCACCAAGAGGAGCTCCATCAACAGAGCTCCGAGTCCACCCAGTGCTCCCTGGCTCTCCGGCAGGACTTGGCAGGGTGAAGCCGCCGGCCGCTCCAGATCTCAGGGGTGACCAGTGGACATGTGGTTCCCCTTTAGTAATTGGGAAAAGCTGTCAGCACCCCGCTAACCTCACGGCAATGACTTGGAATCTTGCGTAAGATCTACTGTTTGACTCCCCTGCGTTCACTCTAATTGCACGTGAACTGTGCTGGGTTTCCTAACACCTCAGGGGAGAAGATATTGCTGGGCTGCCAAATTAAAAGGCAACACTTTCCCTCCCGCCTGCTCAGCTACCAGTCATCAGTTCGTGGGGCCCTGAGGGGCACCAGAAACGGGCTGGGAGTGTGGTCAAGAGGGAGGGGTCCACGTGACTCAATTATCCAGGCCTACTTATCTCCCCTAGTCTGAAAATGCAGACCCCTTTAGTTGTCAGAGGCGTATGAGAGGTAAGATGTATGAACTGTGGAATGATCCCACCTGGGCTCAAACGTGACCCGGGAGACCTTGGGCACATCACTGACGTAACCTCAGTCCCTCTGGCTGTGAAATGGGGGCAACAATACTATCTCACAGCACAGCGGTTAGGACCAAGTGGCTTCATGCATGTAGAGCACGTGGGACCATGCCTGGCTCCCAGGAAGTACTATAAGAATATTGGCAGTTACTATTAGTAAACGTCATCTAACATTTATGAGCACCCACTATGTGCTAAGTCCTCTTTTAGACACTAGGAACACAGCTATAAAAATTGGCCCTTGGCCCCATGTGCCTATAGTTTAGCAACAGAGACAAACAAGGAAATGGAAGGAGTGGTGCTCTCTCACAGGATTTGCTGAAGGTGCTGGAGGAACCCAGGAAGGGCACCTGGAGTAATCCAAGAAGCTTCCAGCACCAGGCAGAGCAAGAGGATGGGAGGAAGGGTGGGTGGGGGCATAAAGTAGTCCAGGTAGGGAGAACAGCAAGACCCGAGGCCAAGAAAGAGGACAGAGCCTGGGGTGCTGGAGCACAGAGTTGACAGGCACACGGCACTGGGATGGGTGGGAGGACCGGGCTCCAGAGCGGTGGGAGGGGCTTACAATCAAAAGCTTCCCCAGCCAGTTGCTATCAGGTCACCAGCCAGGGCCCTCAGGCAGAAACTGGGTCTCACAGTTCAAACGCTAAATAAACCATCATTCCAAAACTGGGAGTTTCACAGGAAGTCAGAGGCCACTCAGGGTGGGGAGATGGGAGTAGCTGGGGGCAGAGTATCAGAACCTGGTTAAAGGTGAAGAGAGGAGAGAAGGGAGAGTGATACACAGGTGGGGGGGGGGCACAGTAAATGAATATGGAAATACAGTGAGGATAATGGGGGCCAGGTGCCTCACTGTTGGGGAAGGGAGGCATCCATGGAGAGAAACAGAATAAACTCGGTGGTGCTAGAGTGGACATGGGGGTTTCAACTGTAAATTCATGATTTTCAACAGATACAAATAAAGAAATACACATCATATTACCATATATTCCCTAGCTCATTCCATAGAGAGGGTCCAGGAACAGTGACAGGCAGATAGCAAAGAGGGCATCTGATACTCAATTGTTGACTTCTAAATATCCCTCTTTACTTGGAGAAATGGCTGGTTCCAGGGCTAGGCAGGGAAAAAACAAGAAGAACTTGGAGCACCTTCTTATGTCAGAAAGCAAGAAAGTGTTCAAAGAATGATGGGGACACTGGCCCAAGAAAGGACAATGTGAGCCTTAAAATCAATAATCATAGGAATAGATTATAACCCATTGGATAAAATAGGAAGCCACAAATCTATATAAAGAAATGAATAAATCAGAAGTGTGACAAGGGGCAGGATATTTCTTCAAAGTACGTCCCCACAAAATCCTTCTTAATTACAAAGGGAAAAAGTAACTGTACAGTCGAGAAACTTGACATCATCTTAACCAAGTGACCAAAGTGAGTGTCACCAGGAAGGGGAACTATCATGTGCCTCTTGATCTGACATACTGGGGAGGGCACACCATAAACTCCTGTGGGGACCTTGCTCAGAATGTACAACCTCAAATGAATCATGAGAAAGCAAGCCACAAATCCGAACTGAGGGCTCCCTAGTGGCCAGTACTTGTCAAAGTATCAAGGTCACGGGCGTAAAGAAAGGCTGAAGAACTTTCAGAGATTGGAGGAGACTACAGAGACATGACAACTAAATCATGGAGGATGTCCTGGATGAGAAAAAGTACATCAGTGGGACCATGGCTGGGATTCGAATAGGATCCATGAATCAGTTAATACCTCCGTATAGGGTTGTTTTCCTGGTTGTGATAGTGGTTTTTTGGTTATGTAAGATGGTGACATTTGGGGAAGCGTGGATAAAGGGCATATGGGAAGTATCGCATTAGCTTTGCAAATTTTTTTGTAAGCCAGAAATTATGGCAAAATAAAGAGTTAAAAAAATTGTTTAATTTAATAGAATTTCAGAAAAACAATTTAAGGGGGTAGATTTCACATAAAAATCCCACAGCTGCTTTCTTCACACATACCCGATCCCTGTAGGCATCTGATTTTGAGGCGCTGGCTTAGCAGGTGTTTGTTGAGTGTGCTGGGAGTCAAGAGTATGTCTTTGTTGGGGATGGGGAAGAGTGGAGGGGGAGGCTGAGTGAACAAAGGTCTAAGAGAGGAGGGGAGATAGACCAAATTACAGGAGGCAATGGTGATCCAAGGAAAGAGGTGCTTTGGAGACAGTCACCGATGTGAAACTAAGATCACTGTCAGCCTGTGTTGGGCACTTTTACACATACATATTCACACTTAATTCTTGTAATAACCCTGGCAAGCACTGATATCCCATTTTTCCAAGGAGAAGACTAAGGCTAAGCTATAAGCAACTTGCTCAAGGTCACCAAGCCCGTAACCAGTAGAGCTGGGAATCAAACCCAAATCTGAGTCATAGGCCACGGTCCTTCCATTGTCCTATATACTTGTGGGAATCGTATAGAGCTTACTCCTTGGTAGGTTAAAATCTCAAGGTTTTGCTTATTTTTCCACAGATGCTGCCATAGAGCAGGTGGAAATCTCCTGGAAGATAGGGACCAGCTCAAAATACATGAATTTATTCAACAGATATTTACTAAGTACTTGCTGGTCATATTCTAGCAATGTGGGAAAATGGAAGTAGTCAAGGTAGATGTGGGTCCTGCCTTCATGAAGTTGCCAGTCTAATAATGCTTTTGACTCATTCAGAAGGGCCACCTAAACAGAATGTTCTCTGATAATTACCCCATTCCCACGCCATAAATCTAAACTGGGGAGTGGTGGTGGTGGTGGTGGTGGGGTAAACATAGAGCTGAAAAAGACCCTGGGTTCAGAGCTGACCACAAGCCAAGTGAGTCAGCAGTGAATGTCACTAAGAAAATGGGCTGGTGAGAACCCAGGCATGTGACAGACTGGGAAGTGAGCCGTCCTCTCTGACTTACATTAGTCAGTCCCTCATCGCGGTGATGTGGTGATGCGATTTACTGTGGCCACCCACTATCAAGAGAATATGGAGGAAAGGGTAGAGAGTGGAGGAGGGGGAAGGGATGCTTGCTGTATATCTAGTGTGTACTCAGATCACACTAGGCCTTTGACTGGCATGTTCTCACTCAATTCTCTTGGCCAACCGTTCAGTTAGGGATTTTAAGTCCATTTTATCAACGACGCTCAGAGAGACTGGTGGTTTGGCTAAGCTCACCCAGCTGTGAAGTTCCACAGCTAGGAATCTGAATCCAGGCCTAACTGATATTCTTGCTGCTTTTCCCAGCAATGTGGGGACAAACCAAGACCATTTTGGTGGAAAATACATCGTAGGAAAGAAAGTTAAAGAACTGGAATTGTGTAGCCTCAAACAGAGAAAGCAAAAAGAAGGATTCTTTATTGTTGTCAAACAAAAACCGCTCTTCTCCTGCCCTCCTACTAGCCTGTGATTTTCTCAAAGGCAGGACCTGAGCCTTCTTCCTGCCCAGTCCTGCCCAACCCAGGCCCTTGGGGAACTGACCTTAATGAATGAATCCGCACAAAGGTAAGACCCACTGGCTGGTCTTAACAAGATTAAGATGAAAGGGATAGTGGGGAAGCTGAGGCTTCCGGGGTTCCTTGTACTGGATATTGAGAAATTTTCACTTTGAAAAGGTAGGGGGCAAAGTGGGCTTGAATCAAAGTAAGAGAACTGTCAGCTGGACTTAAGGAAGACTGACTGATCTGGATACCAAGTGCCAGGAGAACGGAGCCAGTGACTGGAGCTAGGTGGGCAAGAGGTTTATCACCTGCTAGGGAAGGATGCAAACACAGAGACCCCACAGGGGCCTCCTGCCTTCAACACTGTCCACTGTCAGGTCTAGAAGGTACTCTGAGATCACTATATCCAACTGATTCAATTTACAGATGAGAAAATGAAAGCCCCAAGAAGAGGAGTGACTTGTCCACTTCAAGGTATCATTAAATTCAAAAATATTTAAACCAAAAACAAGGCAATAAAGATCTTATGAAATCCTTGCTATCCCTTACGCTCTTAAAAAGCCATATACTACTGTTTCTCAACCAGGGATAATTTTGCACCCCCCCCCACCCGCCGAGACATTTGGTTGTCACACTGGGGAGCAGGGGTGTTGTGTCCAGGACTGCTAATACATCCGACAATCCTACAATGCACGGGATAGTCCCCCACAACAAAGGATCACTGGCCCCAAATGTCCAGAGATCATAAGTTGAGAAACCGTGTTGTGTGCAGAGCAAAACTTCACACGTGGGAAGCTCATTTTCCCTCTGAGTCTGTGTTCTGTCTGAAAGGCGGCCAGTTGCCTCTGCTCCCGCTGGGTGAAGTCATGGCCATGGCCTCAACTGCCCCCATGGAGACCTGGAATCTGGATGAGCAGTCTCTCCCTCTCCCTTTTGCTCCATGCCTGAGACGGAAGAGCTCACTTGGACAGTCCTGGGCAAAGGAACCCACAGAGAAGAGAAGTCTACCTAGACTTGTGGCTCACTGTGATGGGCAAGTACCAGTGTCACCATTGTAATCGAACATGCTGAATCTGTGCCTCTAACGCATTCTACCTTAAGATCAAACATACGTTGACATTAGTACTAGAAGTCAATGAGAGCAGAGGATTTACTTAACAGAAATTCACTTTCCACGCCACATCCAGCCTACTGAAGTGAGGAAGGCTACATAATAACCTCACCCAAAATAAACATGCATAAGTCTTCTTCTGCTCCCAAGCAAGGAAACTGCCGCTGGAAATGTCTGACTAATGGATTTCTTCTGTAATTTCTTTTCATAGCAGAATGCCTCAGCTTTGCTATTTTAACTTTTGCTGCTCGGGACCTCACTTCTCCCCGGCTCCTGAAGACGAATCTCGGATCACTCTGTGGTTCGCCCTATGTGGGCAGCGACCAGCAGGCGCTCGTGATGTCACTGTTTCCAAGGCTTAATGAAATTAGACGCCATTGAGGAGCAAGTCATTGGAAGCGGTGGGTCATGCATCCCAAAAATAGCCAGCAGGGCTTTTTGTTGGTGCTTTGGCCTGGTCACCCCTGCCCACCAGCCTGTCAGAGCCTTCGGCCCCAAGTTCCAGGGAGTTAGGTGAAAAGTGTGCCTGTTTGTTCACTTACTCATTTCTTCCATCTTACCGAGAACTACTGGGGTGTGTGTGTGTGTGTGTGTGTGTGTGTGTGTATGCTTGCTTGCGCGTGCACATGCATATGCATGCCGGAGGGCACACAGAGGTAAATGAACACATCTGAGCCAAGTGCAGGCAGAGGAAGAACCAATTCTTTTCTGGTTCTGGAAAGAACCAAGCACCCGTTCTCTTGAGCCCTGGAATCACTCTCACAGCCCCCCGAATCCCGTCCTTGATGTTCAAATGCTAATATGAGCCCACACCAATATTCTCTCTGTCAAAAGAAAGGGAAAAAAGTCTGCCTCCCTCTCCAGCCCAGACAAAGGAGCTCGGGGAGTGAATAATGACGTTCACAGCTACACGGCGGCTGCCCCACATTGTGAGGGACGACTGTGCACCCAGCCGTGGACTCAGACTTGACATTCATTAGCACACATCCTTTTTACAAGCTGTGCAGTAGATATCATCCTTCCTCCCATCTCACTCGCCCAGGATGCAGAGGCAGGACTCAAACCCCCGCAGTCTAGCTTCAGGACACGTGCTCTACCCACCGTCCCACAGGCCTCCGTGAAACAGGGACAAGCAGGGAGCTGGCGGAGTGGAGGTGTGGGTGGTGACCCTCTGTGCACACAGCACTATCACAGGCATAGGTCTCTCTCTCCAGCCCACCCCCGTGGCTCTCTCCCTAAATCTCAGTGTCTGTGTGGAGGTCTCGATCTAGAGGGTGTTTCCCCAGCTCCAACTGCCTCCACTGTGATCTTTCCCATCCCATAATTCCTTCTCTGACCACAAAGTCCTGGTCTTTCTCTTCTCCTCCTTCCCACAGAAGCCACCAAGTCTGGCCAAAAAGGAAGAAGAGGTTCTAGAAGGCCCCTCCTGAGGCAGCCTCCCTGACCTCCCCAGGCTCTGTGGACATATACATTCCCTGCATGGCCCTGAGATGGCTGTGGAAGGTCCTCCACTGGACTGAGACACTCAGACCTGTTCCTCATCTCCTGTGGATCAGGCAGAGCTTGGCCATTAATGGCATTCAGCAAATTCCAGATGAAAATACAAAATGATGCACGTGCAGGCTATCCATCACAGCATCGGTCGTAACAGCAAACAACTGGGTACCATCGAAATGTCCATCGTAGGAGACCAGGGAATACACTACAGACCATCCATAAAGTGGAGGATGTTAACAGCTAGAAAGGGGAACAAGGAAGGCCTCTATACAGTAACAGAAAACAGCAAATTGTGGAATGTTGACTTTTGTTAAATTTTATGCATATGGGGGCACCTGGGTGGCTCAGTGGGTTAAAGCCTCTGCCTTTGGCTCAGGTCATGGTCTCGGGGTCCTGGGATCGAGCCCCGCATCGGGCTTTCTGCTTGGTGGGGAGGCTACTTCCCCCTCTCTCTCTGCCTGCCTCTCTGCCTACTTGTGATCTCTGTCAAGTAAATAAATGGAATCTTTGAAAAAAAAATTTATGCATATGTTTTGTAGGGAGGGTAGTGATAAAAAAAAAAAAAACCCTTGCTTACATCTTCAAATTTATGAGGTAACAGCCACAGATTTAATTTGTAATAGCTACAGGTGCCCATCAATGGGCAAATGGGTAGACAAATTTGGCATATCCATACAATGGACTATTACTCAGCAATAAAAAGCAATGAAGTATTGACATGAGCAACATGAATGATTCTCAAAATAATTATGCTGAATGAAAGACACAAACTAGGGTACATGTGGTATGATTCTCTCTATATAAAATTCTCAGCAGTGTTGTATGGTTTTCAGCATATGGGTGTTCTCTTGTCAAATTTGTCCCTAAATATTTAATATTTTGTATGCATCTCCTAAGAATAAAAGTAACCATTTGTGTTAGCTTTTGGCTACAGCTTCTACTGCTTCTGTCTGAAGATATAAAATTTTAGACAAATACAACCTAGTCTAGACCACAGGATGTCAGTTGCCCAGGGAGAAAGGAAGAGAGGGATGTGCAGAAACTTTAAGGGGTGACAGATAGTTCACTATGTTGACTGTGACGATGGTTTCATGGATGTATACATGTTAAACTCCTCAAACCAGACACTTCAGCTATGTGAAATTTACTGTATGTCAGTTATACCTAAGTAAAGCTGTTAAAAAAATTTTAATGATGGCCATAGCTAAAACACATCAAACACATTAAGCAATCTATGAACTCATAACAACACTTCAGAAAACAAAAAAGCCTCTTTGGACACCTTTGGAGATACTAGGCCACCAACTCACTATTCTAAAAACTAGCAAATAAAGGGAAAGTACTGATTCTGACATTATTTTGTATACAAATGCATTTCTACCTAACGAAATAGATGAAGGCAAATTTCTATTTTATAGAATAATTCCACAGAATAATGAGGAAAGACTGATAGAATTATAAAAACCATCCCTGTGTATCCTTTGATAAAACACTGGATCTTAGCAATGATCAGAAACTTAATAATAGATGGACCAGACTACAGCCACTCGAACCCAATAATCAACCTTACTATCTTAAAGAGAAGAAAACCAGTTAGTACCTTTCAATGCAATGCAATTGGAAGTACATAGCATACTTCTTAACAGCTGGCCTAGAACAACTTCACATTTCACCTTCCATTTAATCCTTATCCCACAGCAGTCTGGCCTCTGACATCAACCTCCCATCCAGTCTCTTTTCCTGCTCTAGCTAAGATCACCCAAGAGTCACTAAGGGCCAGATGCCATTGGCTCTCCACAGTATGCCTCCACACTGAACCTGCCAACTGTCCCTTCCTTCCTGGATTTCTCTTGGCTGCCTAATGTTCCATGGCATTCTCACTCTCTGGTACCCTCTCTGTCTGCTCCTTTCCTCCTGCTATCCCTGACATCCGGGTGTGCCCCCAGGGGTCTGTGCTCAGGCCGCTTCTCTTTTAACTCCCACAGCCAACTCATCATGCCTTAATTTACTGTGCCAAGTTCCACGGAGACAGGAGAAAGTCAACAAGACAGATGTGGTCCCTGTCCTCACAGAGCTCACATGGTAATGCCTGAGGAGTTTCCTCATGCCCAGGGGCATCCCGCCTGCCCCTCACACTTGATATGTCCAAAACAACACTCAACAGCTTCTCACATAAAACCTGTTCTTAGGATCCCAGAAAGAACCTCAGGAATGTGGACTCCAAACTCATGCAGCTTCAGATAGTTACAGTAAAAGAGAAAGGGCAGCAGCGTTCTGTGCTAAGAGGCAAGGCCCCCTGACTCTTTGCAAGTCACTGTCTGTGTTCTCTTAGGATCTGCAAATGCCTGAGAAGTGGTGAGGTGTGCTGTGCTGGCTGGGGGGCCCACACTGCTGAGCAACACAGTAAAACTGGCTAATCAGGAAGATGACCAAGGTAGTCTCAAATAGTGTTTTAGATGGTCTATCAGAAAAACGGGAGCAGGGCCAGACAATGCCCTTTACCTGTTACCTGGACCTAGGCTACTCAGGGGAGAACAAAGCTCACGACCAGTAGGGAAGGGGAACTGGCCAGACAGCACTAAATCCTAAAGTGATCTGTTCCCTGAGAAGTCAAGCAAGCTTGCTCCCATCTCAGGTCCTTTGCCTTCGTGTCTGGAATGTTCTTCCCTCAGATATCTGCCTACTTGCTGCCTCCCTTAATTTACGTCTATATTCAGATGTCACCTCCTTGGAGAGGCCTGTCCTGGCCGCTAAAACACCTCTGTCCATCTCCTTACTCTACTCTCTTTTTCTTCATAGAACTTAAGATCACTGCTTATGTTGTGTTCTGTACCTTTGTCCATTGCCTGATTCCGCCATTGGCATGTACGTCACAGGAGAGCAGGAACTGTGTCTGCCTCTGAGTTCCACTATATCCCTAGAGCCTAGAAAAGTACCAGGCACACAGTAGGCCCACAGAAATGGTTGTGGAATAGATGAAGGAGGCAGCTTTTCTCCAAGTGTGGTCCTTGCACCACAGCCTCAGAATCCGCCAGGTGGCTGATTAAATCCGCCAAGAGCTGCCAGGGCCCTACTGTGGAATGTACTAAACCAGCGCAGGGGTGGGGAGGGCAGGCATTTGTGAAAAATGTGCACTTCACAAGATGCTGGTGCACGCTAGAATTTCTAAGGTATCAGCGTTGTGTTGATTTCCAACTTCAAATTTATTCCCTAAGACTTTCGGCATATACCCGCCTGTGTTACCACAAGTCAACAGAGGGATGGGAAAAGGGACTGGCATTTCCTGGGCTCCTACCCTATGGGCCAAGCCCTACTTACTACACTTGACCTACTCTATCCCACTGAATCCTCCGTACCACTCATGAGATGCCATCAACAAGTGTGTAAACTGAGGCTCAGAGAGGCCAAGCAACTTGCAGAAGTTCATACAACCAGTGAGAGGCAGAGTCAGGCTGAAACTCTGGCCAGCCTGACCCAGAGGCTGACCCTCACCCTGACCCTCTTTGTCCTCCCCAAAGCTCTGCACTAGCCCCTGGGGCCCTTGGCTGTCCACAATCAGCATTGCCCTCCGGAGCCTGGCACCCACAGCAGGCTGTGGGCACTCGGTGAGTGAGTAAAGGGGGAAGGGTTTTGTGGAGCTTTGGAACTGTGGTGTGGTGCCACTCTCAGGCCCTGGCAGAGCACAGCCGATGAGGACCCCTTCACCCCCACGTACCTCCCCCCACGCTGCAAGAGCTCGATGAGCTCACAGAAAGAGGAAAGGCCTGGTGTCGGAGCCTCGAGACGTCAGGCAGCCAGGGCGTGGCTGGGAGTCAGACTTCCCACTGTCAAGGCCACAGGGAGCGCAGGCCAGGGGACATCAAGGGCCCCCGAAGTGTTTCCAAATCACTGGAAACAGGACGCAGCCGCCAGCCCCACACCAGGACACAACATCATCCCGAGAGTGGAAGCTATAAATGGAAATGTATTCTTAGAGGGGCAGAACATGAGTGGGGGTTTTTCAGAAATGACCCATCATCGGATAAAAATACAGATGGCATTTAAATGCTCAGCGGCAGGAGCTATTCCGGGGACTGGGTTCTTGTCCCTGCGGCTCCCGGCCAGAGCACGGCCTTCAACAGAGATTTAAAAGGAAGAAACCACTGGGGCCTGTGTTTTTAAGTTTGGGAGCAAAGTACTTGAGAGAAAGACACCCGTGGAAGGTGCCCCCTTTGGGGCGAGCCCAAATGTCACGTGACCTCCATCTGCACCTGCCCGTAATTCAGTTTTACTCTGTGCTATCAGACCACCTTTTGGATAACATTCTCAGCTACCTTAAGGAGTGTGGGCTGAGCTCTGGCGAGCCCTGGGGATAAAAGCTCTTGGACAGGATCAAGATTTTAAGAGGTTTGCAGGTCAAAGAAAGTAGAATAATGACAAACCCGGAGGTGGAGCTGATGTCATGGAAAGGGGAAAGAGAGTATTTATTAAGCCAGGCTCTGGACTCACGACAGCTCACTGAATCCCCAAGACCATTCAAGATACAAAAGCGAGATTTGGCCCTTTTTCACAGAAAAGGAAACTAAGGCTCAGAAAAGACTGTGTAGAGTCGGCGACTCTCGGGCTGAGACCCTAAGCCTAGAAAGACAAGCAGAAATGAGGCTGAGAAAAAGGGCAGAAAGGTGTCTCGGGCAGAGCAAGAGCTCCTGCTAAGGTTTGTGGTTCCAGAAGCCCAAGGTCACTTGACTGGCACGTGGTACAGCTGGGTCTTGCACCCACACAGAGTTACTGTGCCAGGCTGGGCAGCTTTAGAAAGCGAGGCCTGGCTCTCAAATTAAAGGGGGAAATTTTTCAGACAATCCCATGGCAAAATGCATAAGGAAAGGGATCAAAGTGCCCTCCTTGGTGACCATTTTCATTCGGGCACCTCTCAGTACTTTTCAGTTGTTTCACAATAAACAGGTTATAAATGAAAAAAATAAAGACAGGTAGGACTGCCCTCTCTCCCTCGCACCTACCTCGTGGCCCCACCAACACTCTTTGTTCCAGAAAGGCCCATTCTGTCCCGGGTCCATTCATTTACATGCACCGTGCCCTCTGTTTGCATCACCCCTTCTCTCTCTTCCTCCATCCGCTCGTTCTTTCTGTCATGATTGAGTACCCGTTGGGTACCAAACACTTCCACGTGCTAGGAACCCAGCGATGTTCAGACACAAAACTCCCTGCCTTTGCCTAGCTTACATCCTCGTAGGAGAGACAAACAATGAGTGAACTAATATGTCAATGCTGGTAAGTATTATGAAGAAAAATAAACCGAGCTAGGAGACAGAGTATAACATAGGTGCTATTTTCGATGGGGGGAGAGGAGTAACGGCTATCAGAGAAGCCCCATCCAACAAAGTGACATGCAAGTGGAGAGCTGAATGAAGTGAGAGAGCAGCCACCTGGATATCCTGGGAAGAACAATCCAGGCAGAAGGGACAGCAAGTGCAAAGGCCCTGAGGCAAGAAGCATATTTGGCAGGCTCCTAGAACAGTAAAGAGGCTGACACAGCTGGGAGTGGGAGGAGAGGTCAGAGGATGCAGTAATTCTTTTAAAACTCAGCTCACACTTCCCTTTCTCTAAGAATCTACCTCTAATTAGCCCCAGGCTGGCTGGGGCACCACCTTCTGGGCTGCCCACGGCCCTTGAGCTTCACTCAGTCATCATATCGCACATGGTATGTTGTTACTAAATAGGTGTGAACCGTAATCATGAATGAACAGCACAATCTACTCTGTCTCATTAATACTATTTGTGTTTTCCCCTGGAAGTTGTGAACTCCCCCAGGGCAGGCTGGCCTGATGCATCTTGGGCTCCCTGGTGCCTGGCACTGCCCTCTTAAGCAGGGAGCATGCATCCACTTTAAGTAACAAGAGGCTCATGGAGCCACAGATGACTGGGTCTTTCGCAGGTGAAGAGCTCACCTGAGATGTGCGGGTGAGATCCCTTAGAAAGCACAGGCTTCCTAACCACCCACCATCAATGAGACTTCACAGAGGAGGCTGACAGGGGGCAGGGAGGGAGTCACAGAAGGAAGGAGGGCAAGAAGACCTCCTCCACACACCCCCTAATGGTGAACATCTGCCTCACCCCTGCTTCCCTCAACAGTCCCCAGCTTAGCTAAGCCTTTGCTTTAAGGGAAGCCCACGTGAGACAATAAAAATACAAAACCACTAGGGAGTGACTATTCACAGACAGAAAATACTCTTTCCCTCTGAAAAAGAATCCAGGAAACATCAATCTCCCAAATGTCGTAGTGGCCCCGGGCAAAGATCACCTGCTGCTCAGATCACCAAATAACAGGCAACCAGGCATTACGCGTCTCGGTAGGAAGTAGGGTCCCAAGTAGAAAAATGCCTACAGAGGCTAGGTAGGTACTAAACATGAGAGAAGCCGGCTGGGTGGGGCCTGTGGCAAACGGAAGGGTCCAGAGCCCACCAAGAGGGAGCAGACACCGAAAACTAATATTACACCGTATGTTAACTAACCACAATTTTAAAAAAACTTGAAACTATAAAAAATAAAATCAAATTTAAAAAAATAAAGGGAGCAGAAAGCCCCCCAGCTCAGCCCTCGGCTGAAACAAGGAGCCCCAGCGTGGCTGAAAACCAGGAAAAAAACCCAGAAATCTTGGGTCCTATGTGAAATCACAATTTAAAAATAACGGCGATGAGTTTTGTTGTTGTTGTTTAAGTAAAACAATATAAGAATCAAAGGAAATACTTCTGCGACTCAGATTTGGCCTGGGGACGATCAAATTTGTGAGCTTGGCCTTAAAGGTTGACTTTTTGTGTCAACAAGGCAGTACAACTATAAAGACAGGAGAGGGCAGAGATCTAAATGTTCTAGCGCTAGAAGAGAACTCCGAGAGCACGGAGTCCCTGCGTGGCCAAGAAGGTTCGTCTCTGGGATCAAGTCCGGGCTGCCCAGTTGTGAGGGCTGAGATGGATGAGCAGTGTCTGCCTATGCAATGGGGACACTAGTGACATGCTTCCTGGGTATCTGGCAGGGCTAATCTAGTCCAGATCCATCTTAAAGGCAGAAAAACTGAGGTCCAGGAAGCTACACTGAATCGCAGAATGTCACATGTGGGAACTATGCGTAAGTCCCAGCAGAGTTCTTCCCACAACACCCAGATGCCCCCAAAATCTTTAGGCTTTTGGAACTGTTATCTACCAGAGACTCATCTTAAGAGAGAAGTCATCTTTAAACCGACAATGCATGTCAGTAAGAAAATCAGATTTTTACAGTGGTTCCTTTTATTCATGGTTTCCTAGGGACGGAACCTCTTCTAGACCACCAAGGGGGTCTGAGCCGACAGAGTCACCGGAGATGCTGCCCATGGCATGCACGGTGTCGTGGTCCAGGGCCTTGAGCTGGCTGAGGTGCCTGGCGCTGAGGGAGCCTGGGCCACCGGAGGGCTGCAGGCTGCCTTCAGCTCTCCTCCCTCCCACTCAGTGTGAGTCAGGGCTCTCGACTGCAGCGTGCTGGCGGCAGAGCCTTAAGTTTAACTTGGCTCCTGAGCAAAATGTACTTTTCCAAAGGCCATTGATTCAACTAAACCTGAATTTTGCAATGTCCTGGAGGCCGCCAGACCAGCCTCCTCTGAGCACACACTGTCCCAGGGAATGGGACCAAAGAATGTGGTGATCACCTCCTACCCTCTCCTTCTTCTCCCCAAATGGGAGCATCTGTCCATCCCCCTGGCAGAGCCCACTGGCAAGCCTGACATCTTTCTGGCCTCCCCTGGTCACTCAGCTGCGCCATTCCCTCCCCCTGGCTCCCCACGCCGTGAAGGCTCCAGGATTCCATGTCAAACCACACCTGATGGCAGGCCTGGACAAACATCTGGAAAAGACTAGACTGCAGGTAATCTAGTCAGGGAGGCCCTCACCTGCAGAGACACATGCCCCATCCCCCCTGCCCCACGGATCACCACTGGGGGACGTGGGAAGAACATAGGTCAGGGGCAGGCTGGTGGCAGCCCAGGCGGGAACGGGTACCTTGTGTACCTGTCTGCTTTTTAAAAACAGACTGTTATTAACAGGAGTTTTCGACTTCACAGCAAAGCTGAGTGGAAGGCAGAGATTTCCCATACAACCCCTGTTCCCTGTTCACGCAGGCTCCCCCAGAACCAGCATCCCCCCACCGGAGCGGGACACTTGTTAACGCTGGATGAACCTGCAGTAATACATCATTATTGCCCAGAATCCACAGTCTACATCAGGGGTCACCCTTGGTGTTGTGCAGAACACACGTTTGGACACACATAGGACATTTCTATAGTGCACATGGATAATGACATCATTACAGTTTCACATCAAGCTGTTTCACTGCCCTGAAAATCCCGTTTCTTGCCTATTCATTCCTCTCCCCTTGACAGCGATCTTTTCACTCTCTCCAGAATGTTTTTACCTTTCCCAGAGTGTCACATGGTTGGAGTTATACAGTAGACAGCCTTTCCAGATTGGCTTCTTTCACTTAGTAATATGCATTTAAGGTTCCTCTGTGCCTTTTCATGGCCTGGTAGCTCATCTCTTTGCAGGATGGAGCAAATCTCAGCATCTGGATGTCACAGCATGCCTGGTTTTTCAAACCCCAAGGTGTGGATCGGCAGAGCCGGGGGCACGACTGTCCCATACTATTGGCACGACTGTCCCATACTATTGGCGTCATACCTTTGGGCAAACTCTTCTCTGAACTCCCAGGGTTTTTCATTTGTAAACTGGGGATAAAAATGTTGACAACCTCACGGGAGTGAAGATTTCATGTGGAAAGTGCATGTGGGGCATTGATTATAGTTCACAACGCGGAGCAAGCACGTGACAGACAACAGCTGCAACTGTCGTCATCGTGGGCACTGTGGCTGTCACTACAGTAATGTCACTACATTACTGCTGCCTTCTCTACAGAGCTGAGTGGGAGGAACCGGAGACAACCCAGGCTCTGGGCTCACACAGGCTGGCATTCAAATCTTGAGTGCGCTTAGGCAACTGGCTAGACCTCTCTGTGCCTCAGTTTACTCATCTGTAAAGTGAGGCTGGGATGGGGATTACACCCTCCTCCTAGCGCGAGGAGATCAGTAGGTGGAATGCAGAAAGGGCCCTTGGCACCAAAGAGGCACCCATGAAAGCTTAGTTCTCAGCTGTGATGGACAGGTCCTCAGCATTTCCTAGGAACGGCCCTGCTGAGTGCACCACGCAGGGAAGGTCAACAGTGGGCATATTTGAGGATGGGGATGAAGACTCGCTGGTTAGTACTGGGGCCAGGAAGGGGGTCTACAAAGCCAAGTGAGTGTGAGGAGAAACGAGTGCTGTCCTGTCTAGCCGGCACCCAGGGGATGTCAGCCAGGAGTGGGCCACGAACACCTCCGCAGCCGGCCAAGGCCTGGCTAGCCGTCTCCTGAGTATCAGATGACAACAGAAGGCTGAAACACAGGGGCAGGGGGCCAAGGCGGTTGTTTCTGCACCTGGCGGTTGTTTCTGCACCTCTAAAGGGTAGAACGAGGGACACGGGGAAAAGTTACGAGACACCACAAATCACGCAGCTCCAACGTGCCCACAGTGAGTTCCATGGACCTACTGGGCCCGAACAGGAACTCTGGTGTTCTCCCACAAAACAATGTTGGCCTTTCACCCAAACAGGCCGTGCCCACCCGTACCCAGAACAGATGGTGATGTATTACACCCTCCCACCCGTGCACCCACCCAGGAGGGAGGCACTGTCAGGATCCCCACTTTCCAGATGAGGAAGGTTAAGGCTACCCAACATGGCACTGCGAGGGAGCCTTGGAGCTGGGACTCAACCTTTGACTTTCCGATTCCCCACAGCTGGGAGTCAAGCCTGGAGTTGGCCGACGCCTCATTCAAAGGCCGCCCCGTGGACGGTTTTCCACCACTGTGCAACCGCACTGTGACCCACTCGTTCATTCAGCATCTGTCCCACAGATATCACGAGCATCGATTCTGTTCTGGACGCTGGGCTAGGTCGCTGAGATACAACAGGCACAAGCAAAGGTAGTCCCTGCCTGCCTGGAGCGAACGGCAAGGAAACCTCCATAACCGATGTGTCGTCAGAGGAGGTGAGTGGCCAGAAGGAATGGCTCGAACACTTTCCGCCCTCTACCGGAACTGAGGCTGGAGAGTATGGTCACGGTGGGTCTGGAGCTGGCTTTTCTGGCTGGGAGCCCCAGCTCTGCCACTTGCTAGCTATAGCCTTGGGGAAACTTACTTCAACGCCAGGTGCGTCAGCTTCCCAGTCTGTCAAACAGTGCCCATCTCACGGGGTTGCTCTGAGAGAGGCCATGTGTTAGAACGTGGGAAGTGCCTGCTTGGCATGGCGCCTGGCTCCATGAACGAGTGCTCACCACCTTACCCGTCACTGGCTGGAGGGTGTGAGGTATAGAGGACCACAAGCATTTTCTTCTCAAAGGAGAACCTTGTTCTCCCCAACAGGTCCCTCTGAGAACTGCCTTCGCAGGGGTGGCACCAGTGGACCCAGAAAATCACGTCAGAGAGAGGGGCGTGCAAGCTCCCCATAGGTCCAAGATGAGACAGACACAGTGGCCTCAGGGACCCCCAGGGTGACAGCCGCTTCACACAGGTGGGAGTGTCTTCCCTGCACACCCACCTCCCAACCCCCAGACCTCCAACCCCTCTCTTCTCTTCCTGTTTCCCCACAACTGGCCTCTCCTTCTGGACTCTGCCCAGCTCTCTGGATGTCAGTGGCACAGAGCTGAGGCTCCCAATTCCAGAAAGACCTGGAACACTAAAAAAATAAGTTTAGTCTGGGCTCAGCAATGAAAAAGAAAGCACACACAGACACACACAAATTAAGGACCCGTTAAGAATTCATACACAGGCAGTACAAAAAATCTCCTGATACACAGAGGAAGGATCGATAGCATACTCAGGAAAGCAGGTTATAACAGGATGGCTGTTGGGGCATCAAAGATGGAAATGTGAAGAGAAAAGGAACATGGGGGCCTAAGTTTGTTTCTTACAGTGGGAGGGGGGTTAGATTAATCTCTGTGCTATATGTCTAAAATAGTCTATGAAAATTTTTAAGAAGCTTTAAAGTACCAAAAAGTAACCAGACACTACAAAACAGAAAAGAATGAACTGTGGACACATGCAATGTGGGTAAGTCCTAGAGACGTCACGCTGAATGAAAGTAGATCCCCACACAGCATGCCGTGAGGAAAAAGCAAAACTAACCAGTGATGAGGAAAATCAGAAGAAGGGCCCCTCTTGGTGTGGGTACTGCCTGGAAAGGAACACAAGGTAGCCTTCTGAGGTACTAGGAAGGTTCTGGGTCCTGATCTGAGGGTAGCTCTGTGGCTGTATGTACGCAAAGAGCCATCGAGCCGTGTGCTCGAGATGAGAGCACTTTATAGTGAGTTATGCTAACTCAACTTAAAAATTAATTAAAATTAAAAAAAAAATCTCATTATTGGCCAGGTTTGGAAACCCTTTGCACTGGCTCTGGATAATAGTCAAGAGACTGTTTTTGAATTTCTTTCTCTATCAGCTTGACATTTGGTTCCCTCATTCCTGTATCTATTGACCTCTCCTCTGGGAACCATCTCGAGCGAGGTGTCGTGGCAGATACACAGGGGAAGGGTTCCAGCCCCAGGGACATGCACAAATGTCAGGCTGACTGAGACGTGCATCCTGGCTCTGCCCTTACTTGTGCTGTGACCCAGGCTAGGTGATGCCCTCTCCGAGATCTGGTGACCTAAGGTGCAAAACATGGTCAAGACAACAAATGTGGTCAAAGACAACTGTGTTCACCACTGTGCCTCGCACATATGAGGTGACCCCTCCCCCAAAATGGGACCTGTTAGTATGGTTCATGCTTTAACCCCTCTAGAGCAAAGTTTTACTGACTGCATGTTATGACTGGTTAGTGGATTGAAAAATCAATTTAGTGGATTGTAGGAAGCATGAAAAAAAATTAGATTACAACAGAACAGAAAATACCTATTTGCATCACCTATAATAAAAGGTAGCATTGTTCTATTGAGTTCTTATACATTATACACTGCACTGCAATACACAATGTCTTTCTTACAGAGGGTAAAAAAAAGCATTTAAATGCCTTGTTCCGCTGAACCCTATGCAGCCCTGTGACATAGCAGGTACCAGCTCAAGGTGACAAGGCCCAGTTCTTAGAATTGTGCAGGAACAATAGTGCATTAGGAGAATAATTCCAATACCTCCAGGAAGTCACGCTTCTTTTTTTTTAAGGTTCCAAGTGTCCCGAAGTTGAGGGGTATTCAGGGAGAGCTGCCTAGAGGAAGCAGCTTCGGGCCTACAACTTACACAGTCAGGCCTGAGCACCCGGGCTTGAAGAAAGAGGTGGGCCAGGCCCCAGAAGGCCAGAAGATGCGGCCAGCTGTGCCCCTCAGGAAGGAGCTGGGTGGCTCTGGGGCAGCTTCAGAGTGGTCCTGAACAAGACAGTTCTAGGTGAAACCCAGGCTGGACAAACAGCAGGAATCTCCTGGTCAAGGAGTTACTCTTGTTCCACTTCTATTTTGTGTCTCTTGAATGAGTTTATTTTTATTTTTTAGAAGACTTTATTTACTTATTTGAGAGAAAAGGGACAGAGGGAGAAGCAGGCTCCCTGCTGAGCAGAGAGCCCGATGCAGGACTGGATCCCAGGACCCTGGGACCACGATCTGAGCCAAAGGCAGATACCCAACCCACTGAGCCACATAGGTGCCTCTCCTGAACAAGTTTAGAAGTCTCATTTAGGTAGGTCTTTTAACACCCAATAATCTCATTTTTTGATAAAGAGAATAGTAGACTTTGGAACCTTCTACCGGCAATGGCCGTAATGTAGAACTTTCTTGACACTGCTTTGAATTTTATGGATACCTTGGATTCACGGTGGGTGACACTGGTTTTCCATTTCAGAGGGATGAGGTAATATGTTTTTTTTTTTTTTAAAAAACTCTCTATTCAAGCTTTTTACAGTGGGTCCCTTTAAAAAATATATAAAGTTTATCTTTGTAAAGGCAAAAAGCTAAAAGTGGCCCAGGAGTCATTGCAATTTGGCAAACGCTGCTAAGGACTCCGAGAACCCGAGGCCAGGGAGTCCCACCTCGGCTCTGCACATCCTGACAGCAGCGAGTGTCCTCAAAGGACATGCTCCCTGCCAAGAGGTGACAGAGCTCAGGAGGGGAGAAACAGACCCATTTTAGAAAGAGCATTGTTAAGGCCACCGGCCAACCAGCCATGGAGAATTCTTTACGGAAACAAGGAACCAGGATTTTACAACTGCAAGGTATGCTTTCCAACTCCTGTCAGCATCAACAGGTCTTTCCACATCAAAGCCCCCCTTTACATTTTCCTCTACTGTGTTTCACCTTTCCCTGTCAGGTCATGCCAGCCTTTTAATAAGCTTTTCATGTCAAGATCATTTGACTCTCACAGGGGAGTGGCATAAAAAGTGCAGAAAGTTCACTCAGCTTCCTCCAATGGGAACACCTTCCAGAACCCTAGAACACCACAGAAAAATTCTGAAAACAGGAAACGAACTTTGGAACAAGACTCTCAAGTACACCGTCTTTCTGGTCTCGGAACCAATCCAGGGGCCCACGCTGCACTTAGCTGCTGTGTCTCCTCGGCCTGCTCCAATGTGTGACAGCGGCAGGTCCTCCCTCATCTGTCACAACCGTGACACTTCTGAAGAGTATGTTAGGCATTCTGCAGAAGCTCTCTCAAGCTAGGTTTGTCTGATGTTCTCTGGTGCTTTCAGCCAGGCTGCGCATTTCTGGGGAGAATCCCACCAGGATGTGGCACTTGCCCGTGTCCCACATCAGGGCCCGTGATGTCCACATCTTATTACCAGCAATGCTGGGCTTGAGCAGTTGGCTAAGATGGGAACTGCCAGGACTCACTGCTGTAAGGAACTGTGTTCCCCTTCATGATTACTAAACATTTGGGGGAAACATGCTGAGCCCATTTAAATATCTGGTTTCTGTTTAAACTTTCACCCACTAATTTTAGCACTCGGATCTTAACTGTACCAGTTACTACCATGGTGTTCTTTTTCTTTTCTTTTTTCTTTTAAGATTTTATGTATTTCAAGAGAGAGAGCACACAAGCAGGGGGAGGGGCTGAGGGAGAGGTTATTCAGCAGACTCTACAGTGAGTGTGGAGCCCGACGAGGGCTTGGTCCCACCACTGTGAGATCATGACCAGAGCCGAAATCAAGAGTCAGATGCTCAACCAACTGAGCCACCCAGGTGCCCCAATTTACCATGATGTTCTTTTTTTTTTTTTTTTAAGATTTTATTTATTTATTTGACAGAGGTCACAAGTAGGCAGAGAGGCAGGCAGAGAGAGAGAAGCAGTCTCCCTGCTGAGCAGAGAGCCCAATGCGGGGCTCGATCCCAGGACCCTGGCATCATGACCGGAGCCGAAGGCAGAGGCTTTAACCCAGGCACCCCCTACCATGGTGTTCTCATGGTGATTTTTAACTTCTGTCATCCTTTCTACATTCATTAATTGGAATACCTGTGCCTTTTTTTTTGGTTTTAAAAAATAAAAGTCCTCGGCAGAAATTTATAAACTTTCTAGTGGCCAAGCTGGCCTTGAGATAAACCATCTCTTCCTACAGATCTGCTGATAATCAGTCCACCGCACCCTAAGGCCTTTCCTGTTCTTTTCTCTTTTCTTCTTTCCTTCCCTTGCCTCATCCTGCCTTAATTACCACCCTAATTTTAAGAGCTGGTGAGCACCAGGCTAGCCCAGCAGCACCAAGACAGCTCTGGCACGTACACGAAGTTTAAACTAGGCTGATAAATCACACCTGGGCATCACACTTGCTCTATTCGGGAATCCTAAGGAACCACTATGTCCCAGGTGTTATACTGGGCATGGTAACCTAAATGGGATCTTGCCTTTACGCCAACTTGAGCATGTCGGGAGGATGCTTCCCATTTTACAGATCAGTAAGCTGAGGCTAATTCACATAGCCAACAACCACTGGTGTTGGGGAAATGGGGGTGAACATGATAGGCAAGGCCTGGGAGTTGAGGAACTTACATTCCCATGGAGGGGACCGATACATTTTTTTGATCAGCAAAGAGGGGATGTGATCGTTTTGAAGTATGCCAAGAACAACGAGGAAGCACACACAGTGATCAGAGAGACTGTGATAAGGGCCACTTCCAGCCGGGTGGCTAGGGTAGGCCCCGCCAAGCAGAGACCTGAAGGGGAGAGAAGGAGCATGCCATGCCGACAGCCTGGGAAGGGTACCCCAAGCAAAGGCTCGGAGGTGGAAGGAGAGTCAGCCTGCTGAAGGAGCCACAGTGGCTACCAGGGCTGAGAGCGCAGGGAGGGGGAGGTGGCCTAGGATGAGGTCATCAGTGGGGATGGGGAGGCGGGGAGGATGGACCACACAGGGCCCTGCAGGCTGGGGAAAGGACTCTGGACTGTTCTCCATGGTGGATCTGAAGCACAGTGCTGAGTGCCCCGGAGAGCGGACCAGGTTTCACCCAGAGTGACCCCAGTGGTCAACAACAGAGCCAGGCTCCAGCTGAGGCTGGCCTGGACGATGTCTGCCCCAGCCAGGCCCTTCCTCCTCCACACAGCACTGGGCCCAGGCCCTCGGGCAGAGCTCCAAACAGCGTGGAACTCAGGGGCTGGCTGTGGAATATGTTTTTGTGCTCACAAAGAAACACGGGTGTGGCGAATGCCCTGGACTCCTTCCTCACATGAGATCGCTCCTGCATCTCCTGCTCCGGAAAGCCTGGAGCCTGGGACCCATGCCTGGCACCAGCGCAGGGCCTGCTCCCACGGAGGCGCTCAATTCTGCCACACACACCTCCCAGCAACCCTTCAGAGCATGGAGATCTGCACGTGCTCTTTCCATTTCTTTATCTAGCAAGCTCTCATGTTCACACAGTGCAGTGCTGTGGTGAAGGGCACAGGCTTAGGAGCCAGAAAGTCCAGGTTCAAATCCTGCCTCTACCACTAGCCCGGTGATCTTGGGCAAGTGAGCCCCTGATGACCTCATAGGGGTGGCTGTGAGGATGAAATGAGTTCGGAGGTAGAAGAAGGAGGGTGGCGTGGGTCCCCCGAGACTGCTACTTCAGTGTTGCCTAGCACCCTGATCGTGGCTCCCCCCACCCCCGCCCTCCTCTGCTCCCCATCACTGTGGGAGGACTGAGCCTTATATCCCCGTGAGCTCCTGGGCTCACCTGTCCCTCCACTCCCAGGCCTGGGGCCTGGCACTGAATAAATGCTGTTTGTTGAAAGAATGAATAAACAATGAACAAACATGTATGAGTATGGGATGGGTAAATAGACGTCAAAGGTAAGATCTAAAGCTCACAATTACTCAGGACAAATACTTTCAACAAAGTGCCTCTGGCAGAGTTATGTGATTAAGACAAGGCCAGTAGGCACAGGGTGGGGGGAGAAAAGCAACAGAGAGAACACGGCCAACGTATAATCAGGAACCCCAAAGAACAGATTTGAGAATTTGGAGGTAGAGAAACCTCACTTCCAAACCCTGAAGCCATTACCTACTGGCCTTGGCAAGGGCACCGTGGACAGATGGGCAGGCTGTCCCCTGCACAGGGTCACCTGACTGGGGCAGACAGCAAGGGCTGGACACTAGCCCCCACTCAGCTGAAGGAGGTGTGGGGGCTGCATAGGGTTCCTGGAAGGGAAGAAAGGAAGTTTTTTAAGTGGTTCCCACCGAGGTGGCAGAGAAATGACCCGCAGCTCTGAGCCTCAGATCCAGCCTGCAAAGTAGGGCCAATGACAACAGCCACGCCTCTCCTATCGGGCAGGTGGATGGTGCTATTATCTCCACTGTTTATGCCTGGTGCTTAAAGCAATGCCCGGCACATAGCAGTCACTGCGAGCATCTGCCCAATGAATTAATAAGCTAACGTCGTTCACAGGCACCACTCCTGGCCTTCCCCTCCAAGCAGCCTGTAAGTCATGTCCCGGACACACACTGGGCTCAGAGGCAGGCGGGACCGTGAACTGTAGTAAACTCTCACACCCTTCGGGCTAGGAGAAAACAGAAAACAGAAAGGGCATGGGGTGGGGGTGGTAATTCGGGGCCAGAATGCAGCCTTTTTCAGTCAGCTGGAAAAAGCGATAAGGAGGTGTCTTTGGGAAACATGGGAATGGGGGGTGGGGGAGGAACGGGACCCATTCACACAGGGCACGGAGGTTATGGCCCTGGCGGAATGCAGGCTGGGTGTGGGGCTGGGCCTGGGAGCAAAGTTCCTGAATGACTGGCTGGCTGGGCCGGGGCCTCAGTCCCCTCTTGGGAACCTGAACAGCCAAGAGCAGTGTTTCATCAAAACAGGAAAAATCATAGAGGAAAAATGCACATGTAAGGGGACTGGTATTTACAGGGAACAGCCTTGCCTCCACCCAAGGTCTGAAAGGATGGACTGGGGGAGGGGACACCGGGGGGCTGGCAGGAGGGCAGGGCCCTCCCTAGGAAGGCTGCCTGCTGCGCACCTGGGCCAGGAGGGATCCTGGGAGTCTGAAGGGGAGCCTGGACCATGGCGTATGAAGAAGGCAATGTGAACGTGAGAAGTCATGCCCTCACGGTGGGTTCCTGAAGCCACAGGCCTCGCCGGCTACCTACAGATCTTCTGACCCAGCGAGACCCATCCACAAAGCTTCCGATCACAGTGGGCTCTCCCTGCTGGTACGTACAGCGCAGGGGAGCTCGGACTTGGGCTCAAAACACCTGGCAGGTAGGAGCCTCAGAATGTGGCGGCAGGTCCCTCCCAAATGCCCAACCCTGTTTTCTTTCTCTGGACAACAGCGCACTCCCACCTGTCTGCAGAGCGCTGGGAAGTCTAGCTGAGATGATGAACTTGGGCCTGCTGGACACACAGAAGGCTCTAAGTAAACAGCCCTTCCCCAGGTTCATCGGGAGTGGCCTACACAAAAATCCTCTACACGTGGCAGCTGGCAAAGGCTCCTCCATCCTACCCCAAGCCTCTGGGACCCACAACCCCAGTGTCTGTGACTTTCCTGCACATTAACACAAGGCTTCTGGCCTTAAGGACCCCAGCTGAGTGGCTCCTCCAGGGCGTGATTCTAGAAGGACCTGGGGTGCGTAATGGTACAGAGCAACAAGCCCCTCACCTGAACACTGCGGAAGGACCTCACTTGCTCTGCTCCTCCTTCTACGTCCAGGGTGAGCTTTTCATGATCTTAAAACCCCTCCCAGGTTGAAGGCTTCTGAGGATAGAGGACAGATTCCCAACCATGCTCTACGAGGCCCTCCTGGCCTGCCTCCGCGGACACCTCCACCCCAGCACTCTTTGGCCCTACTTCCACTTGCCACAGCGTCCTGCCTGCCTCCAGCCTCTGCCCGTGCAGGGCCCTTCGCCCAAGCCTCCCTCCCTTTCAACCCTAAGCATCGTTCAGAGAGCTGCTCCGTCACTGCAGTGAGGTTTCCTTGATTCCCAAGAAGACTCAGTTCCTAGAGCCCTCTGTATTCTCCGCAGCCTGCGTATCAGCTGAGAACTACAAATTTAATTGGGTTTTTGATTTAATTGTTGAAACCAAAGACTGCATGAAGGCAGGGGTTATATCCCTCTTGCTCACCACTGGACCCCGACTGCCGAGGGAATGACCAGCAGAAATATGTGTAAATAAACAAGTGAATGAGTGAATAAATGAATGGCCAATCAAACAGCCTTGGGGGATGAAAAATGAAAAGGGAAGTAAAGCCAGGAGCAGATGGGGAGACCTATTCCCACTCTAGGAACTCTAATGGAAGGTGGAAGACAAGAACATGGAGAGGAAGCCAAGTCATGGGTAAGAGGGTTGGGTTGCCTTGAGTCCTCGGGGTACACAGGACCCCAGGAGGAGGGGCCAGCGTCACGGTGGCTGAGGAGGAGCACTTGCCGACAATTCACGTATGTGATCTCATTCTGTCTCACACAATGCGGAGGTGGAGCGCTATTATTAGCCCATTGTTACAAAGGAGGAAACTGAGTCCCAGGGGGATGAAGGACCTGCCTGAGGTCCCACAGCTGGGAGGGGGTGGGGCCAGGGAAGTGACTGTTCACACTAGGCAGTGAGTTCTAGACAAAGGGGAAAAAGTCTCTTACGTAGGGCATCCATGCAAGAAAGTGAAACAAATTTATTAGCATCTCCCTGAAACTGCTGGAACAGAAATGTTCACGCTCATAGTAAGTCAGCATGGTAAGTAAGAATGAATCGGATTGTCCCAGGCATATCAACGGAGAACCTACTCTAGCCAAGTCCAATGCCAAGCGTCTCACCTGCATCAGACCCCGTGATCCTCAGAATGGCCCCGTGAAGCTGGCGCTATGGTTGGACCCATTTGCAGACGAGGACGTGAAGCTGAAAGAAGTTCCTGTTACTCTTCGTTTAAGGGGCCTAAAACATCGAGTATATTCCTTCCTGTATTATTTTAATGAACTTCAAATACATCAACACGTGCCTAATGTCTACGAGTGGCCTTGGGGCTCCAGGCTATTTTACAAACAGCTTTTCAATTCCCCAACTGCAAATTTCCTGCAGTGGGGTTTTCGGGGGCCCCAGCCCTTGGCCACAATTCCAATGCTGCCTGTACGCCTGGAGCATGCTTTCATATGCTTCAGTCTCAGGCTGGCCTCCATGAGAGTGTGAATAACGAGCATTCACCCCAACAGGGAGAAGAACACTCACTCGACATCCCTGGGAAATACAGGAACCCATGCCAATAGGCTTTCAGTTCCCCTTCATCCATGCCCTAGGGAGTTCTCACATTCACTTGATCCCTTTCTTTGTCCTAGACACTGCCTTTCCTCAAGAACCCGCTATGGCTTCCCATTGCCTGATGCAAAAACAGGCAGACCGTGGGCCAGGCCCACAAGCTATCATGACCCCCACTCTTTCTGACACCACTATCCCTGCCTCCCAGTCTGCCATCAGGCTGCAGAGCCCCTCGGCCAGAATGCCATTCTTTCCCCTTCACTGATCGACCCTGGCTCATCTCTCCAGTGTCTCTCCCCCAGGAAGCCCCTTAATTCACTGTCTTCTGCACATTCTGCACATTCCACCATCTGCTTCTTTTCTGGCCAAGCATTATCACCCACGTGGCCTCCACTCTTCTCCAGCCTGTGTGAACAGACCCCACCTTCCCAAGAAGACTCTGCTTCTTGCAAGCAGTGCTCAGTTCTGCCCGCCTGGGCTGGCACTCCAGTCTTGTCTGAGCCTCTCCCGCCTGGCCACTCACCCAACCTCACTGTCAGTCCAGCCAGCCTCGCACAGAAATGACACAGGGCCCACCACCAGGGACGTGGTGGTGGGGGGAGAAGGGGGTCACTGATAAGGCACCTGTTTTTTCTCTGGCCTCCAGTACTGTCAAGTTGCCTCCTGCCAACAAGCCACAAACTAAGTCACAGGTCCATTGTCCTTTTTTTTTTTAATTGAATAGGATGTGACTTACAATTTAACAAGTGACATTTAATTAGTTGAAGGTCAACATTTTCCAAACATCAAGTCCGTGTGGAAAATATGAATCAAAGCAGCCACTTGGCAGAGAAACTAAACACCGCAAGAGCCAGCAGCTGCTCGCCTGGCCCTGCCGGGCTGCACCCTGGCCCGCCTCCCCAGCACAGACTTGCCAGCTGCCACACCACAGATCGAACTTGGCTCCCCTGCGCAAACCTGTGCTCCCTGCACTGAGGGTCAAGGGCACACTCTCATTATGCCGCAAATGCATTCTCCAGTCTGCCGTGTGCTGACGCTTCACTCCTGCCCCTGCCTCTGGCCAGCACTGGACTGCCTGCCCTGGCAACCACCCAGCTCTGCTCAACGCTAAGGTCTCCGGAGTGACACCATGGGAAGGTCCTCCTCCAGCCCCGTGAAAAGTTCGATCTGAATCCCCAGGTTCCCTGGATGTTCTTGCTCAGAAAGCCCTTACTCGTGTAACTGTCCATCTTCCCTGTTGGAGTGGAAGTTCCATGAGAGCAGGCACGGCATCCGTGGCCTTGAGCTTCATACCGCAGCTCCCATACTGTGTGTGGCATACAGCAGGTGTTAATGGTAACAGTGCATGCATGAGTAAGCAAAGGAGCAAACAAAGTGTGAGCAGGGTCGGAGACCATCTCCCCTGAAGTGCTGGGTGGAACTGTTGGCCCAGGCAAGCGGCCAGCAGAGGGGCGTGGGGGCCTAGCAGGGGACATGTTCCCTGGGTCCAGACCAGGTCCAGGAGGCAGCTGAGTGTGCTTCCTCCCCTGTACCCACTGCCCTCCTGGAAACCAGCATCCCCATCCCTGCCCAGCAGGGCTTCCTGGTGTTCGGAGAACACCACTCAGGGGACGGGATGGGGGAGGAGGGTGACCTGTAACACTCTGTGTGTTATACACACAGATAGCATCTTTGTTTCCTTTTTTTAAAAATAGATTTATTTATTAATTTGGGAGAGAGAGAATATCCAAGCAGACTCCTGAGTATGGAGCCTATAACACAAGGCTCAATCTCATGACCCCATGAGATCAGGACCGGAGTTGAAACCAAGAGTCGATGCTCAATGGGCTGAGCCATCCAGGCATCCCTTTTGTTTCTTAAATTGCTTTTGTAACAAATCACATATGGAATAATAACAACAAATGTGTATTCACTGGACCCTAAAGAGTGCTACACACCTGCTTCTAGAATTCTCACATCACCAGAAGTTCACTACTGCTCTCCCCACCTCACGCCTGAGGAAACAACCAATCCCAGAAAGGTGCCATGATTGGCAAGACTGAGCAAACAGGGCCAGAGCACAAATCTGGAGTTCCTGCTTGGGGTTCCACTCTGGGGGCATTGTAATGATCAGGAGTGTGGAAATATAGAGGCCAGGGCCCTGATGCCCCACATCACAAACTCCAGGTAGAGCCATGGGAATCTGCATTTGAAGCAGCAAATTGCCCTTGGCCAGCCAGGCAGACCGTTACCCCCTGGGCCTCAATTTTCCCATTTGTGAAATGGGCAACTCCTTCCCCCACAGGGCTGTGATAGGGGACCAAGTGAGGGAAGTGTTTGGAACGTGTTCTAAAACCACTGGAGAGATAGCTGGCAGGAGGTACCCCTGAAGAAGCGGCAGACCCAGGAGCCACTCACAAATCACTGACCTTGCTGGGTCCAGCTGACTTGCTAGACATTCCTACATATCATAGGTCCTGTGCAATATCTTCCCAGACAACAAGTGAACATGGCAAACCAGTTAAGCCTGGTGAGATGGCAGACACCAAGTCCACATCCCATGTCCCCACACTGGGGAGCCCCATACTGTGACACCAGCTGGGGCACTAATGGCCACCCCTGGGCCTTTAGCAAAGATGTGAACACATTTTCACACATGTACACACACACACACACACAAAGTACACACAGGCACTTTTCTGACAAACAGGGGTGGCTCTCCCCAGAGCTCCTCTTCCTCGGCCAAACCCACATACCCTCTCTCTTCCGGGCTGCCCATATGCTCAGGTAAAGTTTCCAAAATGACAGTTTCAACGCTGCCACCCACAGAGCCAGAGGCCAATGTAGTAGCCTGTGTCAAGGTTCAAATACCTATGCAAACTCAAAAATAATCCCAGCCATAGGTACTGGGCCCTTCCAACGGCAGGGTGCCATGCTGGGCAACTTAACAGCACTCCGTCATTGAAGGAGTCCTGTCTCCCAGGAGGAAGGTCCCACCATTATCCCCACTGAGGATGCGGGTAAGGCACTGGGAAATCAAAGAGCCTGGAAGTGGTAGAGCTGTCATTCAAACACAGCCAGGATTCAAGCTCTGCTCATTTACTATTTGACACATTTCTGTTAGTGTGCCCAGTACTGTCCCAGGCCTAGGGGACCCAGCAATGACCAAGGCAGAGCAAGGCACTGGCAGGCTGGTGGGAGACTCAGAGACCAAACTCTTAATTAACCCTGGTTTCTGGTGTATCCCAATGGCCACTGGCTCCTTCCAAGAGAGACCTCCCCGCCTGGGTCCTCAGTGTCCACTGTGGGCATGAGGCCCACAGGAAGACCCTGTGACGTGGTAAATGACATCGGCCAGCAGAAACCAGGACCTGCAAGCTAATCTGCCAAAACAGGGTACCCAGGCAGAATGCGCCAGCATTTCGAAAAGTTAAAATCTACATCTGGGCCTCGTTCTCCTCCACTCTACTCCTTTCCCATGGAGTGTCCTTAATAGAATCTCTAAGCACTGGGTTCAAAATGGAGGCATGAGAAATGCAAAACTGCTCCCTCCAGCAATGACGACAATACACCTGATTCTTCGGCAATTTTCTTTTAGCAAGAATTATACTCAATTATACTAGTGTCTGTCTGGGATTTCTAGACAGGCTGATCTCTCTAGGAACTTTTCCTGACCATCTCTCTCTCTTTTTTTTTTTTTTTTAAAGATTTTATTTATTTATTTGACAGACAGAGATCACAATTAGGCAGAGAGGCAGGCAGAGAGAGAGGAAGGGAAGCAGGCTCCCTGCTGAACAGAGAGCCCGACGCGGGGCTCGATACCAGGACCCTGGGATCATGACCTGAGCCCAAGGCAGAGGCTTTAACCCACTGAGCCACCCAGGTGCCCCTCCTGATCATCTCTTAAGGAAGATCTTAGACAAATCTATTTGGGGTTGGAACCGTTAGCCACTGACATGTAGAATGCTTACCATGTGTCCGGGCACACGTATGAACAACACATCATTCTCATTTTGCAAGTGAGGAAAGTGAGGCACAGAGAGGTTTAGTAACTTGCCCAAACTCACAGAGCTGGCGAGTGGCACACTGGAGCCCAGGCAGTCTTTCACAGGCATCCGGACTCCTAACCTCCATTAGGTCAAATCAATTTGGCTGCTTTGCAAAGGTGTCTTCACATGTCAGAGAGGTTCGCAGGATGCCTGAAGCCCCCAACACAGCCCACCTCCCTGCCCAGCCCACATACCTCCCCACATGCTTCTGGCCCCAGGGCTCTGCCAGCCCAGCCCAGCTACTGCCTGCAGCCTATTTCCTCTCAGACAGCCCTGTGCCCAGAAGCTGGCCTATTAAGATCTAGGATGCAGATCTCATAAATGAAAGGGAGGCAGCTGGGGACCAGGCAACAGGGAGTGGGGGAGCACTAGGGCCCCACCTTAGGGATAGCTATGTCTGTCACCTGGCTGGGGAGCCTCATTTTTTAGAGGCAATGGTAATCAATTTTTGTGACATCTAACTTGAAAGTGCTGGCATTTAGTTCAATTTGTTTAAAAGAACGTGACGATGAAATAAAATCTGTGATGGGGCAGAATTCAAATCCCTCCCCCAGGGCTATCAGTTTAGTCTCTGCATTAGCAGATCAAGCCTGTCAGGAAGTTTCATAAATAGGGGAAGGAAAGCACAGGGGCCATAACCTGGACTGAGACCTCCTCTGGGCCAGGAGCTGCGGGAGGTTCTCTCCTTAACTCTACCCAGCAACCCTGGAGTTAGTGGTGGTGGGGAGAGGGGCTGTCAGGATTCATGTCCTCATTTGTAGACCAGAAAGCAGGCTCAGAGAGGTGAAGTGAGCTGCCCAAGGACACACAGCACGGGTGGATGCCCCAGGATCCAGAGCCCAGCTGTCCCAGGGGCAGCATTCAAGACCAGCTCTAGAACACGCAGGGTCCTGGCTGGCTGACTTGTCACGCTCCAGTGAGTGCAGGGCAGGCGGTGGTCCAAATGGGGTGACGTGCCGTTACGGCCCCCACAGCCAGGGGCCTGACCCAGGGCCGGGTGGAGATGGGTGGGTGAAGCCTCTCATAGCTCCTTTGACTCAGGGTTAACTCAGCTGTGACAAACCACCTGGCTTTGAGCGTGACCCAGTTTTATAGCTAGAACAACCAAAGCTGAGTTGGGGAAAGTCAGGCAGGTCTGACAGCAAAACCTGGCTTATGGGGTGAATTTGGGTGGAGCCCCTCAGTTCTCAGAACCTCAGGGTTCTCCAAAAACTGAAAGGCTGGCTCCATCCATCTCCAGCCCCACCCCATCCCCCCTAGCTCCCATATTTAAGGATTCCCATCAGCCCAGAACCTGAACACGCACCAACACTGGGGCAAATCGCTCCACCTCAGTTGCCTCCACTTGCAAAATGCGGAAGTAAAAGCCCCCACTGCCTGGGTTCGTTGTGAGAAGTAAGATGACATATTTGCAGTGTGTAGCCCTGGGCCCAATGCCCAGGAGACACTCAATAAACATTTACTTCCACTATCATCCCCAACCCCCAACTGTCTAGCACCTGCAACTTCTCACTTCCCTCCTTCCAGAAATATCTGTCGGCAGAGAACAGGTCAGGTCTAGTTCTCTGTACCAGGGACACAGAGGGGTCAAAGCCGACAGTTCTGTCACTGGCAAGGATCTGACCCCACCTAACCAGCGCTCACCTAGCAAAATGTAAATACCCCCTCCAGCAAACTAAACAAGGATGGGGTGTGAGTTCAGGAAAGCCGTGTTCCCCCGGTCCCTTTCCAGCTGCATGAACCCTTTGAAACTCAGAGTCCTTATCTACAGAGAAAACAATCATCCCCAGACCACATTTCATCTCCTAAGGGCTTTCTAAACTCTGAAGTCCCAGAAGACACATTCACGATCACTGTCAATCAAGTTAACTCAGATTCGTGCTCAGCTCAAGGATTACATTTGAAGCCTAACGGTGAAGACTTTTCGCAGGCTTTTCGCAGTCTGCCTGACCCTAAGAATCACTGAGGACATTCTGAAAATGTAGAATTTTAGGCCCATCCTGGACCAGATAGAGAGCTGTGGGGCAGGGGGGGTGGGGGTGAGTGTGGTGGCACAGACACAGGGCCCAGGTGATTAGAGAAACCCGCCCATTCTAGATTGAACAGAATTGCTCAACTGAAACTGAAAAATGGTCAAGCTGAGCTTCCAAGGTCAGGTATTTTTTTTTAAAGATTTTTATTATTTATTCACTTGATAGACAGAGATCATGAGTAGGCAGAGAGGCAGGCAGAGAGAGAGAGGAGGAAGCAGGCTCCCCGCAGAGCGGAGAGCCCAATGTGGGGCTCGATCCCAGGACCCCGAGATCACGATCTGAGCCAAAGGCAGAGGCTTAACCCACTGAGCCACCCAGATGCCCCTCCAAGGTCAGGTATTTAACAGAAGACATCACCGCCTGGAGGTCAGAGTCTTGAGTTTAGAGCCTGACTCTGTTACTTGGCTAGCAATGTGAGTTTGGGCCCAGGCCTCAACTGCTCTGGGCAGTTCAAAATGGGAACAATGTGGCCTAACTGCCGGGCTGGGGTGAGTGTGGAACGTCAGGTGTCCTCTCCTTCCCAACTTCCCGACCTCAGATTCTGGGAGCTAACGTGCCATTTTAAGCAAGTGAAGCCTCTGAGGATGGGGGTTACCCAGTGGCATCTTGTTAGGACAGGGAGCCGGCGGCCTATTCCCACTAAGGGCAACGCCTGAGTAATATCTGATTTCCCAATTCCTCAGGACAAAGTCAGTAGGAAACATTTTCCATTCTCACCACTGGAGAAGTAAATCCTTTCAAATAGGATTACACCCTTACGAGAAAACTAAAGCAGTCCACCCTTATGAGAAAACTAAAACATTTCCAAACACAGAGATATGGCAACAAAGCATCCAGTCTCAGTGGAGTTGGAGCCCTCTGCCAGGTGCTGGGGGTCAGGGAGTCTCACCTTGTTTGGGGTTCTGAGCTCCTTCATGGAAGGTATGAGGTAGGGAGAGCATAGGTCCCAAGCTTGGGATCTGACTCTAGCTGGACTGGCCCCTTCCTCCCTGCCTCCCTCCTTTCTTGATTTGATAAATATTGCTGAGCACCTGCCATGTGCCGACCTTGGCCTCAGCACCAGGACCCGGTGATGGGCAAACAGATTGGGTCCCTGCTCTCAAGAGCTTACATTCCACTGACACAGAATGTTAAATGACAAAGGGCAGACAGAGATCACCACAATCGTGCTGAGTGATCTGAAGGCCATGGTATGATAAAAAGGTTCAGCCAGGGAAAGGGTGAGGGGAGACCCAAATCAGACTGAAGAGGCAGTCTGGGAGGGTCTTTTTGGAGGAGGAGTACCAGATTGGCCATGCTAATCGGTTAGCTCCTCCCTTACAAATTCTTTACTGCCCCATCTACTTTTCCTGCCTTCTCAGTACTCACCACAATGAAAAATAACCTTTTATGCCATTGTTTGTTCACCCTGGTTGGCCCATATTTATCCCCCACTACCCTGGAAGCACCATGAAGGTAAAGACAAAGTCGGTCTTGTTCTCCCCCCGGAATTCTCCCCAGTAAATTTTTAAATGAATGGTGAATGAATGAATGAACAAATGAATGAATGAGCAAACCCCACTTTCCTGGGCCTTGCGGTCCTCACCTCCATTATGGGAATACCACCACCCAGGTACCTGGGAGCCCCAGGGCACACTGCCTGTTTTCAGTGGGCAGGGCTATAAATGAGGGGGTGGGACATTGCAGGAAGGGAATTAGAGGAAATTGACACCTGGACTCTGAAGGGATCACTGGAGGATTCTGCCCCAGTCCAGAGGACAAAACAATGTCAAAAAGGCATGACATGGCACAGGAGGAGCCTTCCCTTCAACAACGTGCGGCTAAGCAGTCCCCCAGGTGCCAGTACCAACTGATGCTGTCACCAAACACATTTATGTCACCCACTGGGCCAGTGAGTGGGTGAAAAGTTCCCAAACAGGCCCAGGGCCACCTTCTGATTTCCTGGCTCCTCAAAGCAGGCCTGGGAGGCTGGCATTCCTCTGCAAACAGCCACATGCACCAGGCAGGTGATGGGTGCCAGGGACCCTGGCCCCTGGTAGTCACACCTACAGGAGGAAGACTTCCCCAACCAAAGACAGCAGCCAGGGACAGTGGAAGGAACAGGCACTCAAATCTGCTATATGGCCCTCCGAGGAGGCATGGTGGTGGAGAGAGTCATGCCCTGCCCTGGGCCTCAGTTTCCCCATTGGCCAAGTGACACTCTTAATCCCTCCCTCACAGATCAAGGTGCAAACTGTAAAGTGCTAAGTGCTATGAGGCAAAGCAGTGAATCTCATCCACCCCTCCGGGCACCAAGTTTTGGATTTGTACATATCATGTGCTCATGGTCCCTGAAGCTGGCGTTTCTGGAAGTGTGGTACCCGGGCCACTGGTGTGACCCTGGCTGATTTCGGGTGATATGCGGACCTGGTGGTTAAATGGCATTCGGCTGCACACTGTGGTGAATCCCCGCTGAGTTCTCATTTGTTTCACATTCTGAGAACATCAAAGAAGTCTCAGGCAGTGCTACTCTGTGGCTGAGCTCTCATCTTTCTGCCACTGGCCGATACCCACCACCCCCACTTTTTTTTTTTTAACAGACTCAACAACTCTGGAAGGCACCAGCTAGCTAGAATGGAACAACCCTGCAATTATTGGTATCTATTTCTGGCAGGTGATACTGCTTCGCCATTTTCAAAGATGTTATACAGCTACCTTTCATAGATAAAAATAGGATTAAAAAACTGACTAATAATACATGTTGTTTACGAATATGCCCCCAGCTTATGGAGCTGGTGCCAGAATGGTAGAAGACTGGAAAGTACTGAGCACAGTTCCCATCTCTGCCAGCAAGAGGCACATCTAAGCCCCTCCTGTTCTCTTCCTCCTGGCATGTGGCCTGCCTGGATCTCCTTGCAGCTCTCGCAGCTGGGTGGGAGCGTGTCCCCAGGTCAGGACAGAAATGATGGCGTTGTATCCACACCTTCCACCTAGACCTCCACATCCTCCCCTTCTCTCCACAATGCCAGGTCTGGAAGAGGGTCCAACACTTCCTTGGGGAGGACAGAGCCACAAGATGGAAGGAACCTGGGTCTCTGGGTACTTGTGAGGGGCAGAGCTCCCCCAGCCACCCTGGGACTTTACATGAACACGAAATGAACTTCTGTTGTATTACATCACAGTAATTTTCAGGTTGCTTATGGAAATTCGCTGACGTGGGCTATTATCAAGGAGGCATCTCTAGTCCAATTTCCTGCCAGCCTGGAAATCTTCTGTGACAGTCTGGATTTCCTTTTTTTCTGTAACAAATAATTACTGAGTACCGAACAGATGCCAGGCAGTCTGAAGGGCTTTATGGAGACAAGCTCAATTAGCCCTCACCACAATCCTGGGAGCCAGGCGCTGCTGATGATTTGGCTTGGCTTGCAATGAGGCAAAGGACGCTCAGAGGTGTGAAGCATCTCGGCCAAAGTCAAACATTTGGGAAGCAGTCCAGCTGAAACTCAAAGCCAGGACTATTGGAGATGGACAAGGCCCTTCCTCCACCTAATGCCATGTGCCTCTGCTAAGCACATCACCCAGGGACAGCCAGGCCCTATGTGCCAGTGTCCGGGCTGGGTCCTGCAGGAGGGAGCCATAGCCTGGAGTTCTTGTGGCCAAACAGGAAGAGAGCAAGGGAGGCACAGAGCACAGAGACAGATGGAGAGAGGAGGGGCTGGCACAGCCAGGAGGGCATCGCCACTCAGGAAGAACGGGAAAGGCTTCACGGAGGAGGTGGTGCTTAAGGCTGGCTGAGGACGGTGGGTGAGATTTCAGCAGGTGGAGACAAACAAGGAGATGCTGTCTCATCCTGGATCCACAGGAAAGGGCTCTGGACAGGCCCGCCACCCTGTCTACTGTAGGGGGCCTAAAAGACTCAGACAAATCTTCAAAATGCCTCTCTGTAGCCAATAAGAAATGAGTATCTGGGGAAATATTTAGGCTCAATAGTAAACAGATAAATAAATAAATAAAACACCTCTCTGCACTAGATGAAACGCTCCCAGTCCTTTCAAGAGGGGCCATATAGGGGCAGCCGGGCCATGCTGCTCGTACCAGATGAAGGTGAAGCGCCACCAGTGACATCACATGGTACCCTGACAGGATGCACTGAGAAAGGCACTCAGCTCACAACCCTTTCTAATCTTGAGAAAACAACAGGCAAATCCCGACTGAAGGCCACTCTTGAGGACACCTGGACAGTGCTCCTCAAGACTGCCAAGGTTATGAGAAATGAGAAGGACTAAGGAATTGTCCCCAACCATAGGGGACTGGGGGACACGACCACTGGATCCAATGTAGGATCCTGGATTGAATCCTGGAGCAGTAGAAGGACACGAGTGGAAAACTGGTGAAATCCAAATAAAGTCTGGATTTTAGTTAATAATAATGTACCCACATCAATTTGTTAGTTGTAACAGATGTGGTCATGCTTGGTGTGAATTATGGGGAAAGCCAGATGAGGGTAACTGTACTATCTTCACAACTTTTCTGTAAATCTAAATTATTCCAAAATAAAAAGTGCATGTATTTAAAAAGAGCGAATGAGAAAGAGAAGCAAATGCCAGAACAAAAACAAGTCTCACGAGTTCACGCGTTGAGGAGGGGGGGATTTCTATCTGGCCCAGTACCATATACCCCCAACTTCTAGAACTGAGCCTGGCACACAGTAGGGCCCCAGTAAATATGTTCAGTGAACTGGCTACACCACTGCAGCCCACTCTGGCCGGCTGACGGGGACTCCAGAGACCAGCCCCACTTGCTCCCCACTGGAAGGGCTGCACCCCTCTGTGTGGCTCCACAGCAGGGGCTCACTGGCGGTAATCTGCCCATAGATGTGTACTGCGACAGGAAGGGATCACCCAGGCCTGGCCTCCTCTACAGTGACCCAGAATTCCTCCGAGGCTTCCAGAGAAACAAACTGTAAACACAACTAACTAGGTGGCGCGTAACATTGCCCGCAGCAACTTCTTGCTAGAAATGTCTCCAGAGGCAAGGGAAACAAAGGCAAAAATGAACTCTTAGGACTTCATCAAGATAAAGTTTTGCACAGCAAAGGAAACAGTTGGTCGACAACACCAAAAGACAACCAACAGAATGGGAGAAGATATTTGCAAATGACTTATCAGATCCAAAATCTGTAAAGAACTTATCAAACTCAACACCCCAAAAACAATCCAGTCAAGAAATGGGCAGAAGACATGAACAGACATTTCTCCAAAGAAGACATCCAGATGGCCAAAAAATGCTCCACATCATTCAGCATCAGGGAAATACAAATCAAAACCACCGCCTCACCTGTCAGAATGGCTAATACAATATAAGAAACGACAGATGCCGGTGAGGATGTGGAGAAAGGGGAACCCTCCTACACTGTTGGTGGAAATGCAAGCTGGTGCAGCCACTGTGGAAAACAGCATGAAGGTTCCTCAAAAAGTTAAAAATAGAGCTACCCTATGACCCAGCAATCGCACCACTGGGTATTTACCCTGAAGATACAAATGTAGCGATCCGAAGGGGCACCTGCACCCCGATGTTTATAGCAGCAATGTCCACAATAGCCAAACTATGGAAAGAACCTAGATGTCCATCAACAGATGAACGGATAAAGAAGATGTGGTGTATGTATGTATATAAATAAATAAATATATATATGTATATATATATATAGGAATAATATGTAGCCATCAAAAGAAATAAAATCTTGCCATTTGCAATGATGTGGATGGAACTAGAGGGTATTACGCTGAGCGAAATAAGTCAATCAGAGAAAGACAATTATCAAGTGATTTTACAAATATGTGGAATTTAAGAAACAAAACAGAGGAGTGTGAGGGAGGGGAGGGAAAAATAAAACAAGACGGAATCAGAGAGGGAAATAAACCATAAGAGATTCTTAATCATAGGATACAAATGGAGGGTGGCTGGCGGGGAGGTGGGTGAGGGGATGGGGTAATTGAGTGATGGCCACTAAGGAGGGCACGTGATATGATGAGCACTGGGTGTCAGATAAGACTGATGACTCACTGAACTCGACCTCTGAAACTATTAATACACTCTGTTTATTAACTGAATTAAGAAAAAAGGATGGCAAGTAACATTAGGCGTGTCCATGGAGTAGCCCCCCCAAAATTGAAGGCAATAACACTTGCCTCCAGGGCATAAGAATGTGGTTAAGAAAGTCAGCTCTGGCATCCCAGGTGAACCCTCAAGTCACAGCTGTGTTACCTGCAGTTTGTACGACCTTGGCCAAGTCCTGTCCCTCCTTTCTGCCCAGCATCCTCAGCAGACAAACGGGAATAATATATAGCTCTTACACAATATGAGGATCAACTGACGGAATCCAAGGAAAGTTTTTAGCCAGGCACTTGCTAAATGGGGACTACTGTGGGCACTGTTGTTATCACAACAGTCCTGAGAAGTCTGAGAAGTCGCCTGCAAGATACACCCTGGAGGTTGATGGTATTAAAGGGTCTGGAGCAAGGGAGTGTCACTCAAGTTGAGCTTTGGCCGGCCCTGGGACTGCTGCAGAGGAAGGCCCAGTCCAGTGGCAGAGCTGGCCATGCTGTCCCAGTACTACTCCGAGGAGGGAGAAACGAGGTGGATGGAACTAGAGGGTATTATGCTATTTCTATGTCAATCAGAGAAAGACAATTATATCTCTCTGATATGAGGAATTTGAGCAGCAGGACAGGGGGTCATGGAGGGTAGGGAGGGAAAAAATGAAACAAGATGGGATCAGGAGGGAGACAAACCATGAGAGACTCTTAATCACAGGAAACAAACTGAGGGTTGCTGGGGGGAGGGGGGTGTGGAGAGGGTAGCTGGGTGATGGACATCGGGAAAGGTATGTGCTATGGTGAGTGCTGTGATGTGTGTAAACCTGGCGATTCACAGACCTGTACCCCTGGGGCAAAAAATATTTATATGTCAATAAAAAAAAAAACCTGTTGTGTATCTACACAGGGTTGGGGTGGTTCTACGAGAGAATGTCTTGAATTTTGTAGAGGAATACACCAAAAGTCAATTTTTTCGTAGGATTAATTTAAAAAAGAAACTAAAGAAAATAAATTACTAATAACTGTGTCTGTCTTGTGGGGTCAGGGTGACTTTCAAATCCAAGGACACACCTTGCCCAGCACAGCGCTCAATCTGTCCTGCGAGGTGAGGAACCGTCAGGCATTCCTAGTAAGATTACTATTGCCTCCTTTCCTCCTCTGAAGAGATGCCAGCCCCGAACTGGAATGCAAGAACGAAAAGCAGACACCATGGAGGGGTTCCTGCCACAAGGTTCAATGTTTCAGGCACCTGTGACTGTACTTCGGTTTTTTAACAGCCAGGCTTCTCATCTTCAATAGGGTTTCCAAAACAGAACATTTAATCCATTTCAAAGGGATCTTGCTTCCTGCCCAGCTGTGCTGCCCCATGGGTTACAGGAGGAAAGGGCTCCAAGGGGAGGATTATAGTGACCGGTGTACACCAGTCCCCAGGGCCCTTGAGGTGTGTGATCCATCCTGTCTGAGGTTGATTTCCCTGGATGTAAAATAGGGACAATAATGCCCACTCGGGGTGAGTAGATTTGTAAAGCACCTCGTATCCCTTAGCTCTCGGAGGACGGGGAACCCTGAGTCTCTCCTGCCTCTCCCAAGGGCCAATGTTTATAAAAACAAATACAGCTAGTGTTAGAGGGTTTTTTTTTTTTCCTGTTCTACACTTTTCCTGCTTATATAACCAATGTAATTAAGTTAACAGACCTGAATGTTAAAGTTGACAACAGACAATTAAGCTAATTACTACTTCCTAAAAGGATCAATTAGGGCTGTTTCCTACTCTATATTCTGAGAAATGGTACTGGGTGCCTTGTGAACAACAGGGTGGCTTCGACAATCAGTTTGGCAAAAGCTGGGCTGCACCAAGTGATCTGGCTTCCTCTCATGCAGGACTTCTCAGTGCCCTTAGAAACGGACACGCGTGTTCTGAGTCTCCAAGTGGGAGTTGCCGTATGCAGCACAGAATGAAAGACGGTGTGTCAAATGAGTCCTATAAAGCAGGGCTTCGGCAACCTTCCCACACATCCAGATCACCTGGGGAGCTTGTTAAACCACAGATTCAGAATCCGGGTGGGCATGAGATTCTGCATTTCCCAGGGGCTCCCGGGTGATGCTGAAGCTTCTGGTCTGGGACCACACTCTGAAGAGCAAGGACATCAATGGAAAGGTAAGACCACTTATCAACCTCCTGACCGCTGAGGAACAATCCCAGAGTAGGGAAATGGCTTGCTGAAGGTCATACAGGAATGACAGGTGGGACCAGACTCCACTCCCAGCCTTCCCTACCCTAGAGCTCTCCGCCCTGCTTCCTATGGGTTCTCCTGATTTTCAGCAATCTTCTCAGTCTCTGTCCTATGAGGGCCTTTAAAAAAAATACTGCTACCTAACCCTAACCCTGACCCTCAGAGCCTCATTATTAGGTCTACAGTGTAGCCTGAGTTGGGGGACTTTTTTAAAGCTCCTCCAGTGATTCTAACGCACAGCCAGCGTTGAGGGTCACTGATATAGAGGTGCTGGGCAAGCCTCCCCCTGGACACCCTCTTCACATCCGCCTGCCCCTCTAATGCCTGAAGAAAACCGCCCAGCAGCAAGTCCAAAATAAACTAGGAAAAGATGACTAGATGGGAAATGGCACTTGACAAGGCCACAGCGGGCCAAAGCCCTGTCTCAAGATATTAGGTATCACGGTGAGGAATCCCAACTGCCTTGAGAGGAGAGATCTCCAGCTCATTCCATGTCCAGATGAGCAGGTAAACACATGTTCTAGGCTTTAAAGCCCAAGTGGCCAATGCGGGAAAACCTGGACCCTCCAGAGTTAGAAGCTCTAAGTTAGCGTGAGACGGTTATTGGGCTTCTTTAAAGACAATTTCTGAATCGGGCGTCAGGCCAAATGAGGCTGGTTAAAAAAAGGAAAAAAGAAAGAAAGAAAAAAAAAGCTAATGACATTAAGCTTCTTAATGAGCACAGTAGGGGAAGAATTAGAGATGAGAAAGTCAGTGAATCCAATTAGAGGAGATTCCCATTCTCTCTGAACTTGCTGAATGGAAGGGGAAAAGCTTTAGAGATGAGCCTACAGCTGGAAAGCGGGGCTCTGGAGCCAGGGGGCAGCAATTCAACCCTAGCACCTTCTGCCGATCCACACTGGCCCTGCACCTCAATTGGCTTATCTGTAAAGTGGGACAATAATTTGTGCGGTAGGGGTGCTGTGGGATTAAAGGAGTTGATATACGTAAGATCCTTGTCAGGTCACTAGTCAGTAGTAAGTGCTCAATAAAGAAAATGCTGGCTTCAGTGTTCACATCATTTTTCCTCTGGTCTAATCTTCATCTCCCTTTTGCCATCATTTTTAAGCCCATTTATGTTTTTAAAAATTGTTGTAAAGTAGGGATGCCTGGGTGGCTCAGTCAGTTAAATGTCCGACTCTTGGGTTTAGCTCAGATTGTGATCTCAGGGTCATGGGATCGAGCCCCACATCAGGCTCCACACTCAGCGTGGAGTCTGCCTAAGAATCTCTCTCCTTCTCTCTCTGTCCCTCCCCCCATACACTCTTGCTCTCTCTCAAATAAATAAATCCTTTTAAAAAAATTGTTCAACAGTATGAGTTTCTGTCAGCTTCCCCAAGTTCTTCCTGGAATAAGGCAGGGTAGAAATACAGACACGTTAGCTAACTGCTGAGTGTTTAACTATGTGCTCAGAGCCCTTGTGGTGGCTGGAGCTTGCCTGATGTGGACTGAGGGGGGCTCCGGGTCTGCAGGGCCCCCCTCAGACAAAGCCACATGAGGAACTGAGGAATTCATACTTGATCCTCAGAGCAATGGACCCTGTTTGAAGGTTGAAACCAGGACATGAGAAAATCAGGTTAACTGTGGAAAGCTTTACTATGGGAAAAAACAAACAAACAAATAAACAGGTCAACTTTGGAAAGCTCATTCAGGGTTCTCTCCAGAAGGTCTGGGGTCTCCTGGAGGAAGGCCAGGATGAGAAGCAATGTGACACAGTCAGGTGGCAGGGTGGCGGGGGGGGGGGGGTCCCTGCTTATTTTAATGCTCTGCTGTAACTGTCCTGAAATTCACTATATTTTTCCAAAAAGGGATTTTGCATTTCCATTTGGCCCTGGGCCCTACAGATTACAGAGCTGACCCTACCCTGCAGGGACACCTCTCTTCCCCCTACATCCACCCTACTAGGTGAGGCAGTGAAGGTTACCACTTGTCTTTAAAATGAAGAACCCAAAGCTCTGAGAAGATAAACTAACAGTCCCATGGCTTGGCTGGTCGGTGACAGGGCAGCAGCCCTGGTGACCCAGGGCTTAGGGGTTCAGCTCATGGGCCTGTGGGAAAGCCTGCCATTTCTGCCCTCTGAAAGCTGTACTCGGGCTCCTCTGGGCCTCCAGGCTGCAGGCACTGTCCCCCAACCCCACCCCCACCCCAGGCTGAGCAGGAGGTAGGTGCTGCTGACCCCTGCCAGCCGGAACTGGGTACGGTCAGAGCCAACACCCACGGATCTGGGTCACAAGGCCAATTCCACAATAGCAACTGGCCAGCAATTAATGAAACAATTCAATAGGAGCAAAGCAAACACAAGTAATCTTTTCAGGCCCAGGATCCCGCCTCCCCCAACCCCCCAAAACAACTTAGAGCAAATTCAAGGAAGGAAGGGGGAAAATTCTCCACCAAGAGCTGAAAACCTATCTGCCCAGTAAAGAAGAGTTGGCAGATCAAATCACACCATGCCTTTGACTTCCTTAACAGACCCTAAGAGGCATTTCCAAGAGCGAGTTTGGCTCAGGTACTGTTCTAGGCATTGGAGTTACAACAGAGAATAAAACAGATAAAAATCTTTGCCCTAAGGGAGCTCATGTTTTAATGGGAGGGAGAAAGAGAATAAGCATCATAATTAAGCGAATTACATAGTGTTAGGAAATATAGGTGCTTACATGTAATAACACAAATAATGAAAATAGTGGCCAAAATTTATTGGGTGCTTACTGTGTCTAAATGCTTTACACACATTGACTTGTTTAATCCTCTCAACAATGGGTACTGTTCTCATGCCCATTTCACAGACAGGAGAACACATAGAAGGTAAGCTGCACAAGGTCCCGCAGGCACTAAGAAAAAAAGGAGTATTGATAAGAAAGGGCAAGAGGGCGAGAGATTGCTATCCACCCCCTCCCTGCCCCCCTCCACACCTCCTGATTCTGGTTAGTTGGCCAGCAAAACAGGCAGGAAGCCTGGTTTTCTTCCAGGCCTCCAGCTGGGAGAGGGGGTCCAATCACAGTATGCCCCTCTCCCTTCTCCCACAGTTCTTAAGAGATCTGACAGGGTTGTGGGACCCTCCAAGCATTCCCTTTGCTCCCAGAGCTATGGCTTTGGAGCTAACAGCCCCGAGTTCAAGTCCCAGCTCCACCAGCTCACTAGTATATGGCCCCGGGCAAACAGTTTCTACTCCGCACAGCCTCCCATTCCTTTGATTTAAAATGGAGATCCAACTCCCTCTCACAGGTGATAAGGGAACAGACTTCAAGTCTAAGCCTTGCAGTGCCTTGTGTGGGGGTAGATGCCCTCCTCCCTTCTCTCCAGGGCTGAGAGGGCAGGGTTGCACAGCTGGAGCTCTGTACTGTGGGCCACGTGGCAGAGGGCTGAGCATGGTAAACATTTGATGAATGAACACTGAACAGGAAGAAGGTGTGTGGGATGGTGGAACCTTCCTTAGAAACTGAGCCCTGGAATTAACAGATCTTAAAGTGTGGGTTACTAGGCACAGACGTTCGTCTTCCAAAGCTCCAATGCAAAGTGGTGAAATCTATCCTCACCATTCTATGGTAAGCCCAAGCCCTCAAGAAAATTTATAAAACAAGACCTCACTGAGCTGGAGTCCCCATGGCACCAGGGCATGCCAAACCTCCAACTCAAGGGGCAGCAGGTGAGAAGCTGGGCATGACCTAGACCCGGGCCAACCCCTCGGTCTAGTTCCCCTGAGGTGCACGGCAAGACCCTCAGCCTGGAGCCTCAACTTTCCCCTTGTAAGGGGTGAGGTGCAGAGTGAAAGGATTCAATGACCCAAAGTGGCGGTGTCCCCAACAAAGTCAAAATCACTGCAACCTAAGAAATTGCAAGGGGATGGGGGTGGGGAGGTCAGGGATCTTTACTATCAGCCTGAGTAAGGGGAGGCTTTGTGGAACCAGAATCCATGTGCCAACCACAGCTCTCATGGCCCGATGCTAAGGGTCAGTGTAAGGACTGTCCCCCGATTCCATCAGAGGAGCTTTCCTTCTTTGGAACTGCCCTGGATCTGCAAGCATTTGCCTGAGACCTTGGTGCCGGTCTCTGGGCTTCATGGAAGGGGCAGGAAGCTGGCAGATGTTTGCAGATGGCATGGGTGCCCAGGAAAGCCTGGAGATCACTGCCAGGCTTTTCTTTCTGGGAAGGCTGTCACTTTACCCTGACTTCACTCTCACCTGTGTGGAGGGAAGGGGCAGGCGAGGAGGAAGAGTTCCCTCCTGTGAGACAGGCATCAGTATCTCCATTTGTAGATGGAGAAATGGCCTCACGGAGAAGCCCCGCATCTACTGATGTCCTGCTTCTGAGCTCTAAACTCTACAAGCCTCTGAATTCAATGCTTCTCATGCTCCTCACAGCTGAGGACCTTACTTCAGCTCCCACCTGCAGGTAGTGAATTTTAGAGATACTGAGAGGGTTCAGATACTTGCCCAAGTCATCCCTTCACACAGCTGAGGAGAGGTCTTAATCCAGAGCCTTCGCCCCTAACTTCTAGAATCTACCGAGGTGCTCAGTGGAGGGGGCAGAGCCAGGATGCTAATCCCGCTCTTCCCCACACTGAAGCCCTGCTATTTTCCTGGCCAGACCCCCACAGTGTGGCTGTCTCAGGCCAGGGCATTCCCTGGGGCTCCATACCTCAAAGGAAAGTCTGGCGGAGACCCCTTCCCAGGCAGGCTTTCGGAAAGCCTAGCCCAGCACAACGTGGACCATGAGGCAGCTGGACCCCACAAAGGGCCCATTGTAGTGACTGCAGAAAGCCAAGGCCAGACCAGGCTGGGCCCTCTGGGGAGCCCTGCCCATGGCTCCTGGCCTCCTCCCCTTCCCATGGTGCCCCCATACCCAGAGTACAGGACCAGGACTGACAGAGGACTCCTGTACTGCCTAGGCTGGGGCAGCCTCAGCCTATGGAAACCTAAAACCCTCCAGCTGCTGCCGGGCGGTAACGGGGCTGCAGACCCCTGCGGCTCCCTGGGGGCTCACCGGAGGAGCCCCCGGACGCACCTGTCAGCAGGGGCGGGGTCCACCAAAGGAGGCTCCATAGATGGCAGGAGGGGGGATGGCTGGTGTCGTGAGTTAATCTATTTCCCAGACTGGGCGGGGGTGGGGGGTGGGGGCAGGAGATGCGGGTTTGCGTGGGGCTTGCGTGGTGTCGGGGCAGGCTGGGGACGGGGCTCGGGGCAGGGAAGGGGTGGGGCGGCCGGGAGGTGGGTGGCTTTGCCTCCCGCTGCACGAGGGGGCCCTCCGAGGTTCCGGCTGGCTTTGTGTGCAGCAAGGGGGCCGCCCCGGGTCCCCGCGGGCCTGCATGAGGCATGCACAGGGCTGGGGGCCGGGGGCTTGCTCTTGAGTGCGGGGCAACAGGAGTCCCCCGCGTGCCCGACCCCGTGTCCGCAGTCGCCACACTCACCGCCTGAAGTCAAAGGGCATCGTGCCGCCGCCGCCGGGGGTGGGAGCGCTGCAGGCCAGGTGGGCTGCGGCGCCGCGTGGGTCCCAGCCCGCTGCCAACGCCTCCTCCGGCCGCCCCGCCCCCGCCGGCCGCCCACCGCCCCCGACACCCGCCGCTCGCCTCCCGCCGCCGGGAAGTGACGCTCCGCGCAGCCCATTGGGCGCTGTCCGCCCGCCCCCGGCCTCCCCTTCCGCCGCCCGGTTAAAGGGGCCCGCGGGCCGGGAGGGGGAAAGGCGGGCCTTTGGAGTCGCGTCTGGAGGGGGGAAGGGCAGGGAGCCCCCAAAGACGCATTCGTTCCTTCGAAGCGTTCCTTCACTTTCTCTCTGTGGCCTTGGGCAAACCTCAGCCTCTCAGAGCTCCTTTGCATTTGTAAAACAGTTTCCTTGGGTTGTGAGGATTAAATGAATGAATGATCCAGATTTGTGTCTGGATCATTCAGCTCTGAGAAGGGAGGAGGTCAGGCAGTCCCACACTCGTAGCGGACCCATCATTTTCTTGCTGTGCCTCTCTGGGAAAGACACTTCGCATCTCTGAGCCCCCACTGCTTTCCACGTCTGCACAAAGAGGGTGATGACATTTGAGGGGCTTTTTCCTGAGGGTCTGAGGAGAAAGTTGGGAGACTGGCTTAGCGCAGCGCCTGGCACCCGGTAAAGGGCTGGATCACTGGAAGTGATTGTGGTGGACCAGACAGCTGTCTCTGCTTCCATCTTCCACTTAGGGTTCATTTGAACGGTTTTTACTGAGAGCTAGCTGCTAGCCAGGTCCCCCCAGGGCAGGCTGGCTGCCTCAGGCACATTGCAACCTGCTCTGTGACATGGCCTTGCACAGACCTCTCTGAGCCTGGACTTCATCCTGCAAAACTCACAGGGAATCGGCATCTCCCTCCGGGATGGGTGGATTAGAGGAGATGGTAGTTGAGGTAAGGCAAGACTGGTATAAAGGAAACTAATTCTGAACTTGCCCTGGGGTTCTGTCGCTGGCCCCACCTCCAAGCTTTCCATCACAGGGCTTGAAAAATCCCAGGGGAGACAGGTGAAGGCTCATGTTCTAAAAGCAAGGCCAGAGGGCAGTTTCCTCATCTATAAACAGCAGTAAACCATAGTACCTGTTCCTCTGGGAGGATTCAGAATGCACAGTGCCAGCACTGGGTCTGGCAGGGTGGGGCCCATGAACCAAAATCTTCCCCTGGAGATACACCATGGCCTGATCAGTTGCCTCTCCCTCCCTCTGATCTCCAGCATTACCTTTTCATTCATTCATTCATTCATTCATTCAACAAGTGGCCTGGTACTTTGGAGAGACAAAGGAAATCAGCCTGAACTGGAAGTCTGGGATAGCAAGAAGGGTGTAAGTGCTCTCCGTGGCCTGACACCAGGCCCAAAGCACTGTTTGTTGGCCCTGTGCCAGAAGGGAGTCATGCAGTGATGGGCTTCTGACCACATGTCCTCCCTCCTCAAAATGTGGTCCACAGTCTATCTGGTGGTAGTCCACAGGCCAGCTGCATCATGGGGCAAATTCTAGGCCCTGTCCTGTTTAATCAGGTGTGCACTTAGCATGACCTCCAGGAGATTTGTTGGGGGATTAAAGTTTGAGAGACGCTGTCATAAAGGACCTTACTCCTGGAAGCAGACAAGGGTGGGGTTTGCCTTGACTATTCCTTTTGCCTGGAGTACTTTCTTCTTTGTCTTCCACCCTGCTATATGGGCAGAGAATGTGCCTGTCCCCCAACATCTATTCTCCCTCTCTTCGTAACTATTAACCATGCGAACAACACCCAGACTCTGCAACCACACTGCATGGGTTCATGCTCCAGGTTGTTCACTTACTGACTTGTTTTACATCTGTATCTCAGTTGCCCCATTTGTAAAATGGGGGGCAAGAGTAGTACCTTCCTCGCAGATCTATTGTGAGGATGAAATGAGTTGATACATGTCAAGGACTTAGAACAGTGCTTGGCACAGAGTCGTGTAAGATAAGGTTGACTATCGTGGCTATTTTTGCATGGTGATGGAGCTCTAATGTTTGGCTCCTCATATGGGAGCTCAGAAGGAAGCTGTATTTTTCAGCTTCCCTTGCAGCTAGGTGTGGTCATGTGACTAAGTTCGGGCCACTGAGATGAAAGGGGAAGCATCTTGTGGCAGCTTCAGGGATAGATGGTATATATTACCCTCTGTCTCTGTGTCCCTTTCTCCATATGGCTGCCCAGAATATGGATGCCACCATCCTGGACACCTGGCGAAGGTCATGCAGAGCAGAGCAACAGGGTAGAAGGAACCAGGATCCCTGTCACTGAGTGGCACAGTTCCTGTCCTCAAACACAGACATCCCAGACAGCTAAGCAAGAGAGATTCCCAGACATCTAATTCCCAGACATCTAATCAAGAGAGAAATAAACATCTCTCTTGTTTAAGCTACCTTTAGTTTGGATTTTCTGGCCCTTGCACCTGAACCTAATCCTAAACACCTGTTCAGACTAGTTAATGACTCAACAGCTCAAATCTGACATGGGGAATTGGCCAGTACTCCCATTATAGGTTTGCATGGCACCTGTCATTTTCCTTGGGAGACCATGTCACAATTTGCAATTAGATTATTGTTAATTGGCTAATGTCTACCTCGCCATCTTGACCGGAAGCTCTCCAGGGAGAATGGATGTCTGTTTGCTCACTCTAGTATTCCAGCATTCAACCAGAGCCCCCACATGGTGGAAGGTCAATGACTCTGTGTAGAAGGCTGGATTGGGTTTCCCAGGGAAGTAGGGCTTCCCACCGAACAGAGAGGCTGGGGAGGAGAACACATCTACAAGCATCCCTGTGGGGACTGTTGGGGTCGTGAAGCAGACCAGGCTGCCAGTCCCAAATGATCCATCTGCCCAAAGGAGAGTGGGAGATGGGACTGAGGAAATCAGATTCTGGGCTGCAGGATGTGGGAAAGTTCTGGATCTCTTTGACCAATGGAGTGACTTCATTAAAGTTGGGTTTTGGGATTACTAATCTTGTAGGACCCTATGGTAGCCGACCTCCGATGATCCTCATCTGATGTTCCCATGCCCTTGTGTAATCCTCCCACAACAAACAGGACTGACTTGGGTAACCAACAGGACATTGCAGAAATGACAGTGTATGACTCCTGAGCTAAAGTCACAGAGGGCATTGAGGTTTCCGCTTAGGCTCTCTTGAATCACTTATTCTGGAGGAAGCCAGCTTCTATGTCACAAAGATACCCAAGCCCCATTAGAGAAGGGTCCTTGGGGCCAGGAAATAAGGCCTTCCACCAACAGCCATGGGGAGTGAGCCATTCTGGAAGGGGCTCCTGAGCCCCAGTCAAATTTTCAAAGCTGCGGTTCTGGCCCACAGCTTAAGGACAACGTCACGAAAGACCCTGAGCCAGAACCACCCAGCCAAGCTGCCACTGAATTCCTGGCCCTTAGAGACTATGGGAAATAATCAATGTTTATTTTAATCCCCAAAGTTGTGGGGTAATCATTTGCTCAGTGGAGCAATGAATATGTTTTAAACAGCACCTTCTCCCTGCCTTCCTCTACCTCACGCCCAACTGGCCAGTCAGACAGTACCCTAGATGAGTGACCTGGACACATTGCTTCACTAGCTGGGTGTCTGAGTATGAAATGAAGGATAATAATACCTTCTCTGTGACAGGAAGCCTCTAAAATCGCCACCCTAATCAATCCACCTCCTGGGATTCACACCCTTGTGTAATCCTCTTCCTTAGAGTATAAGACGGACTTAGGATTCACTGCTGAAGAACAGAATACGGCAGAAGACGTGGCATGTTCCTCCTCAGACTAGGCTGTGAAGAGATTATGGCTTCTGCCTTGGGCCCTCTTGGGGTCACTCATAGGGGTTGCCCTGGGCAAGCCAGCTGCCATGTTGTGAGGCAGCCCTGTGGAGAGGCCCACGGAAGTAGGCTGGTGTGTGAGAGGCCCGCGAGAATCTCCTGAGACCTGACTACAGCCTTGTGAATGAGCTTGGAAACAAACGGACCCTGCAGCCTCAGCTGAGCCTCGAGGCGACCACGGCCCCGGTGGGCAGCTTGATTGTGACGTCGTGAGAGACTGTGACCCAGCAGCATGGCCGAGCTGTGTGTGGATCCTGGGAGGTAACAAGTTTTTGCTGCTTTAAGCCACTAAGTCTGGGGTGATCTGTTATATAGCCTGACAAGTGCGTGGTCCTGAACGTGTGCTATGAAGACGGAGTAACACGTGCCTAGCTCATAGCAGATGCTAAGTAAATGCTTGCTAAATGAATCAGTCAGTACACAAATGAATGTTCGATAACACAGGACGTTCCCTGGAGCCAAGCGCTCACTCATCTCCACCCCCTCCTGCCAAACAGGTCACCAAAATGTGTTTTAAGCAGGGGGATGGCCAGGTCTGATTTCCTTTCCTGACATGGGAGACTGGTTTGTGTCCCACAGGTGTTGCTGGTTTACCTGTGGTTGGTCTGGATGGAGAGAGATTAAGAAATAATCATCTTTTGTGGGCTCAGAGAGGTCTTTTTTTTTTTAATTTTTTTTTATTTGACAGACAGAGATCACAAGTAGGCAGAGATGCAAGCAGAGAGAGAGAGTAGGAAGCAGGCTCCCTGCAGAACAGAGAGTCCGATGTGGGGCTTGATCCCAGGACCCCGGGACAATGACCCGAGCCGAAGGCAGAGGCTTTAACCCACTGAGCCACCCAGGCGCCCCTCAGAGAGGTCTTGAGGGTAACTTAGGCCTTTGAACAACAACTCGTTTTTCTTGCTCTATTCAAGTTTACTTACCAACTAGCAGAGATTCATTCATGATGACTTAATCACTGAACACCTCTTGACGACAGGACCTCTGGATGAGCAAGAGAGAGCCCTCTTCTCAGAAGTCAGGAAGGAGGTGAACAACAGCGCGGTACCACTACAAAAAAACAGGGTCAGGGCACTAATTCTTTGTGCGAATGCAGGGTTGTGTGGCAAGCGCCATGATATGGGCAGCACCAGAGGTTCCTGGGAAGCCAAGGAGGGGTTCCTGATTGCTCCCATAAGGGGTGAATTCATCTGAACTCTTTCAGTTGAAGGTGAAAGAAATCATCTTAAATCAATGCACACTGTCTCAAGTGGTAAAAAAAAAAAAAAGTCCAGAAGTAGATGTGGGTTTCAGGCACAGTTGGATCTAGACACATCACATCAGGAATCTCTCTCTCTCCATCCTAGCCTCATCTTTTAAATTCTGACTTCATTTCAAGGCAAGCTTGCCCTTTGTGGTGGCAAAACGTCTGACTGCTGTCTCAGGCTGCTGTTTTCCCACTCAGCAACGTCAGCAGATGTGATGACCCACTTTGCTGAGACCTCCAGCCAAGTCTCCAGGGTTGATCCACGAGGGCCTGGCTTACATCTCAGCCCTGACCAGTGGCTCCAGGAGAATGGAATGTGCTGAACACGAGCCCCTAGTGCCTGGCGTGGAATCAGACTCATCCTATACATGCACAGATTCAGATGGGAGAAGGGTGGCTTCCTAATGGAACGTCAGGGCAGCATTGCCATAGAAGGGAAGGATGCTGGAAGGCTAAGTGGTCAGATATCTTCTATAGGCTCAGGGAATGTTAGTTGACAAGTGCATTCATGCCGGGGGAGGGGGGATACATCTCTTGCCCCAGCACCAGCCTCTATATCCTACACAGGGCGCATTTAGTGGGAAGACACATGGGTGCGTCCACTCAGTGCTTCCATGTTAAGCCCAGGTGTTTCCCAGCTATGCAGGAAACTACTTGGTCATGAGCCCCTGGCAGATAATGTTCTAGCATTTTCAGTGCATATGAGGAAATCTCAACTCTTTGGATTCTCTTTTTCTGAGCCCCACCTTCTTCCTTTTTCATGAGTCTTCACTCTGTCTCAGAATCCAGATAAATCTAGGCGAGTCTAATTTCTCATGCAAGGTGCAGTTCAGTCTTGCCTCTTTCTTGAGATCCACTTGCCTGACCTTTTTCTCCTTGGCACATTAACTATTCACTGAACTCCTGCTCTGTGAGGCTCATGACCCACTGTGCTTTTTATTGTGCAAGCCTGTGTTTCAGTCCTGGTTCCTCCATTCTCTGGGCTGTGTGACCCTGGGCAAGTTACTGAACCACTCTGTGCTTCGGTTTGCTCATTGGTAAACTGGGTCAGTAATGCTCATATCATATTAAAATGCCTTGATAGGGGCGCCTGGGTGGCTCAGTGGGTTAAAACCTCTGCCTTCTGCTCAGGTCATGATCTCAGGGTCCTGGAATCAAGCCCTGAATCAGGCTCTCTGCTCAGCGGGGAGCCTGCTTCCCCCTCTCTCTCTGCCTGCCTCTCTGCCTACTTGAGATCTCTGCCTGTCAAATAAATAAATAAACTCTTAAAAAAAATAAAATGCCTTGATATAAGGCCAGCACTTAACACAGGATCAAACACATCGTACACGTTAATAAAATTGCAATGTCCACACCCCTCCACTCTGAAATTCTAGGGAGGGTGAATGAAAAGGTAGTGGTGTTTGGTCCATGGAGGAAGGGGGCCTTTGTCTCACACAGATAGGGGACCTCTGGTCAGCCTAGGGTGTGGCATTTCATCCACACTTATCTTTTCCTTTTTTTTTTTTTTTAAGATTTTCTTTATTTATTTGAGAGAGAGAGAATGAGCAAGGAGGAGGGGCAGAGGTAGAAGGAGAAGCAGACTCCCCATGGAGCAGGGAGCCCTATGTGGGACTCGATCCCGGGATCCTGGGACCATGACGTGAGCTGAAGGCAGATACTTAACTGACTGAGCCACCCAGGCACCCTCATCCACACTGTTCAAGAGTTGTGAAGGTCGCCTGTTTGAGGTCTCTCCCAGATGGTGCTAACGTCTGCCTCCAGCAGTCGTCTTCACGAGCTGCATGACTCAGGGCCACCTGGTCACTTTCTTCAGCTCTGGCCCCGTGCTCACAGGGACCCTTTCTTGCGTTGTCTGTGGTGTGGCTTGGGGCCAGGTGGGGCGTGCATAGCTGGAGACTCAGCTGTGCCCCCTTCCCCGTGGGCTTCTCCCTCCATTCCACTCCTTGGCTGGACCTGAGGACTGGGGAGGACTTCGTGTGGCCCAAGCACGAGTGTGTGTCACAGTGTGTGGGTGTCACCAGGCGTTGGCAGTGCTGACGTCCAACCTGGGCAGGTAGGTCTGTTCTCCCAGCTGATGACTATGCCATGCTTCCTCAGGGTGAGCTGGTGACTCGCAGAATGTCAAACCAGCCTTAGCTCTGAAGAGGAAATAGAATTGGGAGGCCCGGGTGTACCTCCACGTAACTGAAGTAAGTCCCTTCAGCTCCCTGAACCTGAACCTGAACCTCTTTCTGTGTAAATTGGGGATCTTCAAGGAGTAGAGGGCATTCCCTGATTCATTCATGAGTCGATGATACAACAGTGAACGGGACAGAAACTCCCTTCACACACAAGCGTTTAGAACGCCGTAAGTAGTGATAAATAGACAAAAGCCCAATAATAATATGTCCCAGAGGTCCCCACCCAGATCTGCACATTTTCCAATGTGCCTGCAAACAGAGAAAGTCCAAAAGAAAACCTGGCTCACTGTGACCCCAAGAGTTGCCTGACAAGAGATGAGGTCAAAGGTGGAAGGGAAAGCTCTGGGGTCAGAGAGCGGGATCCTAGGCCCACCTCTGTTGGTTCCTGTCTGCATCGCCATCCGTTGTCTCATTCCCTACTATAGCCTTGATTTCCTCCTCTGCAAAATGGACGTGGCACCCAGGTCATGGGATAGTTGGGAGGGTCAAGTGTTTATCCTTATGGTCATTTTGGAGCCCCCATTACTTTTAATATAGTTCTAGCTGGATCTCAAGTCCCATCCCCTCTCTGGTCTCATGGTCGTGTCAGTGAAGTAATATCTGTGGGAACAACCAAGACCCCTCCTTGCTCTGTGAGTTTATTCTTTTTTTTTTTTTTTCATTTTTTTCTCCTTTCCAAAACAGGTGCATTCTTAGCAGACCCTAGATGTGGCTTCCTACTGAGTTAAATTCAAGAAATCCTGACTGAGCCCCAGGAAGTGTTTGGATATTAGGAGTGTACATGTCAGCCGGACCCTCCTCTCTAGAAGAGTCATCCCATCAAATGACCTCTTTATGCCCTGCCCAACCCCCCCCTTCCCCATGCCAAGTCATATATTCATCAAGAACTCTAATCTGGCCTAAATCAGAATTATTAAAATAGAATAAGCTTTTGTGATTTTTTTGTTTTCAGGAACTAATTAATTAAAGGAATAGTAATTACTTAATTTAAAAAATAACATATGAAAAAAGATATTCAAACAGGAAAAAGAGTCCACAGGGGAGAGTGTCTCTCTTGTCCCCCCAAACCCTAGCAGAGGCGACCACTGCTGAAAGTTTTCTTTACTGGACTGGGTTTTTTGGTAGTCACTGGTGACCGCAGCCTTTCTTTGGGAAGAAAATGGACACAGACCTCTCTCTGCTGTCCCAGACAAAAGCTTTGAGGCCAGGAAGGCAAGAACGGGAGCAAGAATGGGAGCTTCCCAAGGAGCTGAGGGCCCACCAGAAGGCCAGAGGGATGGCAGTGTCCTCAGGGGCCCTGCTGAGGACCAAGTTCAGTCTTTTGGGCCACCTCCAGAGGAGGTCTTGGGGTCAGAGGTTGGCCAAGGACACCTTTAACCCACTTCCAAGAAACCCACTAACCCTATCAGGAAAGGTCTTCTACAAATATTTGTTGAGTGACTATGGCAGGCCTCCAACTAAGGGTTGAAATTAGGGTGAATTAGGAAATCGAACTGGAAAGACCCCAAATCTCACTATGAAAGCAAGCAAAAGGGAGAGAACAATGACTGAAATCCTACTCTCTGTCAGGGCCATTTGTCAGGCATTTTATTTAATTTATTATAAAGATTTTATTTATTTACTTGACAGAGAGAGAGAAAGAGCATAAGCAGAGGGTGAAGCAGGCAGAGAGGAATCGCTTCTTGGCCTTTTGGCTAAGATCAAGTGTAGCAGGCAGAGAGGAAGGAGAAGCAGGCCCACTGAGCAGGGAGCCCGATGCAAGGGCTCGATCCCAGGACCCTGAGCTCATGCCTGGAGTCAAAGGCAGATACTTAACTGACTAAGCCACCCAGATGCCCCTGTCAGGCTATTTTAAAATTAATTTTTTTTAAAGATTTCATTTATTTGTTTGACAGAGAGAGAGATCACAGGTAGGCAGAGAGGCAGACAGAGAGAGGGGGAAGCAGTCTCCCTGCTGAGCAGAGAGCCCGGGTTCATGACCTGAGCTGAAGGCCAACAGATGCTTAACAGACTGAGCCACCCAGGCACCCCTTTAAAATTAATTTTTAAATATACAAATAGTATAGGAATACATTTTCCATGTAAAAACAAAAGCTTGCCAGATAAGGTCAAGTTCCCCTTCGATCTGCAGCTCCTGTCTTGCTTTCCTTCTGCCTCTCCAGAGGTAAACTCTCTTTGAATTTTGTGTGAATCCTTCTTTTTTTCCTCTGCATTTTTCATACATATATGTGTTCTTTCTCTTTTTCCTTTAAGATGAATGGTATCAAGGGTGCCTGGATGGCTCAGTGGGTTAAGCCTTTGCCTTTGGCTCAGGTCATGATCTCAGGGTCTTGGGATCGAGTCCCGCATCAGGCTCTCTGCTCAGCAGGGAGCCTGCTTCCCTTCCTCTCTCTCTCTCTGCCTGCCTCTCTACCTACTTGTGATCTCTGTCTGTCAAATAAACAAACAAATAAAATCTTTAAAAAAAAAAGATGAATGGTATCAAACGTATTATTCTGCCATTTAATCTTTGGATCAATGATATATCTGAGAGTTGTTTTTTTTTTTTTTCAGGTGAACACAGATCTGCACGAGAGCTCGTGGTGTTGCATTGGGTGCTCCCGTTAACCCCACTCCAGATGATCACATAGTGGCTCAGAGGATGTAAGTGACTCACCAGAGCTGGTGAGTAGTGCAGCAGGATTCAGATGTGGACTCGTTTTTCCAAATTTGGACTCTACCTGCCCTTTACCTAATCTGCCTGTGGTTTATACCCTACGTTTCCTTTGGTTTATGACATCATGAAATGGGTGGTTTAAAGGAAATTGATCCTAATGCCTGGGAAAAATTGGATGCCTCTCTTTCCTGTTAAAATACCTCCATGGTTGCCCAGTACCCAGTGGCTAGGTCTGAGTCCCCCAACCTGGTAAGAAAAGATAAAGATCTTCTACACAGGGCTCGTTATAAACTCTCCAGCCTTCCCTGGTCAACGCTCCATTCAGAATGTGCTCTCCAGCATCTCCAGGCAATGAACTCAGTTCTGGCACTACCTACCCAGAGATAGCATCGGATCTCACTGGTTAAGGACTCAGCCCTATAAGACTGGCCTACTGCAGGGGTCATTCTCAAGTCTGGGCGGTCGTCTGTGCTTCTGAGTGACTGGCTATAAGTGAGAGGTTCCTGAAACCTCCTCCTCTGGTTGAATTAATTTGCTAGATGGGTTCCCAGAACTCAGACATTTACTGACATTTAGCAGTTTATTATAAAGAATATAAATGGGGGCTCCTGGGTGGCTCAGTGGGTTAAGCCTCTGCCTTCGGCTCAGGTCATGATCTCAGGGTCTTGGGATCGAGTCCCGCATCAGGCTTTCTGCTCAGTAGGGAACCTGCTTCCCCGCCCCCTACCCTGCCTACTTGTGATCTCTCTCTGTCAAATAAATAAATAAAATCTTTAAAAAAAAAAAGAATATTATAAACGTACCATTGAGGTACAGCTCCTCATAGGGTGACTGCTGCTGCTCTCCCAGCACCTCCACATGTCTCCCAACATGGACGTTCTCCAATCCCTGTGCTTTGGGGTTTTATGGAGGCTTCATTACGTAGGTATGACTGATGAAATCATTGCTGTTGGTGATTGAACTCAATCTTCAGCTCCTCTCCCCTTCCTGAAGGTGGTGGAAGGGGTAAATCACAACCCTTCAATCAGTCCTGTGTTTAGTTCCCCTGGGCACCAGCCCCCGCCCATCCATAGGGGCTTTCCAAAAGTCACCGCTGGACAGAAACTCAGGTATAGTGGAAAGGAGCTTACTGTGAATAACAAAAGACAACTTTATCATGCTTATCATTTAGGAAATCTTAAGGGTTTTTTGTTTTGTTTTGTTTTAAGATTTATTTATTTATTTTATGAGGGCTGTGGGGGAGAGAGAGAGAGCATGCATGTGAGTGGGGAAAGGGACAGAGGCAGAGGGAGAGAATCTTAAGCAGTCTCCATGCTAAGCATGGAGCTGATCCTGTGACCCTGAGATCATGACCCAAGCTGAAATCAAGAGTCAGATGCTTAACAGGCTGAGTCACCCAGGTGCCTCAGAATCCTAAGGGGCTCTACGTCAGAAACAGGATGAAGACTGAAGCTAGTTCTTATATCACAATATCACACTCCAGAAAAAAGCCAACAACTGATGGTTCCCATTAGGCCACAGGGTTATTTCTCCCCAACATCTTTGCCCATGTAGTCCTGCGTGGCAGACCAGCTCCTCATCCTAACCCTTCTTTGCCTAGTTTTCTCGTCCTTAATGCATCCCCATGCATCCTTTGTGACTTCATAGGGGCCATCGCCTCTTGGTCACCCTCCCAATTACCCCCAGGCTAGTTTAGATGTCCCACCTCTGTGTTGTGGCCCACAGTGTCTTCTACTTACGGATGTCAAAGCATTTTCCATCCCATCCTAACTGCCATTATATCTGCTTCCTACTCTCGAGGGTGGGAAGCGAGGGTCTCTGTCTCATTCATCCATGTCTCCAGGCTCCAGACAAGTCCTGTACTTGTGGTGGAGGACGCCTACATCTTTATGAAGTACACACGTGCCTCAAAACAGTGAACAATGGAGTCTGTGGTCTTGTGTTGAGCATTCGGTGATGATAGGAGAGAGAGGAGGAACATAAGATGATAGTATAGAAAGAAAAACCCAAAATCTCTTCAATTAAATTTGCCCAGATGGCCGTCATGTTCTCCAGATGTGTGGTGACTGTGTTGAATCATATTTTCTCAAACCATCTTCTAGCTCAACTAGTTCTCTTAGCGCTGTGATGTTCCTCTTTCTCTTCTTTTTCATCTGGTCTTTAAGGTTACTCAAAGGGGATGCCTGCCAAAGTTTTCATCTGAAATCAAAAGTGACAAGGGCTGGTTGAGCCTCATGGCTTCATCTCCTTGGTTATGTCCCTTGTTTCAAAAGGGCATTAAAACCCTCTGCCCACTTGAGACCAGCAGGGATTTCCTGAGAAGAGGGACTGGGGACTTTGCTTTTGGAGGACCTTCCTCAAGATTGCAGTGAAAATCCATTATCTCTTAATGAACATTTTGCCTCTTGCCTCAACATTTTAATGTCATCTTCTGTTCCTACTAGAATTAAGGGAAACCCAAACCTTTCACCCATTTCCCCTCACTTCCTTTTTCTCTGAACAAATCTGAGGGAAAAATGTCTCTTCATTTTTTTTCTAAATATAATTTAATGCTTCTTTCACTACAGAGGTATGGAAGAATATTTTTAAAAATACAGGAAAACAGAAAGTAAAAGGGCCCCACTACTAGACACCATTGCATGTGGAGCTCTTCCATCCTTTTTTCTATGTGTAGGTTTTTTTTAAAATGATGTAATACTGTATGTACACACCAAAAGACTATGTAACACAAATGCGTTACTTAAAGAATTACAGAGTAAATATCCATATGTCCATCATCCAGCTTAGGAAATCACCAAATACCTTAGAAATCCCCATATACCCCTCCCTCACAACCCACCCAAAGGGAGACACCATCTTGGTTTTTGTGTGAGTCGTTTCTTAGCTTTTCTTTATAGTTTTACTCTCTGTATATTGTGTCCACAAACAAAGCCATGTTATTGATTATACAATTAGAGTGTATTATTTTGCAACTGTCCCCTTTCATTTATTATGTTTGTGAGATTCACCCATATTGACGTAAGCAGGTATAGACCATTCATTTTCATTGCTCTGCAGCAGAACATTGTATGTGTATGCCGCCCTCTGATTTATTTATCCATTCTCCTGCTGATGGACATATGGATGATTTCCAGGACTTTTTTTCATCTTTAAACGATTTTTTTTTAATTAAACAAAATGATTAAGGATCTGCCTTTGTTGTGATAAATAAATATAAACATCAAATTTACCATTTTAACCATTTTTAAGTGTCCAGTTCAGTGATATTTAAGTGCATTCACCTTGTGGTGCACCCATCACTGCCATTCATCTCCAGAACTTTTTTCATCTTTCCAGGCTGAAACCCTGTGCCCATTAAACAGTACAACTTCCCATTCTCTCCCCACCCCAACCCTTGACAACCACCTTTCTAATTTCTGCTGCTCTCACTTTGGTTACCTTGGGTACCTCATTGAAGTGGAAAGTCTTTGTCTTTTTGTGACTGGCTTATTTTACTTAATGTTATACCCTCAAGTTTCATCCAGACTGAAGCATGTGTTGGAATTTCCTTCCTTTTTAAAGATCAATAATATTCCATTGTATGTATATGCTACTTTTTGTTTATCCACTCATGTGTTGATGGGTTCTTGGGTTGTTTCAACCTTTTGGCTCAGGTGTGTATGGAAAAGTGGAATTGTTAGATCATACGGTCATTCTATTTTTCATTTTTGAGAAACTGCTGTATTGTTTTCCACAACAGCTGTACCATTTTACTTTCTTACCGGCAGTGCACAAGGGTTCCAATTTCTCCACGGGCCCATCAACACTTATTATTTTTTGTTTTGGGGGGGTTTCTTAGTGTTTTAATAATAGCCAGCCTAATGTGTATGTGAGGGGGTTTCAGGATTTTTAATAAACAAAACTGTTATGACTATTCTAATATACATACCCTGATGCCCATGTGTAAGAGTTTTTCTATTAATATAACTAAGAATGGAATTTCTGGGTCATGAGATCTGTGTGTTATTTTTCAGTGTTTTTTTCAGTCCCAATGCACACCGCTGTTCTGTGAAGGGGGCGTATATGTAAAATGACCTCGAAAGGAGCTGTGAGACCCAAGAAAAAAGCCGACAAGTCCGGCTTGATGAGAAGTGGTTTATTAAGGGTACTTACAGACAGAAGCATGCCTTGGGCATACCTTGAGCAGCCACAGGATGAATAGATCTCCTTGACCCCACCTCGTGTAAGACATGCTTTTACAACTTAGGGGTTGGAGAGTACAGGGCTGGCCGTAGGATCTCCAGAGCTGATCAAGGATGTTATGCCCCAAGGGTGTGGTTAGGCAAAAAGAAAGAATGTGGGGGAGGGGGTACTGTGCTCAAGAAGACTTCGGGTCACAGAGCGGTCATCATGGCAGATTTGTCCAAGATGGCATCAGCATGATTTACACACCTGTCATCAAGAGTAAGTGATCCTTCTAGCTGCTCAGTATCCTATTGGCACAGCTACAATTTTCACAGGTTTGGTGGGTGTGAAATGACAATGTGGTTTTATTTTGCATCTTTATGAGTAATAATGGGATTAAGCATCTTGTCATAGATTTCTTGGTCATATTTATTTCCTCTTATGTAGACTATCTGTTTAAGTCTTTTGCTCATTTTCCTATTAGATTGTCTCAGTTTTATGAATGTGTAGGACTTTATTTTGGATACTAATCATTTATTGATTATACATTCCAAATGTCTTGTCCAAATTTATCATTTGTCATTTCATCTCTTTTGGTGTCTTCTGATGAGCAGAAATAATTTTAACCTAATTGGATGTATTGATCTTTTCCTTTGTGATTTCACTTTCTGTATTTTGCCTAAGAAGTCTGTCTCTCTCTGAGATCATAAAGATATTCTTTATTTTAGTCTAAGAGCTTTTTTCTCCCACCTTTACTGAGATATAATTGATAATGTTGGGTGAGTTTAAGGTGTATGATATAATGATTTGACGCACATACATACTGTGAAAGGATTATCACAAAAAGGTTACTTAGTGCTTGCATCAGCTCACATAGTTACCGTGTGTGTGTGTGTGTGTGTGTGTGTGTGGCAAGGACATTCAAGATCTACTTGGTTAGTCAATGTCAAGTACACAGTGCAGTCCTGTAAACAGAGTCACCATGCTGCACATTAGATCTTCAGAACTAATTTATCTCATTAATGAAGTTTGTACCTTTTTTTAAAAGATTTATTTATTTATTTATTTTAGAGAGAGAGAGAGAGAGAGCATGACAGCATGTTGAGTGGAGGAGGGGGCAGAGGGAGAAGGAAACAGAGAGAGAATCTCTAGTAGACTTCCCACTGAGCACAGAACCCAGTGTGGGGCTCAATTTCATGACTCTGAGATCATGACCTGAGCTGAAATCAAGAGTCAGACACCTTATCAACTGAGCCACCTAAGGGCCCCTGAAGTTTGTAACTTTTGATCAATATCTCCCCATTTCATCCACTCCCAGCCATTGATAACCTCAATCTACACTTTGTTTCTATGAGTTCAACTTTTTTAGATTCCACATACAAATGAGATAACCCAGTATTCTTTCTCTGTCTGGCTTCCTTTACCTAGCATAATCCCTTCAAGTCCATCCATGTTGTCACAAATGGCAGGATTTTCTTCTTTTTTATGGCCTATAATTCTTATAGGAGTTTTAAGGTTTTTCTTTCACATTTAAGCCCTTGACCCACCTGGAATTGATGTTTCGTGTGCTAAGAGGTATTGTTTTCTCCATTTGGAGAGCCAGTTTTCCCAGCCTTGTTTATGGAATAACTGGTTCCTTACCTCATTGGTCTTTAAGGGATCCTCCATCAGAAATCAGGTTTTCTGGGACGCCTGGGTGGCTCAGTTGGTTGAGCAGCTGCCTTCGGCTCAGGTCATGATCCCAGCGTCCTGGGATCGAGTCCCGCATCGGGCTCCTTGCTCAGCAGGAAGCCTGCTTCTCCCTCTGCCTCTGCCTGCCACTCTGCCTGCCTGTGCTCGTTCGCTCTCTCTCCCCCTCTCTCTCTCTGACAAATAAATAAATAAAATCTTTAAAAAAAAAAAAATAAAAAAAAAAAAAAAAAAAAAAAAAAAAAAAAAGAAATCAGGTTTTCTAATACACGTGGATCCTTCTGTTAGGACCTTTTATTCTATTTCATTAATATATGTGTCAATCCCTGTCCCGGTTTCATATTGTTGAAAATGTGTTTGCTTTATCATATATTTTGATATATGGTAAGCTAATTCACTGCCCAGACTTCTGCTTTGGGAGTATCTTAGCCTTTCTTGGCCCTTTGCTCTTCCATACAAACTGAAGATTCAGCTGGCCAGGTTATAAGAAAAATTGAGTTGGGCTTTTGATTAAAATACTGTTAGGACACTTTAAGGAGAATCGCCTTCCTATCTGTGAACATGTTATACCTCTTCATGTATTTAGATTTTCTCCAGTGTCATTTAATAAAAGGTTGTAATTTCCCTGAAAGGGTCTTGACCACTTCTCCTAGGTACCTTAAATTTGTGGTTGCTTCTGTAAACTGTATCTTGAGTCCATGTACTTCTACGACATACTTGTAGTCACACTATAGATAATGTGCTTTTTCTACTTATATCATATTATATTACCTTTTCAAAGGTGTACTGAATACCAGTAGGGAGGAGTGACTATCTCGCTATTACTGGACACCTCAGACTTCTGGTTTCATTTTGCTCGAGTCTCCTAAGATGTTTAGTTTTCTCTAAGAACTTGGAGTTTGGGGTCTGCCTACCTTGAATCATAGTCCTTGCCCTCCCTCACCCTCGCCCATATCCTTCACCTCACTGCTCCTGTGTTCTTCATCTCTAAAATGGAAATGATGGTGATGCCTCCTTTATGGGCTGATTGTGATGATTTATTGTGATAATAGAGTACATTGTCTAGTGTGGAGCCTGGCACATAGTAAGAGCTCCTTAGCTTTTATTATTTCTCAACACAAACTTTTTGCTTCACTTCTGATTTGTTGGGTATTGATTTTTCTAGCTGAAATCAGGGTTTGAAAAATCGGACAACAAAAATCAAGATTCCTGTTTTCTGTTTCACCTTCTTTTTCTCTCACGTTATTCCTCCTTCTGCCACTCTGCTGCCCATCCCCCACCCCATCCCCTGGTTAAATCCAGATGATCAGTTTGGACAGTTGGTCACCTAGAAGGGAAAACAGAGTGGCGAATGAGGACACCTTCTCTTTTCAGGATGCCAACTCCAGGCCAGCTCTTGAATCTGTCCTCACTTCCCCAGCCACTGCCCGAGTACAGGTCTCATGGCCATTAACTCGTCTCACTGCCTCTTGCCTCTCCCCATCTTGCCATCTAAGCAAGATTTCCCACATCTCAACTCTACCATCTGGTAGTGCCACCCCTGTTTAGAGCCTTCCATGGCTCCCCGCCATCCTCAGCATGAAGCCCACAGCACTCACTCATCTGCTCCTCAAGGCCCTTCACGATCTGGCCTCCACCTAATTGCTATCACTGACCAAAGTCCTATTCAGTGTCTTACACATGTTAGTGATCTGTGATACAAAACTGCTGGGTCAGAATCATTCTTCCATTTTTTAATAAAGGATTTTATTTATTAATTTGGGAGAGAGAGATCATGAGAGTGCACAAGCCAGAGAAAAGAGGAAACGGAGAGGGAGAAGCAGACTCCCCACTGAGCAGGGAGCCCCATGTGGGGCTTGATTCAGGACCCTGGGATCATGACCTGAGCCGAAGGCAGATGCTTAACCTCCTGAGCCATCCAGGCACCCCTCATTCTTCCATTTTATAAATGAGGACACCGGTGCTCGTATTGGTGAAATGACTCCTCAGAGCCTCACAATTAGGAAGCATAGACACAGGATATTAATCCCAGTCTCTGGCTCCCCAGCCAGCTTTATGTCCACTTACCTTGGCTGTCTGATCAAAAAATGAAATCTCAGCTTAATCCAGTTTAACATGTAAATGACCTTGGGAGCACACCAGTTTGAGCTCATTCATTCACATTGCTTCTGCAGAAGTGACTAAGAGGGTCTGAAATGGGCCAGGGAAAGGGTAAATGTCAAAATAGTAGCTTGAGGTAAATAAAAGAGAAAGTGTGCCCTCTGACCCTTTTCATGTCAGGCTGAGCTCCGGGAGTGGGGTAAGCTAAGCCTGGGGCAGGGAGTAGTGATGTGGCTAATGGGAGGGACAGGGCAGGGAGGGTAATGAGGTAAAGGCTGAGGATGACGTAAGAGGTGATAAAGGAAGTGATTATGACCAGGAAATAAGTGTGCTGAAACCACCCTAGGAGAATCATCAAAATATTCCTGGCATCGATTGACATTTAAAAAATAGTAACAATTATATTTAAAATTTTTGTGCCACTCATTTGCCTGGCCACTCAATCATTCCAATAATACTGAAAATGGTAATGACTATTCCCATTTGACAGAGAAAGCTAAGTGGGTTTGCTCAAGGCCCTCAGCTAGGAAGTGTCAAAACCCAAAATGCGCTGCAGATCTGCGCAGTGCCCCAGGCTTCCCCCCTCCCAGTGCCCCTCCACCCATGTGCCGTTCTGTAGTCATCTTGTTCCTCCAAATCGGGCTGAGTCATTTGGGGGCCACGTAAAGATCATAAATGTGCTGCTAGATGTCAAATGTTCCAACAATAAGGAAGAACTGAAGAGAAAGACATTGGTAATCCTGCTGTTGGGTGGATGCAGTATTAACACATCCTCACATTTTGGGGGCACCCAGGACCTGTGTATTTCCTGTTTAATAGTCCCCTAGTCCATTCCCAGAGCCTGCGTAGGCCTCTTTCCAGGCCCTCCCTAACAAACGTAGACCAGAGATCTGCTTTTGGCTCTGAGGGAGGGGCTGTCCCCTCACGGATGCCCAGAGGCTGGATCCAGGACAGGAAGAGAAGGGGAGGGTAGGCAGTAGTCATAGGCCTCCTTTCGCTCTCTTTCTCTGGGTCCCTGCAATGTTAGAGACAGGCCTGGTGGGGATATCATTATTTATTTATTTATTTATTTATTTTATTTTTGAAAAGATTTATGTATTTATTTGAGAGAGAGAGAGAGAGAGTGAGAGTGGGAGGCGGGGCAGAGGGAGCGAGAGTATCAAGCAGACTCCCCCGCTGAGCACAGAGCCCAACGTGGGGCTTGATCCCACAGCCCCGAGATCACAACCTGAGCTGAAACCAAGAGTTGGATGCTCAACCGACTGAGCAACCCCGGCGTCTCTCATTATTTTTTTAATATAAAATTAATGTACATGCAAACAAGAAGTTAATTGTTCTGAAGGGTGTATGTGGGCACGCCAAAGCCTTGAGGTTCCTCCAGAAGTTACCACTGGAAGGAGTTTCTCGCGAGGACAGGCGAGACCCAGGACACCGAAGGATAGCAGTGCCCCAGCTGCTTGTGTTGCCCATGCTCAGTGCCCTTCACTTTGGTCTTGCCAAGTGGGAGATGGTGGGAAGAGCAAGGGGGAAAGCAGAGGAAGTCTGGATGCTTGGAGAGCAGGGAGGAGTGTTCACAGGTGGAGCTGGCAGTGGAGAGCTGGGAAGACGTGAAGAGGGGCTTTGGGAAGGGAACAGGGCTACTTAAGTGGAGTTTTCAGAAGCCTCCAGAGCTTCTGGATGACTTCTGGCCTTCCAGACCAGGTGCTTTTTCATCCCCCTGCTGGGCGATATGACCTCTGTGCTCCCCAGCCCCCTGGGGCTATCTTCTCTCTGGCCCCTCTCTGGCCCCTTTCGCCACAGAGCCCTCTTCCTCTGTCTCCGTGTGGGCTCCTGACCCAAGCACCTGGCACACAGCAGGGCTCACATGAGGGTACAGAGGGATAGAGTGAGGGGCAGAAGGACGATTACCCAGGGGTGGGGCGGGGTGGGGAGGCCTCGCACCTATAACACGATTTGGTCCAAGGTGGCTCTTGTCCTGATGCAATCATGAAAGAAATTCTCTATTCATGAAGGAATGGAGAAACAGATGAGCAATTAAATGCCTGAGACCAGAGTAATGATGATTAAGGAATGTTGGGAAAGGACATTATTACAAGGCTCCGAAAGCATTTGAAAGCTCTCAGAGTTCAGGAGAGTGGCTGGGGCGGGCGGGCCCCGACTGTTATCAGAAGATGCCAGGCCCCTCATTCCTACCCCATTAGGTCACTGTGAGCCAAGACGAAGGCCAGGCATCATCATTTGCACCCCCACTGTAGCTCACACCCCTTTGAGAGTCAACGACAGACAGACCTGGGGAAGGGGGGGTCCCCGCAGGTGGGTTCCTAAAGAATGTGATTTGTAAAATGGGATAACAATTATGAGACATAAAATTCATCTCATGAATCCAATAAGGAGATTAAATGAAACCCTGTTGGTGTAGTGCATGGAACAGGGGCTCAGTGTCTAGTAAACCCTCAATAAATAGAGTAGGACATTGTTAGTGTGTATTTTTTTTTTCCAGAATGTTTCTTCCAGAACTCCCTGAAGCAGGAAGGCTGGGTCTGTCCCCACAGTACCCCCAGAGCTTGAAACAGTGCCTGGCATACAGTTGGCACTCAACACACACTTGCCGAGGGAACGAGCAAACTGCTTACGTAACTGTCTTCTGGTAACAGACTCAAGAAGACAGCTCCGGAGCCCAAGCACTCGGTTCCCAATGAGCGGTGCCGCAATCTGCCCATTTCCCCACCAGCCCTGCGCAGCTCTGACAGGCAGTGACCACACAGGCCAGATGACTTGCAGTGTACTTCTCTAAATGCTTCCCCCGGGGCGGGAGGAATCCCCAGGGCCTGGCTCATCGGCACAGGCAGATGACTTGGGGCCCAGTGTGGCCCACCTTCCCGTTAGCTCAGTGCTGGTCATTAGGCCGGCCAATTCTTGAAGTTCTGCTTGGGCAAGGGAACAGAATGAGCAGCCCCAAGGAGGAAGGACACTGTGCAGGCCCCCTGAAGCAGGAATTGAACCTTGGCCTGTCCCACATGACAGCCTCTTACTGAAGATCACTTCTCTCGTTCTTCTGTCCCTGAGCCTGTCTTGGTCCTGGGAGGTGATTGGGTTCTTTGCAGTGGGTCTTAGCAGTACCAACTTACCACTAGGGAACAAGTTCATGAACTATCTCACAGTAAGCATGACCAACTTTTATTGAGCACTTACTCTGTGCCAGGTCCTGTACTCAATGAAAAGACTTTCTTTCACTTCCCCTAAAGAGACATCCAACTGTTCCTCAAACACGGTTTTTTTTTTTTTTTAAGATTTTGTTTATTTATTTGACAGAGATCACAACTAGGCAGAGAGAGACAAGCGGGGGTGTGGGGGTGGGAGTAGGCTCCAGCTGAGCAGAGAGCCCAACGTGGGGCTCGATCCCAGGACCCTGAGATCACGACCAGAGCCAAAAGCAGAGGCTTAACCCACTGAACCACCCAGGCACCCCCAAACACTCTGTTTTTGTAACTTGTCTGGGCCTTCACATATGCTAGTCCTCAGTTTAAAATGCTCTTTCTGACTTTATCCATCTGGTGACTACTCACCCTTAGCACCCAGCTTCTCAGTCACCTCCTCTTGGAAGTCTTCTTAAATTTGCCCAAGACAATAACATCACAGACCCCCAGTAGGCCCCCACAACCATCATTTGGGTCTTTGTGTTTGTCTCCCTTTGAGCTGTGGCCCCTCCAAAGCCCCAGGCTGTACCATTTTCACCTCCTTATCCTGCTGTCCACCTCCATGCCTGGCACAAGGTCAAGGTGTCCCTTTTCAATTCCTTGATACTTCGTTTCCATCTCTTGTATGCTCCTCCTCCTCCCTTTGCTGCCATGTAATATTTTTGTCTTTATTCCAAGAACAATTCTAGTTACATTATAGGTATTTATACATGTAAATTGAATGATACAAATGAATCAAAGATCTTACCTGCAGGCTACCATATAGGAGGCATCGAATTCTTTGCCTGTAGACTCCATGGATACCTCCAACAAGACATAATGAGAACAGGCAGGGCAAGATGAAGTCAGAAGAAGGCAGAGAATGAGAGAAGGTGCTGTAACTAACATTATCTGAGCACTTATGTGTGCCGGTGTGTGTTTCACTAACTCCCCATAACAATCCAGTGAGGTGAATACTATGATTCTCTTTTAATAGACAAAATAAATAAATAAATAAATAAATAAATAAGGGCACAGAGAGGTAAATTGACTTGCCCAAGATCACACAGTAAACAAGAGACAGAGCTGGGATCTGAGTCCCACCTGCCCAGTCCCAACAGTCAGACAGAGAAGGCTATGGTGTTCCCGCAATATGAGAGTTTGGGGAAAGTGAGGAGGGGTACAGTACCATGGGGGAGAAGGAATGGGATGTCTGCCCCACGGATCAGATCCAGATGCCAGGGCATGCACTGTCCTTTCCTTCCAGAGGTCACATGACCTATTTCCTCAGGACAGATATTTGCTGACCTATAGACCACTCCTTCTGATCTCCTTCCAATACATTTAACCACTTTTAAGCTCCACTTTCAAGTACGTCTTTCTTTTTTCTAATACCAGTCCCATCCTGAACACTTCTCTCTCAGTCTTGGACCAGGGTTTGGGTAACCATGACCCCATAAGATTGTGCAACACCCATCGAAGGTTCCAGAAACCCACAACTTCTCAATAATGCTGAACTGGGTGAAATTTCCCAGTAACCACCTCCTCTGCCTGACTAACGCTTTCTTAGCTTGGCAATGCAATGTCCTATTTTTAAGGAGCCCAGTCATTTGGTTTAGATTCTTTATTTGTTTTATTTTAATGACCTTCTGAATCATTCATTTTTCTACTTCTGAGCAGATTCACTTTTGGCCACTTCCTTGTATAGAAATCCAAACCTTCCTTTAAAACTCAGCACCAACAACTCCCTCCTCCTGAAAATTCTCATCCATACCATCCCCTCTTCAGGCAGAAGTAGTCCCTCCCCACTTTCTGTACCATTCACCTGGTATTTATACTATTGTTACCATCATTATCCTAATGATAAAAATGATAAGCCAGTCACTTGAGTTGCTTCTCATAATTCTTATGATGACCCTAGGAAGGAAGTAATTATGATTTCCATTTTACATATAGTGAGACTTAAGCCTCAAGGAGCTTAAGCTTCTTATTCAAGGTCACATGAAGAAAGTGAAGAAGCTGAGATTCTAAATGAGCCCAGCCAGACCCCAGAGTGAGTGTACTGAAAAGTAGCTCTTTTTGGCGGATTCCTGACTCTGGCTGTGACAATGGTTTTGATGCCTGTTACTCCCCACCCCCAAAACTCTAAGCTCCCTGAAGTGCTTGTACCCTGTTGCACTGTATGGAATAAATAGCTGATGACTTCCTGTCCCTTCTCTAGTGTTAGCTGCTTGAAGCTTTACACAATTCTGCATTCTTACAACACCAAGCACTTGGTAACAAAACAACCAGGGGCGCCTGGGTGGCTCAGTGGGTTGGGCCTCTGCCTTCGGCTCAGGTCATGATCTCAGGGTCCTGGAATCAAGCCCCGCATCGGGCTCTCTGCTCAGCAGGGAGCCTGCTTCCCCCCGCTCTCTGCCTACTTGTGATATCTCTCTCTCTGTCAAATAAATAAAATCTTTAAAAAAAAAAAAAACAACAACCAATGCGCATTGAATGAAGGAAGTAAGAGATGGGCACGGGCTTGGAGGATTCCAGCAGACCTATTTTCTACTTGAAAATCTTTGATAGGAAATTGAAAAAAAAATTCTCTCTGTAGCTCAGGACCAATGCTGCCAGAGGAGAACCCCCCCCATCGACCCTTTTTTGGGGGGTTGAGTTAACAACATCTTATAGACTAAGGGTTCTTAAGTTCACTCAACTCACCTTTAATGGGCACCTACTGTTGGCCCAGCCTATGCTCACAGGCTAGTGCTAGAGATGGCTGTGTGAGCAATTCACCAGGCAGAAGCCCTTTGGGTGTCGACCCTCCCTCCACTCCTTCTAGGAGACAAACCCACTACTGCTCTGGGACCAGGCAAGGGTGGGGTCTTGGGAATAGGGGGAGGGAGGGGCGATCATCCTGTCTGATCAAAGAGGACCAGGCAGGAAAGATCTCAACAGGCTGGCAGCCTCCAAGGAGTGAATGAGAGCATCAGAGTAGCAGAGTGGAGTCCTGGAGGAGGCTGGCTCATCCCTCAAGGAATGAACACGAAAATTAGCCTTTGGACCATGAAGTGACAATGCAAGAACTGGATGAGTGGAAAAGGTCTGGGAAGGATAATAAAAACGAGGAGACAGTTGAGGGGGGCACACAGAGGCAAAGAGAATTAAGAGTCCCCTTGTCATTTAGTGAAGCGCTTTTTACCTCAAATCCGGTTTTGTCCATTATCAGTATTGTTGGTCTTGCTTTCTTTTTGTCTTATCCTGATAATCCTGTACCTAGCCTTTCACTTTTGACTTCTCAGGGACACGGTCTCAGGTGGGTCTTCTGTCACCAGCATCTTACTGGCTTTTGGTTGTAGGGATTTGGGACCCAAATTGCAAACTTTGTCTTTTTTTTTTTTTTTTTTTTTTTTTTTTTTACTAGGTTCTATGCACAGTGTGGAGCCCAGTGTGGGACTTGAACTCACAATCTTGAGATCAAACCTGAGCTGAGAGCAGAAGTCAGATGCTTAACTGACTGAACTACCCAGGCGCCCCTGCAAGCTTTGTCTTTGGGTAAGCGCATCCTCCCTGGGAAACAGTAGTGCCCAGTGGTTAAAATGGGCCTCTGATGCCAGGCTGCCTGGGCTGGAGGGTCTGCTGACGGCCTGACAGTCTTTAACACGGCATTCAACCTGTTCACACCTAGCACTTCCTCTCTTGTTCCCAACCCAACAATAAGACAGAGCAGAGTGTTCTTCCTCCTGACAGATGGGGAAACTGAGGCCCGGAAACATGAAGTGAGTTGCTCAAGGCCACATGGCAGGAACATTTAATTGGCATGTCAAGGGTCCCACACATCTGGGTGGGCCAACTAACTGCCTTTAATCCAAGAGCTTCTTGACTCTTCGATTTGGCTGAAAGGAGCCCTGTCCTACTTCTAATGGTCAAAGATAAGACTCAGACATGTTGATGGCAAAGCAACAATAATAGTAATAATAATACTACCAGCAAACGTTTATCCAGAATCCACTCTATGTCTAGTATCATGCCACATGCTTTATGTGCTTCATTTTCTTTACTTTTCTCAACATAACGATTAAGTGCACGGACTCTGAAGTCAGACAGCCTGGGTATGAATCTCCGCTCAGCTCCCTACTGGCTGTGTGACATTAGACAAGTTACTTTACCTCTCTGGACCTCAGTTTCCTCATCTCTAAAACAGGGCTGGTGAGAGTACCATATAACAGATCCCTGGCCCTTAGTAAATAGGATATAAATATTACTGTTTCATTTTTTTAACCGAAATATAGTTGATATACCATGTTACTTTAGTTTCAGGTATACAACATTACTGTTTCATTTTAAGAAATCTAGTATTAGCTTCCTCTTTTCTTGGCTTATGGATATTGTGTCTATAAAAAGGAAAACTGATAGGATGGAATAGCTCATTTTTCAGAGCTGCAAGCAAATGGGAAGAGACCTTTTCAATGAAGAAGATGTCAGAGTTGATAGCCATGGTCTCCACTTACAAATGGGGAAGCAGAGGCTCAGAGAGGGTAAGCCAGCTGCTTGAAATCACACAGCTAACAAGTAGCAGATGAGGATTTGAACTCAGACCTGTCTGACGTCACAACTCATGTCCTAAACCCCGACGCCATATGGCTAGTTCTGCTGATCACGGAAAGATCTGGTGCCTGGCTGTGCACTGAAAATGGAAATATGAGTCACCAGCCATCCCCAGGGATGGCTGGGGAGTGAGAGGAGCTCAGCTATGGGGCAGAATGTTCCGCCAGATGCTGAGGAGCAGCTGCCAACAGTGCTCAGTCTCTTCCATGCTGAGGAAAGGGAGGAGGAGGGCATGGACGAACAGGGCTCGCAAGCCAGCAGAGCGCAGCCTGGAACTTGGTGGGTGACGTCAGGCTCACACATCTGGCCTCTGGAATGTTGAGGCCCCAGAAGACCGCCAATCTTCTGCTTCTCCTCACAGCAAGCTTTTCCTCTGAAATAACTCAGGCAGCTTTGCTGAGAAAAGTCTCAGGATTTCTAGACTCTCCTGAACCCATCCAGGTGGTGATGTGTGAAATGGGCATGTTCACCCGCTGATGAAGATGAAGTTTCTGAAGACACAGGGTTAAAAGAAGCAAGTCTGCAGAGTCAGACATCTCTGAGAAAGATTCCTGGCTGGGTGATCCTGCCCCTTGCCTCAGTTTCCTCTTCCTTGCATGAGGATCGTGTCTCATCTTTGCAGGGTCTGGAGAAGGAATAGCATGCCAGTGCCCAGCACCTGGATTGATTAGACATCCAATCAATGTCCCGACCACCTGCCAGAGTCAATGAACTAAGGAGTGAACTTGTTTAACTGTATCCCACACAGCACCAATATGCAGCTGGTGGTCCCCACCTTGCTGACCCATGTGGTCAGAGACGTTGTGCCTGGCCTTCCTTTTCTAGTTCCAGCTTCCACTTTGCTCCAAGAAGAATGAAGTCCCATCTGACCTCTTACAAGCACCAGGCTGAAGGTGAAAAGTCAGGAGGAGCTCAGCCTTTTTATCCTTGATGGTGCCCATTGATGGGGGCCCCACCTGACTCATTTTCAATACTTGTGCCGGTTCAACCTGGGAAAGTTTGGGACTGGCCAGTGTGACTTGCTGAGATTGGTGATTCATTTTAGTCTCAAGGGGAACAAAAGACCAGGTCTTCCCAAAGGCCCCCTCGGCTTGGGCTGGCCTTATCCCTCAGTCAGGGAATGAGTCAGCCCAACCTTATGGTTGCTCCTGTTTTCACTCTGCCTGAGCCTTCAGAAATCAAACAGCAGCTTCCTCTTTCCTCTGCTCCTGGGGGAAAAAAGGTGAGTATATAAAGGAAGGATTGAAAAGAGGAACTAAGCCACCGTTCATTCCACGGCCACTGAAAGGACAGAGACTTCTTGGGGAAGGATCTTTTGAAGCCATAGCACACCCCTCATCACCGTCTTTCTCTGCCTGGCTGGAGATCAGGCCTGCTGCCTGTACCTCCAAATTCCCTCTCCACAGGTGGAGAAAACAACCAATCCTCCACAATCTGCTGGCATTTAAAAAGATGTCCTTGATGATAGAATTCATCTGGAGCACTGGTCAAATTCATCTGGAGCACTGGTCGCTGATTCCCTGCTTAGATAAAGCATATGACCTCAATTTCCTGCAAAGTGAGGATTGTCATAGGGAGTGGGCAAAGCTGTCATGGCCGCCAAGATGACAATCAGTGTGTCGCACAATCGAGTGCCTTTCGGGGAAAATCCCCCCTTGAGGGTCAGGCAGTGGATGGGGTGTGAGCTTCTGTGATTCAGGGCTCTGCTTATCTGCAAGTCCAACCTCCTGCCAGAGGCCGGACCCTCAGATATCTGAGGCTCAGCTGTAGGTCCTGAGTAACTGGACAGGAACTGAGTAGGGACTGAGCGTCACAGAGCCCAAGTGCATTTCTTTGATGTCTCCGAGATGATCAGGATTAAAGGTGGTTGAAGCAGGATATCCTCGGAGGGCATCATCTCAAACAGTGTGACGTGGGCTGAGTCACTTCCCCTTTCTGGGCCACAGGTTTGTGTGTGTGTGTGCGTGTTTTTTTAATCAGTAAAATGGAGATAATAATTCTTGCTGCACAGAGCTGTATGGACTTGGGCATGACCTAGTGATTGCAAGCCTAGCTCTTGAGTTCACATCCCAGCAGAATGAGGCCATCTCATCTCAGAGGATCTGGCTCGGGCATCCTTATGGTGGTGAGGATGCTGATGATACCTTTGCAGAGGGTCGCCATGAGGATTGAATGAGATCATGGGTGAAGCGTTCATGGCTGGTGGATCATAGCTTTCAATAACTGTCAGCTGCTATTAAATCAATCCCTGAGTTTAATTTCTGACACATAGCAGGTGTTCAATCAATGCTAGCTATTGTGGGGATGATGATGCTATTAACAGAGAACACAGAAATAGAATCATAGAGCATTAGCCACCAAAGGGACAATGGACCAAGGTGACAATCTTATTTTAGATCACCCCTTTATTTTACTACAGAGGACACGGAGGCCCACAGGGGAGAGATGCCCAGTCGGAGGTCACCTCAAATTCATTGGGCTCTTCTTAGCCTACCCTACTTCACCCAGGAGACCAGGGCCATTTAGGGTAAGGACACTTGTGGGCCTCAGTTTCTCCTTAGGAACTGATGACTTCCTGGGGCAGGAGTGAAGGGGCTTCAGGCTGGTTGGCGTCATCCAGAAAGAACTGGGGGCTATTGCTGGTAGGGGCAGAGAAATGCTAATGCCTTTCAGAAAGCTCTGCCCCAGTGACGGCCCTGCTTTTGGAAGCAATCCAGCTACGGTGGGCGGGGGGGGCACCAAGCTCTTGGGGAAGACGTGTGTGTGTGTGACTCTGAGACAGCTATTCTAGACAATCCCACTGGCCACCCGTTGGTGAGCACTGACTGTGGTCAGGTCCTGTGCCAAGTGTGTGTATCTCATAGATTTTCATGGTAACTCTCTGGGGTGAGTTCTCTGCTGCCCCAGCAAACTGAGGCACAGAGAGGCTAAGGAAGTGTATCAACCCCCCACCCCCATCCACCCGGGCTAGTCCATGGTGGAGCTGGGGCTTGAACACAGGCTGGGTGACCCAGAATTTGTGACCCTCCACACCACCCTGTGGCCCCCATGGGCCATGCCTCACACCTGTGCCACCCTTCTTATTGCCCCATGTGATTTCTATCTCTGTGATCTCACACTCAACTTGTGTGAAGCCCTATGAGGCTCAAAGGGTCGTAGGCTGGGCCCAGCATGGAGTAGGGTCTCATTCACTCAGCAAGTATTTCTGAGCCCTACCACATGCTGGGGTCTGAGCCAGGGACAGGAATGAGTGGGAGTAAGATGCTGGACATTAGACGGCTGGTGGCCTGGACTGGGTAGAAATCAACATGTCCATGGGTCTATGCCCTTCTGGGCACTAGAGATGGGCATGGTGGCTTCCATGGGAATGTTCCGCCAGGCAAAGGACATGGGTGGCTGGGATCAAGAGTTAGGGAATTCTGGTCTCTGCTCTGTGCTTGATCATTAGCAGTCTCACCTTGGCCAGCCCCTACCTGTCACTGGGCCTCTGTATTTCCCCATTGAAAAGATAAGGCAAGGGCAAGTGGAGCGGTCTTTTTGGCGAGACGGTGGGGCTATGTCCTGCCTAAGACCCTCTATTTGGCTGGTGTCAGTCTTAGACGCTGGTCTGAGGCTCCGTCTGGCACTGCCTGGCTCTCTCCTGGCTGCATCTCCCATCCTTGGTCACCCCAATCACATACTGGATCATGGGGTAATACCAAGTGTCCCCATAAATCCCTCCTTGGAGCTGGCCATCTTATGCCTCCAACCTGACCTGGGAGAGGTTTCCTTTTATCTGTGTCCTCAGGCAGATCAGCAACATCAAAATACATAAGAAGGCAGTGTGTTGTGATTTTCAAAGTCCCTTTGCAAACATTTTCTCATTTCAAATTAATAAAAGGCAAAATTTTAAATTAATAATTCAAAACAATGATAAAGGCACCATTTCTGAGTTGTAGGCAGAGGGGCTTTCGTACATATCTCTCATCCTCCCAGGGACACTTTCACGGGCTTACTATAATTAGGAGAGCATTTTGCATGAGGAGGCTGAGGCTGTGAGAGGCAGAGGGAATTCTGTAAGGCCGCAGAGCTCCACAGTGACAGGGCTGGTGATGTGGCTCATTCCAGAGCACAGGTTATCTCCTCTCCCGTGTCTGCACCGGTTCTTCTCTCCAGCACCCACAAGGTGCTGGGGCACATAGCGAAGGGGCCAGGCTGGCTCCCTGGCTGAGCCACAGTCCGTGGACGCCCGTGAGGAAATATCATTACTCAGCAGAGGCAAAATGGAAGGGGTCTCTCTGCCTTGGCTCAACTCCCCCCACTTACCCCCTTGTGATCTTGGGCAACTACCATCGCTCTCTGAGCCTCTGTTCTATGGCTGTCAAATTGGGAAAATAATGAATTTCTGCCTCATCGGGTTGCTGTGAAGACTTCGTGAGGAAACGTGCATCCATCTGCCATGACAGCGCCTGGCCCAGAGAAGATGTCTGTCAGTACTCCGACATCTGTCTGCAAACATGCTCTGTTAAATTGAAGAAATGGAGGCACGGAGGGGCCAAGTCTCTAAGACCACAGAGTAATAGGGAAGCTGAAATGGTGCCCACGAGGGTCCCAGATGCACACTCTCTCTCCTTCCAACCCCACAGCCCCTGTATGCCCCCTGGGTTCTGAGGCAGCTCCCCAGAGACCAAAGCCCTGAGTCAGGATAGATAAGGAGGCCAGGAGACAAGGGCTTAAGCGGGTTTCTTCACTGAGGCAGATGCTTCAGGAAGTGAGGGCTGAGAGGACTTCTAAGAAGGAGGGAGGCTTGAGGGCCAGAGGTCAGCCTGGCTCCTGGCCGAGAGGCTGGCCTTCAAGAGGGCCCCAGCCTCCACACCAACTTGGCTCAGCCCACGCAGGCGGTCTTCGAGGCCAGCTGTGATCCTCCTCCATCCAGATCCTTCTCCAGGCTTGCCTCCCGCCCTTTCCAGATAGGAGCCCGAGGCCAAGACCTGGGGTGAGGTGACCAGGGCTGGGAAGAAAGCCCATTGCCCCATTCAGGTCCTCTGAGAACACTGTGGGCCCTGTGGTCGAGGTCAGAGGTCTTGAGTTCTGGCTCTGCCCCTTTCGTGGGGATGCTGGTCATATGCCCCAATGGCTCTGAGCCTCAGGTGTCTTGTCTGTAAATGGGGGACATCATAGTACTGTTACCTTGGGGGCAGGTAAAGTGGATCTCTCTAAGATCCTGGCATGGACAAGGTGGCCCAGGAATGCCAGTTCCTGCTCTTGTTGGTGGGGAAACAGGTGCTGGGACCTTGGCATTCTAAGGGCTGAGTATGGGGATCTCTCAGTGTTCCTGTGCTTTAGGTTTCTTGGGGTCACAGACATTACTAGGGACCCTGCTATGTGTCTAGTAGGGAGGCCACTAGGCAGAGTGCCTTGGACAGCATGGGTAGGGAGCTGACCACAGTCCAGCCACAAGGTGCTATAGGGTCCTGAAATTCAGAGGCCTGGGCAGCTTGGGACCAGCACCCAGGCATCCCGATCCTGGCCTCAGTGCCCAGAGCGGCAGCAGGAGGATCCTGATAGGGCGCTCCCAGAGCGCTGTGTGATAACATTAGATAACACGACACTTAGTGGCCTCTCCGCACCCAGCTGTGTGGAGTTTTCTCTGAAACACCCAGAGGCAGGCTGGGTAGTTGTGTCAGAGTGAGGTCACCAGGATGACACGACCCCAGGACCATGGCCCAGTGGAGCTTCAAGGCTGGACTCCTGAGGAGCAGCTGGCTTGGGAACCCAGAACCCCAGCTACCCCCGGTCCCAAGGCCAGCTTCAGTCACTACTCTAGTAATGCTCTGCTTCTCAGCTTTCCCAGCATACCTCCGGGTCCCAGCTGCTGGACTGGAAGGGGCCTCGGGACTTTTGAAGGGATTTTGGAGGGCTGAGGCAAGCAGTTCAGTCCCTGCTAGCTTTGGTTCACTGACTCAGTCCCCCCCTTGACCTTTCTTTCCCACTGGCTATTTATGGGCATTTCCTGTCCCTTGAATAGGTAAAGAAAAGGGAAGCGAGAGAAGCTCAATGTGGGGCTTCTTTAACCGCCGGTAAATCATTTTCTTTACTATTAACTTAAAAAAGCGATATGGGCTTGGAGTGAAAATGGCTATGCCAGAGAAGCACATACAGTGAAAAGAGTGAGTGCCTCCCCGACTCCATCCATCTTCCAGAAGGATCCCCGTGTGTGTGGCTGGGGGCCTCCCAGGTCTTCCTGTGTGATTGATTACAGCCCCCCCCCCAAACACACACACATAGCCTTAAAAAAATAAAAGAAAAAAAAGCACGGAAGCTACTCTATGTACTTCAATTATTTAGTGACCATACATTGAGCACCTACTACATGCCAAGCATTGAGCACCTACTACATGCCAAGCATTGTGCAGATTCCTCAACTTGCTTTTTCTGTCAACAACATGCTGAATAGTAAAGATAATCCTTTAGGTCCATACTTTTGCTTTTGGAGCACAGGAACCCTTGGGATGATTTTAAACGTCCCCAGGCCCAGGCCCCCACCTGAGGCTGGTTACATCAGAAGTTCTGGGGATGGGACCCAGGTGTCAGAATTTTGAATTTTGAAGCTCCCTGGTGTTTCCAGTGTGGTCCAGGACTGAGAACCACTGTTCTGGGCTGGTTCTAGCCGCTGGAGTAGGAGCTGGGCCTGCCGTGTGGTAGCATCATGGGAGCTAATGTTGCCAAGGGTCTCTGCTTGTAAATCTGACCGTGCTGCTTTCTGTCCGGGAAAATGAAAAAGAAAGAGGTGCTTTTTTTTTTTTAAAAACACATCAGAGAGGTATCCCTTTATTTTATCATAATGTCCTACTGTCTTTCTTTCTCCCTGGGAAGGTGGCTTTGGCAGGGCCAAGACTTGGGTGGGTTGGAGGTTTCCTGCTCGTCAGTCAAAGAAAGCTGTCCATGAAGGCCGGGCGATGCCACTTCTGTGGACCTGGAGATCTGTCCTGTGAAGAGCCTCCCCAGCTTCTCCTTGAGCAAGTGAGTCCAATGTCACTGGTTGTGTTCATTTCTGAAGAAACAGTTCTAGAAGCACTCACGTTGTGGAGTTTGCTGTTTTGACAATTAGGTAGCTTACCAATGTGTATGGGTTTGGGGTCCAGAAAAGCATCTCTTGTTCACCTTGTGTCCTTAGTGTCCCAGCTGGTGTGGCCTGTGGCTTGTGTCAATAAATAGTTGCTGAATAAAGGGACCCCAGTAGGCCATACTGTCTGTAAGATGCTGCCTCCAGGCCCTGGGCTGAGGGGTCCCAGGCTCTGCCTTATTCTGTCCCTTTAGTGAGCCCTGTAGGAGGTGTCGCTGCTCCTCTCCCATCCCCAGGAGAGGAATGGAGGTTCGGGGGCCAAGGCAATTGAGGCGGTGGGTGGCTCCGTCCCCCTGTACTCCGCCTGTCCTTCACGGCCAGCCCTGCACTCTAGGAGCTGACCACCGCCCCGGGCTTCCCCCACAGGGCAGGAGCTGGCTTCTCCTGGCTCCCCATGGGCCGCCATGATGGATACCTGTAACGGGGAGAGCATGCGCTTCACCTCTCTGGGTCTGCAGTGTTGGGGGACAAAATAGTGATCCTCACATTAGCTATTGGGTTTGGTGCTTGCTGTGTGACTGTGCAGAGATTTTGCACTGTGAACTCATCCTCTCACTCCCAAGTGAAGTGGGTCCTATTATTACCCTGTTGACACATGTCCTCCCTGTCGTCAGTCTGCCCATGGCCTCTGTGCTGCTGCCCTTCTCAGAGGCGGAGCCCCAGGGCTCTTAGTGTTCACGGGCCCTACAGGGGCCAGCGCGCTCCTGCTCTACCTGACGGGCTTCTCCCCCCTCCCCCCCTTTTCCTTCTTCCCTCCCTCCCTTCCTTCCATATGCCAGATTTTTATTATCCAGCCACATCAGATTCCCAAACCAATGTTTCTGTGTACCTACATTTCTCCTTTTATTTTCTATTCTCTGCCAACCTTTTAAAAGAAAGTACATCGTTTGCTCGCTTCATTCACCAGGAAGTGGGCTTTTCTTCCTGTTGTCCAGCATTTTCTTATGTCTAGGATAAAACTGCATTGTTTTAAATGCATTGTACTTTTGCCATGCTCTCTCTTTTTTATTACTCTCACACTCATGTAGGTCTCAGAGATAGGTCTTACTCACAAGATCCAATTCTGTTCATTAATTTAGCAAGCCTTTGTTGAGTCCCACATGAGCTGGATTTTGTTCTAGGATTCTGAGAAGGAACACTAAGGAATTGTCCTCAAGAGCTTATACCAAAGTAGAGGGCCCAACATCTAAACCAATCCCAATACTACAGAGAGGCCATTACGATTCTGTCACCCACAGCGCTCTGTGGCAAAAGGGTGGCACCTATCCCAGCCTGTCACAACCTAGGAAGGGCTCCTGGACCACTTGTAAATGGAATCCCAACTGAAATGGAAACTGAATTTTTTTTTGGAAAAGCTTTATTGAGGTGTGTTTTAAATATCGTTAAGTTTACCCTACTTAAGTATACAATTCAATGCTTTTTTGGGTAACTTTACCAAGTGGTACAACCATCACCATAATCAATTTTAGAACCTTCTCCTGGTCCCCCGTATGGTCCCTCCCTCATGCCCATTCACAGGTAATCCCTGTTCCCACTCCAGCCCTAGACAAACACTAATCTACTTACTGTCTCTATTGGTTTGCCTTTTCTGGACGTTTCACATAAGTGGAATCATACACTACGGAGTCTCCTGTGTCTGGCTTCTTTCACTTATTATAACATCTTTGAGGCTTTGAGGAGAAAGTGGGTGGCTCCGTCCCCTGTACTCTGCCTGTCCTTCACTGCTGGGCAGCCCTGCACTCTAGGAGCTGACCACCGCTCAGGGTGAGTCCCCCACCCTGCTAGAGATGAATGGCACCTGTCATTCATTCACTTGTTCTTTTTATTGTTGAATAGCATTCTGGTATATGGATTTACCACATTTTGCTTACCCACTAATCAATCAGTTGAGGGACATTTAGGTTGTTTCCAATTTGAGACCATTATGAATAATGCTGCTATGAACACTGACTCATAGATCTCTCTGTGCATATATGTTTTCGTTTCTCTTAGTAGACACCCAGAAGTGGACTTGCTGGGTCATGTGGCAAGTTTTTGCTTAACTCTTTGAGGAACAGCCAACCTATTTTCCAAAGATGCTGCCCCATTTTACATTCCTTCCTGCAACGTATGAGGGTTCTGTGTCTCTAAAATCCTAGCCATATTTGTTATTAAAAATATATATAAAATATATATAATATATTTAAAAATATATAAATATATATATATAAATATATATAAAATAGTCATTCTAGTGGGTGTGATACAGATCTCATTTCACATTTGCATTTCCCTACTATCTTCTTTGAAGAAGTATCTGTTCATATCTTTTGCTCATTTTTTGGATTGGGTTGTTTTCTTCTTACTGAGAACTTAACTTACAAAAGTTCTTCATAAATGCTGGCTACAAGTCCTTTGTGGGATTTGATTTTGCAAATATTTTGTCCTAGCTTATTATCTTTTCACTTCCTTAACGGTGACTCCTAAGTACAAAAGTTTTTAATCATAACAAATTTCAATGCATTCATATTTTATTTTATAAACCATGCTAAGAAATGTTTGCCTAACCCGAGGCTTTGAAGATGTTTTTCCTATGTATTCTTCTGAAAGGTTTATGATTTTGGCTCTTACATATAAGTCAACGATCCATCTGGGGTTAATTTTTGTGCATGATGTGAGATGAGGGTCTAAGTTGTCTCTTCACCAAGTAGATGAGGAGCCAAGAGTCCCGGTGCTGGTTGTTAAAGAGACTAGCCTTTCCTCCAATTAATTACTTTGGCATTTTTGTCAAAAATGAATTGACTGTAATGTAAGGGTTTATTTCTGGATTCTCAGTTCTGTTTCACTGATCAATTTTGTGGTCCTCATATGATTACCACACTGTCTTAGCAAAGTAGCTTAGCAGACCTGCACTTTTGGCTTTGAACTCAGAGAGGGGAGGCCCTACAACTCTGTTCTTTTCAAGAATGTTCTGGCTCAGGACTCCTGGGTGTCTCAGTCAGTTGGGCGTCTGCCTTCAGCTCTGGTCATGATCCCAGGATCCCGGGATCAAGCCCCCATGGCTCCTTGCACAGCAGGGAGCCTGCTTCTTCCTCAGCCTGCCATTTCCCCTGCTTGTGCTCTCTCTCTCTCTGCAAATAAATAAATCATATACTTAAAAAAAAAAAAAAGAATGTTCTGGCTGTTCTAGGTGATTTTCATTTCCACATACATTTTAGGATTAGCTTGCCAGTTTCTGGGAAAATATCCTGCTGGAATTTTGATCTGGATCATGTTGAATCTGTAGATCGTTTGCCGTTTAAGATTAAGTCTTAAAATCCAAGAACATGGCAATGTCTCTACATCTATTCAGATCCTCTTTGACTTGCCTCTGTAAAGTTTTGTACTATTTGGTGTAAGTGTCTTGCACACTCTTTGTTAAACTTGTTCTGCAGTATTTTATTCTTTTTGATATTATTAGGAATGGATTCATCTTCTTAATTTCATTTTCAGTTTGTTCGTTGCTTCCATGTAGACAAGAACTGATGTCTGTACACAGATCCTGTATCCTGGGACCTTGTACTTACTCGTTCTCATAGTATATTCTTTTAATTTTATATTTTTTTATATTTTATATTTTATATATATGAATATCATGTTCTTCTGAGAAAAAGACAGTTTTACTTCTCCCTTTTTTCCACGGGGATGCCTCTTTGCCGTTTCTTGCTCCCGTGAAGCTTATTCTTGTTTTGGGATGTCTGCCTGGATTGTTCTTTCCCGATACCCCATGGCTCACCTCCCCATCTCTTTAGGCCCTTACTTCTTGTTGAGGCCTTCCTGGAACTTCCTACGTAAAACCACCCCCTTGCCCCACACAGTATAACCCTTTCCTTGTGTTACATTTTTCCACAGCCCTGGCCATTTCACACTTTATACCTCTTTCTGCTCAAGATGGTCCCAAGAGTTCCAAGAATGAGTAATGTATCCGGAAGGAGGGCCCAAGCTGATACTTGTCTGGATGAAGGAGGGTCCAGAAAGAAACTCCGGGGCACTATGTGCCCTGCCCCACTCCTGGCTGGGAGGGGAAAGGTCTCTCTAGGCAGATGGGAAGACATTCAGGAGGCACTGGGTGGGGACACTCAGAGGCTGAGTAGCTGCTGACATACTCAGTTGAAATGCGTGTATACATGTGCCTGCCTTGGGCACCCCCGCTACACCAAGACGTGGAAGGAGTCCACCTGAAGCCTGTTTGCACCTAATTTCTCTTGGATAAGAAATGTAGGTGCAGGGAGGTGGGGAGGAGGGAGGAGGGTTCCCAGGAGCTCCTCCAGTCCCCCACCCTGCTAGAGATGATTCTCCTTTTTTTTATTTTTTGTAAGACCAGAAAGAGACACAGTGAGAGAGGGAACACAAGCAGGGTGGTGGGAGAGGGAGAGGCAAACTCCCTATTGAGCAGAGAGCCCGATTCGGGGCTCGATCCCAGGACCCTGGGCTCATGAGCCGAGCTGAAGGTAGACACTTAACAAGTGAGCCACCCAGGCGCTCTGAGTGATTCTGCTTTCAGACTCCACTTTATCCCTTGCAACCAGGAAAGTACCTTCTCTGTTTGCATGGGATTGAGAAACCAGAACTCTTTGCACGTTCTTGCTTATCTGAGTTTGCCATAGCACTAGGATTGGGGTTGACCTGGGTCCTCCCAGACCAGGCATAGGGAGGTGCGGCTGTGGCGGAGGAAGCCCCCACCGGGGTGTCAGGCAATCCTGTGTTCTTGCAGCAGTGTGAACCTGAGCATGGCAAGTCAAGGCCTCAAAAACTAGGTTTCCACCTCTGTCAAATGGGTCTGAGGAAGCCGTCCTGGGGGGAGGGGGCTAAACTCTCCCACTCTGGGTCTTCATTTCTTCCCTTATACACTCAGTATAAGAATACTCTTCACAGGCTGGAGGTTCCAAGAAGACATTATCCACCAAAAAAGTGATCTTTATTGGGGTAAAATACACATAATCTAAAATTTATCCTCTTGACCATTTTTAAGTGATCGGTTCAGTGGCATTAAGTACCCCAAGAAGACGTAATTGTTGTTGAACCCCAAGAAGATGTAATCCTTTAAAAAGTACCGTTCCTTCCCACCCTCCCCTCTTGTGTTCCACACCTGTGCTGGCTGTCCCTCTCTGCCCTTGTTCTTGCCGCCCTGCGTGGTGAGATGATATAGGTGTTCCTCTCTCTCCGGGCTGGGACGATGTCTGGCACAGAGTGTGCGCCCTATAAAAAGGAGTGAGCTGCAGAGTCACACGGCAGGGCCAGCCACCACGGGCCAAGCTGCTGGTGTGGGCCCTCAGGGCAGCTCTGGACTGAGCCCCGAGGGGCCTGCGTGCTCCGAACCACACGCTGTCCTTCCAGCTCGTTCGTTCAAACCATGTACCTTTCCTGAGAGCTTTGGAGGAGGGCACGACTGTCATCTGCATTTTGGAGATGAGAAACTGGGGCAAAGGGAGGCTCTGGGACTTGCCCCCAACATGGCCTTTCTGCGTTACTGGCAGAGGCAGGATTTGAACCCAGGCAGGGCTGCACTACTTCTCTCTAAATCGTAAACCATTGGAATTTTAACTGATTGATGCAAGCACTCTGAACCGTTAAATTCACTATGGAACATGACTGGGTTTCACTTCAATTGTAAGTTCTCTTGTATTCGCACACCTTGATTTAGAGAATCCCGTAACTTTCTCCATTGACGGTTTGCCATGTGAATCATTAGACTGAATGCACAATTGCTTTATTACAACCTCCTTGTTCTCTGTCTTTAAGCAGAGTTTGACATTACTGAGCATAAATTAGAGAACAGAGTATTAGCCCTTAAAGATAGCTAGGGCTGGGATGCCTGGGTGGCTCAGTCGGTTAAGCATCTGCCTTTGGCTCAGGTCATGATCTCAGGGTCCTAGGACCTAGTGCCACATCAGGCTCCCTGCTCAGCAGGGATCCTGCTTCTCCTCTGCCTGCTGCTCCCTCTGCTTGTGCTTGCTCGCTCTCTCCCTCTCTTCAACAAATAAATAAATAAAATGTTTAAAATAAATAAATAAATAAAAACAAAAATAGCTAGGGCTTCTAGGATACACCAGGAACATCCCTGTTAACACTTTGGATGACTCATTAAGTAAAATAATTCGGTCCAGTTTAGTAACAGTCCAATTTAAGGCTGTTTCTCTACACTCTATTAGTGATTCTCAGGGTCTGGTGTATATATCCATTTAAAATCTACCAGCAGAGGGATGCCTGGGTGGCTCAATGATTAGGGCCTCTGCCTTTGACTCAGGTCATGATCTCAGGGTCCTGGAATAGAGGCCCACATCGGGATCTCTGCTCGGCAGGGAGCCTGCTTCCCACCACCCCAGCCCCCTCCCCGCTTGCCTCTCTGCCTTCTTGTGATCTCTGTTTGTCAAATAAATAAGTAAACAAATAAATCTTTAAAGAAAAAAAAAATCTATCAGCAGAGCTGGGGGGAGTACAGCTCTCCGTGGATTTGACAGTTACCAGATCGCTGAGGGCTTGGTTTCCTCATCTGTAAACGGGAAACTCTTCACAAGGACAATACAAAGATTGATGAGCTGGCTGTTGAAATAGCGCCTGGTCCCCACGGTGAGCGTCAGATCATGTTAACAATTATTCCCGCCTCAGTCGAGCTGGCTGCTTTCATGGACAGCTTCTCTTTCACCCGCAGGTCACCTTGAGGCCACGTGACTGGACCCCACCTTTCCCACCACAGAGACTCAACAGTTGTTCATGTTTTGCCATTACTTTGCTGACTTGCATATATATTTTTTTTTCCGGACATTTAGAGCGAGTTGCTAATATCATGACCTTTCCCTGCTAAATTCTTCAGCATGCCTCTTTTAAGAATAATACATGCTCCTAAGCAAACACCAAAATTAATGAGTCCGTAATATCATCTAACAACCAGCCCCTGGTCAAATTTCCTTTGTCTCAGCAGAGGGTGCAAATTCTGATTTTTTAAAAAAAATATTTTATTTATTTATTTGTCAGACAGAGAGAGAGAGAGAGAGCGCACAAGCAGGGGGAATGGCAGGTAGAAGGAGAAGCAGGCTCCCGGCTGAGCAGGGAGCCCAATGCAGGGCTCAGTCCCAGGACGCTGGGATCATGACCTGAGCCCAAGTCAGATGCTTAGCTAACTGAGCCACTCAGGCATCCCACAAATTTTGGATTTTTGCCAATCTGATGGGTTAGTCTCTCAGTGTAGTTATAATGTTCTTGCCTCTTTTTTAAAAAAAATATTTTATTTATCTATTTATTTGACAGAGAGAGAGAGAGATCACAAGTAGGGAGAAAGGCAGGCAGAGAGAGAGGGTGAAGAAGGCTCCCTGCTTAGCAGAGAGCCTGATGTGGGGCTCGATCCCAGGACCCTGGAATCATGACCCAAGCCAAAGGCAGACGCTTAATGACTGAGCCACCCAGGCACCCCTTTCATCTCTACTTCTAATCATTCCTTATATATTGATGAAATCACCCTTTGTCTTTAAATTATAGATATTGTCTCCCCTTTGTATCTTAAAGCTTTGCTTATGGTGGTTTGTTTTCTCCATGAAAATCTTTTTTAAAATTTTGCTTTAAATTTATATAGTTGAATTCATCAAATTTTCCCCTTATTGTTTCTGAATTTTGACTCCAAATTGAAAGGCTTTCCTCACTCCTGGGTTATAAAGGGATCCCTTCACGTTTTCACCCAGAAGTTGTGAGGTTTCATTTTAAAAATCTGAATCTCAGGGCGCTTGGGTGGCTCAGTCGGTTAAGCGTCCTTGGCTTGGGTTGTGATCCCATAGTCCTAGGACTGGGCCCTGCTTTGAGCTCCCTGCACAGTGGGGAGTCTGCTTCTCCCTCTCCTTCTGCCCCTCCCCCCTCCTCATGCCCTCATGCTCTCTCTCATGAATAAATGAAAAATCTTTTAAAAATTCTAAATCTTTGGTCCATTTAGTACTTAGGATTTGGTGAGGTATGGGCCCACTTTTACCTTTTTTTCAAAATGGCTCTTCAGTTGTCCTAGGATCACTTATTTAAAAGTCCACGATTTGAGATGCCGTCTTGGTCATACATCAAATTTCCATACACAGTTAGGCAAATTTCTGGATTTTTCTCTTCTGTTCCATTGCTCTGTCTGGCTATGCATGTTCCTAACTATACTATTTAAATTGTAGAGACTTTCTGGCATTTAAAAATATCTAGTAGGGCTTACCCCCACCCCACTGCCCTTCTTTTTTAGTTTTCCTGGCTATTCTTGATTGTGTATTATTTCATATCAACTCCAGAATCAACTTGCTTAACTGCAGGGGAAAAAAAAATCTTCAGTATTTTCATGAAGGTCATGTGAAATGGATATGTATACCTGGGCCAAATGGATATGGTTATGGTATTGATTGACATATGATCCGATTCAAGAACATGTTATTATCAGGGGGCTCTTTTGGGGTAACAGGCTCTTAATAGGTTGAATTGTGTCTCTCCCAAAAGATATACTGAAGTCCTAACCCCTAGTACCTTAGAATGTCACCTTATTTGGAAATAGAGTCTTTACAGAGGTAATTAAGTTAAAATGAGGTCATTAGGTTAGGCCCTAATCCAATATGAATGGTGTCACTATATGAAGGGGAAATTTGGACACAGACATGAGCCTGGGGAGAACACTGCCTGAACATGAAGGTAGAGGTCAAGGCGAGGGGCCAGCAAGCCACTGGCCACCAGAACAGGGGCATGGGACAGATTCTCCCTCAGGGCCCTCAAAAGACACCAACCACTCCTGTACCTTGGTTTCGGACTTCTGGCCTCCAGCACTGTGAGACAAATTTGTTTTTTAAGTCCACTCGCCTAGTTGTGCTTTGTTAAGCACCCCTCGCCGTCTACTACAGGCCCCTTGGAGGATCTCTTAGGCCAGAAGTGAGTAGTCCAGCCACAATTTTAGGACACGGGGAAGCATTTGTGTGCTTTCCTATCCCTGACCCCAAGCAAGCCCAGCCAGGCCCGTTTCTTGCCTGCTTGAAGTTAGATGAGTGAACCAATGAATGCATTGGAAAGCTGGAGGTGTGACTTCACTCTCAATGGGTGGCCAAACCCATTGAGGTCAAGGCCAATGAATGAGTCATCTGTGCAATGTGGCTCAGTGAGTCAGGGAGGGCTAGGCAGAAAGCCCAAGTTTGGGGCATATTTTCTTTTCCCTTTCTTTTGGAACTTAGAATCGGCCCCCTAAAAGCCATCAACCCAAGAAATAAACTGAAATAGTGTAACACACCACCCTCACGACACACCCACTGTGTGCTAGGGAAAGATAAGGACAAAGTCCTTAGAAAACAGAGAGAATGAATATGAGGCAGCCAACTGTGCCACTTACTTCCTGTGTGCCTTTGGATGACTTAGTTAACTTCTCTGGGCCTGGGTTCCTCTATTTCTTCCCATGGGGGTGATAGTGGTCCCTGTCTGACAGGGTTAGTGTCACAGCCTTACAAGGAAATGAATATAAAGCACCTGGTAAAGGGTCCGGCTCAGTGCAAGTGCTCAACAGAGATGGGCAATGATTATCAATAAGAACTGCCCCTAGGGGTGCCTGGGCGGCTCAGTGGGTTAAGCCTCTGCCTTTGGCTCAGGTCATGATCTCAGGGTCCTAGGATCGAACCCTTGCATCAGGCTCTCTGCTCAGCAGGGAGCCTGCTTCCCCCTCTCTCTCCCTGCCTCTCTGCCTACTCGTGATCTCTCTCTGACAAATAAATTTTTAAAAGGAAAAAAAAAAAAAGAACTGCCCCTAAGTAATATACCCACAAAGGCAAAACCATGATTCACAATTTTTGAGTCTTCATCTATGACTTTGAACCCTCTACAGATCACTCTTAACCCCTTCTTCCTTAGGGAAGTTTGGAATAGACCAGCCATGATCTCATTTGCTCCCTCTACCATTAATTAGTGTTTTCTAATTATGAAAAGGAAATTGTTTCAATTCATACTGGTCTAAAAGAAATTAACTAACAACAGAAAGGTGGCGTTTCTCACCATGGCGTCAGTTCCCCTGGTTGCCCGGGGCGTGGCTCGGGGCTATGTTGGCAAGCTGTGTCTTTGGTTCAGGGACAAGCCTGTCTGAGTCATGGAGGCCCTGCTACTTCCTGGTCCCTCTCCTGGGCTCATCTTCATGTTTGTTCAACAAACCTGCTTTGCCGGGGACCAAGAGAGGCAAGAAGCCACATTCCTTCTCCCAAGCTATTGGGAGAGACAGAAATGGTCAGCCATGGAGATGGTTCACACAAGATACTGGGGCTTCATCTGGTGCCACAGCAAACCTGAGAGTCAGTTTCTTGAGGTTATTGCTGTCCATTTTACAAGCGAGGATAATGAGGCTCCTTGGGGGAAGCGGTCAATAATCAAAGTGCAACTCTCAGAGACATTTCATCCAGACATTTCTATTCTACATCAGTCCTTCTGTCTCCGTGTAGACGTCCTCTCCTTTGGGCATCTTTCCCTCATAATCTTCTCCTAGCTGAGTAAGGGTTCTTTTTTTGGCCTCCCCAATCTGTACCCTGACACTTAGCACCTGAGTTGTGTTCATTTATTAAGAAGCAAGTCCCTGGGGCACCTGGGTGGCTCAGTGGGTTAAGCCTCTGCCTTCGGCTCAGGTCATGATCCCAGGGTCCGGGGATCAAGCCCCGCATCGGGCTCTCTGCTCCGCAGGGAGCCTGCTTTCCCCTCTCACTCTCTGCCTGCCTCTCTGCCTACTTGTGATCTCTGACTGTCAAATAAATAAATAAAATCTTTAAAAAAAAAAAAAAAAGAAGCAAGTCCCTGTCAAAGCTCATTAATTGAATGGCTGCAGTGTTTTAATTCCTGCCCATCTCAAACATTTTACTGTACTGTATTTTACTGGACATAAGAGGACAGCAATTCTAAGACCCCCTCACTAATTTATGTGCCATTAAGAAGGAAAGCCTGGGTGGCTCAGTGGGTTAAAGCCTCTGCCTTCAGCTCAGGTCATGGTCTCAGCGTCCTGGGATAGAACGCTTGCATCGGGCTCTCTGTTCAGCAGGGAGCCTGCTTCCTCCTCTCTCTCTGCCTGCCTCTCTGCCTACTTGTAACCTCTACCAAATAAATAAATACAAAATCTTTAAAAAAAAAAAAAAAGAACAAGGGGGGCACCTGGGTGGCTCAGTGGGTTAAAGCCTCTGCCTTCAGCTCAGGTCATGATCCCAGGGTCCTGGGATGGAGCCCCGCATCAGGCTCTCTGCTCAGCAGGAAGCCTGCTTCCCCCTCTCTCTCTGCCTGCCTCTCTGCCTACTTGTGACCTCTCTCTCTCTCTCTGTGTCAAATAAATAAAAAATATCTTTAAAAAAAAAAGAAGGAAAAATGCTACCAATTAACTATGTCAATTAACTATGATATGCCTCTGACTGTAAGTCACATTCCACTTTGAGGAATGTTAAAATATAAAAAAATGGGCCTTAGTCTCAATGAAATATATTATAAAAACAATTACTGCTTTTATTTTTATTTTTTTTAAGAGGGGGGGCAGAGGCCAGAGGGCAGAGGGCGAGGGAAAATCTTCAGCAGGCTCCACGCCCAGTGCAGAACCCGATCCCACGACCCTGAGATCATGACCTGAGTGGAAATACCGAATCGGATGCTTAACTGACTGAGCCACCCAGGCGCCCCAACAATTACTGCTTTTAAACACATCCTAGGGGAAGAAGAGTTTATAAATACCCACATATTAATAATAACAAAGTTTACTAAACACCCTGTGCCAGGCATTGTTCTAAAGTGCTCTTCATTCATGATCTCATATCAGAGGTTGGCAAACGTTTCCTGTAAAAGGCCAGAGGTAAATATTTTAGGCTTCGTGAGCCATAAAGTGTCTCAACTACTCACCTCTCATCGTAGTGTGAAAGCAGCCACAGGGGATATGTAAACCAACAGGTGTGGGTATGTTCCAATAAAACTTTGTTGACAGACACCAGAATTTGAATTTTATGCAACTTTCATGTGCCACAGAGTAGTATTCTTTTGATTTTTTTCCCACAACCATTGGACATGTAAAAAACCATTCATAGCTTGTGGGTGGTACCAAAAGAGGGAGCGGGCTCGATTTGGGTCCGGAGCTGTAGTTCACTGACCCGTGTCCCATATGTTCTTCATACCGGCCCTATAAGATGCTATTATTATCCTCCTTTTTCACACGAGGAAACTGAGTCTTTGAGAGGTAAAGTGATTTTCCCAAGGACACACAGCTGATGAGTGGTCAAGCTGGGAGTCTAAGCCAAGCAGTCTAACTCTATAACTTGTCTTTAACAAGTTACCCTAAATAGAGTGAATATGATTTACCCTAAATATGCTTGCCTTCTAATATTTTTTTAACTTTTTTCCCCCTGATTACAACAGTTCCACGTTCATGTTGAAAAATTCAAACCATACAGAGTTTTAAGGAAGAAAATGAAAGTAACTCCACCCTCTGGAGATGAATGCTACGGTTTTTGAACACCAGCTCTCACAATGCTGACTAGACCCAGAACGTTCTGAACACTGTGTGACTTTGGATAGGTTGCCTAACCTTTCTGAGCCCCTGTCGCTCAGATGAGAGGGCTGACTCAGATGGTGTGGCTCCCTAGCCCCTCTCAGGCCTGCCTCTGGGTATGTGTTTGTAAGGATTGTGCAACAGCAGCTGTTCTGTCCTAACTGCTTGGGCGTGGAGAGTAGAGTCACCCCTTGCCAGCCCCTCAAGTGGTCCCCGCCTCTGCCTCACCCAAATCCCAAACACAGAGTGAATTCAGACAGCAGGGACACCAGGGCAGGATTTGGGGGCCCTAAGAGGTTCAGGTTCTCTCCAGGGCCGGCGCCAGGGACCCTTCTGCCCAGTGAGCGGAGTTCCAGGCAAGCAGGAAGTCAGGGGCTTCCGCCAGCGCTGCCTAGGATGGGACACACAGGCAGAGGCCTTAACAAACTGAGGTTCCTACAGCAGGAGGCCTGGGCCCTGCTCCATCTCAGCTGGACAGGGCCAGGCTTTGGATCTGTGTCTGAGGATTACCAGCTGTGCGACCTTGGGCACATTCCCTCTCTAAGCCTGTTTCCCTGCCTGAAAAACAGGGCAAACAACCACCTCACAGTTCTTTTTTTTTTTTTTTTTTTTTTTTTTTAAGATTTTATTTATTTGACAGAGAGAGAGAGAGCAAGCGAGCGCATCCACAAGCACAGGAACAGCACGGGGAGAGAGAGAAACAGGCTCTTCACTGAGCAGGGAGCCCAATGCGGGGCTTGATCCCAGGACCCTGAGACCATGACCTGAGCCGAAGGCAGCCACTTCACGGAGTGAGCCCCCCAAGCGCCCAACACTGATTAGTTCTTTAGATGATACTGTAAGGCAGATGGCACAGAGGAGAAGCTTAATAAATGACCATTTCTGACTCCCTCTCTTCATTGATTTTTCGGCAGTATGCTTTTAAAATGTTCTTCCACCATGCCACAGATTACCAACTTACTATACACCATGGCTGCATCCAAGGTCATAGGGTGTGGAGGTCCAAAGATAAGAAAAACAGTACTTGCCCTCAAGTAACTCAGGGAGGGTTAGCTAAAGATCAAAGAGACTTTTACACAATCAGAATGTTTGGACAAAGTCCTCCAGGACCCAAGGGCAGGAGAAGTTGGAGAAACCAGGGAATGCTTCATGGAGATGCTACTTTGGCTGGGTGTCGGGGGATGGAAAAAGATATTGCTGAGCCCCAGGGGGACAGCATCGTGGCAGGGGAAGGGGGAGCAGTGTGAGCAAAGGTGTGGGGGTGGGAACACAGGCTCACAGAGTTCGCCTAGAGAACAACAAGAGAGCCAATGACAGTTAACGGGGGAGCTGGGGCGAATGGATGGCTGAGGCCAGGGATGGTGTGCTTTGGGTTTGGTGGGAAAGGTGGAGTCATGGAAGGTACACAGCAAAGGCAGGAGCTGTCATACAACACAGTCCAAGGCCTGTGGGTTCTGAAAGAAAACACGGCAGGCAGGAGCCAGGTCCTCCTGAGAACACCCGTTCTGCGTGTGACCCACTCGGGCCCTTTCTCACACATGGTCCTACTTAGTTCTAGATGGGTAGTATTCCTGGTTTACATATGGGGAAACCAAAGCTCACATGGTAAGCGGCTTGCCCACCCTTTATTATCCTGCTCTGGGAACCCAGCACAGACCCAAAATCCATTCTGAGGGCAGGAGTTGGACAGAGCTTGTAGGATAATGCCATCCCTGGCTACCCTGAGTCCCCCACAGTCCTGGGGCACTTGTCATTACTGCCGTCACAGGAAGGAGGGAGTGGAGATGCAGCAAGGGGAAGTGAATTATTCAAGGCCACACATTGAGGGTGGGGAGTCCAGGCCTTCTGAGTTCAAACCCTCCCCACTACCCCCACCCCCAACTGCCTCTAGGTTTATTTTTTTTTTTTTTTAAGATTTTATTTATTTAACAAAGAGGTACACAGCGAGAGAAGAAACAGAAGCAGGGGGAGTGAGAGAGGGAGAAGCAGGCTTCCCTCCAAGCAGGGAACCTGACATGGGGCTCGATCCCAGTGCCCTGGGATCATGACCTGAGCCAGAGGCAGACGCTTAACGTCTGAGCCACCCAGGCGCCCCTCTAGGTTTATTTCTATCTAAGCCGTCTAAAACTAGAAAGAGCCCAGGTCAGAAAGACCCAATTCCCTCCCAAGTCAACATCCTTCATGGCCCTGTGCCTACCAGGCCCACAATTCCAGCCCCACTACCATCACCAGAGAACAGATTACGTTGACCGTCTCTCTGACTCAATCTTCAGCCAGCAGCAGCCTCTCCACTGCCTAGCCCGGGGTCTTTAGGGCCACACCATTACCACTGCCAACCACCCCCCCCCCCAAGAGCCATGGTGTTGGCTGGTCTCAGGAGGGACCTTTTCCTGAACTGGGCCTCTGACCCAACTACACCTACCAGTGTTCTGTGGGGACCTTCTCCTCAGGTTCTGATGCCAAACAGTGGCATGATGCTAGAAGAACAGCTTGCTGGGAAGGGGGAAACAGGAGATTCAGTGAATCATAATGGGAAGGGGTAGGGTAAGGCCTGGGTTCCTTACCCTTACCATCTCTCACTTGGGCCTCAAACAATCCATGAAGTAGGCAGTTGTAAACCCATTCTACACTTGTGGGCTCAGAGGCTCCGCAGGGAAAGAGATGAGCCTAGGATTACCCAGAAGTAAAATAACAGCATGCGGGGTAAAACTATGCTCTTTCCAGAAAATAATAAAGAGGAAAAATCCACAGAGCTCAGCAGACACCTGACTCTGGGGCCAGACTGTGCTACCACCACTATAATGACTGTATAAAAAGTTTTATTTTTTAATTTTTTAAAATGTGGGTAGGAGAAGATATAATGAAAGCTCTTGGTTGAAAAAAAATGGGGGCAGATAAAGTTGGTATGCTGTGAAAAGTCAGCAGCTGTAACATTTTATGATTCAATGCAAAAAATATGTTGAGTTCCTCAGCTCAATAAGTAGTATAAACAAATGAATTTTTTCTCTTTTTGAAAAGATATAGGGAGGGTGTTGCCATTATCTGAGGACCTCTTTGCTATCCTCAATGTTCATCTAAAGGTCGAAAATGTCCTTTAAGTAAACGCACTCAACCCGGAAATTTTCTAGAACGTAGGCAGAAAGTTTGAGCATGTGTGAACACAGAAGCTAAACAAGGCAAATGCAGAAGTTGTCCCAGTGATACAGTCCACAGATCAACGACACAGGGTCCTTGAAATCCCCATCCCATCCCCCCCCTCCGCGGGAGAGGGGAAGAAACCGCAGAATGTTCCTGACTCGGCACCCTGGCCAGGTGGCGCAATATTTATGTTTGTGTACCTAGCACCTCGGCGCCGCCCTCCCCTGTCCAGGGGGCCGTCACTCCGCTCGGGTGGCCGCATGGGCTCTGCCCAGACGTTCGTCCCCGACTCCTGAAGCGCCGTAATACTGGATTTCGAATTTAGCCCACATAGACGGCGAGAGTCAGGGCCTGGGGATCGAAATCCCGAGTTTAGGGCATAGTGGGCGCCCAGAGTACATACAGAGAGAGCGGTCTCAAAAGAACGTGGCCAGAAACGTGCCCGGTGTCCCCTGGAGGGCAGCGTCGAGCCACGCTGGGGGCGAGGGGTCGCCTCCCCAAATGCAGAACCCCGCAATCCACCAGGGTACCTTATGACCCCATACTTGCGATTTCAGCCCCCTTACCCGCCGTTCTTGGCTCAAAGTCCTCTAGGAATGACATGATTAGAAATAAGTTCCCACAGCGGGGCTTCGATTGGAAGGCATTTTACTTGTTTAAATATATTATTTTCTTAAGTAACAGGAGGACAAGGTTGGGAAACGGGAAAACAATCCCCTAAACTTCACCCCGACTCACCCCGGTTGTCCTTAGTAAGAACATATTCATGGACAAACATTACATTTTCTTCCAACCCCTCATTTCAGATTCCTCTCTGTCCCCGTACCCTCAGCATTGTGATACTGGGCGAGTAAATCGCTTCTCCTGGGGGAACCTGAGTTTTCCGCGCGTGCTGGTGACGAGGAAATGAGCGAAACGGACACACTTGTATACAAAGGCGCAGGAAGCCCCTTGCCGCCGGCCGCGGCAACAGAGGGGCGCGGGGCACTGGGGAGGGGGAGGGGCGGAGAGGCCACTGGCCCGCTGCCCGCTCTCCCAGCCGCTCGGATTCCGGAGGTCAGCGCTTGGCTGGCAGCGCGCCCGCCACCTCTCCTCCCCCCTGGGTCCGGAGAGCGGCGCAGGCCGGATCCCCGGGGACGCGCCAGGCGCAGGCCGGACGGCCGGACTGGGGCCCGAGCCAGCGAGCAGCCAGCGGATCCCGCTCCGAGGCGGATGACGTCTTCGCCTCTGGCTCCTCCGGCGCCAAGCCGGGCAGGGCGGGTGACGTCACCACACAGTCACGTGACCACCATTCAACAAACAACTCCCCTCCCCCTGCGCGCCCGCTTCTCCCCGCCCCTCCCCGCCCCCCCCGAGAGGCGGCATATAAACTGGTCCCCGCGGGCCGAGCTCGCTGCGAAGGACGCCGGGCTGTAATAGGTGTGAGTGGGGCCGGAGGGGCAGTCGGAGGAGCAGCAAAGAAGCCTAGGCGGCCGAGAGCCCCGCGCGACGCCTCCCTCACTCAGTCTAAGCGCAGTTTGGGGTTCGGCGCAGGGAGAACTAGGGTCGGGCTTTTCCTCGAAAGCCGCTGCCCTACCCTTGGCTTCCGAGGACAAAAGAGCACCGCGAACAGGCACGCTGGGGGCGCTAGGGCCGGCCATGGTCATGGAAGTGGGCTCCCTGGACGCCGGAGGCCTGCGGACGCTGCTTCGGGAGCGCGCCGCGCAGTGCCTGTTGCTGGACTGCCGCTCCTTCTTCGCTTTCAACGCGGGCCACATCGCCGGCTCGGTCAACGTGCGCTTCAGCACCATCGTGCGGCGCCGGGCCAAGGGCGCCATGGGTCTGGAGCACATCGTGCCCAACGCCGAACTGCGGGGCCGCCTCCTAGCGGGCGCCTACCACGCCGTGGTGCTGCTGGACGAGCGCAGCGCCGCCCTGGACGGCGCCAAGAGAGACGGCACCTTGGCCTTGGCCGCCGGCGCTCTCTGCCGAGAGGCGCGCTCCACACAGGTCTTCTTCCTCAAAGGTACGCCCTCGGGGAAGCTCTGGCGCCGCACACCCCCACCCCCGCCACGCCGCCTTGCCGCGGGACCCCTGGCCCTCGGCCCCTTCGGGCTGCCCCTCCTGGAGCGCGTGGGCACCCGAGCCCTATTCCGGGGACTTGTCGTTGGCTTTGTTTGGCTTTAAGAACAAAGACTTTGCTTGGGCCTCTCCGGGGTAAACTTCAGCCCTGGTTGGCGCGGGGTTGGTTGGATGAAGGTGCCCTGTCCCCGACGATACTAATGGAAACAAGTATGTCTCTTTGTCTTCCCAGGAGGATATGAAGCTTTTTCAGCTTCCTACCCGGAGCTGTGCAGCAAACAGTCGACCCCCATGGGGCTCAGCCTTCCCCTGAGTACCAGCGTCCCTGACAGCGCCGAATCAGGGTGCAGTTCTTGCAGCACCCCGCTCTATGATCAGGTTAGTAGGGGGCCTGTGCTGGGGGTGGAGGCAAAGGCCTGGAAGAGCAGTACTAGTGAGAATATCCAAAGTAACCTTTAAGTTTTTAAGGAGGGGGGGAGATACAGGGCTATTAATTTATCCCACGGTTAAGTAGTCTGATGGAGGGGAGGCTAATTGCTGACACTACAGAAATGAACTTGAGGCAAATGGGTTTAGTCCCCTATTTATTTATACTCTAACAACAGTGCTAAACATACCCGGTATCTACAACTGACTTTTCTAGCAGAGAGTTTTTGTGGGTGTGGGCACTGGCATTGACTTTGAGCAAAGCTTGACAAGTGTTGGATATTTCTGTATTTCAGGGTGGCCCAGTGGAGATCCTGCCCTTTCTGTACCTGGGCAGTGCCTATCATGCTTCCCGAAAAGACATGCTGGATGCCTTGGGCATCACTGCCTTGATCAATGTCTCAGCCAATTGTCCCAACCATTTTGAGGGTCACTACCAGTACAAGAGCATCCCTGTGGAAGACAACCACAAGGCGGACATCAGCTCCTGGTTCAACGAGGCTATTGACTTCATAGGTAAATGGACAGACAGATGCCTGGGACTTCTGCCTTGCTCCCCCCATTTTAGTCACCAAGCCCAACTCTATGGCAAGGAATTGAATGACATTCGCCTGAGCCTTTCTCCATACATTAACTGTCAGTCTGGTGTGGGCAACATCCCTGCAAAATAGGGATTTGATGTCCCATTCAACAAATTAGCAAACGGAGGCTCAGAAAATTGAATTGACTTAACTGATCCAAGATCAGTTGGCTTTGTGGAGATTCCTGGTATTGGTTTAAATCCCTTGCTGTTCTCTGCACAATGCTCACGTTGCCTCCACAAAGCACTGTGTGATGGCATGAGGTGATATTGCCATTCTCTGGATAGGACACACCCGTTTCTTAGGCACCCGCTGCCTGGGGTTGGGGTTGTTCCCCCAAGCTCTGGAGTAACTGGCCACCTTTTGTTTTCCAGACTCCATCAAGAATGCTGGAGGAAGGGTGTTTGTCCACTGCCAGGCGGGCATTTCCCGGTCAGCTACCATCTGCCTTGCTTACCTCATGAGGACTAACCGAGTCAAGCTGGATGAGGCCTTTGAGTTTGTGAAGCAGAGGAGAAGCATCATTTCCCCCAACTTCAGCTTCATGGGCCAGCTGCTGCAATTTGAGTCCCAGGTCCTGGCCCCACACTGCTCAGCAGAGGCCGGGAGCCCTGCCATGGCTGTGCTGGACCGCGGCACCTCCACCACCACTGTCTTCAACTTCCCTGTCTCCATCCCCGTCCACTCCACGAACAGTGCATTGAGCTACCTTCAGAGCCCCATTACGACCTCTCCCAGCTGCTGAAAGTCCACGGGAGGTAATCTCCACAACTCACTGGGGCTCTAGGCTCCTTGAGGAGAAATGCAATAACTCTGGGGAGGGTGCTTGTGAGGGCTGATCCTTATTTATTTAATTTCACCCCGAGTTCCACTGGGTTCCTAAGCAGTCATAGTGATGACGTCGCATCAAGATGTTTGCTGAACTCAGCACGTTCGGGACCAATATATATAGTGGGTACATCAAGTCCCTCTGACAAAATGGGGCAGAAGAGAAAGGACTCCATGTTTGAGCTGGTTTCTTTTTGCTTGCTCCTGTTTTTTTGTAGGAACTCTTCATGCTTGACATACCTACCAGTATTATCATTCCTGACGACACATACCTATGAGAATATACCTTATTTATTTTTGTGGAGGTGGTCTGCCTTCACAAATGTCAGTGTCTACTCCTAGAAGAACCAAATACCTCAATTTTTGTGTTTGAGTACTGTAATATCCTGTAAATACACCCTAAGCAGGTCTGTGTTCAGCACTGATGGAAAGCACCAGTGTTGGTTTTTTTTTTTAAGTTGCCAGCAGTTGTATGTTTGATTATTTATGAACTGAAATAATATATTTCTTCTTTTAAGAAGACATTTTGTTACATAAGGATGACTTTTTTTATACAACAGAATAAATTATGGCATTTCTATTGAAATCTCAATGGTTTTATTTCTTGTGCAGTCCCAACTAATCCCTCTCCCATGAGTGAACCAGAACCTGGACAAGGGCCTCACAAAGATGTATCTTGGGATCTGGTGATGGCTGGGTTACAAGGGAGGTAGAAACGTGTGACCTATCATGGAAAACCAGGTGCAGCAGCTGACCTCTGAGTATCAGATCCAGGTGTCCCCGTATTCCTACCACGTTACACAGGGAACCCAAGTGTTCCCAGAGCCAAAAGGAATGACCATTTGCTTGGGTTGCCTTTTTAAAATACTCTACCCAGGCTAATATAAAAAGCCACCCTCTTCTCTGAACTGTGCTAGAGTTATGAGGATGATGGTTTTCCAAAACACCACACATAAACGTGTTCCTGCTATGTGTAAGGTAGTGTGTGCTACCTGCTCCCCAAACAACTCAGCAGGACCCTTTTGCAGACAGAGATGCTGAGACCCAGCATAGCTAAGTGGCAGTGGGGGGAATCAGGGCCTCCATCTGTTTTGTTCCCTAATTCTATGTGACTTGCACTTTATCACTCCTCTCACGTGCCCTTTTTCTTTTTTAGTTTCTTTTCTTTTTTGCCTTTGAAAAGACCTTTATGAAAAGAATACGAAGCACTATGAGCGAATACAACACAGACAAATCACCTGAAATTCCCACCCCTCACCTGACCATTAAAGCTTTGCAATATATCCATGCTAGCATCTTTATATACATACACATATATATACATACACACACACATGTATTTATGTGTATATATATATACACACACACATACACATAATTTTCGGTAGCTGCCTCTAGGTCACTTGCTGGTCTGATTTCATAATTTTGTTGAAGATAGACAATCAAATCTGATTTGCTCTAGGGCAAGATTCTGGATTTTTACTCTTGTCGAACAGGCCAAAACAGAGAAGGTGTAATTGACTACCAACCCATAATCCAGTCTATAATGTTGAATTAAATAATAGTGAAGCTCTTGGGTTCCTGGCCCCTTAGCTCGGTCCCTACCCGCCCACTCCCCAACATGTTTCTGGACATAGTGATTTAGGAAGCAGAAAAGGAAACCTCCAGTAATGCCCCTGAACAGTGGTCCTGGTCCAGCCATGGTCATTTAAGGCCTTGACACACAATCAGTGACCTTGACCTTTTCCCACTGGTTCACCATCTGCCACTTGACTCTCATGGCCTGAAAGATCCCTGTGTTCTGAGTTCTAAGAACTTAGCCTGAGCTGGCAAGTTCATTTCCTTGGCTGGGCTTTCAATTGCAAGTGTGTTCACGCCTTTCAAAACAAACCGTACCCAGTGTTTTTATCAAACCCTAGAAATTTACTATGGCGAATATCTCCTTTCGTGGAAACATACCAGCAACTTCAGGTCCGCGGCAGATGCTGTGGCTGACTTCCCCGTGGGCTCAGGCCATCACTTTCTGCTTGGCAGGCACTGGCTGAAACAAAATTAATCTCCAGTGTGATCCATGCAGTGGAAAAATACAGCGGCTGCCTAAGGGAGCCACCAGTGAAAACAATTCTCTCACTTCTCCCAGTGCAAGCTGCTCTACTCCCACCAGCTCAGGAGAGCAGGGGTGATAACCCTCTTCATGTGTCTGATTCCTTGTCTTTGGGCCCTCTGGAGCATGTCATTTTGGGCCTGATACTGCTTTTCTTAAGGCGGGGGGGAGTACCTCATGATGAGGAGAAAGATGCTCAAACTATTTTTTTGGTAATTTTCATTAACATACAATGTATTATTTGTTTCAGGGGTGCAGGTCTGTGCACCATCAGTCTTATACAATTCACAGCACTCACCATAGCATACACCCTCCCCAATGTCCATCACCCAGACTCCGAGATTGAGTCTCTTATGGTTTGTCTCCCTCCCCGGTCCCATCTTGTTTCATTTTTCCCTCCCTTTGCCCCACGAACCTCTGCCCTGCCTCTCAAATTCCTCATATCAGATAGATCCTAATAATAATTGTTTTTCTCTGATTGACTTATTTTGCTTAAGATGCTCAAACTATTAAAATGTTTGTTTCTCAAGGGGAGATTGAAATAAAGACAAGGCCATCATTTAATTTTTGTAATGTGGTTATAATAGCTCTGTTTCAGAGCTAGCCCCATGTGCCAGGCTCTGTGCTAACTGCTTTACACACCTTCACATTAAACCTTTAGCGGCAACACCTATTTTACAGAAGAAGAAACTGAGGGTCAGAGAGAGGAAATGACATATCCAAGTTCATACAGCAAGTAAACAGCATTGCAGAGATTGGAACCTGGGTCTGAAAGAAGCTGGGAACCCAAGTCCTAGTTCCGTCCAAAAGACAGCTTGAGAGAGTGGGGAAGGAGTGAATGTTGTAGCCAACCAGTCATCAGCATGGTTCTACCACAATTCTGGGGTGGAAAAACTATTTATCATTTTTGGAAATGGGATAATATAACCTGCTTCATCTGTGAGGAGGAAATAGGCTCATGACTGTCAAGTGCCTGGCAGGAAGGGGGCCCTGGGGGTGCGTTAAGATCCCATTCCCCATTTCTAACAACTTCTGCAAGTTTTCTAATGTCAGTGTGCCCACCCTAAAATGACCAGTTTGCCCTGGATCTAATAAAATAGGTAAGATTCCTCCCAGCCTGAGAAGATGCATCAATGTATTCTTTATGCTTTTCTGTGGTTTCCCTTAGGATAATTCCAAGCCCAAACGCCTCCACCGCATCCATTCCTTTCCTTGGAATTTTGCAAATCGTAGTTCATTTGCCTCGGACTTGCAGCCTCCGGAGTCCATTTCCCTCCCTCCCTCCCCTCCCCTCCCCTCCCCTCCCCTCCCCTCCCCTCCCCTCCCCTCCCCTCCCCATCCAGGATGACATCATGGTGTGTACAGCTTTAAGATTATATAAATCTGTGATCATACAGTGGCCTCCGTCGCCATGGTAACGCGGAGGAGTTTCCCTTTTGTGAGGAAAGCTGTCATGTCACTTCCTGCTGCTGACAAATCAGTTTAGGAGATTAAAATAAAAGGGGGGCGGGGTGCGGGAGCCAGGCTCCGAGAACTGCTGGCTGTGGTGGTTTCTGGTTACCATACACAGAGGCAAACAAAGCCGAGGCCACGCGGGGGTAGCCCCGCCCAGCGCCAGGCCCGGACTCCGGTTTCCCACACCTTGCTGACCTGGCGGGGCCGGTGCAGCCAGGTCACCCTGGGATGTTTCCCTCCGCAGGTTGCCAACTGGGGAGCGGGTGGGAGGGCTGCCCACCTCTGGGGACTTTCTGGGGCTCTGTGGGGCCAACCGGCTGGAGAACAGCCTCTGGGTCCGGAGGAGCGTCTCCTCCGCTTAATCAGCTCAGAAGGTAGTTTCCTTCTCTGGAAAACAAAGGGGTGTGCACGGTGATAGCACCGAGCAGGAAAAGCTGCTGGGCTAAGGGAAATACCTTAAACGCACCTTTTTCTTGGTTGTGGTTTTTCAGGCTGAGCAGCTGGGCCACTCATTCATTCATTCATTCATTCATTCAACAGGTATTTACTGACACCCTAGGTGCAGGGACACTTTGGTGCAAGACAAGGTTCCTACTCTCCAGTAGCTAATAATGGGGGAGAGGAGAGGGCAATATATAAAGAAAATAATTAAGAAATAAGATGAAGATGAAGACTATGAAGGTGGAATAATGGAGGAGGAGCCTCCTTTAGATTTTGGTGATCAGGGAAGGGTGGCTGAGACCTGAGAGCTTCTTCCTGCTTGTGCATTTGATAGGTGAGCTGGAAAGAGTTCCCTGCCAGGAGGGTAGCAAAGACTTGAGGTTTGTGGGGAGAACCTTCATGGGCCACTGTATAGAACTCAAGCCTCAGAGTCGGCTAGACCTGAGTTCAAGTACTGATTCTGCCGCTTATTAGCTGTGTGACTTACTGTGGGTTAAGTTACTAAACTCTTTAAACCTGATCTTCCCCATCTGTAATATGGGCCACTAACCACCAGCCTTCAAAGGCTCTTTAAGGATTAAATAAAAGGTGAATTAAATGAGAGGCGGGCACAGCATGAGAGGCTGGAGAAAGGCTCATTCTCCTCTTGTGACTCAGCTGGTCCCCATTCTGTCACTCCCCAGTGACAGTGGGCTGTCCTGCCCCATCCTGAGTCTATGCCCGTATCATACTGCCCCCTGGATCATCAGAACTTCGTTTGGGGACAGCCTTTACTTGGAGATCACCTACCCTAACCCACTGACTGGCAAGGGAGGAGCATCCTGTGCCTAAGTTTCCTCATCTGTAAGAAGCTCATGAAGTGACTTTCACATATTCTCCTTTCCCATCCAACTGCCAGCTCTCGGCCCCCTCCTCATCCAAGCCTGCGAATGCTCTAGAACCACTGGGCTCGTTTGGGCTGGCTCAGGGAAGAGGAAACAAATACTTTCTGTGAAGGGGCAGCAAGGGATCCTGGACCTCTAGAAGACAGTGGTGTGATGGAGATGTGACTCATCCTTGTGGGAATGGGTCCTCATACAGTCTCCTGCAAGGTATCACATACTCCCAGCCCCCTTTTCTCCAGCTCTGGATAATTCTCGACCATGAACCACACTGCAAAGTTCAGGTTAAGAGCTTCATCAAGGTTGACACCAGTGGACCTTGGAGGTTGGCTGCCACCTCCTTCATTCTCTGTGTATACATTCATACATTCATTCATTCAATAACATGTATTACCTTTGGTTTGCAAAAACACTCAGTATTTACCTCTCCACAGCCCTATTCACTCTCTGGGATTTGTAAACTTGTCTGCACTCTCTTGACCAGACTCACTTGGGCACATAATTCAAGATCCTCCAAGATGTGGCCACTGCCTGCCTTCCAGATCATTTTCCTATCCCTGCCCCTGTATGCCATGCATGTTGAGACATGTAGTTCGCATAACACAGTATGCTCCTTCTTGCTACTCTCACCTCTGCCCGTGCTATTCTTTTGCTTGAATGATGTGTCCTTGCTCAAAATAACACCAAACCCCTGAAGCCTACTTTGACCTTTAAGATTTCCTCATCTGTCATCAAACAGTGTCCTGAGAACATACGGCTTTGTCCTACTGCTGTCACTAAGGGTCATCATCCAACTCCCCGTTCCCCAGGCCAGGCAAGTCACATAATTGAGAATTGGGCTACTGGGAACTGTGGTGACCTAGCAAGTTCATATGTTCTGTCCTACACGGAAGCTGCCAGTCAATGCGGGAATGTAGGCCTGGTGTCGCTAGACCTTAAAATTGTTTTTAAAAGATTATTTATTTATTTATTTATTTTCTTTCTTTCTTTTTATTTAAGATTTTATTTATTTACTGGACAGAGAGAGAGATCACAAGTAGGCAAAGAAGCAGGCAGAGGGTGGAGTGAGAAAGCAGGCTCCCCGCTGAGCAGAGAGCCCGATGCTGGGCTCAATCCCAGGACCCTGAGATCACAACCTGAGAGGAAGGCAGAGGCTTAACCCACTGAGCCACCCAGGGGCCCCTATTTATTTATTTTTGAAAGAGAGAGACTGAGAGAGGGAGAGAGAGAATGTGCACCCAACTGGGGGGAGGTGAAGAGGGAGAGGCAGACTCCCTGATAAACAGGGAGCCTGACATGGGGCTCGATCCCAGGACCCCCAGATCATGACCAGAGCCCAAGGCAGACGCTTAACTTGACTCAGCCACCCAGGTGCCCATAGATCTTATTATTTTTAAAAGAAGACAGGAATTTATATTTTTATGTAAAATCTCCTTTTTTTCAGAAACTTTGTACTGACCAAACAAAACATCAGCAGCCTGGCTCCAGCCCATTGGCTGTGGGTGTATGGGTGCTGCTAGCCTTGTCAGTCAGTTGTCCCAAGGTAAGTGTCCCCGCTCAAGTGACTCTGGGCTCCTGAGTCTTAGCCCAGGGCTTGTGAACTACAGTTCCTTATTGTATATGTCTTCGGAATACAAAGGTGAGTGACAGTTCTTTATGCCCTAGAAAGTGCTCAGTCTATGTTAAAAATCATATAAATTCTGGCATTTTGTTCCAAATGTATGGGGCCGAACTGATAGACAACTATCTGTATGGCCTGAGGGGATCACTTCTCTCAAAGCCTTAGTTTGGCCATCTCTAAAAGGGAACAACAGAAGTATTGCTGCACACGGGTTGTCAAGATTAAATGACATAATGTACAGGAAGTGTTTTACGTCGTACCTGACACACAGCAAACAATGAGTGGTAGCCATTACCGTGATCATCATGTTTTATTTCCCTCAGATGCCTGGTTTGGGCACCGTGTATGAAAAATTTAGGAGGTTTGAGGCTTGGGTGGTGTGATCCTCTTCTCAAGAGGGTTTACCTTTTTTTTTTTTTTTTTTTTTTTTTTTAAGATTTTAAGTAATCTCTACACCCTTCATAGGGCTAGAATTTACAACCCCGAGAGTCAAGAGTCGAGAGTTGCATCTTCTACCCAGTGAGCCAGCCAGGTGCCAGAAGGGTTTCCTTTGCAAGTAGCTAGGACATCCGAGGAATCCCAGCTGTCACTGGAGCAACCAGAGACTGAGATGGTTTGAGAGGACCCAAAGCTGGGTTTTAGGCCCAGTGATGACTGCTCCAGTCTTATTCCAAGGGTGTGTCCTTTAGGGGGTTACAACTAAAACCTTGGGGGATTTCCCTGACCCCCCCCACCCCAGCCTTCATTACTTTTTCTGGATAATGCACACACAAGCCTGGGTGGTGCTGGATTCCCCCTAGGTGTGCCCTGAGCTCCATTATCTATCCCATTAGACTCATGAGTCTTTTAGAAGCTCTGCTCAAGTTTTTAGCCTTTCAGCCTCTTCTGTCAGAATTGGCAGATACCCTTTGGGGAGAAGAGGCCCCAAACGCTGCATTCATGCCTCTGGGTTTTCCTTTTCCAGATCCTTTTTTTTATTTTTTAAAGATTTTATTTATTTATTTGACAGAGATCACAAGTAGGCAGAGAGGCAGGCCGGGGGAGGGAGAGCAAAGCAGGCTCCCTGCTGAGCAGAGAGCCTGATGCGGGGCTCCATCCCAGGACCCTGGGATCATGACCTGAGCTGAAGGCAGAGGCTTAACCCACTGAGCCACCCAGGCGCCCCCTTTTCCAGATCTTGATCCCACAATTCCTCTTTGCCTTTGTGTGCTTGGATATCTTCAAACTTCAGTATTTAGAGATATTTTGTCCCACTTTCCCAGTCCTCAGCAGTAGGGCAGCTCTGAATGATGCAATCGGCCATGACCGGAAGGGAGATAGGTAGACTTTTAAATAACCCAGGGTGAAACTTGGAACACATCAGGTCATTTTCCTCCTCTACTCTGAGTTCTCTCATGGTTCTCCCATCTCACTCCTACTCAAAGGCCAAGTCCTTACAAAGGCTAAAATTGCTGAGGTGACTTGTCTTGCTGTTAGGTCTCTGACCACATCTTCTGTCTTCCCTCCACTCATCTCCTCCAGCCACGCTGGCCTCATTGCTCTTTCTGGCGTGGGCAAAGCTCACCCTGGCTTCAGAGACCCATGCTCCTGCCTCTGCCCGCTCTTTCTTTTAGATCTCAGCATGGTCGGCTCCCTTTCATCCTTCTGCTCTCTGTTCAAAGGTCGTCTCCTCAGTGGGCCATTCCCTGACCACCCTGCCCCAGCCCTGGCCTCCCATATCCGTTTCTTTGCTTTATTTCTCAACATAGACTTATCACCCTTTAATATTTCTTTATTTGGGTATAGCCTAGCTCCTCATTAGCGTGCAAAGGCTTGAGGACAGGGACTTTTGTCTGTCTTGTTCACTGTGGGATCTCCTGCTCTTAGAACAGTTCCTGGCATGTGGTGGGTGTGCAATAAATTTGTTGAATACATGAAAGACCTCTGAAGGCTCTGGACAATTCCTCTCCTCTGTGGGTGGGTCCTGGGCCCACACTAGAGGGAAGTGATTCTTTTCTGTTCAACCAACCTCTTTCCCTTCCACATGAAGCAATTTCCCTTGGAGACCTTCCAGTAACACACAGTGGTGTGTAAATGAAATAAAGGGTATACAGCACTTTGAAAGCAGGAAGCAACATGAGGGGTCTGGCTCTCTAAGAGCGGCCATCCTGGGGCTCCATTCTTGGGATTGGGGCTGTGATTCTAGAAGGGATGCTGGTGGGAAAACCTGTCCAGGGACTCTACTCTGAGCTCCATCCTCCCACCACTTCCCTGCACATTTCCTCCCTCCTGTCTGAAGGAGAATTCCCCATGGCGTGTGCCTCTAATGAGGAGAATGGGGCAGTGGGTGATTCATGGGGAAGTCTGTAGGGCTGCTTGGGGCTTATGACTCACAGCTTCTCATCTAATAGAAGAATTAGATATCCATACCGAATCTCCTGGAAATGTCCTTTGGCAAGGTCTCTAGTGACCACTGGGGATTCTCCCCACAGAGCTCTCAATAGCACCTTCCTGGCACTCACCACACTGTGTAGATGGATGTCTGTTGCTCCGTAAGTACAGATGGAAGGAAAAAATGGAGGAGACAAAGAGAGGGGGAGGAGGGAGAGAGAGGGAGGCAGGGGGAAAGGCATCTGCCTGAGCCACTGAGGATGGGATCATGTCCTTTTCCTTTCTATGTCCCCAGCTTCCCATGGGAGGCTTGGCGTATAGTAGGGGCAGTGAATGGTTGTATAAATGAAGAAATATCGTGGAGGGGGCGTTCTTGAGGGACTTCATTCTAGGATATTTCTAGCCCTATAGAGTCTGAAGACAGTGGCAGGTAAGGGTTGTCAGTGGCAGCCGGGTTGGGCTTTGATGTTCACTGTGGATCACCAGAGAGGCTAAGGTAGATGGTCCTGTTGCATAGAGATGCTCCAGCCCACAGTCTAGTCCTGTTCTGGACCCTGGATGTCCAAGGATGGAGAAGCCATGGTCCCTGAACTTGGGCTCTCCTGGCAGGTGGAAGAGATTGAGGGATTGAGCAAGGATTTTAGTGCAGTGGTCTGGCAGAGAGGTGGTAAGGTGGGGACAGGAGAGGTGACAGGGAGATATGGGGTCAGGGGGAGCAAGCAGAGGGCAGAACAAGGAGAAAAGGCTTTCTGCAGGGGGTGATCCTTGAGCCCTAGAAGCCAGACGACATGGCACAGAAAGGATGCATGTCCTCAGGATGATGAGGAATGATCTGAAGCTAATTTAATATTCAGTAGACTTTATGGAAGGAAGAAAGGCCCCAGACTTGTTCCAAGCCTGACCTACTTGCCCTAGAAGTAAATTCCCAAGAGCCCTCATGAGAGTCTCTGCACTTGTTCCCCTCTTATACAAAATAGACCAAAGTGTCTCCTTCCTCCTATGGTGGGCATGTTGGGAAATACACACACACACACACACACACACACACACACACACACACACATATATATATATAAATAGAAAAAAAATATATATATATATTTTAAGTAGTCTCCACATGAACTTCACACCACCTACTGTGCTGTAATAAAATCCTTTGTCTCTGACCTGTGTCTTCTGCAAGCATCTGTGAAACTATGGTAGGCTTACTTGTTAGTTAGCAAGTAGGAAAGACATCTCAGACGCTTCCTGTTTTTAACATCTTCAGGGAGCAGAGCACTATCATTGGCTCTAAGTGGCTTCCCTTCCCCTTTTCCTAATATTGAGATAGCTTACCTGAATAAATGTATCAAGTTTAAAGTTTAATGAACTTTGACAAATTTATACAATTTTATGTATTTTTGAATTTTGACAGTGTATGTAGAAAGTATTATGTTTGCCAACACATCCAAGATATACAGTATGCCCATCAAAAAATTCCCTCATGCCTCTTCCCAGTCAATCCCTACTCCCTACCTCAGTCAGCTAGGGATATGTTTTCTCATCAGCATCAATTAAATTTGTGGTTTCTAGAATTTCACATAAATGGAATCATACAATTTTCTTTCTCTTGTATCTGCTTCTTTTAACTAGCATTTAAAAAAATTTATTAGATTTAAATTTAAATATTTATTATATATTATTTAAAAATTTATTATAGATTTTTAAAAAAAATTATTTATTTGAGAGAGAGAGCACAAATCAGAGGGGAGAGGCAGAGGGAGAAGCAGACTCCCAGCTGAGCAGGGAGCAGGGAGTCCAATGTGGGACTTGATCCCAGTGGGATCGGGATCTGAGCCGAAGGCAGATGCTTAACTGACTGAGCCACCTGGGTGCCCCAAGCATTATTTTATTTTATTTTATTTATTGATTTTTTAAGATTTTATTTATTTGACAGACAGAGATCACAAGTAGGCAGAGAGGCAGGCAGAGAGAGAGGGGGAAGCAGGCTCCCGCCGAGCAGAGAGCCCGACACAGGGCTCGATCCCAGGACCCCGAGACCGTGACCGGAGCCGAAGGCAGTGGCCCAACACACTGAGCCACCCAGGTGCCCCATCCCAAGCATAATTTTAAAACATTAATCTATCTCGTATACATCAGTAGTTCCCTCCCCCCTTTCCTTGATACCTATATCTTTTCCCAACCCACAGATGCTTACATTTATTATTGTGGGGTTTTTTTTTTTTTGAAGGAATAGTCAGTGTTATGTTCGTTTCAGGTGTACAATATAACAAATCAGTAGTCCCATACATTACTCAGTGCTTATCATGATAAGTTACTCTCTATCCCCTTTATCTATTTCAACCCCCACCATGTATCAATTATTTTAGAAAAATTCTTTAAATAGATTTTGTTAAAGCAGTTTTAAGTTAACAGAAAAATTGAGCAGAAAGCACAGCGAGTTCCCATACACTCCCTGTCCCCACACAGACACAACCTCTCCCACTAACAACATACCACACCAAAATGGGACGTTGGTTACAATCGATGAACCTACACTGGAACGTCATTATCAGCCTAAATCCATGGTTTACCATGGATTTATCGCTCTTGCTGTGATACATTCTATGGGATCAAACAAATGTATGACAACATGTGTCCATCATCATAGTGTCGTACAGAGTTATCTCACTGCCCTGAAAGTCCTCTGTGCTCTGCCTATTCACCCCTCCCTCCCCCAAACCCTTGGAAACCACTGATCTTTTTACTGGATCCATAGTTTCACCTTTTCCAGAATGTCACTTATGATTACACAGTATATGGCCTTTTAGACAGTTTCTTTCACTTAGTGATATGCATCTCAGTTTCCTCTATGACTTTTGGTGGCTCAACAGCCCATCTTTTTTAGTGCTGAATAATACATTCCCTTGTCTGGATCATAGTTGATCATCCATCATCTACACAAGGACATCTTGGTTGCTTCCGACCAATAATTTGGCAATTATGAATACATAATTTTACATGTAATTCATAAATGTTAAAAATTATGAATAAAGCTGTTATAAACATCCATGCGGAGGTTTTTGCTGGCATATGTTTTCAGCTTTGTTGGGTAAACAACAACAACCCGATCACTGGATTGTATTTTAAGAGCATGTTTATTTTTGTGAGAAATGACAAACTGTTCCCCAAAGTGATGGTACCGTCCTGCATTCCCCCAGTAATGAGTGAGAGCTCCTGTCACTTTCATCCTCACCAGCATTTGGTGTTATGTTTTGAATTTTGGCCATTCTTTTTTTTTTTTTTAAGATTTTATTTATTTATTTGGCAGAAAGAGAGAGCACAAGCCGGGGGAGCTGCAGGCAGAGGGAGAGAGAGAAGCAGGCTCCCCACCCAGCAGGGAGCCCAATACAGGACTCAGTCCCAGGCTTCTGGGATCATGACCTGAGTTGAAGGCAGGTGCTTAACTGACTGAGCCACCCAGGAGCCCCAGATTTTGGCCATTCTAATAGGCATGCAGTGGTATCTGGTTTTAATTTGTGATTCTCTAATGACGTATTTGTCGGCCTTATGTCTTCCTTGGTAAAGTGTCTGTTCACATCTTTGGCAATTTAAAAAAATCAAGTGGTTTGCTTTCTTATTGTTGAATATCAAGTTTTTTTGTAAGTTTTGGGTAACAGTCCTTTATGAGATGTGTCTTGTGCAAATATTTGCTCCCACACTGTGGTTTGTCTCCTCTTTCTCTTGGATCTGGTGAGCTTTTACATGTGAGAAAATTATATTTCTACATTCCCATGTTGTTTCAATCACTGTTATGCTGGGCATTTCTTGTACCCGAAATGAATTCCAATTAATACATGAAGTCATACTTCTACTTAGAACCTTCCAGTGGCTTCCCGGCACCCACTTCTTCGTGAGCCTGGTTTCCTCTCCTCCTCCAGAGGTCCTGCATGAGTATCTTTTCTAAGGAAGCTCCTCCCTCTATTTCTCCACTTTTGCACCTTGTTCCTTGTCTTTGTTGCTGTTCTCCACCATGGCTGCTCCCTTGGGGCCAACATTCATTAAGCAAGAAGAGGCACCAGGCACAGTCCTAGTTTCTGTTCTAGGGTAACCGGTTTACTGTTGCTTCCTGTCTGCACTGTAAGTACTTATTTTGGCAAGGGCTGTATTGATCTTGTCCATAGTTGCAGCCCCAGCCCTAGCACAAGCCTGGAACATAGTAGGTGCTCAAGAAATATTTGGGGGAATGAATGAACGAGGGTGCCTGGCTGTGATTTGATGCCCTTCCTGGGTGTTCAGGTTGTGTCAGACCCTGGTGGGCAGTTTCCTCTCTCTGCCTTCCCACAGGGACGGGGATGTGGCCTCCGTTCCTTGGGGGACTGGTTGTGGAACACACTCCTTCTACTTCTGCTTCCCTTGCAGAAAGCAGGTGGACAGGCTAGGGTGGGATTCAGGCAGCATCACAGGGAGTACAGATGGTTTTTCAGCTCTAGAATGTGGCAGTGACCCCCGGTATACTGACCTCTCAGCCCTGGCCCCTCTCCCTGGGCTCAGCCCCCTTCTCCCTTGCTCCCACCTTACATCAGAGCTGTGAGGCTCAGGCTGGGAGGCTGGGCAGGAATCTGGAAACCGCCCCCCACCCCTGGCCCATGCTCCCCAGGCAGCCTCCTTCTGTGTTGGCTTTGGGTTCTCACCTACTCAACAGGAAGCAGGTAGGGGGCAGATATCAAATCCTGGGAATAGAAGGCAGTTGAAAGACAGTTGAAAATGCATATTTGACCTTTTTCTTTTTTCTTAACCTTGTGTATCACCAGCAAAAATCAAGTTTGACAAAAATCTTTTTTTGGGGGGAAGGGGTTGTGGAGAAATTGAAGCAAGGTCTTAAAGATTTGGAGACACTGCCTTAAGAATGTAGAGACATTTGCGTAGTGAAAATGAGATGCTTGGTGTGAGTGTGTGTATGTGGTGGTTTAATGTGTACACGGGGCAGGGCAGTGCAGAGGGAGCAGCTGTGTGTCCCTGTTGGCGTGAGGACTGCTGAGGCCCTTGTGTGATTATTCAGGTGGGACACATGTGATGTGCTGTCTTTTTTGGATGCAGGGGAAGGACATGCCAGGGGATGAAGGAGGGGACATCTCTGAGTGGGAGGCCAGGGTGGTCCTGCCCAACAGCTGGCCTTTTCTGTGTCTGCTGAACTTGGTCATCCAGGCCAGCGGGGCTTATGGTCATTTAAGGTGCTGGCTGGTGCAGGCAGTTCATTGGGTGGCAGGCCACCCCGGGGCCAAGATGGTGCAGGCCTTGGGGGCGGGGGGCTGGGAGCTATTTTTAGTGGCCTGGGCTAACTCCCAAATCCTCCTGACTATTTCTGGCTGCAGAAGATTGCCCTGAAGGATGTGGAAAATTTTCATGTTAAGAATGTCTGGTTTCCCTTTGGCTATGCAAGGGCAGAGTGGGGAGACCAGGACAAAGGGCTTGAGTCCCGAGGGCTTCTGGGAAAATTCACCAGCACTGAGAGCATGAAATGGTCTTATTCCCGCCCTTTGGACGTTAAAAAATTCCAGAGTCATCATGGGTAACCATCTGTCCTGGTTTGCCAGGACTGCCTGGTTTGCCAGTTTTAGAACCAAAAGGGCATTCAGGACATCGTTCAGACCCAGGTAAATGGGGACAGTTGGTCAACCAAGCTCCATTTCAACCTCTTTTAGTTCCAGAAGTGAAATTAATAAGAATATGAATTGAACTACATGCACCCTCTTCCAGACTGTTTACAAGCATCCTATGCCATTAGTGCTATCATCTCCATTTTACATACTGGGAAACTGAGGCGCAGAGAAGTAAAGCAACCTGGTTACTGCAGAATAGCTAGCTGAGTGGCGGAGCCAGGATTTAATTCTGTTGTTCTGGGGCCAGAGTCCCCCATTATGCTACTCAGAAATAAGGTGGTTTTGGACCCAGGAAAATCTGGGTTCATTCACTTTCTAGCCAGACACTTAACTTGGGATAAATAGTACCTATTTGGCCAGGTTATCGTTGAGGGTTAAATGAGTAAGTGTCATTGCACGAGGCCTAGCACTACCGGGTGCTCAGGAAGTACTGGCTTCATTCTCTAATGCCGTCCCTTTTGGGATGGCAAGTCCCAGCTGTGTAAATCTGCTGGTCTAAGTTGTCCTGAGGCTAGCCCCTTGCAGTCCTGCAGAATCTGGTCACCAGGGGCCCCCTAACTGCTGCCCTCTCGGGCTCCCGTGCCAGGCAGTGAGGGAGGAAAGCATCACACCGTGTAGCAAAAAAGAACCAGGGCCTGTGAGCCCCCAGCCCGGCTTCCACCGTATTTGCCTTGGCCTCCCTGCTCTCCTGTGGCCTCGGCTTTCCTCAGTTGTAGAATGGGCTAGTGAGCCCACCCTCGCAGGGGGAGGGGGCGGCTGGGGCGGCGGGGTTCAGGGAGATCGCGTGGGATCCCCCATCCTGCCCTCTCCATCATCCCTCTCCTGGGGGGTCCCCGAGCATGAGCGCGCTGTGAGGGCAGCAGGGCTGGGGCTGCGGGAGGGGGCGGGAGGTGCGGACGTGCGTGCACAGCCTGGCACGAATGGAATGCGCTGGCCCCACCGAGACTGGCTGTTCCTTCCGCAGGCTGCACGTCAGCACCCGGCAGGAAGGGCCAGGCGGCCTTGCGTTCCCAGCCGCCCTCCGGGCTGGGGAAGTGGCTGAACAATAGGGCCACCCGAGGGACCTTGCCTGTGTGAGTGTGTGTGTGTGTGTGTGTGTGCACACTGTGTGTGGTGCCTGTATGTGGTGGGATGTGTGGGGGGTGTGTGTGGTGTGCGTATATGGTGGGATGTGCATGGGGGAGAGGGTGTGTGTGTGTGGAGGTGTATGTACGTGGTGTGTGTGTGTGTTGGGATGTGTGTGTAGTGTGTGTGAGGTGTGGAGGAGGGTGTGGGAGGGTGGTTTCCGTATGTGGTGGGATGTGTGTGTAGGATGCGTTTGTGTGTGTGTGTGTGTGGTGTGGGTGTTGTGGTTGTGTGTGTGGGAGGGTGGGGTCTGTGTGGGGAGAGGTGTGTGTGGTGTGTGTGTGGGTGGTATGTGGGGTGTGTGTGGCAGAATATGTGTGCATGGGGTGTGGTGTGTGTGTGTTGTGTATGTGGTGGGACGTGTGTATATGGTGTGTGTGTATGTGGTGCGATGTGTGTGGTGTGTATGTGAGTGCATGTGTGTGTGGTGCAGGTATATCTGATGAGATGTGTGTGTGGTGTGTATGTGGGTGTGTGTATGTGGTGGGGTATGTGCGTGTGGTATGTGGGGATGTGGGGGGTGGTGTGGGGTGGGGGGTTACAGTGGTGAGTGGGGGGGTACGTGTGGGTGTGTGTGGTGGGGGTTTGCTATATGTGTGGTGTATGTGGTGGGGGGTATGTCTGGGTGGGTGTGGTATGTGTGGGGGTGTGGGGGGTGCATAAGGGGTGAGTACGGTGTGGGGGAGGTGTGGTGTGTGTGGTGTGGAAATGTGTGGTTTGTGTGTATGATTCAGGGAAAACAGGGAGAGGCCCCCTTACTGGGTTTACTAGGGTGTCAGGCCTATGACCACATTTTCTCACTTAGGACCCAGACCCTCCCTAGGAAGGAGGCACTAGCATCCTCACTGCATAGGAAGCTGGTGCAGACAGGGGTGGGGGGGGATGGGGCCAGAGGCAAAGCAGATGTGTGCACCGCTTGGCCCCCCTGGCTTCTGCCATCTTCTAGCAGTGCTTTTGGGCTGAGGCTAGGGCAGGGGAGAGCCTAAAAACCTTTGCTACATGCCCTGGTTCTACATGTGTGGACACAGCCTTTGATAAGAGAACTGAGCTCTCCACACATACCAGAATAAGGCTGTGAGTTCACTAGCACCCCCGTTTTACGGGTAACCAACAGAGGCTCTGAATAATTCAAACTGCAAGTATGTATTTATTGTACCAAAAAGGATTTAAGAAAAGGAAAAATTATAATGAATCTTACCTTTCCTATATAAATGGTATCTCAGGGTAATCAAATGGTTGATACAGGAAGTTCCTATTTATAGATTTACACCTGCTTAAAAGTGTAGAAGGAATGATAGAATTAGACACACAACATCGTGAACCCTTAATGGATGATTTGGGCAGCACAAAAAGACAGGATGAGCCTCCTGAAGGAAGAACATGCACCAACCATGTCTTGCCCCAAACTCAAACCCAAATCTGATCAAGCCCCTAGATCTGAACAAATTACGGGAACTCAGTGGACAGAGGAACATGTTAAATGGCACCTCGAGGATGCAGTCAGCCAACTTCAGGTGCTGGAAAATATAGATAGCTGGTTTCTTCTACAAATAAAGTGCAAAAAGAAAGAGAAACAGTAAGTAAGGAAGTAAACAAATGGAGGGGGTATCAAAGGAATAAGGGAGATTTGGAGACACATCAAACAATCACCAGGTCTAGACCTTATTTAGGATTCTGACCTAAACAAATTGTAAAACAACTCAAAAACCCCTAATAAATAAAAACCATTTATGAAATAAGACATTTGAATAGATCCCTATGAATTACGTGGCTGGGGGCTAGTGATCTACTTTGAACAGTGCTTCTAGATAGGATTCTTGGGGTCAACTTTAAGACACCCCGCTTCTTTTGGTAAAATGGGAACTACCCCAGGGCACTGACACCTGCCTGCCTCCACCCCCTGGGTACTCCAGTAGACAGGCACTCACTGCAGCTTGTGGAAGGAGGGAGAGATGGATTCCTCTATTCTGTCCTCTGCACCCAGGGTCATCTTTTTTTAGCGCACGCATCTTGTAGGTAGCCAAGATCTTCCCTTTTTGTCTGCCCAGAATTCAGTGTTTAAAATTAGACCCCTTGAGCCAGGGGCTACTGCTATCTTGCTCCCTGGGAAACAGTGTAAACAACAAGCTCCAGTTGCTGGGACATTGAACCTGTGTCCAAATCTGGGGCGGCCCTGGGTGGTGACTGATGTCCCACCCCTCTGAGGACAGCACAGCTGAAAACCAGCAGGGGCCCTCAGGCCAGGATCTTGGTGGTGGGCGCTGGGATGTGAGCTCTATGTTGTCTTCTCTGGTTGGTCTTTCCATTTTAGAGATGGGGAAATGGAGTCGCCAGGAGCCTTGCCCAAGGTCAAACAGAAGGTTTTTAATTATTACTAATTCATACATGTCAGCTTTAAAAAATTCTTATTTAAAATGGTTTGCTTTCCTTTTAACAGGTTAGGCCATGACCATGGCAGAGGATTCAGAAGTACCCAAGAATCTGATCTGTGATGAGGGACTTACCTTAGTCCCTTAGTCTCCTGATTCTCCATTAGAGGAACTGATATCAGTTTCTCATGTGTCCTCCTAGAGATGGTCTGGCCAGCCTCTCCCAGTGGGGTTCCATGAGAGAACTAGGTCTTACCACCCCACAGGATCATTGTGTGTAAGGAATTAGCTTTCTCCTCTGCATCCCGTGTGGTACTGGTCAGGAACCACCCTTGAGTGAACTGAGAATTGTCTCATGTCATTTTCCATGTTCTGGGTCAGATCTTGACCCCCAGCTGGTCACTTGAACAGTCTGTCGCATACTTTTCTTTTGCCCTGACTTTATCTTGGGGATGGCATACTGTTCCAGTGTGGAGAGCTGTGTCTTTGTTATGGCTGTGCAGTGATCAACCATGGAGATATAGGCAATTTGTTCATCTGCTTCCTTCGGTTGCCATGTAACTCATTGCCAGCCTTTGGCTTTTAGCCAAGATGCTTTGCGTATACTCCCATGCACACAGGCGAGGGCTTCTGGGAGATGTATTCCTGGATGAACAGGACCTTGCTGATGTATGTCGGACCTGGTCCTAGTGCCCAGGCTTCCAGGACAAGGATAAAAAGGCTTTGCAGCCCAGTCTGGGAACCTGGTCTGGTTATGCAGCCTGTAAGTTTAAGGAGGGGAACAAGAATTCCAGATACTCAAGGAAGAAAATTAACAGTTACTCTGGACCTACTACACGCTAGGCATTTCCATGTTGACCTTTTTAATTCTCACGGCAGCCCTGTGAAGGGGGTTCCCACATTACTGCAGAAACTTAAAGAGTTTACGTCACTTAAATGCCCAGGAGCACATAGTGGATAAGTAGCACACCTGGGATTTGAACCCCAGTGATTCGGAATCCAGAGCCTGTGCCCTTTCTGCTCTACCATCTCAGGGGCTGCAGATGGTTTTAGTATGGCCACCGGTCAGGCTGGCCTGTTGCCCACCTCCAGAGGAAACCATTCACGTTGTAGTCTGTGTGCTCGGTACCCCCAGCATTGCTCAGTGCGTGCCCACGGCAACATGCTGAGATGTCCGCGCCCTGCTCTCAACAACAGCAATATCACTAAACACAATCGCTTCCTTTAAGAGCATGTGACAGCGAATCAGTTAATTCATGAATTTTTTTTTCTCGTGTGTTCACGAAGAAATCATTAGTAGAGACTGGTAAGATCAAAGTTGAGAAAGAGGCTGCTTTCCACCTTCCAGGGGCTTTCAGTCATTGGGATTTAGAGGTACTTTGTGATTGAGGAGGAAGATTGGACTGAGCCTGCTGGGCTGAGGATCAGGGAAGGCTTCTTAAGGAGGACGCAGTTGTCTGGGTCCTGAAGGATAAGTAGGAGTTCTCCAGGTGAGAGGGGTAAAGGGGAGTGAGTGTGGAGGAAGGGCAATTCACGCAGAGGGAATGGCCAGCAGAAGGCACCAGATGTGAAATAAGTGGGCCCATCTGGAACTGAAAGGGATCCCTATGACTTGGGTACAGGGGGTATGGAAGAAAGTGGGGGGCCTTTAGAGGGGATTAATGCGCACACACATGTTACAGTGGATAAAGAAGGGACCCTGGAGTCCCTGACTTGGATTTAAATCCTGATCTTCAGTGGATGACCTGGGGGAAGCCCTCCCCCACTCTGGGACTCTTGTCTGCATGTTGGAGGAGGGAAAGTGTTGTGGTCATAGTCACCGCGGGGGTTCTTGGTTGGGATTGTGTGTGCTGAGCTCTGAGCGCAGAGGTCCTTTGGCTGTCGATAGCAATGTGTACGCACTTCATTTGCCATGACCCTCCCTCCTGGGGTCTGGCCCAGCCTGTCAAGCTGGGAACTCCCAGGGTGTGGATAGGAGCATGGTGGGGCAGGGGAAGGACGAGCTGGTTCAGCTAGTCTGGGAACTACATGGGCCGGGCATGCAGTTAGCTGGGAGACTCTTTCCCATCAACGGTGGGGTGGCTCAGCCCACCACACATGGCTGTGGGGGTGGGGCAGGGGGCCGTGGGAACCAGAATAAGGAAGCCAGGTATCGAGTACCTACTGTGAGCTGGGCCTGTGCAACCATGTTCCCGTGGTCTCATTTAACTCTCACCAAGATCCCTTGTGAAAATAAAGTCCCTTGTGAAATGGGACCTCATTCCCATTTCACAGATGAGGGAAACCATGGCTCCAGTTTGCACAGATGAAAAGCTTCAGACCCGCAGCCAGAGACTGGACTCTTTCTGTTCTTCATCTGTTTCACTGGTTTCTTTAGCTCTACTTGAGGCTCGTGACGAAGGAGAGGCCCTCCGTTGGTTAAGGTGACTTCTAAGCTTGAGGTAAAGGGGTGCCTCTTGTACTTGACGCTCTAGCAGTTGCCTGCTTGAGGCCTTCACACCTTTGCCTATGCTGTTCCCACTGCTTGGAATGTTGTGATTTCTCTTTATCTACCTGGCAAACTCCTTTTATCCAACACAGCCCACATTAGCCAACACCTTCTCCCGGAAGCTGTCTGTGACTGCCCGAGACAGAACCAATCCCTCCTCCCTCTGGACCACCTAGACCCCTTATAACGTCCTTCTCATGTGCCCCCGTGACGGACGGTTGTGTTTCCATGGAGGCTTGTGTCCCCCTCAGCTAAGTGATTCATCAGCTAAGGGCAGAGATTGTTCTTTATCTCGGGACTCTCAGCCCTTACTCCAGGCCCCAGCACACAGCAAGTGCTCAGGAAAGCCTGAATTTAATCGAAGACTATTTGATTTGTAAAACTAGGTAATGTTTGTTGAGACTGTACTGTGTGGCAGTGTTCTGAATACTTCACACAACAGCTTCATGATGATCGGTTTTACCCCCACTTCGCTGAAGAGGAAACTGAGGCTCAGAGAGGTTAAGTAACCAGCTGAAGGCCACACAGACAGTAAGTAGCATAGCCAGGTTCTAGTTAAAGCCAAAGTACCTAGTCCTAACTCACATATTGTTGTTTCTCAACCCAGCATGAGATGGTTTGAAATGGTACTTAGATTAGCTTTTTTTTTTTTAATATGACTGAGTATCTATCTGAGTGTGTATTAAAAAAATATAACTTGGGGTGCCTGGGTGGCTCAGTGGTCAAAGCCTCTGCCTTCGGCTCAGGTCATGATCTCAGGGTCCTGGGATCGAGCCCTGCATCAGGCTCTCTCCTCGGCAGGGAGCCTGCTTCCCACCCTCTCTTGCCTGCCTCTCTGACTACTTGTGATCTCTCTCTCTGTCAAATAAATAAATAAAATCTTTAAAAATATATATATATATATATATATATATATATATAACTAGTTTATCAGACTCATGTGTTCCTGGTAAACCCCCCCCTTTTTTAAAAATAATTTCACTACTCACCTTTATTCTTAAGACTATAGTCACTTGTTCATTTAAAAACCTTTCATAGTTGTGTGTCTATGTTAATGTGTATTAGGGGGAAAAGTAAGTCATATATCAAACTCATGACCTTTGGCTGTGATTGATTTAAATGAAAATTTCAAGTAAAAATGGTAAAGTAAAGGTACTGAAAAAAAGTAAAGGTATTGAAAATTTTACTCCAGTGATTTAGAATGGGAGGGGATCTCTTGCCCATGACCTTGTGGCTCCTGGAGACAATGGAAGGGGTGGAGGACAAAGGCAGTCAGACCCTTAAGGATGTGGAAGCCTGTCCTGGTCCCAGCTTTCTCCACACCTACCACCTGTCCATTACCTTTATCACCTCCAACAGCCGGAGTGACCTCTGAAAAATGTAGGCCACATCTTCTTCCTGTCTTGTGAACCCCTCCAATGGCTTCCAGTTGCATTTAAGAGAAAGAAAACGCTTTTCCAAGCCTGAGAAGGCCCCACATAACCCAGCCTGCTCCAACCTATTTTCTCTCTTCACTCACTGGCTGTGAGGTGGAGATCACGTTGCTCTCATTGCTAGTCCTGCCTCAGGGCCTTTGCCTACGCTATTTCCTCTGCCTAGACCATTCTCTTTCTAGATCTTCACACAGATGGCTCTTTCTCAGCTACCTCCCCAGAGAAGCCACTCCCCCTACCCTCTACAACTAGAAGCAGTACTCACAATCACTTCACACTGGCTTGTTGATCTCAACAGCACCTTTATTGCCTTTTTTTACTTTCCTTAAAACAAACAAAAAAAAACCTGTGTAGTTTTTGTTCCATTAGAGCAAGAACTCTGTCTTGCTGCTACTGTGTCCCCAGAATAGTGTCTGGCACATAGTAGGTGCCCAATTAGTATTTGTTGGGTACACACAGGGGGAGTGGCAGCTGAAAGGGCAGGAGAATGGGTTTAATTAAGCTCATGCATCCACAACTGGGAGGCGAGCTTCTCCAAAAACAGCTGAGAGGTCTGAGGTTCTCCAGCTGAACAGTCCAGGCAGCCGAAACCGAAAATGCAGATGGAATTAGTCACCCTGGAGCCTGGTAACGTTGGCATCAAATGTACTCCCTACCCAAACACATCACAACACTGTGGGCCCTTGCGTCGCCAGGGCCCCAGGTGGCAGCTCTGGCATTTGGGAGCTGACGGCAGCCGCGCAGTGTGGGCAGGAGGGCGGGTGCTGGGTGTGTGGAACGAGGCAAGCTGAGGGCCACACAGAGGGTCGCCTGGCCTGGGGACAGGCAGCGGCCAGGGAGGGCTTCTGAGCACAAACCTTGAGAAAAGTGGCCTTGAAGAACAAGCTCAAGGCCACTGAAAAAGAAAAATTCTGCTCATAAACTGAAACAGACCACTTGGTTATGAAATCTATTTCCATGACACTTCGCGTGCTTGAAAGGGGGAAATTCCCCCCCCCCTTTTTTTGTTTTTTAACAGTGCTATTGAAATATAACTCACATACCATTTACTTCACCCATTTAAAAGGTACCCCCACAATCAGCTTGAGAACATTTCCATTGCCTCAAAAATAAAACCCCTCCCCATGAGCAGTCACTCCTCATCCCCCCTCCCCACCAACACTAGGCAACCACGAATATCCTTTCTGTTTCTGTAGGGTTCTCTCTTCCGGACATAATATAAATGGAATCAGCTTTTGTGACTGTCTACTTTCGAGTCTCATAGTTTCCACATTCATCCATGCTGTGGGATGTATCAGTCCTCCGTTCCTTTTCATGGCCAAATAATAGTCCGTTGTACGGATCCACCACATTATATGCCTTACATATGTTCATTCATGGCTTATGGATGTGTGGGTTGTTTCCATTTGGAAGTGTTATGAATAATGCTGTGATGAATATTCAACAAATTTCACGTGGACATATGTTTTCATTTCCTTTGGTATATATCCAGGAGTAGAATCTACTCTCTTCTAAAATGAAAAAAAAACAAAAAAACAAAAACAAAAACCCCACCCTCAAGTCAAAATAGGTATAGCGTGGAGTAGATTTAAAATGCCATTTGCAGTTAGGATAGAACAAAGGAACCTCATGAGCGTGGGGGCCACAGCTGTGCCTTGCACATGCTAGAAGATCAATGAATTTTTTTGAAAGAATGCCCGAAGTATTACTCATTCTGATGTTCCCAGTGAAAAGGGCTGGGTGTGGAAATGGGACAAAAATGGGTCTTTATTCATTCATTTATTCAGGAACCAAGCACAGAGGAGCTCAATGCCACTTGAATTTCATCAGCTGTGTAGTTTCGTGGACAAAGATGGAGAAGCCCAGTCTCTGTGTGAGGCACCCCGTCTAGAAGGGAAAACAGACAAGGAATCCCAGCGCCATGGCGTAGGAAGGGAAACAGGTCCCCTGTCTGTCCTGTCAAAAATACTTCTCTCCTGTCCCCCAGTTCCTTGTGTGAGATGCTCCTTGTCCCCAGGACAGAAGCAGCAGTGGGATGAGAAGGCTCTGTCTTCAGGAGGACCTAGGTTTGCCTTGAAGGACTCGGCCTTGGGTCCTGTCTTTTTGTCTGATATCAAGGACCTTTCTTACTCTTTTATGGAATAAAGAACATCTTGCCTATTGCCTTGCCCTTACTGTTGACCTGTTTCTGCTGGACTCCGGGAACAGTAAGCTGTGCCTGGGAGCCTGGGTTCAGAAATGAACAAAGACAGTTTCTGTCTACCGGGACCTCCAGCCTAGCAAGCCCAGAGTTCATAAGCAACCGGGGCCATAAGAGGACTCGGAGTGGGATACCGGTATGGAAGTGCCCTTGGGGTTCCTCTCAGAAAATACACACCCTCTGTGTTTCATTAACTTACCAGACACATTCTTCTATCAGTTTTTGGTATGCTTCCTGTCCTTAAGAATTTTCATATATATATTTCCCTTTTTAGAGGAGATATTCACTTGTTCATTTGTAAACATTTATTGAGTACCTACTATGTGCTAGGTCTTCAGAGGGACACAGATACAAGTAGGACTTTCCCTTAGCCTCGGAGTATTTCTTGGTCTAGCAAGAGAGAAAGACAAGTAAATTCCAGAGAACCCTGAGTATGTGCTGAGGGGAGAAACTCCCAGAAGATATATTGTTGCTATTTATCTCACATATAATTTTCTCATTTAGAATATATAAACACATGCATATATATCTTGTATGTTAGTCACGTAGCTCACATATATTCTGTTCTCACTGAGTTATATATAATTTTGGATATTGTTTTTGTTTTTAAAGTTTATATTTTTACCTCTCTGGTCAAAAAATATTTTATATCTTTCTACCGTATCTTTGAGTTTTTAGGAATATATTTTACCTTTTAAGAAACGGATTTTTGGGGGCGTCTGGGTGGCTCAGTGGGTTAAGGCCTCTGCGTTCAGCTCAGGTCATGATCTCAGGGTCTGGGATCGAGCCCCGTATCGGGCTCTCTGCTCAGCGGGGAGCCTGCTTCCTCCTCTTTCTCTCTGCCTGCCTCTCTGCCTACTTGTGATCTCTGTCTGTCAAATAAATAAATAAAATCTTTAAAAAAAATGGATTTTTTGGGTGCCTGGGTGGTTCAGTGGGTTAAGCCTCTGCCTTCGGCTCAGGTTGTGATCTCGGGGTCCGGGGATCGAGTCCCACGTCGGGCTCTCTGCTCGGCGGGGAACCTGCTTCCCTCTCTCTCTGCCTGCTTCTCTGACTACTTGTGATCTCTGTGTGTCAAATGAATAAATAAGATCTTTTTAAAAATCTTTAAAAAAATGGATTTTTTCACATGATTTTTATGATAGTGCATTTTCAATGGGAAAACATTAGAAAATATAGAAAAAAGAAATTCATAAAAATTGCACATACTTTCACACCACCCAGAGACAGGACTTGTCTACCTGTTGTAGTCTTTTCTCCTAGTCTCCTTCTAGGCTGTATGTACCATTGTCTTAATCTTCTCATTAATACGCAGATAGTTTCACATGGTGCTTAATTCTAATGATGCTGGTAGGGGCACAGGTGTCTCAGAGGATGAAGCACTTATACCTGCCTTCCCAGAGGAGGGCCTCGGTTTTTATTTCCTCTCTGGGTCCCCCGCTCACCCCATCCTGGCTACTACATTTGAGAGCCCCGGGGCATAACCAGCCAAACCCACGGCAGTGAAGGTTTCTAGGCAGGCCCAGGGCTAGGGCTCTGAGGCTGTGTCCAAGGTCAGGGAATCGGCCGGGCTCCAGAACTAGAGCCCTTGCTCACCCCCAGGTAGGGGTTAGGGGAGAGCAGGTGAATTACTGGGACGGTGCGGGGTAGGGTGGGTCATACCTCCCCTCCCCTAGCAAAGGTTCTAAATAAGGCCCTGGAATCTGCTGCGTCAAGAGACAGCTGAGAATCCCTGTGGCCCAGTGTCCTCTGCACCTGGCCCCAGACTTGATTTGTGAGGGGCGGAGGTCCTGGAACGCCAAGACTCATCACGTGGCATTTTGCCACCCTCTAGCCTCTCTGTGACAGAACGGCGTGTGAAATACACAAAACGGGAAACCCAGCCTGGGAAATGGAAGTCCAGCTTCTCCGTATTGCGTGGCGGTGGCCAGTTTTTCACTGAGCTGGAAATAAAGAACAATCACGAGAGCTTTGGTGCTATGCGTGGGCTCAGAGAGCCTTCACAAGTGCCCTAGGATGAGCCTGTCCCTGCCGCCTCCTTACAGTCAGGTGGAAACTGAGTCTGGGGGAGGTGGGGTGACTTCTCCATGGACACAGGGTTGAGGTGCCTCTAAGATGGACACTGTTTACCCCTGTGCTCTCCTGCCCCAATCCTGGGGCCACCGAGGCCCTGTGTATAGCTTCCTTCTCTCCAGGCACTGAGTATTTAATTCTGATTAAATTCCTCCTCTGCCCTCCACCTCCCCTGCACCTCCTTTCTCCATCCCTGTGTGGGCAGGAAACACGGGCCCCTAGCCCTGGCCTTCACATATAAATATTTGTCTAACAAATTAATAAACACAGAGAGGAGGAGGCCTGCAGATAAAACCGGGCTGGAGCCGAGTCCTCTACCACAGGTATCTCTGTCGTGCATGTGCGCGCACGTGTGTGTGAGTGCGTGTGGGGGGTGGGGGGCAGGAAGTGGGGCAGTCAGTGACAGGGCTGGTAGAAGAGCTGGTGGAGTGTGGTGGCTTGACACACAGACTCTGGAGCCAGGCTGCCTGCGTCTGAATCCCCACTTCTCAGCTGTGTGACCTCAAGCAAGTTACTGCCCCTCTCTGGGCCCATCTCCTCCTCTGTAAAATGGGGGTGTGGTATGTAGTCCCTACCTCCTGATTCAAGCAACATGCTGGCACAGTGTCCATGTAGCAAAAGCTCTCAGAGTGAAACAAAGTATTAGGGAAACCGAGTCAAGTTTCCAAGATGAAGTCACTTTGTGACAAGGAAGGGGCTGCCTGCACCAGGAGGATCCTCAGAGAGGAAAACATCTGAATGCTTCTGGAATTCTCCTTCCTAAAACCTACCAATGACTTTTCTGCTGTCCTCAGAACCACCCCAGAGCAGGTTTGTTTGTTGTTTCCGTGGCTCACAAGGCTCCAGGCAGTCTGGGACCCAAACTAGCCTCTCAGCTTCACCCCCACGGACTTGCTCTGTTCACATCTTCCCCACCACGGCCTCACTACCCCTCCCACCTCCCAACAGCGGCTCAGCCCCAAACCCCAGAGCAGTTTGTGACTCTTCTCTCTCTCCTACCCTACAGCTTGTCCCACAAGGCTGTCCCTCTAAGATGTGTCCTTAGACCAACCACCTCTCACGGGAGCCACTGCCACTCATCCCTGCAGCTAGGGTCTCTGCAGCAGGAGCCTCCTCCCTTCTGCTCGCACCCTTGGTCCACAGGAAGCCAGAAAGATCCTTTCAAAACACAACTCTGATAGTACCACCTCTCTGCACTCAACAACCCAGTAGCTTCCCATCGTACTTGCAGGAAAACCCCAAATCCTTATAGCTCACCAAGCTCCTGACCTTAGGGTCCAGTGACCCTCAGTCTCCTCTACTCCTGCCTGGTCACTCACCTGCTTTAACCAAAAAGGCCTCCTTGCTGTCCCCCTCAGAGCCTGTGCACCTGCCATTTCCTCCCCAGAAATGTATCCCTCCAGAGGATCCCGTGGTGAGTGCTGTCCCTTCCAGGTCTCTGCCCAAACATCACCTCCCTAGCTTCCCAGGACCCCCATGTGCAGTGCCCCTCAAGTCTCATATGGACACCCTATCTCCCTCTTCACCCCGCTCCTGACTTAGTTTTTCTTCAAAGTGCTTATTTCCACCTGAAATTATTTTACTTATGAAATGTATCAATAATTTAAAAAATTTACAATATTGTCTGTCTCTCTAAAGCATAATGTGTGGGAGAGCATGAACATTGCCTGAAGGAAAGAGGGAAAAGAGAAAGGAATCAGGGCCCAGATCTGGCTGGGTGGAGATAGGAAGGAGGGAGAAGTGAACCCCAGGCACTAGGATCCATGGGTAAAGGCCATTCCAGCTCAGGGAGCCGGCACCAGGCTGTGTGGAGTGAGGTTGGGTTGACTATTGGAACAAAATATATGGAGCTTTAAATACCAGAAAGGGGAGCTGTGGAATCTAGAAGCAGAATTCAGTATTGGCCCTAAGGCTTCTTCTCTCTGGAAGGCAACTTATAGCTTCTGGAAAATACAGTGAGGGTCAAATCCTACAGATCATATTCTAGCCTTGGCCTGAACTGCTCTCCTGACCATCCTCTGAGCCGGGAGGGTGTGGACTCAGGATCTGGGGCCAAGGAGGAACTTGCAGCGTCACACCCTCTGGAATGTTGTGGCTGCGATTAACTTGCTCCAGATTTGCACAGTTCCCGTCAGAACATGAAACCAGAGGAAAAAACCCATGAGGCCCAGATTGATCAGCACAGAACTTAGCAACAGCACAACAAGCTGTAGCCAGCCCACTTCTGCAGCAAGGGGCTTTCCACCAGGCCCAGTGGTTGGGAACTCCAAGGCAGCTCTGCTATCTCTGGCTGGCTTGTAGGGTCCCAAGGCCCATTCCACTGGCCATCAGGGTGGTGGAGCGGGCCCTTGTGCTGGACCCACAAGGGCTCCTGGAAATGGCCTACAGTCCCTATGGGGATCCTGAGAAGGGAATGCTGGTGGCTATCCACAGACTTAGCCACCTTGGGCAACCTGGTTCACCCTGCTGGCTGACAGGCTCAGCAAGTCCATGCCTTTGCCGGGAGCTGACAAGAGCATGGGGGACTTCAGAGTTTCAGAAACATCCAGATCACTCCAGTGTTTCTCTGTGAGTCACAGCCTCCCATCTTCACCATCACATCTGGACAGCGAGTAACTTGGCTGGTTCCTAACACAGTTCCTCAGGCCCTTCTCCCTCCACCAGGCCAGCTGCACACTCACTGGGCCAGCATGATTGTATCATAAAATATCTCAAGCATATGGAAAATCTCATAAAATCATATTGCAGACAAGTATCCCTCCTATTTAACTCAATGACTTGCCTTCTTTGCTTCCATCTTTCTACTTCTCTCTAAAAAGAGAAGGTATCAAGTGTACAAAACCTGTGTGAACACAGCCATGGTCAGTAGTGGTGGTGGGATATCCCCCGGCCTGGCTAGGGGGACAGCAGACCCACAGAGCTGGAGAGAGGGCTCAGAAAGGGGGACCATTGCCATGTCAAAGCCCGTTGCCTCTGTCATGCTAATGAGAGGGTGCCTGGCAGATAGCGGATGGCAGATCTGGCACATAGTATGTGCTCAAGAAGTAGTGGTTTTCCCGATACTGTGGCACCCTGTGCACCCACAGCCTGGGAGGCACGCAGTATGCCAAAGGGGAAAGAGATTCCAGGAGAAGGGCTCAGGGTCACTCGGCCAGGAAGGGGACCAGGACTAGAAGCCTTGCTGGGACAGCCACTGTTCCACCCTCCCCCACAGTGCCCTCCCTTCCTGGGGGTGCAGGGAAGAGGGCCGTGTCCAGCTTGGGTCCCCCAAAGGGACCCAATGTGAGAACCCACAGGAGAACAGTGACTGGAGGAAAGTTGCCTTGATTTCCCTGATGCAGCTGTTTGGGGAATTCGAGGCAGGGGCATGGGCTCCTCCAGGGACGGGGGTCTCCTGGCTTACCCTGGTGACCCCTTTCTCTCCTGCAGCTGCTGCAGCCTGTCCTGGTTGAATCCGCTCGTGGCCTTGTTGCAGTGGCGGGGGGGTGGGGGGTGGCATGGAGGGTGTTAGAGCAGACTTGTTGCAGCTGGGGATCCCCAGGTGATGTGAGTGAAAGGATCCAGAACGTGGGAATGCAGCAACCCCCACACTTATTGGCCTGACTCACAGGCTCTGACGTTAGTGGCTTGCAACTTACTGAGGATTAGGACCCAGTCCTGTCCTCCATGGGCCCTGCCTTAGGCTCCCATCTCAGAGGTGGGGCCATGGTGGTGGTGGTGGTGGGGTCCCTCAGAAGCCTCCAGACACCAGGATGGATTCTCTGCCCCAGCAGTGACTAGCTGTGTGGCCCCATGAGGGTAGACCCCACACCCCCCACATGCCACCCCCATCATGGTGCTTCATCATCTGTGGGCTGTGAGGATTAAGTGATCAATGTGGCGTATTCCCAGTACCACATACATGACAGTCTTTGTTCCAGTAAATTCTCGGGTGCTCCTGGTCCCTCCACACCACTGTGTTGTTCTAAAGCAGCATTTTTTTCAAAGTGGGGTTCCCCACATGGCCAGCAGCAGTGTCACCTGGGAACCTGCTAGAAATGAAAATTTCCCAGCCCCTCCCCCAAACTATTGAATCAGGAACTCTGAGGTGGGGCCCAGTGGTCTTTGTTTAACAAGCCCTCTGGGGGATTCTGACCCCTGCCTGTGTCTGGGAACCACTTTTTTAGGGCATTGACCTGACTGTATCATGTTCTTCCTCTAGACCCTTCCATGGCTCCCCTTGGCCTTCTGGATAAAGTCCAAGAATCTAACCAGTGGTTAGAAGCCCTCCCCTGATGGCCCTGACTGACAGGACATGGCCCGTTTGTCCCAATCCGATGGCAGGCTGCTGGAGGGCAGTGACAGTGACTCATCCCTCCGTCCTGCATGGCCGGCCCCCAGCTGGGCTGGCAGACTTCACAGAAGGCAGGAGAAAATGATCTGGACTTCACTCTGTTGCTGTGTGAGCCCGGCACGTTGCTTCACTATGGGGAACCTCAGTGTCCTCATCCACCAAATGGGCACAATAATGGTGTCTGCTTAGGTAACTGTGAGGTTTAAGTACACTCACCTGTGCAAAGTGCTCAGTCTGGTGCCTGACAGGGGCCTTAGAGAAGCAAGGCTCCACGACCCTTTATCCCAAACTTGGGGCCAGAGGTTTTAGAATTCTGAGTTTTTCAGATTTTAGAAATATGCCATACACAACACAACACAGCCAAGTGTGTGTGTTGGGGTGGGTGGGTGGGTGGATTTCTATTAAAACAACAACGACACTGATTATACCACAATGTACAGATATGCAAAGTAACTAGATAATAGAGACTTTTGGTAAATAGCTTCTCATCAGTTTAGGTCATGCTGAGGCTCTGGGACTTCTCCAGAAGGGAGCCATCAAAAGGTTTAGAGCACAGGAGCCACACGGGCAGGTTGGTGCCCTAAAACAGCAGTGCCCAAGCATGGGTGTTCATCAGAATCTCCCTCAGGGCCTGGGAAGCCCGGACTTCTGAGCCGCACATGCATCCGCAGTCAGTTGGGCCTTCTGGGAGCCAGTGAGGAAGGCGTGGTCCCTCTCCCACTTTACAAAACCTCATACACAACACTGAGGCTCAGGGAGAAGAGCCTCCTCCTCACCCCTCCTCCCTCTCCTCCTCCTCCTCCTCCTCCTCCTCCTCCTCCTCCTCCTCCTCGCCTGGGGCCCCACAGCTAAGTGGGGGAGGGGGAAGGGGATTGGGACTTGCCAAATGAGTTTTGGGGCCAAATTTACAAAAATCTTTTGGTTTTCAGGGATGAACTGCCCTCAGGCTGGCTTCAGGGAGAAGCCCAGGACAGAGAGGAAGAACGTGGGCTTCAGGATTCAGACCCGTTGCACTGTTTCCTAGTTGGTTTCATCTTAGCTGAGTGGCCTAGCCTCACTGAGCCTCAGTTTCCCCACCAGCAAATCGAGGCTAGCAGTTGTTCTTTGGCAGGGTCGAGGGAGGAGGCCCTGGGATGAAGTGGGCTGGGCACTGTAGGCACTCAGGAGGGGCAGCATCGGGGCTGGCTCTGCTCTCCTCTGGGGTGTCAGGCTGAGCCCCAGAATTCTGCAGGCCCCACCTCCAGCCCACACCCAACGTGCCTGGGCCTGGGCCCTGGAACAAAGAGGAGCCCTTCCAGCCTGTATTGCCCAAATATTGTGGAGGCCTGTTGGTGCCTCTCCATGGTGACAGCACCCCAAGTTGGATATGCTCAGGCACCCACAGGTGCTGTTCCGTCCCTGCGACACTGCAAGAAACTGGCGTGACCAGTGCCCTCTGAATGATACTATAGGAAGGACTCGCATCTTCCTAGAATCCAGCAAATGGGTGCCTGTTAAGCCCAAGTCTGGGTGCTCCAAAGCTTTGCTTTCCAGCCAGCCTACCTCAGAAGCGATCACATTTCCAGTCCAGGTGCTGACCGTCTCTCTTCTTCTCGAAAACTCTTTCAAGATTTGGCATTTGCTGAGCACCACAGCAGGTTGAGGAGCTCAGAGTTCCAAAGCCAGAGGCACGGGTTCAAATCCCAACTTGACCAGTGACCAGTGGTGTGATCTCGGCCATGTTACTTGACTTGGTGCCTTTGTGCCCTGTAAAGGAGCTGCTGACCTTCTAGAAGCCCGTCCTTCTAAGGGCTCAGATCAATACCTCAGAGACATCTGAGGTATTGATGAGCATTTGATTGATGAGGTATTGATTGAGACAGGACACTGTTCTGTCTCTCATGCCCACATCTGATCTGACTGTCGGGAAGTCCGGTCGGCCCTACTTTCAGGTATATCCAGATATCCAGAATCCAGTGACCTCTGTCCTTCTCCAGTTTGACCCCACTGCTCGGAGCCATGACGTCTCTCAACCCCCTGTTCTTTCTGCTTCCATGGTGGCTCACCAATAGCTCATTCTCAGTGCTCTGCACCCAAAGGGAGAACCGAAGTCCTTCCAGTGGCCCGCGGGTCCACACCACATGGCCTTGGCCTCCCCTGCCTGCTTCTCCTCCTGCCTCTCCCCTCACTCTCTCTGCCAGCCACCCTGGGGTCCCTGGAACAGTCAGTCTGGGTACACTCCTGCCCTGAGGAGTTGCCCTGGCCATTCTCTCTGTTCGGAATGCTCTTCTCCAGATACAGGCCTGGCTTGCTTTCTCACCTTTGGATCTTTGCCTAAACATCATCTTATCTGACTCCAATACTTAAATGGCAGCCCACCTCTTCCTAGATGCTCTGATTACCCCCTCTGTTTTTCCTCATGGCCTTGATCACTATTTAATAATCCTCTATTTTACCTTACTTGTAGTTAACTCCTTCTACTAGAACATAACTGCAGAGGGCAGGGAATTTTGCTTCTTTTGTTCTCAGCTCTATGCCCTGAACCTAGACCAGCGTGTGTCCCATAGTAAATATGTAACTGATACTGTCAAATGAATGACCATACGAACGAGCAGTATGAGCCATGGGTTTGCTCTGAGGCTTAAATGCGTCTAATGCGAAGTATTTGGAATGCGCAAGCCTCACAGGAAGGACTCAGTATGAGTCTGCTGCTGTCGGGGTGCAGGTCTCTGCTCCAGAGAGCTCGGAGTGCAGTGGTGGGAGAGGTCATGCCCCTGCCAGGAGGATGTTATGGAAGAAGGCTCAACAACACTGCTGACCCCGGGGCTGTGGAAGGGCCCGGGGTGCCCTGGAAATGCCGAGCAGCAGGCTGAGCAGGCGTGGGGTGACAGAGCGGCCCCACATCAGGCCCGGCTGTCTATAGCTCCATGTCATGAAAGGCCTGGAATGCCAGGCCAAGGAGTTGGAGCCATCTGTGGGGGCAATGGGGAGCCTCAGGAAGTCCTGGGGTGGGGCTGGGTGGGGAAAGAGTGTGAAGACTGAAAACCAAGACCCCAAGACCTGTGCCCTTCAAGGTCTCAGAAGGGAAGGTCATGACCTTGAATTAGAAGCTTTGTTGCAGCAGTGAAGGGGGGGGAGGGCAAGGACCTGAGCTCTCCCTAAAAGGACAGTCTCCGGGCGCCTGGGTGGCTCAGTGGGTTAAGCCTCTGCTTTCAGCTCAGGTCATGATCTCAGGATCCTGGGATCGAACCCTGCCTTCAGCTCTCTGCTCAGTGGGGAGCCTGCTCCCCCCTCTCTCTTTCTGCCTGCCTCTCTGCCTAGTTGTGATCTCTCTCTCTCTCTTTCAAATAAAAATAAAATCTTAAAAAAAAAATTTAAAAAAATTAAAAAATAAAAGGACAGTCTCCATTCTGGCCCATGTGGTGAGGGGGAACCTCTCTGGTGAGCAAGAAAGTTCCTCTAGGGACCCCTCCCTATGCTAGCCCAGCATTAGGGAGGAAGCAAGTAGCCCATCTCTGGCAGTTTTCCAGCAGAATTTCCTGGATGCTAGGGAGGAAGGGAGAGCGGCTGGACTGTGTGGCTCCCTGAGCGGCGGGAGGGGCACAGACAGGTTCTCTGTGAGGGGCTTTAAGGTGGTCTCTGCAGGCTAGAGGCCTCTGGGGAAAGCTTCTTCACCAGTTCCTCCACCGTGAGCTCAGTGAGCACCTACTACGGGCCAGGACCGGGCCAGGGACTGGGTGTGTTGGGGACACAGTGTAAGCGAGGCCCTTGCTGCTGTGAGGCCAACAGTCTAGCACCGGAGGCAGCAAATCCACAAGCAGCAGACACACGACACTGAATTGCAAATGTGGGAGAGATCGATGTGGACTGGAGGCTCAGGGGAAGGCAAAGATGACACCTGAGTCAGTATCTGCAGGGGTAGTAGAAGTCTTCAAGTCAAGAGTGAGAGGAAGAACGTTCCAGGCAGAGGGAACGACTGGCCACTTCCAGTCTAATGATTTTCAAGATGATGTTGGATTTTCCAGGGCCGGTCCGAATCTGCATTGGGGGAGTCCACTTTTAGCAGCAAAATTGTTTGAAGTGAAGCCCAGTGTCATGCTCACTGTGGTCTCCTCTACCCTTCAAAAAAACAATGTTCACACCTTTTCCACCCTGACATAGGGGGAGAGTCTGGCCAAGCAAGGATTCAGGAGGCAAAGAGGCAAAATCAGCACTTTCTCCTTCGAAGGTGGGAATAATCTTATCAAAGAACAGAAGGAAAATTCATTAAAGTATTTCATTCATTCAAGTACTTGCTGAGCACCTACTGTGTGCCAGACATTATTCTAGTGCAGGGCATGGAGCTGTGAATAGGACGAAATCTGTACCTTCTGAAGTTTACGGTCTAGCAAGAGACCGACAATGACCAAGCAAGTGAATAAAAGTATCATTTCAGGAGTGAGATGATAATTGCTATGAAGGAAATAAGGCCAGGAGAGAATGGTCTAGAGTGTGTTTGGTGGTCAGGTAGGGTCTCTTTGAGCGAGTAATATTTGAGTTCAATAAAGTGAGGGAGGAATTGGGCACCTGGGTGGCTCAGTTGGTTAAGCAACTGCCTTTGGCTCAGGTCATGATCTTGGAGTCCCAGGATCAAGTCCCACATCAGGCTCCTTGCTCAGCGGGGAGTCTGCTTCTCCCTCTGACTTCTCTCCTCTCATGCTCTCTCTCATTCTCTCAAATAAATAAAATCTTAAAAAGGAAAAGTAAGGGAGGAAGCCTGAGAGGATGTGAGGTAAAGAATTCCATATAGAGGGAACAGCAAGTGGAAAGGCCTTGGGGCTAGGCACCAGTTTAATTGGCTCAGGGAGAAGCAAGGAAGCTAGCATGGTAACAGTAATATGAGGAGGCAGAGTGGTAGCAGAAGTGGTCAGACAAGTACTGAGAACAGCTCATATGGGGCTTTCAGGCTCCTCAGGGGCCCTAGGACTGGCATAGCTGTCTTAGGATTCAAGCCAAGTGTCTGCTCTCAGGCACAGACCAATAAGATATCTGCTTTCTGAGATCTGTAGTCCCACATCCCGCCACCGCTCCTCCTCCTCTTGTCAAAGTCTCTCCTGGAACATTCCATAAATCCAGTTTGGGTGACAGTGATGGTTGCAGAGGTAGAAGGCTGTAGCCAGGGATCTTTCTGACTTTGGAGAGAGGGCTGCAGCTGGAGGCCTAAGGTCCTCCCATCTTAGGTGTGGCTCTTGTATTTCCAGTCCGTATACGGGCTGCTTTCTCTACTGCTCGCTCAGGATACCTCTCTCTGCCTGGTCTGATCAAAAGTGTCCACACCCCACACTGGGCCCACTGGGAGATCCAGGCTTCTACCTCTCTCTGGCCATGCTTGTTCTAAGCCATCTTCTTGCACCTCTGTGAACACCCAACCCTGCTCCTTTGCCTTCAAGTCTGGGCTTCCGGTATGTACCTCCTCTCAGCTCAGCTGGCTCTTAGCTCTGGCCCCATCCGCTGGTGACATGGCCAACTGATGGCCAACTAGTTGATCCCCTGTTAAAGATGATGGTGTTGGGAGTTTGCCCAGTGTTGACACACACCCTCTGTGGGGCAATGGGGATGAAAAGATATCTGCCCTCAGGGAGCTTGCTGGTGGCAGGGGTGACAGCTATAAAGACTTGGCTGGAGGAGTAAGTGTCCCTCCAGCTACACCATCCCCACAGCCCCCTACCCTCAACAGCCATCTTCTTTTGACCTGTGGTCTATAATTTTTTAGATTGTATCTGGAAAAATTTGAAATTTACAGAAAAGTTTTAAGAATGGTTCAAGAAACACCTCTTTTGCTTCACCTGGAGCAGTGGTTCTGAGCTAAGGGATGGTTTTGCCTCCCACAGGAGGGCAGGTCTGGAGGCAAGATCTAGAGATATTTTGGTGGTTAACAAACAAGAGGTGCCCCTGTCTTCTAGTGCTATAGAGGCCAGGGATGCTGTTAAACGAGCTATAATATGTGCCATGTGGTGACGGTCCCTCACAACAGAGAATTTGCTAGTTCTCATCACAAGCAAAAAAAAAAAAAAAAAAAAAGTATAGTGATGGATGCTAACTAGACTTATTGTGATCATTTCTCACCTATATCCAATCATTCTGCTGTACCCCTAAAACTCATACAACGTGGTACATCCCTAACATTTCAACAAAGATAAAGAGATATATTGAAATAAAACCACACTGAGAGTTGTGAATGAAAGCTGGGGGAAAATGTATAATGTGCAAATACTAACCAAAGAAAACTGGTGTAGCCATATTCATATCAGAGGAATAGATTTTAAGCAGCTATATTAATAGGATTACAAGGGAAAATACATAGAGTTAAAGAGAAAATTCTTTAAGAAGGCACAACAATCAGAAATGTGTCTGTGTCTAAAAGCATAGCCTCTAAATATGTAAATGGAGAAATGTACAAACCCATAATTAATTTGGGATATTTTTACTACATCTGTCAAGCAGACAAAGGGAGAGGATATAGACTATCTCAGCAACGAAATATATGATCTTTGTTAGAGATAGACAGATAGATAGATGACCCCAGCCAAGGCTGGGGGAATTCTTATACAGCAAGGTACTAAATCTCATGGTATTTGGGCAGTTGTCCCCTAACAGCCCTGGAGATGACATATTAATGCCAGCTCAACTCTTACGATAAAATGACGAATTTGGAATTGCCATGTGAACTCTAAAGAAACAAAGAAAAAAGCATTTTATGGCCCAAAATGTCAATAATGACAAGATTGAGAAATCCTGCTCTAAATTAACCAATGATAAATGTTTGACTCATATACTTAAATCTCTCTCTTTCTATTTTTTTCTTCTTCTTCTTGTTCTTTTTCTTCCTCTTGCCCTCCTCCTTCTCATTCTTTTCCTTCTTTTGCTGAGTTCTTTCAGGGTAAATTGTGGACATCATGACTCTTTGCCCCCAAATACTTCTGTGCTTCCCTGCTTTACAATACACATTTGGTGCAAAACGATGATCTTGTATACAGTTTACACTCAGATGCTGCCAACTGTCCCAGTAATATCCTTGATTGCATTTCTTTTTGTCACCCAGAATCCAGCCCCGGGTAGGGTCGATATTCAGCTGCCCTGGCCCTTTTCCCTCCTTCCATCTGGAACAGCTAGTTCCTTGGCCCTCTGTATCTTTCATGACCTTGACATTTCGGCAGAATACACGCCCATTGTTTTGTAGCATGGCCTTGTCCTTCAGCATGGGTCTGTCGGGTTGTTTCCCCATAATCAGATCCAGGTCCTGCATTTTTTGGCAAGGACTCCCCGACAGCGTTGCTGAGTCCTCAGTGAATCACATCAGGAGGCATGTGATGTCTGATGGTCCCAACTGATCTCTCGGCTAAGCGCATGTCTGCCAGATTTCTCTCCTGCAAAGGCTTGCTTTCACCTTTGGAATTAGTAAGTGATATGCAGGCTGATTTTTGGAGACTGTGTCTATATCCTCTCCATCCCCAGCAAACTACACCCTGTGATGATTCTTACCTAAATCCATGTTCACTCTATGGAGCCAAATGGTTTTCTCACTCCTTTGTTCCTTGAGGATTCTGACCCGATGACTTGCCAGCATCCACTGCGGATAAATGAATTCATTTTTACTACAGTGGTTGTCCCTCGATGCTTTTATGAATCCATCATTCCTTCTTCGCTTATTAGTTGGCATTCTTCTGTAAGGAAGAGCTTTCCCTCCTCCTCCTCCTCTTCTTCCTTCCTTCCTTTTTTCTTTATTTTGTATTTATCAGGGTGAATTCATGGACTCTTCTATTCAATATGTCATAATCTATTGTCATCATTATTCAATGCTCAATTGTCTCTGATAAGTCAATACTCAAATTGTTCCATAGTTGGCAGTAGTGGCCTCTAGGCTGGATCCTGTACCTTTTTGGTGTATCTCCATCATTCTTTGGTCATTTCCGTACTTTCTGCCAAAACTTGATGTTCCAGGCTCATCTTGTATTTTTCCTGTTTCAGCCTTGGAACCATCCATTTCCCCAAACTGCCCCGTTCCTTTTACTGGGGAAAGACACTTATGAGCTGAGATCTGTGTGCTCATTGTTATGGGGGTGTCACTGATCCTGTACCTTTCCAGCAGAAAGAACCAGAAATCAACATTCATTTGTGTTTTGATATATTTATATTGTGAGCTCATACTTTCACTTCAAATTCCAGTCCAACGCCACAGGCTTCTTTTTCATCATCTCCCTCCCATATTTGGACCTTCCCTCCTGAAAACCCTAGCACTCCGACATTAATTAATGTATTTGCTCATTTTCTTGGTGCTACCATAACCGCAAAACAGCTTCGGACCTGGTGAGCAACAGGAAACCCGATTACGTAAAATTCAGGCTGTCTTTCCAGCTTGGATTTGTTCTTTGTCCCCTCTCTGTCATATCCTGCTATCACAGGGGTTGGATATCAGTTTTTTATAGTTAGATGAATTTGTTTTGGTTTGGATTTAATTTTAGGTTTTTCTGAGTCTTACTGATTTGATTTAACACCTTCCTTCATTCCTCTCTGCCTCTACTTCCTGTGATGTTGGACAATGTCCTGGGCTAAAAATGCCGGGGTGCTGCCAGTGTTGCTGGGAGCTCCTTGTGCTTCAGGCTTTCCCCTGCTGCATCTCTGGTAGAGATGATTTTGATTTTGATTTATTTTTTAAAAGATTTCATTAATTTTAGAGAGAGAGCGCGTACACGCACACACACAGGCATGAGCAGGGGGAGGGGCAGAGGGAGAGGGAGAAGCAGGCTCCCCGCTGAGCAGGGATTCCCCATATGGGGCTCCATCCCAGGACCCTGGGATCATGACTGAGCCAAAGGCAGACACTCAACCGCCTGAGCCACCCAGGTGCCCCTGGCAAAGATTTTTATACTGACTTGGCACTACGTAGCAGTACATCACCTGGTGAGAAGTGGGTTCTTTTTCTGATTCCCCTTCATTGATGACTTCTGGAGGCAAGTCTCAGGTTGCAGTTACTATGGCTTTAATGGCTCCCTAGCACTCGCTCATCTTTCTTCATAACAAAAGTCGGAGGCCCCCCCCCCCCCCACACAGAGCCTGTAGAAGGCAGTGTTATTTAGGTAGAAGACAACATTGGCTTATTCATCTCTGTGTTTCTTAGAGCCAGACTGCCTGGTTTCAGTGGTAACCTTGCTGCTTTCCATCTGTGACCCTGGGCGAGTTACTTAAGGTTGCCGTGCCTCAGTTTGCCCAACTCCATGCTTGAGATATAGTGGCTCCCCAGTATACGACTGTTACAATGGTGTGTGGGGTCATGTTTGTAAGGTGTCTAGCGGAGAACCTGGCAACATGGTACGCGTCAGCTATATTCATTTGTATGACGATCTTCTGTTGATGGGAAGTGATTCTAGCTCTCCATTCAGGATAATGATGCAACATTTCCTTTTAAGATACATTTAGTTCAGCGAGCCAATGAAAAATAAAGATTGAGTTTAGAAACAAGTGGTCTGCAGATTTAGCACAAAGAACGAAACACTACAGTGTGACTGTGACGAGGCAGATCTGCGGGTTTCCTGCTGCCCCTACTTATCAATAAGAAAGAGCACTGGAAACTGTAGAGTGTTCTCCCCCCTCTCCCTCCTTCCCTCACTTCTATCTTCCTTCTTCCCCTCTTCCCTCCAGCCCTCCTTTCTTTCCTCCTCCTCCTCCCCATCCTCCTTCCACCACCCAACTCCTCCTCCAGCCCTCTTCCCTCCCTCCCTCCCTCCCCCTTCCCTCTCCCTCCTTTCACAAGTAATAATAAAGACTCCCCCTAGGTGCTGGGCTCCAGAGGTGAGTAAGTCATGAAGCGTCCTCCCGGAATTCACAGTCTGGTTGGGAAGGCAGACTAGTAACCAGATAATTATGAGCCTGTAGTAATTGCAGCGATGGCAGATCTCAGCAGAGCATGTAATTGGAGCAGAAGCGGGGTGGGATTGCCTCACACAGCAGGGGTGAGGGCGTGTCACGGAGGGTTGCTGATGTCAGAACTCCATCTTGAAGACTGCATAGGAACTATTGGGGTGAAGATCGGGAAGGTGTTTCCCACGGGGAACTCCACCCGTGTGAAATTGCGTGGCCTTAGAGAGGGTGTGTTTGCTCAGGAAAACGTGAGCATGTCAGGGTGGTGGGGTGCAGGGTGCAGGGCGCAGGGCGCAGGACTTGGGGGTTGAGCACAAGGTTGGGAGAGGTCCGCAGGCGTCAGTGATGAAGGAACCGGAAGGCCTTGACATCCAGGGCTTGATCCTGGACTACCGTGGAGCGAAGTATAGCCTAACTTGGCCACATTGCATTTGGGGAAGGTCATTCGGATGCCGGGCAGCATGCCTGGAGGGGCTAGCCTGGAGTCAGCATTTGGGGAGTCTCTCGAGCTTGACCCCATAGTCCCCAGACCCCATGCCTCTCCCTGCTCCAGAGGCATTTGGACCCACTCCCTCCTGAGCCATTTGCGAGCTTGGGTCCCAAGACAGAGGCCCCATCCAGCATGGTAAAGCGAAGACTGAGTCACCCTGATCCAGTATCCTAACCCAGCTCTGTCATTCTCTGGCTGGGAGGTCTTGAACAAGTCACCTCCCCTCCAGAAGTCAGTTTCTTTGTTGGCACCATGGACAGAATCCCACCTGCTTCAAGGATCACAGTGAAGATTAGTCATGGAACCATAAGGGAGAGTCCCTCGTGCCTTGTACAGTGCCATGTCCATGCATGGGGTGGGTGTTGGCACCCAGTTTGTCAAACTCCCATAGCTCCTGGCTGAGTCAGGGCTTCAACGTGCTTTGCTGCCCTGTTCCTGGCTCCAGGCCATCCACCCATTCCTGTCCTTTCTAGCAGATGTTCTAGGTCAGGTGTCAGGGTTCCTTCATTGGTGCTCTGTGCACGTAAGAGGTTGCCAGCCCCTGATGATGGCCTATCCCCAGCACTGACAGCTGCCCCACCCTGGATGTCCCCACACTAGAGGGCCCTCTTACCGGAGTCACTGCTGCCATGTCTGCCGATCTACTTCCTGTGAGTCAGAAGGACAACAGGAGCTCAGGTCAAATGGTCTTGTGTCCATCCATCCAACCATCCAACCATCCATCTATCCATCCAACCATCCATCCATCCACTTCCATTCGAACTCCAAGCCTCCATTTATCTTCCCTGAGCCCCTTTCTCAATGCCAGGCACAGAACTAAGCTGAGGAGAGAGGGATGAAGGAAATGGGTGCATACCTGCCCTCATGCACAGTGGGTTTGTTCAGGAGAACGGGAGCATGTCCTGGTGGGGAATGCGGGGCTCAGAACTTGGGGGTGGAAGCACGAAGCTGGAGAGGTCTGAAGGGGTTAGAGTAGAGGCTGGTGGGGAGATGATTGCACACAGGTAAACGAGACCATTTTAGGCTGTTGTAGTATCAGGAAGGCAGGGAACATGGCGCTCCAGGGAAGGACGGTTGGGTTTGTTGGAGGGCTGGCAGTGGAGGAGGGTGAGACCCTGGGGGCTTGTGAACTGTGCTTGATGATGGGTGGGCCCCAGGGACGGTGAGGAGCTGCTGCCAGAGAACTTGGCTTGCCCTCCAGGTGGTTCTGAGCCTTCTGGGTGCAGGCAACCATCTGCCCCAGCGTGGAGACCTGGGTTCCAGTCTGGGGTCCTCTACTCCCTGGTTGCATGATCTTGGACCAATCACCTTCCCTACTGGACTCTCATTTCATTATCTCTAGAATGGGAATCATGATAGTACTGTCCTCTTGAGTGATAATGATAAATACACATCAAATAACTCAGCAGGGTGCCCACACCCAGGTGGTGGTAATAAATGCTAAATTTTCGAAGTCTCTACTCCTTTCTTCTCACGAGGGGCCTCAGGAGTTTCAGGAACCCTGAAGACCCTGCTTGGTGTGGCTCCTGCTACAGTTTCTCCATCAATAAAATGTATATAACAGTGTCTGCTATATAGTGAGTGCTCGGTCAATGTCAGTGTCTGCCGTGATTGCCCCAGCAGCTAGAGGAGCCGTTAGCCCGCACCTTGCAGACGCCCTTCTGAGAGTCTCGCCACTGCATCTGCCCCTGACCCCACTGCCACCTCTTGCCTCCTCCCCACAGGTCTCATGGACTTTCATGCCTCAGGGCCTTTGCTCAAGAGGCTTCCCTCTAGCCAGCTCCCTGCTGCTCTCCTTACTCCCAGTCCTTGGGCACTCCATCATATCACTCTTTCATTTTCTCCAGGGTCTTATTTTTTGCCGGGATTGGAAAGGATCTTTCTTACGTCTTCTATTTATGTTTATTATCCGTCCCCCTTAGTTTGGGAGTTCTAGAAGGCAGAGCCTAGATCTTGCTCCCTGCTCTGATCCCAGCTCATAGCACAAGCCAGGCACACAGTGCATATTTGCTGAGAGAAGGAAGGAGGACAGGAAGGGAAGGAGGAAGGAAGTAGAAGAGATGAAGGAGAGGAGGAGGGCAACAGTGCTGTGGAAGGAGGGGAGGAGGAGTGGCCAGGGGTGGGGGAGCCCCACACCTCCTCCCCTGCTTCTCCACACAGTCCTTTTTCACATTTCTGTGGTGACTTTCACCTGGGCTTGCTTCCTTTTTTATTTTATGGCGGTAAGAACACTGAGATGAGTTCCATCCTCTTAATAGATTTTTAGGTGCACGATACAGTGTTTACCACAGGCAGTGTTGTACCCCAGACCTCTAGAACTTACTCCTCTTGTATGACTGAAACTTTATACCTGTCGAAGAGTAACTCCCCTTCCCCCTCCCCCCTGCCCCTGGCACCCACCATTCTCCTCTCTGCTTCTATAAGTTCCATAGCTCATATAACCAGAATCACGCACTATCTGTCCTTCTGGGACTGACTGATTTTCCTCAGCACGGAGTCCTCAAGGTTCCTCCATGTTGTCGCACGTGGCTGAATTTCCTTTTTGAAAGGCTGAATAATATTCTGTTGTATGTCTATACCACATTTCCCTCACCCATTTATCTGTCCATGAACATTCAGTTTGTCTCCATATCTTGGCTGTCATGACTGATGCTGCCCCGAGCATCAAAGCAGATCTTCTGCACAGCGAAGGAGACAGTAAACGGTGAAAAGGCACCCCACGGAATGGGAGAAAATACTTACAAACCATATGTCAGCTAAGGGATATAGATCCAAAATATATAAGGAACTTCTACAACTCAATAGCCCAAAAGTGAACAAAGCTTAAAAAATGGACCAAGGACTTGAATAGACATCTCTCCAAAGAAGATGCACAACAGCCAATAGATATATGAGAAGATGCTCGATGTCACTAATTAATCGTAGTGCAAATCAAAACCTCATACCTGTTAGGATGGCTATTTTTTTTTAAAGATTTATTTATTTATTTGACAGACAGAGATCCCAAGTAGGCAGAGAGGCAGGCAGAGAGAGAGGAGGAAGCAGGCTCCCCACTGAGCAGAGAGCCTGATGTGGGGCTCGATCCGAGGACCCTGAGATCAAGACCCGAGCCGAAGGCAGAGGCTTCAACCCACTGAGCCACCCAGGCGCCCCAGGATGGCTATTTTTTTTTTTTTTTTAAAAGGCAGCAAGTGTTGGTGAGGATATCGAGACACTGGAACCCTCACGCACTGTTGGTGGGAATGCGCACTGGTGCAGCCCCTATGGAAAACAGTGTGGGGGTTCCTCTGAGCAAATTGTCAGGGTGCCTGGTGGCTCAGTGGGTTGAGCCTCTGCCTTCAGCTCAGGTCATGATCTCGGGGTCCTGGGATCGAGCCCCACATCGGGCTCTCTGTTCAGTGGGGAGCCTGCTTCCCCCTCTCTCTCTGCCTGCCTCTCTGCCTATTTGTGATCTCTATCTGTCAAATAAATAAATAAAATCTTTAAAAAAAAGCAAACTGTCACATAATCCAGCAATCCCACTTCTGGGTATATATATCCAAATGAACTGAAACCAAGCCTGCTTTTGAAGTGGCCAGTACTCTCCTTCCCCAGGGTTCAGTTGGGCAGAGGTCACTGCCCTCCCCCACCCCATTCCCACTGCCCCTGGGCCTGGGGCCTGGGTACTTTGTTGTGGCGTTCGGCTCAGGAAGCATCTCTTGATGCGATGGAATGAGCGCTGGGTGTTACGAGCAACTGAGGAATCACTGAACTCTACCCTGACACTAATAATACACTATATGTTAGTTAATTGAATTAAAAAAAAAAAAACACACCAACCCAAAACTTCGAAATCTGGTTTCTCATCGGTGAATGAAGATTTTGTTGAACAAGGGGCCTCTGTCGCCACCTACTGGGCATCTGGGGGAAAGAGCTCCTACACGCCCCCAAAGAGCCCCCCCCTGACATCTGGGCACTTACAAATAAATGCCAAGAACAACAGCGAGAGCAACAGCCATGATTACTCTTTGTCAGGCATTGTACCGGGTGCTTTAAAGACATGATGTCTTAATCTCCAACAACCTTGTAGTGTGGCTGGGGTTACCCTCCTGTTACACAGAGAGATGAGGAAATAGACTCAGAGAGAAAGAATGGTCAAGGTCACACAGTTAGTGAACGGCCAAGCCTGGGTTCTAACCCAGGTCTCTCTGGCCCCAAAGGGGAAGCTGAGCAGTGTCCCGGAGAAGGGCAGAGGGGGAATGAGAGGGCAGGCAGGAAAGATGGGAGAAGGGAGTGGGGTGGAGGGCCATAGAAGGCTCTAGAAACTATTCCTGGTGTCCTTCCCAGGAAGGTTACTCACAGTCACTCTCAGGGCACTGATGCTGTCCCAGCGCCTTGCCTTGAGCCCCCCTCAGGACATCCTCCCAGCCACCCTGAGGGCTAATGCTGGGAAGCCATCTTGCAGTCCCCTTGGTCTGCCTCAGGTCCTACCCTCCCTCCACGCCCCACCTGCTAGGGAATGGTAGCCGAAAGACCCGGGGCAGTCTTATCTCAAAATATGTATCTGATCAATGAATGAAGCTCTGAAATGCGCATTTTTATCCCCACCTTGCAGATGCGGAAACTGAGGCTTGGAAGGGGGGAAGTGATTTGCCCAGGGCCACACGGCTCTGTTGGGGTAGGACCCAGACAATAGCACCCTGAATCACCTCCCATGAAGAGAGAGCTCTGGGTGGCTGGACTCCCTCAGGGCTAGCTGAAGCCCCCAGCTCAGGCTTGGGATCAAAGGCAGCACCGCAGGAAGCCCTTCCCATCCCGACTTCCCCAGAACTAGGACAGGCTTTGACGTCAACACATTCACATTCCTGCCCTCCAGTCCCAGGGCGGGGGCACTGATTTCCTCCCTCCAGCCTGGGCATCACAAACAGGAAGATGGGTCATGTGGGTAGGTTGGGGCGGGGCAGCAGCAGGGATGGGGGTGGGTGCCTAATCCAGGCAGCAACTCCCAACCAGTGCCTACCTGGCCAGGGCCCCTGAGGAGGGCCAGGGGCTGGCATTATAATGTGCCCCCAGGGCACCCACAAAGGGTCCTCAGGGACTTGGTCCCTGCCGGTCTCCTCTAGCTACTGCACTCGCATCATCAACTACCACTGGGTTGAGTGCCTCATTTAATTCTCCTCAGAATCTTCTTACCTTCCTTTGCCAGATGAGGGGACTGAGTTACTGGCAAGCTAAATCAGTTGCCCAAAGTCCCGCAACAGTTGGGGGTGGGCATGGCAGGGACTCTGACCGGAGTGTCCACACACAGCCTCCTTCCCTGCTCAGCCCCTGCCACTGCAGTGTGGGAAAATGCAGATCAGATCGTGTCTCTCCTGGGCTAACCCCTCTTCCATGGCTCCCCTTTGCCCCAGGGACAAAAAAACCTGTGCTCTGAGGATGGCATTCTATGCCCTTCATCTCCTGTTGCCCTCACCTCCCTGGTCAGCTTTCCTGTGTTCAGTGTATTGAGCCCCTGCTGATTATGGAACCAACTTTTTTTTTTTTTTCCCATAATGGCCTCTTTTATAGAGGAGGAATCTGATGGTCAGAGGGGATGGAATTTGTATCAGATCCCTAGAAACAGCTGTGGCTGGCCCTATGCCTTCCATGTGCAAGGTGCTCAAATGTTAGGAGGCCTGTTCAGAAGGCAGCTTCCTGGGCCCAACCTGGGAGACGCTGGGAGGGGCCTGGGAATCTGCATTGTCGGTGATCTCCACACCGCCGCCCCCCCCCCCCCGCCATGAGTTTGAGCTCTTCTGCTCCTCTCCTCTCCTCTGCTCCCCAACACTCTGTGGCCACCAGGGCTGTCTGGTGGACTCCCAGGTGTCACAGAAATGGTAAGACTTCATCTTGTGGGACTTTTCCAGCCAGTGGTCCCTACCCACCCAGGGATCTTATCAGCCGGAGTCCAACTCAGGAGATATGTAGCCTGTCTTCTCACTCCCCTTCTCCCTCAGGATCCTGCCGGGACTACTCCACGCTCTCCTCCCCTTTGTCTCATCTCCCCTAGGGGCAGGTACATTGTACAGACCTGAGGAAGGGCTTGATGCACTGGAGGGCTCTAGACCCAGAAGGCCGGCCCCAGCCTGAATCCCTGATTTGGAGGTCTCGGGGGATGCTCCCACTGATTCAGAGCTCCACTGTGAGAACCACAGGTGTAGAAAATGGGAGATGCATGGGAGGCCAGCCAGCAGGCAGGGTGTGTGTGTGGGGTGGGGTCACCATTTTCTACCATGAACAGCTGTGCCTCAATTTCCTCATTGACCCACATGGGGATCAAGAATTCCTACTTCTCAGAGTTGTGCTGAGGTTTGAAGGGTGCATGAGAGTAAGGGACTAGTATTTGCTTTTCTTTCTCACTCACAAGTTCTTTTCTAGGCTGGTTCCTTCCACAGATGTTTCTGAACAAATGCGTGTTTCTCCCCCAAGGCTCTTGGGCTCGGGTTCCCACAAGGGCAGGGAGGATTTTTGCCATCACTCTGATTCCGTGGGACTTAAAGCACTAGCTCTGTGGGGCAGGTGCTGGTGGTTCAACAATCCCACTTGACAGATGGGGATATTAGTGGTGGCTGAGCATCCTCTTTGCACACAGCTAGGAAATGGCAGGGGAGAGATTCAAACGGGGTCTCAGTGTCTAGTTGCCCGAAGTGCTTCTCAGGGAGACCACTGCGCTCACGCCAAGGGAGGAGACCCCGGGTGCTGGGCTCCATCCCCTGCCTGGGGCTTATGGTAGATCGGGTCTTTGGGGCAATTTTTCAGGTTATGGCACCCTCTAGTGGTCCTTGTGCAAAGGCGAGGAAGGCCTAGAGATGAGAGGCTTGAAGAGAGGAATTAACTAAGAGAAGAGAGTGGAGATACCCCAGTCGTGGGTATCTCTTGGAGTGTTAGGCAGCAGGCTCCGCGGGTGCAAATGCCCTGAGTCAGGAGGAAGCCTGATGAGTGAGCTGGTAGGATCTGGGCTGAGTGGGGTGGATGGGAGGAGGACAATGATGGGAGAAATGCTCTGGAGGGAGTCAGACCCAACCTCACAAGGTCTTCTGAGCCTCAGTGGGAAGTTTGCTTGTCTCTGTGGTGCACCAGCTTGGTGTCGGGGTTAAGGGGTAGGCTCTGGCCCTAGGCCATGTGGGTTGAATCCTGTCTCTGTCTTATGCCAGCTGGGTGACCTCTGACAAGTTGCTGAAGTTCTTTGTGTCTCGGTTTCTTCCCTTGGGCACCTGGGATGTTAACAGAGCTCCCCTCTTAGGGCTCCTGGGAGGAATGAGTCTGCACAAGTGACACTCCTGGAACAGCGGGGGCCCCTTTAAGCCCCCCTCCTTCCTCACGAGTGTGGGCGAATATCACTGCTGTTGTTCTAGTTATTTGAGAGTTGTGGGACGGGGTGACAGGATCCGAATCCCAGGGGCAGGAGGACTCTGGCCTCTGAGGAGGGTGGCTTGAAGGGGCCTGGAAGCAGGGAGAGCAGGGAGGGGCTGCTGCAGCCCACTGGAGGGGACAGGATGGTCGTGGGGACCAGGGTACTGGTGGGGAGGAGACACATTCCACATGTATTGAGGAGGGAAGATCGATGGGGCTTGGTTGGTGGATTAGATACGGTGGGGTCAGGGGCATGAGGGAGAGAGCCAGTCCAACATGACTCCCAAGACCCAGGAGTCTGCAAGCCTGGATAGAATATGAGATGAGGACCAGGGGGTTGTTATTGCACCGATTGCCTTTACGTAACTGATGGGGGGAGTGCTGGCATATGCCGGAAGCCCGGGGCTAGTGCACAGCTGCGGGGCGGCAGCCTGAAGGAGGCATCTGGCAGAGGGTGGCTGTGAGGCCCAGCGCTCCAGGTGAGAGGGGCATTCTGGGTCAACTGCGTCGAGGCCATTATTAAAGCCAAGGTTGAGGATACCTCCAAGACGGAGAGGATGCAGATGTGAAGGAGGCAAGGCCTGTTCTGAGCACCTAGGAGAGCCCACCAGCAATGGCTGGTTAGGGAAGGGTGAGCTGGAAAAGACCCCTGGGGCTAGGGTTTCTGGACCTCACAGCATCTGGCCCAGGAAGGCGCATTTCTATCTGCCGGGCCTGAGCCCTCTTCCTCAAAGGGACTGTTCAGCTCAACTCACCAAATGCCTTTTTCTTTTCCCTTTTTGCTTGTTTGTGTGTTTTGTTTTGTTTTAAGATTTTTTTTATTTATTAGAGAGAGAGAACACAAACAGGGGGACCAGCAAAGGGAGAGGGAGAGGTAGATTCCTCACTGAGTGGGAAGTCCACGGTGGGGCTGGATCCCAGGACCCTGACATTATGACCTGAGCTGAAATCAAGAGTTGGATGTTTAACTGACTGTGCCACTCAGGTCCCCCCTCCCTGTTTCTTTCAAATGCCCTTCTCCTGCTGCCTAGACTCTACCGCTAGGTCATTCCAATAATACTTTCTACTCCTTTGCCTCCCACTCTTTCCATACCCCTCCTCTGGGCAGCCCAATCAGTCCACAGAGTAAAGATTCCTCCAAATGCCCCATACCCTCAGCTCCTCTATATGCTTCCCATTATCTGCTTATAAGATTTCCTCTTTGTCTTTGGTTTTCAGTCATTTTTCTATAATGTGCCCGGGTGAATTTTGATTTGAATTTGTTTTGCCTGGAGGATCTTAGCATTTCTTATAATTGTGGCTTGAAGTCTTTCATAACCTTTGTAAAATTTTAGCCACTATCTCTTTGAATATTCCTTCCACTTTTCTCATTATTCTCTCCTTTGGGAACAGATTTCATGGATGTGCTGTGGGCTGAATTGTGTCCCTGCCTCACAAACTCATATGTTGAAGTCCCAACCCCAAGGACCTCAGAATGGGACTGTATTTGGAGAAAGAGCCTTTAGAGAAGAAACTAAGGTAGAATGAGGTCTGTGAATGGAGATTCTGTCCTCCTGGAGCCCGCAGGCATGTTCCCAGGTGACTTGAGTGCTGAGGCAAGAATGAGGACGGCACACAGTAGGTGCTCAGTAAATGGTTACTGGGAAAGAGGTGGGAGGCCGCAAAGGGAACATGCAGTGGGGAGTATCAACAAGCACCTTGAAAAGTGATGTTAGATCTGTATTTCACGAGTCAAACCAAAATAAATTCTAGATTACTCCATTACCTAAATGTTTGTTAAAACCATATAAATGTCCTATAAGATAATATGGGTGAATATATCATCTTTGGGTTGAGACATTGTTTTAAAGATTCACCCCAAAGGCAAAAGACAAAGGCAAAGACTGATAGCCTTGGCTACCTGAATTATCATTTTTTCTCTTTACATATAAAACGTCTAAGCAAAATTGAAAGTCAAATAAGAAAGTAGGAGAAATACTTTCAACTTATCTGGCCAGCAAAGGATTATTGTTTTAACTAGCATTCTTAACTCTTTGGCAATAACACTTTGCCAAAAAATCCACAAAGGACAAGGAAAAGGAATTCACAATAAGATAGGCAGTACTCAAACAATAAAATGCAGTGATTGCCAATAATAAGAAACAGGCATTGCAACATCAAGGAGAGGCCATATATTTAAAGTATCTAACTGATCGAGGATGAAAAATAAATCCTACCCAGAATTAGTGAGGTTATAGGGAAGTAGATAATCCCACGTTGCTGGGGAAGTTGTAGATTGTTTCGGCGTTTTTGGAGAGCTGTTTGGCAGTGGAGGTCTAACTGTCTTAGATCTTTGCATATTTTTGGACTTAACACTTCCTCTGCAAGGAATTCCTCCTATAGGAATTTCCTACAGAAATTGTGAGATGAGCAAAAAGAGCTTCAAGGACCTGCAAGACAGGGTTGTTAACCATTGGAAAATGTCACATACAATTTAAATGTTTATTACTGGGGGAACGATGAAAATACATTTTGGATCATCTAATCAATGGAATACTATGCATTTCTTAGAATTAATGATAAAAATACATGTAGCAATTTGGAAACTGCCCATACATGGTGTGAACACTGGGGAGCAGGTGTCCCAGAAGCCACCGCTCAGCTGAAGAAGCCTCCAGGCCACAGGAGTAGAGCAGGGTGAGAGCCCACATCCCTGGGAGACCCTCAAGGTGACCCCGCTTTGCCTCCCAGCCCTCTGAGCCTTCTGTCTTCTTCCATACTCTCCCTGGGGCCAGTAGTCCCTGTACAACCCCTCAGCTGGCCCGATCCTGTCCATCCCCCTCTTCTCTCTCCTTCCCTCCCTGCCCTCTCTCTCTTCCACAACATGCACCCCTGCACCCACTGACACACCCAGACACACACTCACACCCTCTCTCACACACATCTGCACTCACATGTATCCGCCCACATTCACACACTTAACACTCCCAGAAACTCACCCCCCCACACACAGGAACCCTCAGCCACCATATATTCTAACATGCACACACATGTTCACACCTGCACTCACATTCAACACATCCTCACACCACCCGTACACACATACACAACCACTACTCCCACACGCATTTGTACACTCACCCACATATTTGCACCTGCACTAACACATTTTCACGTATGCTCCTGCACTCACACTTGACACAGGCACGCACAGGCACACTCAGTCACCTCCCCTCTGCCCCGCCCTCCTCTCTGAGATCAGCGGCTGAGGCTCTGAGCTGTCCCCTCCTCTCCTCCCTGGGCTGGAGCTGGGCTGCCCCTAAGGACAGGCTCCCTCTAGGTGTATGAGGGGGAAGACGTGTCCACACCCACGCGGGGTGCCTGGGGGCCGAGGATGACTCTGCAGGTTCCCAGGTCCCTCTTCTTGAGAGTCTGTCATCTGGCCATACTGCCTTCCCTTCTGCCTCGTGGCTGCCATCTGCCACCCCACTGGACAACCCCTCCAAATCACAGAAGACTGGAGCTCACTTGGGGGGACTTGGAGGCTCACAGGAGTGGCCCATCCAGTTCCTGAGCCTCATTCCCTCCCACCTCCAGTGAACTCCTGTTCCCCGGCCCCTTAGCCCCCTGACCCCACTGCATGCCAGGGACCTTCCATCCTCAGAAACCACTGCCCTGCAATCCTCCCGTGACTCTCTAGGTTTCCTTTCCCATTCTGAGAACAGAGCTCCCCTCTCCACTCTGAGCCCTGGCCCTCTTTCCTTAAGCCCTTTACTTCTCCCGGACTCGCAACTGATGATCTCAGCTCATTCTTCGTGGAGTAATAATAGAGGTCTCCAGGGGCAAAGCTCACATCCACACCCCCAAACCTACCACCTTCCCACACAGTGGACACCTCCTCTCTCTGCCACACAGCGGATGTCCTTCTCCCCACCATAGCCACCTCACCTTTCGGGCTCTGGATCCCCTCTGGCTTTCTCAGAAGCCTTGCTTCTTTGATTTTCCCTCCCTTCAACATCACTGATGTCTTCTTTTTTAGCTGATCTTCCTACAGCTCTAGGGAGCTCTATGTGGGCCAAATCTGGCCCGCTAATCCCCTGAGGGCAGACCACTTCCATCTTGGCCCTGGACCTCTGCGGCGGCCAGCCAGTCTGTCTGCTTGGCAGCTCCCAGCCCCGGGTCATTGTCCACAGCTTCTCCCTACCTTGTGCCAGGTTCTGGGGATTAAAAAGTGAGCAAGATAGACTCGTCTCTGCTTCGGTCCAGCTTCTGATAGGGTGAGAGAGAAAGTAAACTGACAGAATGTGAGAAATGCTATAAAGAAGGGGCACCTGGCTGGCTCAGTCCACTAAGCAGCTGCCTTCGGTTCAGATTATGATCCCGGGGTCCTGGGATCGAGTCCTACATGGGGAGGGGGCGGGCCTTGCTCAGTGGGGAGCCTGCTCCTCCCTCTCCCTCTGCGGGCTGCTCTCCCTGCTTGTGCTCCCTCTCTCTCCAACACATGGATAAATACAATCTTTTAAAAAATGCTATGAAGAAAATGGGATGCAAGGAATCCATACCTGTGGAGGGTGGTCAGGAAGGGTATTTCTGAGTACGTGACCTTTAAGTTGAGACTTTGATGCCACAAGACCTTGCAGGCCCTGGTGAAGAGTTTTGGGCGGGATGGCAGAATCTTTGAAGGATTTTTAGCAGAGGAATTATGTAATTTGGTTTATGTTTTGAGAAACTCCCTGCAGCCGTGGTGTGGCCAAGGGGTGAGGCGGGGCGAGGTCAGGAGGAGGTGGGAATTGTGGCCAGGCCAGGCCATGTGCACAGCTCGCAGCCAGGGGAATGATACCCGATGGCAGGATTCACACGGATGAGAGTGCGGTGGGAGTTGTCCCCTGAGGGAAATTGAGGTGCCGTTTCCAAAAAGAGGGGAATAAAGCCTGGGCGGGACAAGAAAAAAAAAAAAGCTGTCCACGTCAGGGACCAGAGTGGAAGGTATTGAAGGGATTATCATGGAGGAGAAGTGCCTAAGGATGGAAAGGACTGTCTACACCGGGGACGTGTGGAGGCTCAAAGAAAGTGTGTGGCATGAAGAGCTCACGTAGGTAGCAAATATGGAGGGCTCTGCACTCCGGAAGGGGAGACCTCTCTTCCCTTCTGCTGATTCAGGAGGAGAGTTAGTGGCGTTCTGTGATGGTTTCTCAAGGGTGTTCAAGGTTAAAAAGCTGTGGTCCACATGGTCCAGTCTGACAGAAGCCAATTTCGGCAGCTATCAGAAATAACTCCCTCTTGGATACTTTCGCCCACTCTGTCTTCCTCACTTACCGGTGGTCATTTGTTCAAGTGGAGAGCCATCTGGGGGTGCCTTCTAAGAGGTGGGCACTGCTCTGAGCACCAGAGATCCAAGAGTGAACTAGATCTTATCCCTCCCCTTGAGGAGCTAATGGTTTACTGAAGGAGACAGAGAAATAAGCAAGTTAGTACAGATTAACCCAGCCTGGTGGTGCAGGGGTGAAGGGTGGCGTCTGCCAGGGAAGGCTTTCTGGAGGAGGTCATGCAGAAACTCTGAGGTTTGAATGGAGAACAGGTGAGTAGGCGTGACCCAGACAAAATCTGTGTGTATGCACTTGGAGAGGGGGCATAGAGGGAAGCATGTGTATAACGGGTCTGAATCTCAATTCATAAACCCAGGCTTGCCTGAAGTGAGCTTATTTTCCTCACAACTTCATTTCTACTTTGAGACCCCATTCCGCTGGAGTTCCCTCCCTTTCCCCCAAGGTCACGGCCAAGTTGCAGGGGCTGGTATCATGCCAAGATGTTGATGGGGTATGGACATGGAACTCAGGAGCTGGTCCTCAATTCCATCCACGCAGTGACCCCGACTGGTCCTAGAGCATCAGATTAGGTGCTGAGCCCTTGCACCCTTTGTGCTTTCTGCCCTGTGGGGAAGAGAGATCCCAGATAAGGGAGGGAAGAGGGGAGCAGAAGAGAGATCCCAGATCAGGGAGGGAAGTGTCAGGGGGTCAAGGAGACTCGGTTAATATTTAAAAACTAAGAGCTTTCTACTTTCATAAAGTTGGCTTACTCTGGTTAGGGCATGGCAAAGTGCAGGGTCAGGGTGATGGGGGGTGGGGAATTGTAGGGGAGCAAGAGGGAAGAGTTGGGGTGGAGCCCACATATCCTCTTTCTTTTATCTATGAAGGAGGGGGTGGCCTGAGTCTCTCCATCATCACTGTTCTCTCCATCAGTGATGGGTGGGCTCTTGAAGGCCATCTGGGGGTCTCACAATTTCACTCTTCCCAGATCCTGTAGTGAGAGGTCTTCTAGGTGGTTTGGGGCTATCACACACCTCTTGTGTTACTACAGAAACCAAGGGGAGCAAGCAAGTGGCAATCACTTTGCTGGGGTCATGCTGCTGACAGAGCTCACTTCTCAGCCCCTACCCAGGGCACATCGCCTGTTTTCCTTACAAACAAGTGGGGAATGATAAACAGCCCTGGGACACTCACTGTCCTGATTTAATCTGATTAAACCGCTTAGCATTAGCTACGCAATTTTTGCAATTTATCAGGAAAACCACTGCTCTGGGGAGAGGCTTAAAAGGTGAATCAGGGCTTAAGTGTTTTCTATTTTATGTGAAGGAGGGAGGGAAAATAACAAGGACTATTTACAAAGAAATATTCAAAAGCTATCGGCAAGATGCGGTATCCATCCTCTCCAAACCAGCTCCTTCTTATATTTCTGTTCTTATTGTTGGCCTGATAAATCACCCAGGAACACACTGTCCCACCTACGTAGAAAACCCTTCCTCCTTTTTCCACCTGGAGACCATCTGCTCCCCCTGCAAGATGCTCCTCCCAGAAGTCTCCCTTGACCTTCGTAGGGTAGACCAGGGCTTTCACGTCCTCCTGGGTTTAGCCAGGCCACTCTACTGTAGCGTCTGCTGCCATTTCTGTCCCGCCCCCTGGTGAGGCTGAGGGTGTGCTGTTCCATTAACCTGCTCCCTGGGCTGCGCGCCCCTTGGCCAACTCTCTCCTGATGGAGGTGGCCTCACCACGTCAGATCTCTTTTCCCACTGTCCAGACCCTTCTTGCACTAAACAAGGATAATGACCCTTCCAGGAGTCATATGCCGAAAACCTGATCCTTCAGAGCCGCTGCCTTTGGAGATGGGGTCTTTGGGGAGGTAAGGGGGTTAATTGAGGTTATAAGGGTGGGCTCATCCAGGAGGACTGGTGTCCTCATAAAGAGAGGAAGAGACACTAGGGATCTCTTGCTCTACATGCACGCAGAGGAAAGGCCATGCCAGGATGTGATGACGGGAAGAGAGTCACCAACACACCACCCTGACAGCACCTATCCTTGGACTTCCAGCCTCCAGAACTGTGAGACAATATGTTTCTGTGGCTTAAATCACCCAGTCTGTGGTATTCTGTCATGGCGGCCCTAGCAAACCGGGACAGGGGTGTAGGGAAGCTTCCCCTCTGCCCCGACGGCCAGAGGGACAGTTTTAGCAGCACTGCCACTCCTCATCTATATTTGAGAATTTTGTTTTTCTTTCCAATTTAAAAAAAATTGTGGTAGGCGTGCCTGGGTGGCTCAGTTGGTTAAGCATCTGCCTTCAGCTCAGGTCATGATCTCCGGGTCCTGGAATCAAACCCTGCATCGGGCTCCCTGCTCAGCGGGGAGTCTGCTTCTCCCTCTGCTGCTCCTCCTGTTTGTGCGCGCACGCGCTCTCTCTCTCTGTCAAATAAATAAATAAAACCTTAAAAAAATAATTGTGGTAAAATAACACATAACATAAAATTTGCCATCTTAACCATTAAAAAATATATTTGAGAGAGAGAGAGCAAGAGTGAACAGGGGGACGGGCAGAGGCAGAGGGAGAGAGAGAATCTCAAGCAGACTTCATGCTAAGCACAGAGCCAGATGAAGGGCTCGATCCCACGACCCTGAGACCGTGACCTGAGCTGAAATCAAGAGTCAGCTGCTTAACTGAGCGCTCTCCCCAAGTGCCCCCTCACCTTAACCATTTGTAAGCATATAGTTCAGTGGCACTAAGTACATCTTCGTTGTGCAGCCATTGTTACTGTCCATCTCCAGAATATTTTTCATCTTCCCAGACAGAAACTGCCCATTCAACAGTAACTCCACACACCCCTCCCCCAGTCCCTGGTAGCCTCTCTTCTGCCTTCTGTCTCTATGAATTTGGCTACTCTAGAGACTGCAAGGAAGTGGAATCGTTCAGTATTTGTCTCTTTGTGATCGGCTTATCTCACTCAGCATCATGTCTTGAAGTTTTCTTTTTATTGCATTTCCTCCTAGTTGTTTAATTTTAATGTGCCTGACACAGGGCTGTATGTGTGGGTTAGACTGAGCCAGTCAGATCAGTGGCCTGAGGTGAGGACCAAAGTTAGGGGCCAGGTAGCATCCTCCTAGTTCTGCAGGGTCTGGGGAAGGAACCTGTCCTGGTCTCAGCCCCAGTCCTTCCCCACCAAACCTTCAGCCCAGTCCCAGACTCTGATGTAACCTCAGCCCGGACCTACCTCAGCCCAGACCCAGTGTCACCCTAATGTGTCCTCCTCAAGCTTCCCTGGACCCACAAGGCCATCCGCAGGAGCTGGCATTCACAGGCCATCTGGTGACATCTCGAGGATGTGCCAGGGATGGGGTGGGAGCCGTAGCTTCATCCAGTGCCTGGACCTTGACTGCCCATCCAGCAGTTTCTTTCTGCTTGTCTTTGCTCACTCTCTCAAGACCAGGAGAGGGCGACCATGCTCCATCTTTGGCAAAGAAACGGCCGGCCCCTCCCAAGGAGGAGCCTGGAAAAGCCTCTTCTCAGGACCTCAGGACTTCCAGGTTCACTGCCCCGAAGGTGAGACTAGGGAAGAGCTCATTGTTCCAAGGGGTGGGGCCCACCCAAGGCCACCTTGCTTCCTGACCTCTGCCCAGGCTACTCTGGGGCCCTGTGTCCCACCTGGAGCTTCGGAAGCCTGGCCTGTGGGAGGAAGCCCACCTAGAAGCCAACTAGGCAGCAGAGTCCTGAGATCCTCTTGGAGGCAGACAGGCTGGCTGTAGCAGAAGGAAAATGTCTCCTGGGACCCTCTGTCTGGCCCCTGGTCTGCTCTCTCAGCAAGCGACCCCGCGTCCTCTGCGAAGGGGCAGCTCCCTTCTGCACCGGCCAGTCTGCCGGCCATCTGCTGTCTACCCTCCAAGGCCCAGCTCTTGTGTGACTTGCTCAGGGAAGCCTCGCCCAGGCCTCTGTTTAGAACAAGGCCGGCTGAAACCCCCCTCCCTGCCCCACCACCACCCTCCACCCCCAAACCAGGGTGGATAGACAGGAAGACTGGGCCAGAAGGGATGGCTCCGGTCAAATCCAGACAGCCCTAGGACTATCTGCAGCTATCTCTCAGAGGGATCAGAGGCTGAAGGGAGACTAGAAGTGTTCAGAATAATGGAGAGGGTTCTGGTTTTTTTTTGAAGCTGGGCCGGGTGTGGTACCAGAAAGGGAGAAGAGCACTAGTTAACAAGGGAGACTAGATGGGGAAGCCCAGAGACATCTCACTGGGAAATTTCTTTCACTTCTGTCCTGTGCTGGCAATGGGTATCTTCTATCTTCTACCCACTGGGGGTGGGGGGAGTGCAGATCTCCCTGGGGGACGTGGAGGTGGGCATGGCCGGTGCTGAGGCTGTGAGCAAGGCCAGGCTGCAGGCAGCTCCCCAGTCTGGTCCATGGAGCTGGGGGAAGGCCTGGCCCTTCCCACGCCCCTCCTGGAATGTAGGGCTGCTCCTGGGAGTTGAGCAAAAGTGTGACTTTCCCTCTGGAGTCTGAGGTCAGTCAGCCTCCCAGGCCTGGTCCAGCATTCTTGATGGGGAGCCAAAACAAGCAAGGGGCGAGGGGCCAGGGCAAACTCAGAGGCCTGGCAAGCCCCCGCCATCTGATTGCCCCTTTCTTTCATTCCTTGTGGGAAGGAGGTGTGCTAACGCCAGAAGTTCCACCCTGGGGGGAGGGGGATTAAATACCAAGGTTCTACTCTTTGGGAGACCCTGCATGATCACCTGCATGATTAGATGCTGCTAATAGTGTCTCGGGGCTAACCCCTGAGGCAGTACAGGGCCTGAAGGAAGGCACAGGGGACTGTGGAAGACTGAGGCCCACCTGGGATGTTGGGGGTGGGTAGTGGGACAAGGGAGGGAAGGGAGATAGCACAGCCTATAACACTGGTAAAAAGAGGAACCACCATTACTGAGCACCTCCCAATGCCAACCACTTCCTGACCCAGTTGGTTCATCTTGACACAATCCACAAGGGGGCTGAGACCTTAAAGATTCAGACACTGAGGCTTAAAGAGGGTCAGTAACTTGTCCAAGATCCCACAGCAGAGGCAGGCCTGGCTCCCAGGCCCATCTGTCTTCTCTGCTGTGCTCTCATCACCCCCTCACCTCCACCACCCCGCACCCCACTAGGCACCAACAGGCTGCAAACAGCTGCTCCAAGCTGCAAAGCCAGGAGGCAGCCTCCCTTGGGCAAAGGTCCCCAGGAGACATTTTTTTTCTGCCACAATCTGCCTCCCTTCCTCCCCGCTATGGGCTTGAGGGGATGGTCTTAGAGACCCCACCTAGAGGCAGGGAAGTGAGGCATAGAGAAGCGGGCTTCCCACTGTACAACTCCAGAGGCCATATCTGTGCAAGCTTCGGGATGAACAGCACTCCTGGGGCTCCTGATTGTTGGCGGCAGGGCGTGGACGTGAACTCAGGTCAGTTCTGCGGACTCCTAAGCAGACCCTTTGTGCTCCTAGGACGATGGCTCAAGCATTTCCCGGGCAGCTGAGGAGAGGTAGAAGAGGGCAGGCTGAGGCGCTCCGCTCAGGGAGAAGGGTTACACCTGGGCAGGCCAAGCCAGGAGGGGGGGCTGCTGAGGAAAGCTGACTGGCTGCCCCAGGCACTTTGTGTTGATGCAGCCGCCCATGGGCTTCTGGAAGCTTCCCCTGGGTGCATTTAACAGCCAAGGTCGGGGCTCTGTTCCCACTGTGGATGCCTGGAATATTCGTGTTTTCCACATCCCTGTGTGGGAGCCAGGACCAGCTTCCGAGAGCCAGCAGAATTGAGCCTGAAGGGAGAAGGGAAGATTCTCTGGCCCTGGAACTGCACTGATGGCCATTGTGTAAGTCAGGGACCCAGCTAGACAGCTTTCTCCTTTTGCCTTTCTAGGTGCACAACCTGGGTCCCTCCCTTCCTATGCCCCTTTTTCTTCTCTTTTCTCCTCCCCCTCCTCTTGCTCCTCTCCCCCATCCCCCTTCTGATAATTTACCCACAGACAAGCTGCGATGCTGTGGGAAGAGTCAGATCTGGTTCAAATTCCCAATCCACAGCTCACAGCTGTGTGATTTAGGGCAGGTCATTGCCCTTTCTGAGCCTCTCTTACCTTGTCTGTAAAATGGGACTATAATATCTGTCTGAAAAATTGTTGGTGGGGTCAGTGAAATCATAAGGACATATGTTCTGGGACCATTTGCCCTTGAAAACCACTAGGTCTAGATCCTGGGAACTACTTTTGTCTTTGAGAGGCCATATGGAATGGCACAAAGTTACTTCATCTGAGTCTTGGTTTTCCTTTGTATAAAACAGAAGTAATGATGGGACCTACTTCAAAGAGCTAGGATGAGGAGTCAGACATGTCATGGAGGTCCTTAGCACATAGTAAGTGTCCAGTAGATGATTTGTTCTTATCTTTGCAGAGGATTGTTTGTCCTGCAGGAACCCAGGAAATAAGGGAAAAAGAAGTCTCCATACAGAACTCCTCTGAGGCTAGCTGTGCTTCCGGTGGCAGGATGGTGAGGTTTGGGGCACAGGTTTTGTACATTGAAGCCTTAGAAGAGAAATATGGTGTACTAGGAAGCATGACCCAGGCATTAGTTAAAGTCTGAACAGCCAGGAGAATGAAGGATGTTTAAATTATATATCACTAAATGATCTATAGTCTTTGTGCCTTGAATTTGATCTGTCCTAGCAGCCTCAGGTCCACACCGGTTTGAACGTGTCTTTTTATGAGTCTGCCTTCCCCTCTAGATTGGTTGGTCCTTGAGGGCAAGGGCCATGTCATCCTTGGTTTTGTGTCAAGTGCGGGTATGTGACAGAAACTGATTTAGGGATTGGACTTTTGATCCAAGGGGTCAAAAGACAGATGACCTGAGACTTTTCCTGAAAGGTTTCTAAAGGGTCACTAAGCTGGTATGATATGAGTGAGGAGCCACTGAAGACCATCGTGGTTACCACAGAGGGAGAGCCTGCCTGAGAGTGACGTCAACCCAGAGGAAAGCAGAACTGAGACAGAGGCAGATACCTGATGACACGTGAGCACCTGGATCCAGCCATTACTGAAGCAGGTTTTGACCATTTTAGTTGTGTGAATTGTTTCTTAAGTTGTTTTTCTTGAGTTGACTTTCAGTCTCTTAAAATCCAAAGAGTCTAGATTAGTATGGTCTTTACCCCTCTTTATTAAAAAAAAAAAAAGAAAAAAGTCTTGATTTTCAGATGATATCTGTGAAAATGTCCCCTGGCCTGATAGAAATGAATGCTATCTTTCAGAGGCACATTTTGTCTTAGCTCTGGAACAGCCACATCTAGGGTGGCTTCCTTCTTCTGCTTTGAAGGGACCCTGCTTCCCTCACCTATAAAATGAGGAGACCAACATTGTTGTGAAGATTCATTGAAAGAAGTAGGAAAATCATGATTTCTTCGGCTTCATAAATGCAACTTCATTTTTCTTGCCCCATTGTTCCCCAAACTCAGTGTCACCAAACCAGGCTATGTCAGCAAGCCAGGAAAAGCAGGCGTGAGCAGCTCCACCTTCTCCCTTCCCCGGCTACTCCCCATACAATGCAAGGCTCCACCCCCAGAAATCTGGGCCTTAAAGCCTGGCTGGGAGAAAGCCCAACCAAAATGGTCAGCCTGGCCTGGTCTCCACTGGAAGCTTGCAGGCCTTTATCTCCACTGTGACTAAATTTGGATCTCAAACTTAGACAATCAGCCTGGGAATTCCTGACAAATTCCAGCAAGGGCTAGCTGTTTGCATCAGTTTTTGCAGGGATGGGAGATACTTTTTCCAAGTAGCATGTTTAAATTAGAAGTAATAATTTGTCATTACAGAAAATTTAGAAAACACGGGGCGGCGGGGGAATGTCCGATAATACCATTATCCCAACATAGACCCCTGGAGATTTTTCCTTCTTTCCTGTTGGTCATTCCAACACAGTCTGGTTTGGGGGCTGTTGTTTGTTCATTTGCTTGCTTGCTTGTTTTTACAACCACAAGATCAGAGTGTATGTGTAGTTTTATATCTTGATTTTCCCACCGTGTTTTGACATAAACATGTTCCCGTGTTGTAAACTCTTTGCTGAGTGCCAGACGCGGTGCCTAGCACATCACCAGCACGATCTCAATAACGCTCACACCCATCCTAAAATCAGGGAACCTTAGGATTCTTGCTTTGCAGATGAGCAAACTGAGGCACAAAGAGGTAAGTGTCTCGCCCAGTGTCGTGGTGAGGACCAGGCCATCTGGCTTCACGGGTCATACCACTAACTAGGTACATATCTGTATCATGGTTCGTTCAACCTTTCTTAGAGAGAGCGATGCCTGTTGTTCCAACTTGCTCAGCACTAGTTCCTCACTGGAGACTGCGATTCCCTACTCTCAGTTCTAGGAGAGCAGCTATTGGGTGGAGTTGAGCGCCTATGGTAGGTCTGGTCAGTAAGAGGCCTGGATCTCCCTGGCTTCTGTGATTGGCTCAGAGTGGAGCATGTGATCCAGGTGGGCCCACACAGGGAGGCTGTAGGCTGCTCCTACCCCGTGCTGTGCCCAATTGTCTTGAGAACCCTCCTGGGATTGGGCCACAGCAAAGGAGGACAGAGTGAGAAGCAGGGGAGACCAAGTCCTGTTGCAGCATTTCAGATTTTGGATCCAGCTGCACCTGAAGTGGCTTCTTGGGTTCATGACACTGGACTTTGCAGGTAACTGAGTTTTTAAATCCCCTTAAACCAGTTTGAGTTTGGTTTTTGTCACTTAAAACTGAGAGCTCTGGCAAGTTCACCCTGGTTTGTTGGTTGGCTGGTTTAGGGTGGCTTATGCAATTTTTTTTACCATTATAAATAATGCCGCAGTGAACATCTTTGCATATAGAGCTTATCCTTGATTAGAATGATTTCCATGTGATATTTTCACAAAAGTTACTTGGCAAAAGGATCAAACATTATCAGGACTCTATGGACATAATTTGCAAAATGTTTCCTCAAGGTCAACAATGCTTCGTACCCCTCACCTTCACTCTCCAACAGTATGTGCAACTGTGATTTTTAAAATTGAGTTCTGAAGAAGCTTTCTTTTTTAACAAGCCAAAGTTGTATTTGTTTTTTAAACAGAAAAAATTATGTTAATATAAAACAGATAAAAATAGACAAAAACCAAAACACACAACACACAAAAGCACAACACACAGGACCAGTGCAAACCCTTCCCAACCCAGTCCACCCCAAGTTTTAAAATCTTTATTACAGATCCCCAAAGATTAGATTGTATTGGAGAAGTCACAGTATTGAATCAGAAAAATAAGAATAAGAGACATTTTTTAAAAGGTCTGTACACAGGTAGTGGGGAGATGGGGTGAGAGACATACACTTCATCACTCCTACATCAAAAAACATAATGCAGAAGGGCTTCTGTGATTAGCACATATTTCTAGAATACTACTAGGTATGCTAGTCCCCTGCCCACTTTTTAAAGTTGCTTTTAAAAAGGATAAAAAGTGCACAGACACTTTCATAAGGCACAGACAGATTGTTGTACAAGTTGTTTCATTAGGGGCTTAGGAAAGACAATTAAATACCAAGAAATGCCAGGAGGCCACGTGTTCCTGAGCAGACATCCCTCTGCCGGAACTGGGGCAGAGATGGGATTGGGCAGGGGGAGGTTACTGCCTCTCATTCTCCAAGACTTTGCACAAGCCCGTTCTCGACTGGAACTAACGGGGTTCTCTGGGGACCAGGGGATTATTTCCATCAGCCACTCCCAAGCCTGAAAGTAGCAGGTAGCCATCACCCTAGGGGTTTCCCTGGGGGAACTTGAGGGTAATCATCAAAAGGTGGAGCCTTTGAGGGTTCTGCCCAAGGCCATTTTGGCAGCAGCTCGCTGACTACAAAGTGCCTGGCATTTCTAATGCTGAAGAGGCTTCTCGAAGCATGAAGCTTTCAGGAAGGCTCTGGGGCACTCACCAGGATAGATCCCCAAAGGCAAGAGAATGGCTGAGAAAGACCAAAGGATTCTGTCCTTAGCATCTCATTGTCCTCTAATGTCTCTACTACTGAAGGCAGAGCTAGGGTGCTGTCCTCTCAGCTCCACATCCCCAGCACCCCACACCCAGCAGGCACGCAGCAGATGTTTGTTGAATGACTGTGTGCATGTGTATGTGGTGTTTTACCAAACCCCTGAGCCCTTGTAATTTGATTTCTGGATTTCTCCCTTAAACCTTTAAAGAGTACCTATTATGTGCTAACACAGGACCCAGTGCCTGATGGGGCACATGAAAGGTTATAAATCTGCCTAGCTCCGGACTCTCAGCTCCCTGTGGGCTCTGTCTTTAGTCCCAATTTCCAGTGCCATGTCCAGAACACAGGCCATGCAACGAGTGGGTGCTGAGCAAAGTGTTGCAGCACTTAGGGGAGCAGCTGCCCTGGGTAAACCCCAGAAGACTCCCAGTTCTGGGATTGGATTAGGGAAAGAAGCTTGTTTTGACTTGGAAACAGCCCAGTTTCTCTGGGGGTTCAAAATAAATAGGCACAAGACCACAACAAAGGTGTATCTTCTGGTCTCCTCCTTCTCAGCCCTGGAATCCCTTCCTGAGGCCCAGGAAGGTGGTGGGACAACGCCTTGGCTCCTCCACAAAGTGGCCCCGTGTGTGCTTCTCTGTGTAACAAAAGGAAGCCTTCGGGTTGGACTCAGGATCTCACATGGCTCAACTCTGCCAGAAGGCAGGCAGTGGGAAGGTGAGCCTGAAAGGAAGGACACTTGTCCTTCTAGGATATGGGTGGCAGAGGGACCACAGTCTGGGGCAGGAACCCTCCGTACAGGTGCAGGTGCCCAGGGTCCCTCCAGGGGCTGCCCGGAGAAGGTTCTAGAAAGAAAATGCAAGGCAGTCTCAAGCTTTCCGGGGCTTGGGGCCAGGCAGCCAGGGAGTGGGACTGAGCACCAGACACTGCTGGGTTTGAATCCCAGCTCTGCCACCTACTGCATGTGATCCTATCACTTCACTCACAGGACCTCAGTTCTCTGACCCGTCAAATGGAAATAATACCATATTTTATCGATTCTAAATAGCAGGATTTCCCCCCCCTCACATGTCAAGTCTCTGATTAGAATGAATCATATAGCTGAGGCATCTTAATTAAATCTGCATATATTCCCCTTAGTGGAACATAAGATGGTGTATTTTATCATCAGTGGTGTTTTAGATCTGATTCAGTGGAGTAAGAAGGCTTGCCTCGCAGGATCCATGTGCGGGGATGCCTCTCCAGCCCAGCGCCGAGGCACATAATGGCGTGAAGTGAGAAAAAGAGGTTCCCTTTCCTCTTTCTCCCGCCATGTGAGGGCCATGTGAGCCGCTCCTCTATAGCACTGAATAAATCAGTTTAGAGCATCAGGAAATGTCTGGTTTTTAGAAGATAAACACCCCCTTAATTCCTCTTGGAAACAGGGAGGCTATTTATAGCAGCTGCGGAACAAGTTAAACAGGCCACCAGTTCCTTTTGATCTGGGTAACTGGTCACCAGGAGCACGGCCTGGGGCCACGGGTGACCACGGCCTGGGGCCATGTCGGGTCGGGCCCTCAGTCACTGGTTTCTCAGTGATGGCTGTACATGACCCTGGCTAGAACCCAGGGGTGGGGGCAGTAAGGAAGGGCAAGGAGTAGGGGAGACCAGCTGCCTCCCTCGGGCTTCTGAGACCACCAGAGCTTGGGACTGGCTCAATCCTGTCTGCGGCACTGCTGCCTGGAGAACCAGCTCTAGTGGGGAGGAGCTCACGCGTCCTTTCCCACGAGGTGTGCTGACACCCCGCATGGTGGACATGGAAGGCTCCTGCTGGCCAAATGCAGCTGGGCCCTAAAAAGCTACCGAGCTTCTCCAGCTCTTGTCCTGGGGCTCCAGTCCCTCCCCAAAAACTTCCGTCACAAAATTTGAAGGTGGGCATGTTTCCCGGATTCACTAGGGGAAAATAGCCAATCAGGGGTCCTTGCAGGGGCAAGAGTGGAGGTTCTGAAGTTGAGATCAGGTCAGAACCCTGACCACTTCAGACAGAGAAGAAGCAGGTGGTCCAAGAGCATCACAAAGACCAACTGGTCTTAACCGGCTTTGATTTGATGAGGGCCCAACTGGGCTGGGGCTCTGGGCCCCCAGACACCTGGCAAACATGTGCTCTATGAATGCAGAAACTCTCTGAATGTTCTCTTTTCCCTGCCATCATCTGTGCAGCAGAGGAGCAGTTTAGGAATCGTAGTAAAAATGTTATCCATTCTTTGCAGGGTGCCGGGCTTTTTAGATGTTATGCTGGTCCTCTCATGGATTCTGGAGTGGGCAGGTACTGGGCCTCATCTTAGACAGATTGGGAACTGAGAATCAGAAAGGCCCAGGGGCTTCCTTAAAGGTACAGCACAAAGTAGGGCAGAGGTTAGACCCAGACAGAACTGGAGGCAAAAGGAAGGAGCAGGCCTGGGCCAGCCTATCAGCCCCGGGGTGGTCTGGGAGTCTGCAGATGTGGGCCTCGGCAGGGGTGAAGAAGTCAGGGACAGGGCCAGGTCCCAGGAAATGCCTGCAAATGGCCCTGGACTCTCCCTGAAGGGGGAGAGTCCTACGGTCAGCATTTTAATATCTCAGCTATTAACATTTTAATGATCATTTAACATCTTAGTAATCAGCAGCGAAAGAGAAACTGAAAATCAGAATCAGTTGCAAAGTCTTTTCCTCCTCCCACTTCCCCAGCAGGCTGCCCTGGTGGTGCCCACTGCTGCTGGTGAATGCCAGGCCCGGGGTGACAAAACGAAACGTGGAGAGCCATCTGCGGGATGGGGTGGCCTTTCCAACTGCAGGTGAGTCAGCTGCCTCCTGGATTCTTTCCCTCCCCCAGGAAAAGAGAACCTGCTGCTTGTCTTCTTCTTGGGGACAGCAAGGGGTGGGAGAGACAAAAAACATCTAGAGGGACCGAGTCAAGGGGCACTATGCTTATTATTAGGCTATCTGGGGTGAAAGGCTTCCCGGGATGACAGCACCCAGAGCTCTCAGTGGGTCGCAGCACCCATCAAATCTCCTCTCCAGGACTGAGGAAGAAACTAAAAAAGCAAATTGTTCTTTTCTGTTCTCCACCCACCTTCCCCCCAAGGCGTTGCTGCTTGGGAGCTGTAAACAATGAGCTATTTTTTCCTCCCCTTAGAAAATCTGAGTGTCCCTTTTCTATACCATCCAAGGGAGTTCTCTTTAGGTGCAGGCTTCATACATTCAAAACCAGCTGACGTTCCAGCCCCAGAAAGTGAATAATTTTGAGTCACGCTACCGTCTGGGCTCTGGATTGCACATTCCTTAGTGTTAAATAACCTCCTAGAGCCAGGATCCCTGGATAAATATGCGTTCTCGCTCACTCATTCTCTCACACACATTCCCACTCTCTTCTCTGGCAGCTCCCTCCCCTCACCCTCTCTCACACACACTCAACCCAACTCCAGCAAAGAGCATTGCACAGAGAATGCTGTTTCCCAGCTGAGAGGTCACCAAGGGACAGGGTGGTCTGCCAAGCAGTTCCTGAGCTCGCTGTTGGGACGGCCTTTTGGGGGCAAAGCACTTTTGAGCCAGAAGCAGCCCTTGCCTGGGCTCAGACCCCCAGGGCCTCATCTCCATGACTGTCATGCCTTGCCCACCATTGGAGAATGGCAGACCGGATGGCCACTGCCCTTGGATCCCCTGGTGGCCACAGAGGTTGCCTGGCCCAGGGGGCCTTCAGAAAGGTGACCTTGCTCTGGCCAAGGCCTGTTGGCAGGCCAGGCTATGGCCTATAGATCTTAATGACATCCTTGATGGGCCGCCGGCAGATGGGGCAGCAGGCACGGGCCTGCCTCTTGAGCCGCAGGCCACAGCTGTGGCACAGACACATATGTCCACACGTGTAGATGACTGTGTCCACTTCGCCGTCAAAACACACCGTGCACTCGCCGTTCTTGCTGCCTGCCGGCTCTGGTGGGGAGAACATGGGGGACACTGGGGGGCTCAGTGGGGAGCTGGGTGCGGTCACTGCAAAAAGGGAGAACAAGACAGACCATAATAATGTGGTTTTCAGGGGGGGCTCCACTGGGGCAACCCCCAGAAGCCAGAGCTTCTGTGGCCGAACTTGTTGGGAAATAATTTTGAGAGACCTTTGGGGCTTTTCTTCTGGGCTTTGCACCTTCCCTACCCTCCTTCCCCCAAGCATCAAGCACCATTATCTCCCTTTGGCATACGATATGTAGATATCTCCTCCCTCCAGATGAATGGACAGCCAGGGAAGGAGAAGATGCAGGGGGGAAAGGTGGCCATCCTTGCTCAGTCTCAGGAAGGTTCTGGCACAGCTAAAGGAGCCAGGGCAGCCCCTACCCCCTCTAGAGTTTATACCTCCTTACCCAAGGATGACTCAGATGCTGAGGAGGACTGGTTGACACTGAAGGCCATATCAGAGTCGCTATCATCCTGGGAGCCGCTGAGGGACCCTGATGGGGACGTGGTCGCAGGGCTGGACTGCAGGGTGCCTGAGACCAGAGAGACTTTATCAGGGGAGATGGGAGGTGGGTCCTGTTCTGCGAGTCCCTGGTTCTTTTGCACCTTAGCTTCCCTATCTGTCTAATGGGAGGGTGGATAAAAGTTACCTCCCAGGTTTCTGCTAAGGACTGATGGAATCCTATGTGGGGTGGACACCTATTCTTCGCCTGCTCAGCCTCCACTCCTGTTTATTTCAGAAACAGTACCAGGATTTTGTTTTGGGGCACTGACTTCACCCTCACTCACAAGATCCAGGCCAGGCCAAGAAGAACTTCCACCCCTTGGTCTCACTGATGGTTTAGATAAGGCTACATAACCCAGTGGAGGTCAAAGAGGTCTTCATGAGAATAACTACAACTGCTGGGAAAGAAGGGGCCCATCCATTTGGAGGTAGGTCTGGCACCGTAGAGCCTGCTTGAGAGGCTCTACATAGGGGAAAGTGAGCTTTGGGATGCGATCCTGCTGGCATGCTTTCAAAACCTCAATCCAGCTGCTCCTGAATCCATCCAATATAGTCCCAGACTTTTGAGGTGTGTGTACCCATACCTTTCCCTTTCAGTTTAGGGCACTTTGAGTGGGGTTTTGTCACTTTCAACTACAAGATTCCTGACTAGTAGTATTCAACAAGAATGAGTTTTCTTCCTTGTGTTCACTGCCATTTCGGATAATAATGGCTTATTTCTTAGGTGAGAGAGATGTTCCTTCCCTTACCCTACTTGAGGATGGATGGACAAATAATGGAGTGCTGGGGTTGCTGTCGGGTAGAAAACAGGACAGCAGGTCCCTGGCCTCCAAAAGAAGTTGCTTCCATTCTACCTTCTTTTCCTGACCACTCAAGGACTCATCCTGGTTCCTCTGGAGGTGCTGGGGAGGAACGTAAGGAAGACAGATTCTAGGCTTAGTTCTTGCCAAAGCCCCAGTGGAAACTTAGGCAACTCATCTCAGGGTAAATGATAACTATATCCGGTCATCCCTTAAACAACAGCAACAACAAACGATGACCTTCCTTGTTGTTCTTCTGCCTACAAACAGCAGTCATCGATGTTACTGCGTATTAAACATGCTGTAGATGGCTGGCACCTGCTGGAAGCATTATATGAACCTCATCATTTCACCCTCCTGACGATGCCACGATGCAGGTGATTACTCCCTCTCTACACAGAAGGAATCCAAGGCTCAGAGAGGGTCTGTGATTTGCCCAGCATCTTCATGGCTGACCAGCTATGTGACTGGGACAGTGAGTTAATCTCTCTGTGCTTCAGTTTTCTTACCTGTGGATGGGATAGTGATACTGGTCTCATAGAGGCATCAGGAGTATAAAATTGAATGAGAAAACATGAAGAGTTCATCATTTCTGTTACCATTTGGACTGACTTCTTGAGTCATGAAAATGGAACGGTGCTCTCTGGGAGCCTTCCCTGACCACCACCTCCCTTCTACCAAATGGGAGAGAAGGCCCTCTGCAGCGGCCCACAGCATTCCATTCAGGGGTGTCTGTAGGGTCCCCCTGTGCTTAGCCTGTGTCCTGTCCTCTGCCATGCCCCACCCTGGAGCCTAGCGCCTGGCCCACAGCTGGGGGGTGCTCCATGTCTATTGGTGGCATGAATGAAGGCAAAATCGTGTCAAAATAAGATGGTTCAAGCCTCCATCCCATTTTCTGTAGACACTGTTATTTTGATGTCCTCTCAAGTGTAGTTGTATTTGCTTTTTCTTCTACAACTTAATATGCCTCATGTATGTAAAAAATAAATACGTGATATAATAAGTCATAACAACAGAAATAAAAATTGCACTGACCATCTACCGACTGCATGAAGCCATCCAGGCCCTGACCACAGTGGGAACTTAGGTCGGTGTGGGCAAAGGGTGGGCTTCGGAGCAGCAATATGACATCCCTGGGACACTTGTTTGAACTGCATTTCGGGACCGCCCCGACTGAATCAGAAACTCTAGGTGGAGGCAAGAGGGTGCCAACATGTGCTCAAGCCTGGAAAGCGGGCCTGGGCTTCCGCGGTGGCTTGAGCTACTCAGCAGACGGCCCCGCGCACGCACGGTGGGTCGGGGAACTCACCGAGGAGGCGCAGCTGGCCGGCGGCGCCGCCGCGCACGGCGAAGAAGGCCCAGAGCGCCTGCGTGGTGTCGACGCATAGCAGGCGGCCGCGCGGGCGTCCATTGACGCCCAGGAGCACGTCGCCGCCGGGCCGCAGCGTGAAGCTGAGCGCGTCACCGCCGCTTGGCACGGGCCCGGCACGCGCCACCACCCAGTACTCCTTGCGGTCTAGCAGCGCATCGGGGTCGGCCGGCAGCTCCGCAGGCCGGAGCCCGCCCGGGTCGCACGACGTGATGCCGAAGGCCAGCGCACCGGGCGCCGCTAGCCCCGGGCGGCCCACCTCCACGAAGAGGCTCTCGCCGGGTCGCAGCGGGCGTTCGGAGAAGACGAGCGTGCGGCCGCCATCGGGCCGCGGTGCGCAGGCCACTTTGCGGTCGGCGGACAGGCTCACATCGGGTCCGCGCGTGGCATGGAAGCGCAGGTCAGCCTCCAGCAGCGCCGGCGACGATGCGGGCCGCAGGCGCTCGCGGGGTCCGCACGGGATGGCGGCTGCCGAGGCGTCGGCGGGCAGCGGGCCCAGGGCGCGGCCCAGCGCCAGGTGGCCCAGCTTGGCCACCACCTGGTTGTTCTCAAGCTCGTTATTGTCGAAGTTGGCGGCGTCGTGGCTGCTGGGCGGCAGGCAGGCGCTGAAGCGGGCCTGGCTGAGGCGTGCGGGCGTCAGCGTGTCGGCGAAGGCGCTCTCTGCTCCGGGGGCAGAAGGGGGGTGGTGAGGATTCGGGCTGCCGGCTGGGAGCCCTCGGTGCCCCCACTGCCCCTCGTCCCCGCCCCATAGCCCCTCACTTTTTTCTAGTTTATGTGTGTGCTGATTCAAGAACCACAGGTGCACAGACTCTGAGTAAGCACAATCCTGTTGACTTCTCTTTGGGTTGGGCAGGTGCGGCCTTTTCTGTTTTCCTTCCTTCGTCCCTCCCTCCCTCCCTCCTTCCCTCCCTCCTTCCTTTCTTCTCCCTGCCCCTCCCCTCCTTCCTTTCCTCCCTCACTCCACAGGTTTTCTTATACTTTGGAAGATTTGAAGACCCTTTATTGTTGGCCTCCCCAGCTAAAACATAAGCTCCATGAAGGGAGCCTCTTTGCTTTTTATTTGTGGCCTTATGTGACAGGTGCTATGTTAAGCTCCCTTGGTGTGTTATCTGAGTCCTCACACAACCTGTGAGGTGTGTTCTGTTATTACCAGCCATTTAGCAAAGAAGGAAGGTGAGGCACAGAGGGGTTAAAGAATGCAAGGTCACACAGCTACTGGCAAAGCCACAAGAACCCCCGCTCTTTAGCACTGTGCTGACACTGAAAGAACGCAGCACACAGCCCCGTGCCTGGGTGCTGCACAAACATTGAATATATTAGCTTTCTGCAAGACAGCCTCATTTTATAGGACAGAAAACTAAGAGTTTTAAGTCACCGTCATGAAAATATTTTTGAATAATTTTTAGTGGTATGGAACATGTTCTTGATACTACATATTATATAGTTAAGTAAAAAAACAAAATAGTGTTTCATTTAGGTAATACAGGTCTTCATACTTTGGTAGATTACTTGGCGATTGTCTCCCCAACAAGAATGTGAGTCCTTGCCTGTCTTTTCACTATCACCTTCTCAGGGCTTAGCAGTGTGATGGGCAAAGACCTCCATTCTTTATTGGCCGGATGGATGAATGAATGAATGAGGTTTGAGGAAGACTGCCACTCTGAGTAACAAATCAGGGAAAGAAAGAAACAGTCATTGAAGTATTATGAAGGTTTTTTTAGTGATAAAAATATCTTCATTAACCATAATAAGCAAAGCAAGAAAAAGTGTTTTTCAAACTTCTCTAACTAGATCCCTCTAGCTAAGATTTTTCATTCTGTAATTTATATCATGGAAAAAAACTATTTCTTCCTCTTTTTAGTTTTCCAAATATAAAATTGTCATAATAATGAATATGCTTTTTCAAAATCATGCCCTAGCCCCTAGTGTGAGTCTGGTATGTTACTCCCTACCCCACCTGCAGAAATCTACAGGGCAGATTTTATAAACTGGCCATCCCTGTTCTGATCCTGGCTCACAGAACTGTTTGTTTGGCCTACTGGTGTATTATTCAATATTTCTATAATAAATATATATATTACAAGTCTTATCAGAAAACCCCAATATTTTAAAAAATCTTTTGAAATCAGTAGTTAAAAATGTGGGAAAACACCAATGATATAACATTAAGTGAGCAAAAGAAGATACAAAACTGAATATATCATTTGATTCCAATGGTGTATGTATAGGATGCATAGGAAAAATACAGGGAGGATATACATAACAATCTGAGGATGGTTATCTCTGGATGTAAATTGACTTCTTTACGGTTTTAGATTTTCTCTTTTTTCTCTAGTGAACATGTATTGGTTTTGTAATCAGAAAAAAAAAAGGCACATATAAAAGATTAATGTGTTTTAGTCTTTTTTCTTTTAAAGACATTTTCGATAAGTGGATGTTTCTCACATAGCATCCACTTCTGGTGGAGCCTCCGGATGCACTTTCCCAGGCCTCTCTGTCCCACCCATCCTGCTAGGCAAGCCTCAAGGCATTGTCCTCGGCTTGCCCTGGGCCTCTGCCCTTGCCAGTGTCTGCTGCTGTCCCCCACCCCAGTGCTGCTGCTCCTTGCCCCAGCAGCTCTACACAGGAGTCATTCCTTCAGTGTGGCATTCTCATTAAGAGCATGGCCTGTGGAGATGGTTCAGGTCCTGGGTTCTGCCCTTCCTGGCTATGTGACTTTAGGTAAGTCACTTAATCTCTCAGAGCCTCGGCTTCCTCAGCTTCAAATGCGATAATCCTGGTCCCCCTCCCTCACGTGGTTACAGAGATGACATTAGATGTTGTTATGAATAGTGTAGCCCAGAAGATGGGACAAAGTAAGTGCTCAAAACATGTTAGTTATTATAATTATTCCCTCAGTGTTTTTTGAACAAAATATATAGAGCACTTGCCATGTGCCAAACACTGTGCTGGGTGCTGGGTAAAGAGAGGTGAACAAGCAGGCATGGCTTCTGTGTGCATGGAGCTCCCCTTCCAGTGGGAGAGGCAGACTTTAATGAAGCACTGACATAAAACCATGTAAGGACAAACTGTGATGAGTGCTACTAAGAGCCGCTGTCCTGCATGGCTCTGTAGAATGAGCATGCTTCAGTGTGGGAACTCAGACTCTGAAAGGCAAGGAGAGTTACTCCACATTGTGCAACCAGAGAGTGACAACTGGAGTTCTCTGAGAGTGTGTGAAAGGGGGACTTGGTCAAAAGTGAGGCCAGAACGTGTCTCTTCTGACAGTGAAGATGGAGTGAAGACCTGAAGGCCAAGGGAGTAGAAGGGTGCCTGGGAAGTGGGATATAACCATTCCAGGCAGAAGGGATAAACAGCATTTCTGAGGTGAAAGGTTCGTCTCTGAGACTGGTCTAACAACATATGTGACAGCATTTAGCCTAATACCTGGCACACAGCAGCCCCTCAGAAAAGGTTGGGCCTCCTCACTTATCTCTGTGCAAGGAACTTTGTCCCCATCAGACATTGTCCCTGAGTGAGACAAGCCCAAGCCAGCACACTTCAGAATCCACCTCTCAAAAGATTCTCTGTGGAGAATCAGAAATCCCACAATACCAAGAGGCCCCCAAGGGAGCTTATCAAGACTTCCTAACTTCTAACCTGTGATTTGCCTCCAAACTCTCTAGACCTGATGAAAGTACATACAGACAGTTTTTTGAGACCCTGCCTACCAGATGCAATTCTGTGCATTATCCCCATCAATCCTCACCACTATCTCATGTAGCTCTGCAAAGTGGGTACTTTTCACAGCGGGAGAACACCGAGGCTCTGAGAGGTGGAGTGAGTTATTTAAGGTCGCACAGCCAGGGGTGACAGAAATGGGATTCCATCTCAGGCTGTATGACTCCAAAACCAGATCCCCTGACCACTAGCAGTACTGCCTCCAGAGTTCACCTGTCTTTGTTCCACTCTTAGAGCTGCCAGTACGTGGACTCAGCCTCCGGCCAAGTCACTCTTAGAGTTGCAGTCCCCACGAGTTTAATATGATCTCTGAGAGAATGAGTCTGGCAGTTCTGTTCCCGCCCCAAACATCTACTAAATAGCAGTCCAGGGGTGCCTGGGTGGCTCAGTGGGTTGAAGCCTCTGCCTTTGGCTCAGGTCATGATCCCGGGGTCCTGGGATCGAGCCCCGAATCGGGCTTTCTGCTCAGCAGGGAGCCTGTTTCCTCCTCTCTCTCTCTCTGCCTGCCTCTCTGCCTACTTGTGATCTCTGTCTGTCAAATAAATAAATAAAATCTTTAAATAAATAAATAAGTAGCAGTCCAAGGCCAGGCACAGGGAGACTGAGGTGGCTAGGATTGGCTCCACAACCTCCAACTCTCCCTGGCCCATATACAGAGCCTGGCTCTGGATCTGGGAGAAAGTTGGATTCTTTCCTTTCCCTAGCTCTCTCAGGTCAAATATGTCTGGGACTAGATGGAAGCAGAGCTGAATTTGCCTCAGGAGAAACCATATTTGTGTGAAGATGAAGGAAGCCAGGAATGAATTAGAGACAGTTCATCAGTCACTCATTGTCTCCAAAGGTGTTTCAGGACATGCTGGCAGAATGGATGTAAGGAGAGGAAAAGAGGAATCAGGAATGACTCTTGAGGTTTTGGACCAGTCAACCAAGTGGGTGGTGCCCTTCAGTGACAGTGGGGATGACTGCCTGAATGTGTTCAGTGTGGAATGCCTGTTGGATGGCAGGAGAAGATGTGAGTAGGTAAAGGGAGGCATCAGGGCTGAGAATATGGACTTGGGAGCCAACATCCTAAAGATGGGATTCAAAGCCTGGTGACAGGCTTGGATCATCATCTGGAGAAAGGGTAGATGAAAATATGGTCTTGCTTTATGATGGCATATTAAACTTCACATATGTTTTGTACACTTTTCTACCTGCATATTGATAGAGAAGAAAGCTGACAATAGAACCCTGGGGTTCTCAGCATATGGAGACAGGTAGGGAAGGAACCAGAAAAGAAGCCAAGGAGGAACAGCCAGGGAGTCAGGAGGAAAACCAGAAGCTTGTGAAGCCAGGAGGCCTGAGCAGGTCGGAGAGGCAGGAAGAGATCACCTGTGCCAAAAGTGAGAAGCCAGGTAAGAGGACAAGCCTGAGCTCTGGATCTGACAGCATGGGGCTGAAGGGAGAGTTTGCAGGCTGAAGTCTGGTGAGACCATGAGGACAGCTTGGGAGCAGCCAGATTTCAGTGCATGAGGCAGAAATTGGATAAAATCGTTGTGAGGAGGTACATGAGCACTGGCTACCCCACGTGTCATTGCTACAGCTGGGAACAACTTTCTCCAAAGTACCTGCTTTGAACTTTGGACTTTGAACCTGCTTTGAACCTGAACCTAACCCAGGAAAAGATGAAAATGAAGAACTAAAATGCTGACAGATAATTGGTCCTCAAGATCAAGTCCAGCCAGACTGGGTCATTGCTAATTGCATTAACTGGTAGAGACCAAATTTTGAACCTCTTCAGTATCCATTTTTTCATGTACATACTACAAAGCCTAAGGAACAAAAGTTGTTTTGGTTCAATGTCAAGAGGAAGCCTTGTTTATAGTCCCTAAAAATTACAAGCTGGTAGCTATACCATTGCTTGAATTGCATGACAATACACCAGGCTCTGGGCCATCATTTCTTGTCTCCTTCAACTTCTGAACAAGTTCAATTTTATATACAGCTGAATTCTGTGCAGTGGTGAAACGAATACACAGCCATACACAATGTAGAATGAACATGGTAAAAAAGTCTTTTCGGGGTTATTTCTTTCCCATTCCCTAAATTGCTACCTACTTCCTACTGTTTGAATAGTAGAGTTAATGTGGAGAACCATATTATATATGGCCATATATACATATACATGTATATATACACACATACATATATGTGTGTGTATATATATACACATTTGGTATATATACATATATGTGTATATATATGTGGTATAAACAAATGTGATATATAATTTATTATTGTTTCTACTCATATTTCTTTGTACATTAAAGAAAGTGGACTTCTTTCTTTTTGTATTTTCTTTTACATTTCACATTAAACTTTTAAAATTAAAAGTTTACATATTACTGGGATAAGATAAAGAGGATTGGGATGAGCCAAAGAGGGAGGTGGAGAGGATAGCAAAGATATTTTTGAAAAAATTTTGCTCTGAAGAAGAGAAGGGAAATGAGAAAGTAGTTGGTGGAGAAGATTGCCAAGGGCATTAAAAAAAAAGAAAAAGATTTACTTATTTTAGAAAGAGCACAAGCCAAAGGGATGGAGGGAGAGAGAATCTCAAGCAGACTCCACGCTGAGCACAGAGCCCAACGTGGGGCTCAATCACCTGACCCTGAGATCATGACCTGAGCCGAGACCAAAAGTTGGAAGCTTGACCAAATGAGCCACCCAGGTGCCGCAGGGGATTTTTTTTTTTTTTTTTTAAATGGAAACCAGACCTCTTTTATGTGCTTCATGGGAATGATTTTGTGGAGAGGGAGAAAGTGAAGGTGGAAAAAGGGACAAATGATAGGAGCAATGTCTCCAAAGAGGCAGGAGGGAACAGGAGCAGAGCTCCTTCAGCCATGGCCACAGGAGGGCTCCCAGCAGGGCAGGAGTATTGGGGCTTAAGAAGGAAAGATGCAGATGCCAGGTCTGTGGGCCACTGAACCCATGCTTTTCCAACAGAAGAAGATGGACCAGGGGAGACCTCCACTGGACCCTGTCTGGTCCTGGATGTGACCTCAGTTTCCTTCTGCAATGTGAGGACCTTCATCCCTGTCTCATAGGTCTGTGGGAAAGGCTGATGGCAGATCTGTGGAATAACAATGTACTTGGCACTGTGCCTGGCACAGAGTAGGCCTGCAGGAGCCTGGGAAACCACAGTCCTTCAGGCAACCCTGCCAGGCAAATGCCTTACTATCAAGACAGGGAGTTGGGTGCTGGCCTGGACCGTTTAGAGAGAATACATTCACTGCAAAATCCAGTTCCCCTGTGCTGCTCCCCACTCAGGCTCTGGATGAAGCCACCTGCAGCCATTCCTCCCTGTGTGCTGTGGGGTGCTCACAGGTCCAATGCTGAGGCACCCCCCCAGGGTCCTGGGCCCAACCCTCTCTCCTAACATGACCACTTACAAGCTGGGTGACCTTGAGCAAGTCCCTGCCTCTCTCTAGGTCTGAGTTTCCTCACTTGAAGCATGGGGTGGTACAGTTGACCTGTAGGCCTTGTATCTGGATCCATAAGTTCAAGTCTTTGTCAAACACTTTGTTTATAACGCTAATAAATAACAAACATCAACTCTAACACCACCAACTGATAGGTAACCTTGGCCAAATTATCCATCTGTGCAGGGTCTGCAAATGGGGACGATGCTACTTCCTGCCTCACAGTGTCCTAGTGAGGAATGGAAAACAACATCCAGGGTAGTTCCCAGCATAGTGCCTGGTGCATAGTAAGTAACTAATATAACGAAGGGGCTAAACGCTTTCAAAAAGGGTAAACGGCTCCCCTACAAGGCCTATATAGAGCTACTGTTTCTGGGTGTATGGCATCCAACCCCCCTTCTTCAGGCCCAGCACCCAGCTTTCTTTTGAGAGAACTGCCCCACACCTACCTCCCGACTCCACTAATTACCCTGAGGAGGAGGCCTTAACTTGGCCAGTCACTATCCCACCCGCCTGACAATGGAGAGCAATGACGCTAAACCTTGAACTTTAGCTAGACCTTGTAGGAAAGCAGCTGCCCTGCTAGATTTGCTAATCTGGTGGGATGAGGGACATGGGAATGGAGCTCCTGGTGGCCTTCCCCCCCACATCAAAAGGGAGCCCAGCTGCGGATGATGCTAATAAGAATGACAGGGCAAACAAGAAAGGGAGGCCGATATTTCAGGTGCTGTTCATTGAATACCTGCATCAAGCCAGCCTTACAGGCAGTCGTTCTCCTGAATTTTCTGTCACATGAGACATTTTTTTTCCCTTGCTTGAGCAAGATTGAACTGGTTTTTGCCACTTAAAACCAAAGATTTCTGACAACATAACCTGCAATGCCATGGCCTTGGATTGCTATTGCTTATTTGGTCTGACCAGTCTTCCACCACTGGGCAGAGGAAGGACAAAGGGGCTATATGACAGTGACCACTACTGAATTGTCTGGAAGAGGGACAGAGGTGCCTCAGGACATGGGGCCTGAACTCCAGAGCTCCACGAAAGAGCTTCTCAGAGGAGCCAGGGACAGGAGGGGGAAACCTGACCATACGTGCCTCTCCTGGGTCCAGGAAATACAAAATTCAACAGAAAGTCATTTGCCTGGGCTCAGCCCCTTCTCTTTGGCCGAGAGGAGCATCTAGAGAAATCAGTTTCTCAAGATGGACCACTCTGGGGTCCAGCAAGGCCATCCTGGTCTGTGCCCCAGACAACGGTAAACCCCAGCAGCCACAGTACAGCCTTGTGGGAGAGTATGCACTGCAATGTAGTTCGCTTGAGGGGATGGGGGGACTGGTGGCGCCCTAGTCCCGTCAGTGCAGAAGCTCATAGGGAATAAGAAACCAGCAGGTCTACAACAGCACAGACAGATCTAAAAATGAGGCAAGTGGAAAAAGAATAATGGAATAAGAATCTTTGCACAGTCTCATCTATCTATGCATGTAAAACTCTACATGTTTTTATAAAAATACTAAACACAAGAGTAGTGCCTATCTGGGCAGGGGAAGGAGTGAATGCAAATTTAGAGTAGGTGCTGGGGATGAAGCAGAAAAGTCAAACAAGAGAAGGGGCTTTTGTGGTCCAGGGATGACCCCATGCTTTGAACTGACATGTCTGAAAAACTCAGCTCAGCACCCAGCAAGGAAGAGAGACAGGCACCAGTGCAAAGGCGACTGTTGTGGTCACAAGCCTGGCTACGTCCTGGGATCACCTGAAGAGCCTTAGGAGATCTAAATGCCTGGGGGCCATGCCCTGAAGCTCCAATTGAATTGCTGTGGGTGCTGCCACAGCCAAGAACCACGGAACTAACGACAGACGGATGCATCTGGGTTCTAATCCTGGCTCTGCCACTCACAAGCTTGGTGGTTCTAGGCAGGTCACTTCCCTTTTGTGAGTCCTAAATTCTTTATCTAAAAGGGCTAAATCCCCGTGTCTTGAGGAGAGAATGAGCAGGTCACAAAAGAAGGCACACCAGACACCGGGAGCTGTAGCTGGAACCCCTTGCAGGAGGAGGCTGCTCTAGGAACATAATTCCATCAACTGAAAGAAATACATGAGGCCTATGAACTTTTTCCTTCTGAGACTTAATTTTAGCTCAAGTTCCAGGGCAAATAAAGGCCCCCCACCGTTCCACAAGCCAGGGGGGTGGTATTTCCCAGATGAGGGGTGCCAGATAAAATCTGGGATGCCCAGTGACATTCGAATTTCAGAAAAACAACAGATGCTTTTATAAGTATGTCCCAAATATTGTTTGAGACATACTTGTACTAAAAAAACCTTATTTTTCTGAAATTCACATGTATTTTTATTCAGTTTGACAAATTCAGATGACACTTGAGCTTGTTGGTTTTCAGTCTTTATCTAGTGGGGTCTGTGAGAGGTGAGGACGGGGTAAGGGGTCTCTATTCTGGGGTTTTCTATTCTGGAGTTTCACAGCTGACAGTCTCTAAAGGAACTATGTCAAAGGGAGATCAGAGGGCTCTGGGTTGCTCAAACATTGGCTGACTTGTATTTATCCACTTGGTACCTTAGACACCGCCATTAGAAAGCCCAGTTCTAAGAACTGGGAGAGGGAGATCCCATTTAGGGTGGGATTTCTGTGGTTCTCATGTTGCCTCACCCCTGCTGCTACCAACAGTAGGGTATCTGTTGCCTGAACTCAAGCCATTAAAAAATCATAAAAGCTTAGCTTCCTTATTTTTATTACAACTTTTTTTTCTGATCATGAATTGTTAGTAACTATGGTGGTAGTGATGGCAGTGGTGGGGGCCACTCATAATCCCTTTACCCAGATGTACCCAATGGCAATTTACTCTTCCCCTGGGAAGGAAACATTAAGCTTTGATCACATGCCAGAAACGTCCCCATTATCTCATATAACCTTCAGAAAGAAAAATAACTTTATTGCCCTTTCTGATTATAAAAGCACCATAAGCTCTTCACATATATTTTTTGGTAAAGTAACTCATAGAGGTATAAAGAAATGAAATTCACCTAGAATCATATCACTCAGAAATGGAATTCCTTCGAATCTTACTTGTACATCTGGTCCTGTAACACAGGTGCTTCCTCTCAGCCCGCACATCTCCGGCACTACCTGAAGATTAGGGGACCAAGGAGCATGTCTACCACGTACACCAGTGTCCCAGGGGTCTCTCTCCCATTCCTCCAAGGGGCTTGGGGCGTTGAAGGGGGCTCAATAAAAGTTTGCTAAGGGAACAAATGTGTGGGGGAAGAGTCCATACTCCTCACAGGTTTATTCAGATTAAGTCATCAAAGGCGGCTTCCAGTTTGTAAATTTTCAAAAAATCCTAACCTACTTGTGCGGATTACAGGGTGGATAGGATTTCTTGGTGGTTACCCGAACACATGGGCTATAGGAGAAAGCAGGTGAATGAGGTATGATCATTTCCCTGCTCTGAATAGAGAGCTCCAAAAAAGAGTGACAGGAGATCAAGGAGGCTTTAGAAACTTACATCCCCTAAAGGTGAAATGCGAAACCTTCTATGGAAAAGAGAGTGGGGGAACATGGTTAAAATGCCCAAGTAAGGCCCCAGCTTGCAGGCTGGGTAGCTATTCATAGGCTGGTTTGCCTAAGCCTAGAATTGAGACATGTGCTTAGCCTCCCATGCTAATGGGCAGAGATTCTGATTTCTTAGCTATTATTTCTCAAGTACCTTCTATGTGCCAGACAGTGTGCTGTGTCCCTTTCATATACCCTCTCAGGTCACCCAACAATGCCAGGAGGCGAGTACTACCATGAACCCATTTTATAGTTGAAGAAACATAGAGGTTTAATCACCTGGCCAAACCCACAGAGCTGGCAAGTCGACAGCCAGGTATAGAACAGAGGTCTGTGTGACTTTCAACCTTCTATTCTTAACCACTCAGAAGTTATGCCTTCCTCCTTCTGGGGAAGAAGGGCACAGCCGGGGTGCATGCATTTTCCCGCCTTGCCCAGTGGTGGTGCGGGTGGTAGTGGTGAGCGAGGTGAGGGTCAGAGTGTTCCCTCAAGGTGCAAGGCAGAAAACCCAGAAACCGCCCAGATATTCAGATCCACCAACTATGGTACCTCTCTATCATGGGATATTACTCGGCAATTAAGATGGAACAAACCACTGATTCACACGGCAGCAACATGGATGAATCTCTAAAATAATGTGCTGCGATAAAGCAGCCAAACAGAAAGTGCATATACTGTATGATTCCATTTATGTGAAGTTCAAGAATAGGTGCAACTAATATATGCTGAAAAATCAGGACACAGGCTGCCTCCAAGAAAGAGGGGAACCTTCCTAGGTTATGGTGGTTATATAAATCCATCCAAACTCAAACTTAAAAAACAAAAACTTTAGATCTGTGTATTTACTGAAGGTAAATGACAGGCAGGGCTGTGTCCAGATGCTCTGAGAAATCTGATCTCCCCTTCCTCGGAAATCAAGGCTGGGCTGGCTCACACGTAACCTATGAGTTCAAGAGCTAAGGTCACAAATACAAAGCAGGTCAGTGGTTGCCAGGGGCTGGAGGTAGGGGAGAATGGGGAAGGATGGCTTAATGGGTATGGGTTTCCTTTTGTGGTGATGAAAATGTTTTAGAACTAGAGGTGATTGTTGTCAACTTAATGTCCCTGGATTGTACACGTTAAAATGGTTACTTTGACATTATGTGAATTTTAAATCCTTTAAAAAGGTAAGAAAAGAAAAAAGGTCTCAAGGGCTTCTGTCCCCATGGATTTTAGCATTAGTGGCTGCCTTCTCCGTTAGAACCAGGGCTAGCCAGTCTTCTCTGCCTGCCTCCCCAGTGGACTTTGAGCCCCTTATTGGTAGCCACTGTAGATACGCGAGGGCTGGGGCATAAATTTGATTGCTAAGTGGATGTGTGAGTGACTGAATGAAGGAGCAAATGAATAAGTACCTGTGTGAATGACTGAATACACGAATGAGTGTGCAAACACATGCATAAGAGAATGAGTGAGCAAATGAACAAGAGAGTGAAGGAATTAGCAAAGGAATGGACAAAAGAATGGGTGGGTGAATAAGCAAGTACCTGATGTATGAATGAACCTGACCCAGGGCCTGGACTCTGGACCCAGCCCTTGTGGGTTTCAGTCCTGGCTTTGCAACTCAAGTTATTTAACCTCTCTGTGCCTCAGTTTTCTCACCTGTAAAATGTGTATGGCAGGTTGTGGTAAAATAATGAGGAGTTAAAATGTGTAAACTGTTTAGAACAAGGCGTGGCAAAGTGAGCCCTTCGTGTTTGCGAATATTGAAAAAAATACACGTCCATGCGCACGGAGAACCAGTGTCTGGTCCGGCCCGCGACCTACCGAGGAGCTGCACCTCATCGGTGATGCCGTAGACGTCGATGAGCGCCCAGAGTGGGCCGCCCACGGCCACGCCGCAGTGGAAGAGCACGGGCTCGCCGTCATTGACGCTGTAGAACACGCGGCCGTGGCGGTCCGCCCAGTAGGCCAGCACTGTGTCGCGCAGCGCCAGGTTCTCGGGCAGCGCCTTGGCCCAGTAGCCAGGCCGCGTGACAAGGTCGGGGCAGGCGTACTTGGGGATGTCCTGGGCGCTCATGAGCGACGGGTCGTGTGCCGTGAAGCCGAAGCGCAGCGCGCCGCTCCAGCCCGGGCGCACGGCCACCAGGCGCAGCCGCACCTGCTCGTACAGCCGGATGGGCCGCTGCGTGAACGTGACTCCGTTGCAGAAGCTGTTGCGTCGAGTGGCCCGGCGCGAGTGGCCATCCAGCCGCACGTTCTTGCCTTTGGCCTGTGCGTGGAAGCGCGGCGCTTCGCCCAGCACCGGGCGCCGCTCGGGGCCGGGGCCGCAGCACGGCCGGGTGGCCAGGAGGCGAGCCGGCGGGCTCGGGTCTGTGGGAAGAGACAGGCAGGAGGGTGAGGGCCCTTCAGAATTCCATGAACAGGTTCGCCCTTTTAAAAGTCATTTCCTTTTTAAATTCCATCTTAATTAGACACTAATAAACTTTAAGTAGGTTCCAGCTACCGCCAGCCTGCCCAAGGCTATCACAACAAAGTCACTCTATTCTGTGACTCCCCCTCTTTCCCCCCCAACCCCCGCCCCCAGCCATTTACCCATAGAAAATGAAGGCATTCTTTATAAGCAAGGTTGGCTTTTCTAGAACATGCACTGTTGAGGATTCATTTCTAAGGGAATTTTGCCCCAGAGGACCTGGAGAATCTTGGGTCTTGGTTCAAAGGAGCGGGCTGCTGGCCACAAACTCAGGTGGCTGAGAGTTGAGGTGGGGGCTTCATCATTTCCACCTGTCCTTCTCCATCCCAGGGACAGTTCCTGGCTCTGGCAGCCTGGGAGACGGCAAGGTGGGGAATTACTGCACGAGTCTCTGCTGCTTGTTCACAACAGCAGCTGAGTACAGTTTTCATGGCAAGGGCTTATAAATCGCAGGCAACCCCTAACCCACAGTGGTCTGCAGTCATGGGAGAAGAATAGTCACCTTAGGGAATGAGAGGCTGTTGTGGGGACCACTCTTCCCACACCCAGCCATGGGATTCACTGCGCTCTGGGCACGTTGTTGGGCTTCCACTAATACTGAGACAAAGGGGAGCAAGGACAGGGGAAAATGAAGAGAGGTGTAATGATGAGCCAGGGAAGCTATGGTTCCCCTCCCCAAGCCTGTGGGGGAGGTAGAAAGCCATGCTGGGAAGCTGGAGGCCCCTCTCCAAACAGAAGCCAGTAATCCCCAGAAGACAAAATACAAGGACCTGAAACCAAGGTCCTGCAGAAGGAGAAAAAAGGAAAAGAACTTAAGGTACTTTAATCATTCGTTTAACAAATCTTTAATGAGCACATAGTGTTTTAGCCAGGTACCATGCTAGGCATTGGAAATACAGTAGTATCCAAGAAGGATGAGGTTCCCACTCTGAAGGAATGGACATTCTGGGGCAGGGGACAAAGTCAGACAAGAAGTAAAACATACTCTACCTGCTGGGAAGCGTGACAGAGAAATGCAGTCAGGAAGTGGGGAAAAGCAAAGTACTAGGTTCACAGAAGGCCTCTTGAAGCAGTGACTTTTGAGCAGAGGTGAAGGGATTGAGCCATGAGGGTAGCTGGGGGGTGGGGGTGGGGGGTTCCTTCCAGGCAGGGGCAAAAACCAGTGCAAAGACCCTGAGGTGGGAATGAGTTGGTATGGCTGAGAAACAGCAGGGAGCCGGCGGGGCTGGTGTGAGCAGGTGTAGGAAGTGGAAGCAAATGAGAGCAGAGCTGGAGCGGGGAGGGGGGGTGGGGAGGAGAGGCCGTGGTTGCTGCTTGTTTTTTAAGCCAATTTACCACAGTGAAAGGGATGTTACTGGAGGTTTCTAGCAGAGAAGTGATGAGGCTGCTGTGTGGAGAGGGGACTGCTGGCAGGGGGTGGGCGAGGGAGCTGGGGGCTAAGGGCAAGGCTACTGGATTATTCCAGGCACAGATGATGAAGGCTGAGATTGGGAGGTGGGGAGGTACCTGTCAGGGTGCCGAGAAGGGCTCAGATTCTGGACATGTTTTAAAGGTAGTTGAGATTGCGAATTTTGAGGTTTTAATAAGCAAGGAAACATTCCATATACTAGCTTTGGGTGGTTAATATAGTTGATAAATAAGACATAATGGATACTTGACGGGGAAACAGAGAGGTGGTGAGGAGGGATAGGGAGATACTAGGGTTGGATCCTGGAGGGCAGGGGCTTTTTCATTTCATCTTTGATTCTCCCTGTGTGTGCCAGGCACACTTCAGGCACTGGATATATCCCAGCTGCTGCCTCTATTTTAGAGCTAGAGCAGAACTCAGAAATCCTCTTCTCTGATAAGCCCATTTTACAGATGGGGAAATGGGCCCAAAGAGGGAGAAGGGCCTGCGGAGTTCAAGGTCAGTAGGGGTCCGGGCAGACCACCTCTGAGGCAGGAGGCAGAATGGCAGAGGTTACTTCCACCCAAGGGGGATAAGGAGAACATCTTTTGTTTATAAGCCATGTCGAGCCAGGTTTCTGATATTTGTAACCCAAACAGCCTTGATTGATAGTAAACTTGTATGGGGCAGGAGGGAGAGGGGGCTATGAAGGGCTTTCAGCAGAGCAGGCTGAAAGGGAGGGGCTCCCTGGGCAGCAAGGAGGCTGAACCCCGAGACATACTGCGGGCCATCTCCCGAACCCCAAGGATAAGAGCAAGGGCCGGCTGGAGAGCTGTTTCAGGAGACAAAAATCAAGTCGGGGAAGTACAACCCCACTGTAAACCATCAAGAGGGGCCGCCCAGGGACCACAGAGCCCACGTTCTCCATGCACACTGTAGCCACATGCAAGGCACCCAGCTTCTCTGGGCTGAGACTTCCTCCAGCATCCACAGGCTGAATTCTCCCCAAGGTCCCCACAGCTGGCACAGTCTCCAGGAAACACTAAATATGACCACAGATCAAAAGCACTTCTGAGCACCAAAGCCCACAAGCCACGTTTATGTGATTATTTTCCTCTCCCTGACATCACTGCTCTTTCCCCAACCTTCTCTCTCAGAGAATTTCTTTACCCAACACCTTGGGAATCCTAGTAGATGTTCTTTTAGAGGGACCTGGCGGTTGAAATGAACGCTGGCTGGGGAGACATACTGCTTTGTTCCTACAAGGGGAAGTTTCCTGTAAAACCAGCTATATGTTAGGACAAAATACAGCCAAGTGACCTGCGAAGTTTACATACTTGTTGAATCTTGATTATACGCTCCAACTTCCTTTAGGGAGTGAGGGATAAACACTCTTTCTACCCGCTCAGAATCTTCTGCCCTGACATGAGTTAAAAAGACCAGAGTGAAAGTGTCGAAGAGGATGTGTTATTTATACAAATTGAAAATGCTTAAGATGAAAGAACAATAAGTAATCTCTCAATTGTACATCGCTGTCTGGTTTTAGCTGGGCTTGGGGAAAGTGGGTTCCACAAGAAACAGAAGTATGAACACGGGCCTCAGGGGCCCCGCAGAACACCCTAGTTTGGAGATGTCAACAGAAAACCTTAAGTTGAAACGCCACAGCCATGTTATAGAAAGTTCAGCAGGAAGGAGAAAAATACCTCCTTTCTCTCTCCCTTCACACCCTAACTCATGTGGCATTTTCCATGGTGTCTATCCGGCCCTTCTCCATGGAAGGGTCGCTGGCTATGCCCTTCCTCTATGCTGTGCCTCATGCTAGATGTCTCCTGGGACTTGGGATTGTAACTACTTCTCAGAATCTTCACCTGCAGGATTATCTAGGTGGCCAAAGCTGGCAGCAGAGACCCTTCCCCTCGGCTGCGAGAAGCTGTGTTGAGATGTAGGCCCAGCAACACCTGATCCCAAACCAGCGTTCCTTCCTCCCGTCCTAGCCTGTTTCCGCAAGCAGCACGCATGTGCCGAGTACTAAGTAGTCCCGAGCATCTTTTCCAGCTTCCCTGCAGTCGGAGCCCACAGCCAGTTTTGCTTCCTGCCTTTTTGTTTCTTAACTCGACATTACATAAAAACCATTTTCCCCACATGGCTCCTGGAGCCTCCCAGGGCTTAGGTTTCATGGCTGCGGAATAGTCCATTGAGGGCCAGAATGTCCCCCACCGTTCCCCTCCTGGGATCACTTCAGCTGTTCCCCCAAATGGCCAAGTCTGTGGGCACAGAGGTTCCTAGCTGCTGGAGCCAGCACCAGATTCAAATGGGCACGCTGTCGGGGCGAGAAAGCCTTCGGCCAAGAAGAGGCCCCCACACCATGTCCGGGAACAGGCCCCAGGCCCCCCTCCTTCCCCGGAAGGCTGAGCACCCACCAGCCTTGTGAGGGTGCCCACTACAGCCAGGGAGCCCCCTGCTCTTCTAGTCAGGGAATCCGACCCAGGGACTCTAACGACAAGGCAGGGTGGAGGGGGTCTTGTGTGGTGGGGGCCCAGGAGACTGCTGCAGGAGCCCATCCCATGCGTAGGAGGGAGCAGGAGACATTCCTGGCCCAGCCTCACAGTTGACCAAAGGCTGCTCCAGCCCTGCCAAGATCACAGGGGAGGGTCTTTCCAGGGTTTTGTCAGGGAAGCAGTGCCTGGACTCTAAACGTAGGGGCAGGAGCGCCTGGGCAGCTCCGTCATTAGGCATCTGCCTTCGGCTCAGGTCATGATCCCAGGGTCCTGGGATCCCTGGGCTCCCTGCTCAGTGGGAAGCCTGCTCCTCCCTCTCCTACTCCCCCTGTTTGTGTTTCTCTTGCTGTGTCTGTCAAATAAAATCTTTAATAAAAAATAAGCATAGGGGCAGAGATTGGGGGGCACACTGAGTGGCTATGGACAGTTAGGGAGGACGGGACTCTATTCTGACTAAATAAATGTTGCCACTGCCCAGACTTAGACAAGTCCTTGGGTAAGACAGGTGGATGGAAGAGCAGCTCAGGTGGTGGTTATGTGCTTTTCCCATGTCCGTCCTTTAGAACAGCCCTCCTGGCCTCTGGGTTCAAGCCTGAGCTTTGCTGCTCATTTGCCTGGGGGCCCTGGGCAGTCACGTCACTTCCCAGTGCTGCAGTTTTTCATCTAGAATGCTGTGTGACCTTAGGCCCCTGTCTTGGGCTTCTGAGAGGCCGGGAGAGCACAGAGATCGGGCAAAAATCCTGGCACATAGTAGATGATCACTGAACGTTCCTTTCCTTCCCTGTGGGAACAGCAGATCCAACTCCTGGGGGAGCTCTTCACCTCCATTTCTCCCAGAGTCTCATTTCCTAAATCTCCGTGTGAGAGCCAGTTAAAAAGAACACAGGCTTGGAGTCAGATCTGGGTTTAAATTCTGTTTTGTCATTTCATAGTGGTGTGATGTTAAGGTCCATGCCTAACTTCTCTGGGTCTCCCCGCCCAGACCTCCAAAACTGGCAGGAGTCCTCACCACCCTGCAAGACCGCTGTGAGGAGTTTTGAGTTGGCAAGTTAAGTCCATCAGACACGATGGGTGGCACGTAGTAGGTGTTCACTAAACACGTGGTCTCTCCCATCAGCCACCTTACTTTGTTCCTTTGACAAGAAAAGGTTTCTGATGTCCTTTGACATCAGAGAAGTCTACCTATAGGTCTGGGCAACTACATCTGGACATGTTTCTCCATGGAGGGCTGGTGACCTTGACCAGGAAAGGCCTCTTAAAAACCCTGGGGTTGCCTTTCCTTAGTGTCCAAGGACAGGAGCCCATTTTTAAGCCATCCCAGCAGTGTCCCAAATGTGTCTCGTTTGTTGCCCCAACCCAGCCTCTCCATTGATCTAAAAAGAGCCTGAGCAAATGGCATTTACGGCCAAGAGGATGACAGGAAGCAACACCCCAGCTTCTCTGGCCGCTGAGATGACAGCTTCCAGCGTGCTGGCATTCAGCAGATGGCATTCTGGCTGAAATTTTCAGCAGATTCCGCTCCACAGGGAAAGGGAATCGCCAGCCGGGAGAACGGTCTATTCTGTACCCTCCTTTCATATGTAGCCCTTTACTGAACTGTTACGGGCCGGTGATTGCCTCTGTTTATTTGATTTAGTCTCTGGGATGACCCTGCAGGATAGATTTTACCACCTTCGTTTTCCAGAGGGGAAAACCAAGGCTGCAAAGCTGGGCAGTGGCAGCAGAGGGCCAAGCCTGGGCCCTTCCATACCCCACCCCTTCTCCAAAGCAGTCCCCTGTAACCACTGGAAGCAAGCGTCATGGCCCTTGTGAAGGAGGATGAAAGCTGTATAGGCCTCTTCTTCCCCGAAAAATACCAACACTCCGTGAACACAATTTGGCATACAATTTCAGGGGCTTCCTAGACTCCTATAACCTCTAGGCTCAGACAGTATACCTCCGGTGAGAAGATGCTGGTTCAAGTGACATTTGTCCAGGACCGCAATTCAAATCAATGCTATTGGCAACATGGTGTGTGTGTGTGTGTATGTCCTTTAGAGAGGAAAACACAAGGCCGGTATTGGTAAGGCTTCCCTCTATCCAAAGCCAGACAAGAATATGTCTTCTCTGGCAACACGAAGTACCTTTGCCATTGGTGGGTTTGAAAGCGGGCTAGGAAAAAAATAACCAACCTTCCCTCCCCTCCGCCAAATGGGGCAGTGACAGGCACCCATGAGATAGACGCCAGAGTAATGGGACTTTGTTCTTTGTTTCAGAGAACCTGGGAGGCCAGGATGGAAGGGGGCCAGCCCACACTGGTAACTGCCACCCTGCTCCTCCCCTTCCTTTTCTTTGCAAACAAAACCTGGTCACCCCAGCACAGCTGGGAAGGCCCCACACTCCTGTCAACACCTACGAGGAGGCTGGGGAGGGAGGCCGGAGCTCACGCGACACTGCTTGTTGGGAGCAAAGCCTACTCTTTCCAGGCCTAAGTGGCAGCCCTCTTGGCTCAAGTGGGCTCAGATGCACCGAGTTCCCAGGGGGTGAGGTCATCCCAATGCCCCCTTGAAGTGTGCTCAGTGGAGTCAGGATTTTCTAGCCCATTCTGACCCTCTGCTGGGCCCCTTCACTGAGGTCTCTTCCTGATAAAATGCCCCAGGAAACTCCCAAGCCCCAGGAAATTCCCAGGGGCCAGCTCCCCTGGTTAGGGTCCCACTGGCACATTAGGGCAGGGAGCAGGGGGAAGTGCCTTCATTCTCTCTCAAGTACATCACTTCCTCCTTCATCTGACTTTTCAGGAACACGCACTCCATGCCAGGGCCTGTCCTGGCTGCAGGGACACATACGCTGACAAGTCACACACAGTCCTTGCCCTGTGATCTGAGACTGGCTGAGGGACAGACACTGACACCAGAACTGTGCAGGGTGGGTGGTGGGCAGGGCTGGGGCCATGGGGACAATTCTCAGAGCAGCCATGCTACAGGACTGAGGCAGAAGTGGCTAGGAGGTTGATAGGGTTGGAGAACTGTATTTGATGCAGAGGGAATAGCACAGACAAAGGCCTGGAGGTGAGAATGGTGTAATGTACTTAAGGAACTAAAAGGAGTATAGGGCAGAAGACAGAGGGGAAGTTGGAGCCAGAGCCCGGGGCCGCATCACAAAGGGTCTTAAAGGCCATGCAGAGGGGGATAAGTTCCTCAAGAAGGCTCTGGGGACCACGGAATTATTTGGAGCAGGGAGGAACCCTGAGGATCCACCTCTCCAGAGAATGAGAGTCAAGCTCAGCTTTTTCCCATAGAAACTTCCTCTCTCTCTTCTCAGCCTATCAAAATGACCTAGCATAGCGGGAGTAAGAGAAACAGTTCAGGTTTTGAATGTTGCTTCCAACTGCTGGTACGGTCCTGCCCCTCAGCACCTGCTTCTCCTCCAGGCAGCTCCTGGCAGCGGCCTAGTGATAAGCTGGCTGAGTCCACCAGCTTTCTCCTCCTCTCTGCCGTGAGGGCAGCCTCTCCCCTGGCCTGGGTGGGGCCCGGCCGCCCGGCCACTCACTGACCTGCAGGGCTTCAGCCTGATTTTTTGGAACCATAGATCCCCACTGGTCCTGCTTCTCAGGCCCAAAGCAACACCCGAGGAGAAAGCCCTCCTTGAACCCCGCTGTTCCGGCTCCTGGAGCCAAGGCAGTGTTCTTCGCAGGCCCCACGGCTGGGCAGTGTTGGCTGGCTAGGAGTGGCAGCGACCTGCCCCTGTGGCACACCACGTGTGTGCCGTGGGCCTGCCGTGCGGCCCCTCTGCCCCTCACCACCCGCTGCCAGGTGGCTCCCAGATGACAAAACCGAGTCCCCTCTCTGGATACCCTCACAGAGGCCACCTAGCTTACAAGGGCAGTGTCCACTTTTGACTCTGGTCCTGTCTGACTCCAAAGGCTGCGCCTTTCTTGTTTCATGCCTCACTCCACCCCCAGGGTCTCTTGCTCGTCTCCTGACCTGGGGGGGAAAAAGTGCTAGACTATGTCCAAGTAGCTTAAGCTGCCTTCTGGTGGGAGCGGTGGAGGGATGCCCTGGCTTGGTCTTGGGGAGGGGTGGTGGGGGGGGGGAATGTCATCAATTAGATTGTTTTGAGCAGCTCAAAGGCCAGTTTGGCAGAACTCGAGAGGAACAATAAGCAGTGTCTAAAAAAGGAAAGCCGGTGACTGATTACGGGGGGCGGGGGGTGCTGTGCTGAAAAGGAATTGGGGGTGGGGCTCGGTCAGACAGACCTTCCAGGGGACAATGCAGAGACTACCATTGGCAATGCGCTCCCCAGACCTCCTGTGGTCCTCCTTGGGGAGGCGACTGCTACCAGACCCAATGAGGCAGGGAGGCTCAGAGAGGTTGGGAGAGCTGCCGGAGGCCACACAGCCAGGATGGGGCGGAGTTAGCATTTGAACCCAGACCAGCCTGGTTCACAAGGTTAGGGAAGAGAGTGCTCTGGCTGCTTCAGGCAAAGTGTAGAAGTCATCCCTGCGTGGAAGGAGCAGAACACAGTGCCCGGCACACAGCAGGTCCTCAACTAATGTTTCCTTCCCTGCCACGTTTGGCTCTGAGGCCCGCAAAGAAGTGACTCTGAAGGGTGCCTCTCCCACTCCGCTTCCCCAGCTTCTTCGTTTCCCTCCACCTCCTCCGCCATGCTGACCATCCTCCAAATGAGTGAGGACTGGGGTTGCTGCAGAAGGCCTGCATGGTTCAGGTAAACAGCTGGGTCAGGATTGGACTCTGACGTGGATCCAAAACTCATGCATGCTCTTGACCATTCTTCAAAATGGCTTCTCCAGCCAACCAGTGGGTGTTCTAGTGATCTCTCACAGGGACCTGAGAGGAACAGGACAACTCGTCTTATTGTTCCTCCCCACCCTCCACCTCAGCCCACCCATTTCAGGAGCACAGCTTCCTTGCCTTCATGGAGTCCTCGTCTTGTCTTCTCACGGAGTGCCCTATTTATACCTCACTGCCTCCCTGTAAAGGAGGTACCATCATTATTCCCCTTTTAAAGATGAGGAAGTAGAGGCTCAGAGAGGGACATGACTTGCCCAGGGTGACCCAGGTTAGATATAGTAGAACTATTTGAACTCAAGGCTTCCTCCGAAACCAGGGCTCTTTCCATCTCTCTTGGGATTCTGGCAAAGAGCTCATCTGTAATTGCTGTGTGAACCGGCACAAAGCTTAGGTCCCCAGTGTCCCCATCTGCCAGATAGGAGGCAGGTTCCGATCACTCTCTGGTCCTAGGAACAGAGTCCCTGGGGGGACTTTGTCTGCAGAGATGAAGGTCTGGGCCATCCTTGGAGTCAGGGAAATTCCACTGTCCCATCTCCTGACCTTGAATTGCCCTGAACCTTGAGGGGAAGGGAAGCTCTTCTGTGGAGTGGAAAGTTACCAAGCCAACCCATCTTGGGAGATACAGGGTATGCGTATGCCCACCCATTTCTTAAATCCATCATCCGTGGGGAAAAAGGAAAGAAAACACGTGCCCAAGGAATAGAATTGTAATATAAACAATGCGTAATGTTGAGGATATAAACAGAGCACACTTGTGAATAGCTGTGGGCACCCTGCCCAGGGCCAACACTGCCCCCGACACCCCCTCCCCACCCATTTCCCCACATGGCTTACTCATAAAAGCACTTTCTCCCCACTGCACAGAGGTGAGGCATGAGGCCAGCTGAGCCGCAGTAATAAGAACGAAGAGAGAAAAAGGGATAAGGGTGAGTTGGGCCTGATGTCCAAGGACAAGGGTCCCAGACCCCAGCAAGGGCAGGTGGCTGCATCTTTCTGTGTCCCAGTACCTGAGCCATCAAATGGGCCAAAGAACTTCCAACCCGAAGAACTGGCAGAAGGATGTTATAAATGAAAGACTGTGAAGGGGTCTGCAGGCGTTCAGCAGATGAACACCAGCGAGCACCCCGGTGAGACCCCAGGGGACCCCTGTAAGAGCATCCCCCTGGGATGGATGAACAGTTCATCCCAGGTCCATCTGACACTCAGTTGCCACCACGATGTCCACGTCAAGTCCCAGCCAGGCTAAACGCCAGTGCTAAACACCTCGCTGCCCTACAAACTGCTTCCACAGTGAGAAAGTTCTAACTTTGGTTGAGCTCAAATCTGCCTCCACATGAAGGCCCTGCACTGGTCCTGTCTGTGTTTGGTCCGCGGTGCCCTTCCCCATCCGCTCTCTGACCGCAGGGATCTGCAGAGAGCTCCCAGGCCATATTGCTAGGAATTCTCTACTGCCCTGGGGATGACACGGGCCTCGCTTTGCAGTCTAGAAAGCCCTCAGGACATCAGCTGTCCCCTGACCTGCTTTGAAAGGGGGTTGGAGAGCTACACATCAGGCTTCGGGGAATATCAGCTGGGGTCCCCTTGGTGAGCCCATAGGTCACTTAGAGACCATCCCCACCCTGCTGTGCCCAGAGGCAGGATGTGAGACAGACACCTAAGGAGCTGGTGAACAACCAAAAGCGAATGTGCCAGGATGCTTACAGATTTCTGCCTAACACCACGAAGGCTTCCGGGCCCACCTGACCTCCCACCCTGACTTGCCAGTCATAGTCCCAGACGGACATCCTCGCCTTCTGGAAGCGATCATGTTGGACTCCTCGAGCTGTGTGCCCTTGGGCAAGTTACTCTCCCTCTCTGTGCCTCTTTGTTCTCTCAACAGTCATAAGGGAGTAACAACAGTAGCTGTCTCCCGAGGCTTGTTCTGAGGGTCAAATGCAGGGACCTACTCACAACAGCGTCTGGCACAGACCAGCTGTGTGACACAAGTGTGTGTCTTCTGGGTCTGTCTCCTCCAGGAGCACAGGGCTCAGTGCAGAGCAGGGGCTAGTTTCCCCTGTGAATACATAATCCTAACAGGCACTCCGTGGGAGCACTCACTATCTGTCAGACGCCCTGCATGCCTGTGAAGTGACATCATCACCCTCTTTCTGCAGAAGAGAGAACCCAAGCACCGAGAGGTCAAGTTGCTTGTCCGGCTAATGCAGGCATGAAGGGCCACAGCCTGTGCTGTCACCAGCTCTGCCAAGAATGACAGCACAGTCCAGAGATGTGACGCTCCTCACCTGCAGGAAAGCCGGGGTGCTGGGTGACAAAGGACTCCCACCTGAGCCCCATACCCTTGCTGACTGATGGCTGGGTGCTGCCTGGCCCTTTGGGCAGGCAGGGCCCATGAGTGGCTAGGCTCAGGGGAAAGGGTGTGGGCGCACTGTGACACCTGCAAATGGCAGGTAGGGGTGGCCAACCACAGGCCAATGGTTACCAGGCAGGAACCTCAGAGAAGGGATGCAGAGATCAAGTTCGCCCTTCTCCAGGGCCACCAAGTCTACAGGCCCTGGGTGAGGTCGGGAGGGGTGAGGAGTGAACAGGCAGCTTCATTCTGGCTGCTGTGGACAGAAGTAATTCATCTTCCCAAGGACAAAAAAGGTGGGAAGAGGCACCTGCAGGCAGGACCTGTTGACAGGGGTGGGGCTCAGGATGAGGACAAGGGGCAGCAGCCCCAAGAGGCCGCAGGGCGCCATGCCCTTTGGTGATGAAGGAGAAGGAGCTCTGGGGCTGGGCAGGCCTGGGGTCAGATTCCACTCTGCCACTTCCTGGCTGCCGGTCTCGGGGCACAGCTCCTTTCCCCTCTGAGCTCAGTTTCCTTATCTGAGGAATGGGAGAGTACTTCTGGAAGGCTGCTCCTGACCGGTGAGAGAGGATAAACTGGCTAAAGGGCCTGGAATGCGACAAGCCTGCGGAAGTTGTGAGCGCTCTGCGACTGCCCAGGTGAGCTCTCACTACTACCTACAGGGCTGCACCCAGGCCTCCTTCCTTTGCCCTCCCCGCTTGAAGCGCACACCTGGCTTCTGGGCTTCTATTTTAAGCCCTCATAGAGCACCGCAAAGTACAGAAAGCCCTTTGGTCCAAAAGAGGGCAGAGCTGACTCTTCTTGTCCGTAGGGAAGATTAAACAGCTCTGATGGCCAAGCCCAGTGAAATTGTATGCCCCTGCTGGCAACTTCCGCACATCATCCTGGCAGGGAGCGCGGCAGCTCAGAAATCGAAGCCTCCTGACTGCGGGCTGGCCTGCAAGAAACCATCCGCTCCTCTGACACGGCTTCTGCCCACTGCTCTAACCCCATGGGAAACCTCTACTTGCACTGGAACCCCCAGAAGGCCACAGCTCCCCATGTATGCCCCGCTCTCCCTCCGCTCAGGCCTCCGCACACCTAGCTCCTCTGTCTTGAACAGCTTTGCTCATTTCCTTCTCTTGGCTAACTTTTCTGCTTTCTGGTCTCACCAGACAAGCATCTTCTCCAGGAAGCCTTCCTGCATCCTGCTCTGGGCTCTCACGGCCCCCAGGGCCCCCCTACCCCACTTACAGTAGCTGCCCTGTCCTTGTTGGTCTTTCCCACTAGACCTTGAGTCCCTAAACCCAGGCTTAACCCCAGGCTCAGCACAGAGCCCAGCCTGGAGGTCTGGTGAACAAATGGAAATGGCAAAATGCAATCTGCCACGATTCTTGTCATCAGAAATCTGGTGTCCCAGACAAAGCCGGAGAGGCCTTGGGAATTGCGGCTGTCAGTACACGTGAAACGGATGCCTCCCAATACAGCCCTGGGTTCAAGGCTCACAATCATCTGGACTGGGCTTTCAAGGCAGAAAGTGAAGGGCACCTGTCATTCGTCCCCAACCAGGAACCCCAGGGGCAGGCTCAAGTCCTCTCTTTCCACAGGGCAAAGATAACCATGACCGTGAAAGCCCCAGGCTATGTGCTAAGATTACCTGCCCTTTTTCATTTAATTCTTGCCACCCCAACCATGAGGGTGCTCCCCCTATGGCCCTCACTTCACAGTGAGGAAACTGAGGCACACAGAGGGAAGCACCTTGCCCAGAGTCACTCTACTGAGCAATGGCTGAGCTGAGATTTGAAGCCGGGCACCTGGACGCTAGGGTCCCTGCTCTAGACCCAAACACCAGACCTCCTGCTGCTGTGGACCAGTGAGTGGTCGCCCCACAACTCTTTGTCGATGGGGCCCACAGAGCCCAGCACACACACATGCAGGCACAACGGAAACAATCTATGAAGAAAAATTCTCCTTACTACCTCAATGCGCTTGATTTTTTTGTTTGTTTTGTTCTATTCTATGTCATTAAATTTTTTAAAAACCTGGTCATGCATGAGCCACGGTAGACAGACCAGTTGGTCTGGTGGCCAGGCCTTGTTTGAGGCCCTGGGCCCCCCACGCCTATCTCTCTGAGGCGGGGTTCTCAGCACCTTGTGCTCTCCGGGATATAACCAGCTACGTGTCCCGTTTCTCTTCCACTAGAGGCCAGCTCCACGGGGGCCTCTCCGGGATATAACCAGCTACGTGTCCCGTTTCTCTTCCACTAGAGGCCAGCTCCACGGGGGCCTCTGGTGGCTTCCATCCCATTCACAGCTAGACCCCCGGGGCCTGGCACACGACAGGTGCCCCAAAATGTCAGTTAAACGAATGAGGATGCACACTCAGGAAAATGCAGGGCAGGACAGACCCTGGGAGTCACTCTAGCCTGGGCACCTGGCCCCTAAGGACAGATGTTGCCCGCCTGGAAAATGGGGCTAAATATAGTCCTCCTAAAGGGTTGTTACAGGGATTTGTGGGTATAGTCCTTGACGCAGAGCTGGGCACAGACCAAGGCCAACATATTTCTCCCACTCCAAGCTCCAGGATGCCTAACTATTGAACTAACACTAAAAAGGGCCATTGACTTGGTCAAGCGTGGACCAACTTAATGATTAAACCCAACTGGCAGTTTGAATTCAGTCTTCTCCAGTCAGAACTGTGGGGGAGCCCTGGAGGCGCGCTGGCTGGAGGCTTGCAATGAGCCGATGAGAGAAGGGGGGAGAGCCCCGCCGTGCTGGAATTCCATCCTCCCCGAGCTCCATGAATTACTTTTATTTTTATTCTTACAAACCCCAGAGAAAGGGAACAGGGTCCAGAGAAAAGGATCATGTGGTATTAGGAATAAGACAGGGTCTTCTAAACCCAGCTTTGCCTCTGCCGACCTGTGTGAGTTGGGTCAAGTGTCTGAACCTCTCTGTGCCTCATTCTCCTCATCCATAAAATGGAGAAGCATGGCACCTTACTCCACAGTACTGAACTGCAACTAGAAAGACAACGGGTGACGCACACGGTAGGAGCTTGGCAAATGCGAGTTCCCGTGCTGGCTCCTGGACATTTCTCTTTATAGGGCATTCGTCTGAATTTGCTGATGCCCTTTGTGAAGACTGCCAAGGGGCTTCCCACCTCAGTCGTAAAGGACACTCCCTTTCTTTGGCTTGTCATTATTGCACACAGTAACATGACAGAGTCACTTGGGGGCACCCAACACAAGTTATCTGAACCGTGGATTGGGAGGGTACCACAAGGTTGGAGGAAGAATGTAGAACTTCGGAGCCAAATCAACCTGGATTCCAAATGGGGGGAGCCGTGTGAGCTGGGATGAGTCATTTTTTCTTTCTGAGCCTTGGTTTCCTTATCTGTAAATCAAGATGATGATCCTTCCCTCGCAGGGCTGTTGCGGGCATTAAATTCATTCATTCATTCAACAAGCATGTACTGAACATCTGTGTACTAGCCCCTGCTCCAGGTGCTGAATATCCAGCGGTGAATAAAAAGACAAGATCCTCCCTGGGGAGACAGGTGATTAAACAGCAATATACACACACCGTGTGGCACACGGTGATCATGCTAAGGAGAGACACCAAGCGGGAGAGAGCAAGTGGGGCATTCCGGGGGCAGGGCAGGGGAGGTTACGGCAGGACCCACACTGGAGCAGGGAGGTAAAGGAAGCGAGGGGGAAACCACGTGGAGGTCTGGGGGAAGAATGCTCCAGGCAGAAGGAGCAGCAAGTGCAGGAGCCTTAAGGAGAAGCATGCTTGGCATGTAAATGAAGCCACATATGCAGGAAGCCTGGCATGGAATCCAGGTGCTCAGCAAATGCCAGCTCTCTATTTCAAGTCCCATAGAAGGAACCCCACGCATGTGTCCTTTTCCTGAGAACGAAAGCACAAGGATTTCTACAGGGCAAGACTGAGCCAAGTGTTCTTTCAGCCTAAGATGCAGGCAACATGTGAGCTCTACCACTGGTTGTTGAGTGCCTGCCAGCCACTAGGCTCTGGGTTGGGCAACCAGGGATACAAGATAATCAAGACATGGTTTTTGTCCTCAGGCAGCCCCGAGGCCAGTTGTGGAGAGGGGTGACGACGATGCAATGTGGTCAGATGCACAAGCAGAGCCATCAGAAGGTCTCTAGGTAGCAGAGTGAAGGGTGGGATTGGTGTGGGTGGTCAAGAAAGCCTTCCTGGAGGAGGTGACAGCTAAGCCAAATTTTAAGAAATGCACTAGACAAGGAAGGATATTTCAAGTGTGGGAAGCCTTGTGTGCTGATCACAGAGTTGTAAAAAATGGCATAGTGTGTGTGAGAAACTAATGACACAAAGGCGGGAAAACAATAAACGGCCCTTCATATTTTCAGTACGGCAACCTGATGTGCCTCAGAGCTCCAGCTCTGTCCCCTTCCTCAAACTCAGGGCAAGCATCAGCCCCCGTGGAGAGTTTTAATTTTTCACACTTAGCTACTGCCGTGGGAAAACAACCTTAACCCCAGGCTCTTAGCCTGGGTGGCCCCTGTTCACAGAGCAAGAGCCCTGTGGGATGGAGAATATATAAATCGCCAGCTATTTTTAGCCTGCCTGGCTGTGGCTGTGTCTTCACCCACCCTAGGGCTGACCCACAGGTGGCAGATCAGATTTTTTTTTTTTTTTTTTACTAGAACAGAATAATTATTTTTAATTAGGAACTCTTACAAAGGGGACCATGCTGCAGCTAGGTATCTGTGGCTGGGAGAGTATCTGCTGCCATATTGGCCAACAGGCCTGGACACCCCCGGGGCCAGGTGGCTGGGTCCTTCCATCTCCACCCAGCCAGTATCCCTGCTCAGAGGAGATGGAGGCCCCTGGTCCATAAATGGACCTGGGTTCAAATCCCACCTCTGCTTCTGACTACCTGATGATCCTCTGCTGGTGACTTCACCTGTCTGAGAATATGGGGGTTTCGAATGCAATGGCCCTAAAGCTGCCCAGAAGCTTATAAAATAGGAGCTGGCTCCTCTTCCACAGGCCAGCCTTGGGAATCCCAGGCACAGCATCCTCCATTTCAATCCCCACCCACCCCCCCCACCCCCACCAGAGGAAGAAACAACGAATTTTTTTATATAAAGCCTAGAAGGGGGGGGGGCTATATGGGAGAGTTAGAGCACAGACTACTAATATGTCTCTCTCCCAAAACCTCATACTAAATTTGCACAGCAGCCGACTTGCTTCCCCACTGAGCTGGGCCTTTGTACTTTAAAAATACACAGACCTCTCACTTTCAGCCTAAAAGACGCTACTGATGCCCAGCCTTAAGCCAAAATAAAGACTTTTTCTAAAGACCGGGGTGTGGGGCTGACTGACATGGGGCCCAACCCAGACTCGCCCCCAATTAGCAGTATGACCTTGGGCGAGTCATTTCTCCTCCTCTGAGCCTCAATTTCTTTATTTGTAAAATTGGGATAAACATCTTGACAAGGAAAAGGTGCTTTGCATGCCGCCTGGGCCCTGGGGTATATGCAAAGTGCCAGACAAGGAGCCTCCAGCGCAGTGATCCCAGTGATCGGTTACCACCAGGTATTCTCTAGCAAGTCCTCCTCTGCCCCCTACTGCCACCTTCCCACCTCACCCCCATCCCCTTACTCTGGCCCCGGAAATTCTAGGGTGATGTTAATTAGGGGGCGATGCGCTCTGCAGTGGTGACTCCGAGGGACTAGAGAGCCCCCAATTGAGCGGACACCAGAGGGGGGCGCAGCCGGGGTGCGTGTGGGGAACATGGCCAAACCAAGGCAGCATGTGCCGCGGGGGCGCTGGCGCTGGAAATTGGGGTACCCCTGCAAGCGCCCCCCACCATCAGCAGCTGCAGTCTCGGCACAACGGGTGGTTCTGGTCGTCGGAAGCCCTGGGGAGCCCGACTCCAGTCACGCCCCAGGGCGCCCCTCCTCAGCGCCCTCGGGCTGAAACAAAGGCGAGGGGGCGAGCGGCATCGCCCCAGCGGCCCCTTCGCGCATCTGGCCAAGCAGGAAGAACGAGGACTGGGGTCCCCAAGGTAACCGGGACGCGGTACCCGTCCTCCTGGAGCGCAAAGCCCAGCCAAGGGGCGCGCGCGGAGCCGGGATCCAGGAGGCACCGATGACTCCAGCCCGCTGCGCGGCGAGGGCTCCAAGTGGGTGGGGTGGTTCTCCGGAAGTCACCCAGCGGGTCCCCTGGGGAGAGGAGAACCCCAGCGCCCGCCTCCCGGGCAGGGCTCCCCGGCATACCTGGCAGGGTCCTGTGCACGGTGTTGCCCATCGCTGCGTTGGGGCGCGGCGTTGGTGGCGGCGCGCGCGGGGTGCACGGAGGCTAACAACGCGGTGGGCCGGGGACCCGGGCCAGGGTCGGGCTCCGGGGCATCGCGGCTGCACGGGCGAGCCGGCTGGCTGCAGCTGGGGCGGGCGCCCGGAGGGAGGCGGTGGCAGCCGGAGGAGAAGGCGGAGCCAACCGGCCCCAGCCCGTTGGCTCCGCCTCCGCCACCGCCTCCCGCTGCCTCCAACCGTGCAGGGAGAGGCGGGGCCGTGGCCGCCGCATCTTTTGAAAGTTTGGACCGGGCGGCGGGAGCAGATCAGCCGAGCCTCCCGCTCTCGCCGCTCCCGCGCCCGGGACAGGAAGGCGCGCTGGCAGTTGGGTGCCCTCGGGGTGCCAAGCCTTACACTCATTTCTTCCAACACTTGGATAAGGCCTAGTGTGTGCCGGGCCCTGTTCCAGGCGCTGGGACACAGGGGGCCAAGCCTTCACCCTGGCGGTGCAATTATGCGGGGTGCAGGGTGCAGGGACTGTGGATGTACACAGCAGGCAGAAGGTCACCTACTTGAGGACAAGCCAGTAGAGATGACCGTGGTGGGGGTGACCTCCAAAGGTTGAGAGGAGGGAACATATTATAACATTTATCAAGCGCATGCCAGGCACTGTGCTGGACATTGTAAGTACAGACAAGGCATGTGAGTGGTGAAAACCGAAATAACAAGCTTTTTTTTTTTTAATTTTAAATTTTATATTTATTTTAAGAGGTTTTTTTAAAAGATTCATTATTTTGAGAGAGAGAGAGAGAGAGAGAAAGTGAGCAGGAAGAGGGGGAGCAGGGGGAGGGGGAAAGAGAGAACCTCAAGCAGACTCCCTGCTGAGCAGGAGTCTGGGGCTCCAACTTCAAACCCAGAGATCATGACTTCAGGGGAAATCAAGAGCTGGAAGCTCAACTGACTGAGCCATCCAGGATCCCCAAAATAAAAAGCAATTTAGATCACACAATATGATGATCAAAGCCAGCAAGAAAATAAGATAACTGTGATATAGTAACTTTGTTTGGAGGCCTCAGGGAGAACCTGGGGGCACTCCAGCTCCATCTGAAGAAACAGCAAGGAGTCAGCCATGGGAAGAGCCGAAGAGCATATTCCTTGCAGAGGGAGTAACAGGCATTCCTCATTCATCCATTCATCCATTCATTCACCCCACCAGTATTCTGAGCAGCTTTCCTGTACAGAACCCAGACCAAACTCAATGGGAAGTGAAGCCTGCTAGTTCCTGCCTTCACTGGGCTCCATTTTGCAGATAGGAACATTGAGGCTCAGGGTGTGCAATTACTTACCCAAGAAGACCCAATTCTCAACCAGTTTTTCCCCCCAAGTTTACTTTCCATGCTCTTGTATCTTCTATGAAATATATGTTACTATCCCCACTTCGCAGATAGGGAAATTGAGGGTCAGGGAATGGAGAAGAGGTGCCCAAGATTTCCCAGCTAGTAAGGGCCAAAACTGGCCTGGAGCTATGTGAATGAAAGGGAGGCATCTCGGACAGAACTCCCAGGGCTGTTTCTCCAATGCCTTCTGCCTAGGATTCCTGACCCATCCCAGAGGGTTCTCATTCTTCAAGGTTAGCCCAAAGCTTCCACCTCTGGGAAAGCTTCTCTATACCCCACCCACCCTGACTCACTATGTCTGCACATGAGGTTGCCTTCTATTTGAGTCACTAATTTCTCATCTTACAGGTGCTCTGTCAGTTACTTAATTTTTAAACACTAGTCCTGTTCGGGAAAGGTACATTGGTTCAAAATACCCTCAATGCGTATGAGCTTGAGATGCATACAGAGGTCAGAATTATCACCAAAGAAGCCAAAGAAATTTTTCTCATGCAAAGCAATGTGGTGCAAATGGGACTTTGACTACAAGGGTCACCAAGGGAGGGTCACAAAGGGTGAGTGCAAGGGAGGTTGGTATAAACAGACCTTTTAAAGGTCACTTTCAGAGCATTCAAGTAAGCGCCTGTGTTGTGCAGACCACAGTACACACTTGGAGCAAATAAAGCCTCAACTGCCCCAATGCTGTGTGGATGGTCCCTGCAGAGGAGACACGGTGTGCAGTGGCCAACTGACATGTGTATCTAAAAGGGCCGTGTTTTAGCATCTTGGTCCCTGTGAATAAGATCCGCTGTGCAGGGCCACCTGGGTGGCTCGGTGGGTTAAGTGTCTGCCTTTGGCTCAGGTCATGATCCCAGGGTGCTGGGATTGAGCCCCACATCGGGCTCCCTCTTCCTCTGCCGCTTCCCCTGCTCATGCTCTCTCTCTCTCTCTCTCTCTCTCAAATAAATAAATGAAATCTTAAAAAAAAAAAAATCCGTGGAAACTAAAAGAGCACCCCCACCCACAAAGCAGATGATGGGAACACCGGCGTCAAAGCCACACATGAAGGGTTTGAACCAAATAGTTTCTTGAAATTTGAGAGTAGACAAAGGCAGTCTTTCCAAATTAATATCTTATATAACATTATTTAAAATCTGTATATCTTGCTAAAGAAATAACTACTGGAAATAGATGTCTATTTTATTTCCACCGTTTAAAGTTTATATTATTCATCTTTATTGTGCGTCTTCTCATTGGGGGACGAGGGATTGCCCTTAACCTTTATTTGAGTTGCCTTATATTTGTGAAGGTACTGCCGTCGCTCACCCCTCTGAGGCCTGTCTGCCCTTTGTCCAGTCCCTCAGTTAGCATAGCTGCTCCCCCTGGATCCACTCCACTGGCAGATGGGAAGCCTCCTGTGGGCAGGACCCAGTTCATAGTCCCTTAGAAATCTCCAGTGCTCAGAACGGGACTGGCATACATAGACGCTCAGTACATCTTTGAATAAACTGACTACGGAGATGTGCTCTGAACTGGAAAAAGAAAGGGAAGAAAAGAAGGAAGGGAGGGAGGAAGGGGTAGGAAAGAGGAGTGTAGGGAGGAGAATTGGTTGATAGTAGCCCTGCACCCTGGTGTAATCACTAGTGATACATGTGGGAGGAAACAAGTGAAGAGAATAGGGGTGCGTTCACAGAGGTAAACTCTCTAGAATGAAGCAGAGGCTTGCTGCTCTAGTGCACGCTGATTGGGCCATTGGAGGAGAAGGTGCTTTGGCTCTGGGTACCATAATTGAGAAGCGAGGCAAAGCTGATCCACAAAGGTGGGGAAGGAGGCTTTGGGAGAGAGTGATCCCTGCCACAGGGGACGTGCAAACAGAGGCAGGAGACAGTGGAAGCATCCTTGGACTTGGGCAGCAGCCTCTGGTCATAACCTCTCCCGGCTTTGAATTCCATGCCCCCTTTCCCTTAACCACATCCAGAACCCCACAGACTCTGCTTACTCTCCCTTAGCACCAGAACCCTTGCTTGGGTTGCAGGGGCCCTTGGGTGGGGCTGACTCTCTTAATAGTGAAGTGTTGGCACAGCCTCCCAGGGCAGTGGGTAGAGAGGGGAGTCCCTGGCCAGGCTGACTGGCATCACTCCCATAGGGCTTGCCCCGGCAGGCACGGCCCCATGCAGTAGGACGCAGTCAGGTGCACCTAGTAAAAAGGGCACACACTGAGCTCGGAGGGGGCATGAGTGTGAAAAGACCCCTTCTTCCAGGGAACCGAAGGGTGTTTGCCTGCACTCCTGCCCACCACTCATTCAAGAACACAAAATCCAGGTTGCCATCAAACCACAAAGCTGGGTTTTTAAACTGCTCCCGGAAGGCTCTACCTTTCAGTAAACTCCGCCTCTCAAACCCTTAGTCCCCGCCGCCAGCAGGTCTTCCCCTACAACAGCAACATTTTTCAGTGCCTGGTTACAACGCAGCCGCCGGGGAGCGGGCACCAGGTTGTGCCCGGTGAGTGATCCTCCTCGCAGTCTAACGGTGTGGTCGTTGACACAATTCCCACCTTGCAGGAGAGGAAACTGTCCAGTTCATACAACCAGGAGGAGGCAGAACTCAAAGGGTTCTTTGTTCTTTTTTACAGAGGAGGAACAGGCTCAGAGTGGTGAAGCCACTTGGCAAACCAGTCTGTGTTTTCGTGGAACAGAATCTGCTGCGCGTTGCCCAGCAGCCAAGGCAAAAAGGGAAGGAGGCTTGTCCCGTGCTCTCTTCGTCCTGTTGCCTTACAGATTCACGCTTGGTGCTGGAGCCAGTGCCAACGGGGAGCTCTTCCTTGGCACGTGGGAAGGCTGATGGGCAGAACCTTCCTCCTGAGTTTGCCCAAAGACACCTCAGCAGTGTTCTAATGGCCATCAGAAAAGATCAAGGGCTGGCCATTTCCTGGAATCTGGCAGAGGCAGCTCTATTAGAGGCTGGGGTCATTGGGGCCTGGAGCTCAGCTTTATCATAACACAAGGACAGAGCTCAGACACTCTGAAACATATAATCATTTTGAGTATGTCCCATGAGCAAGGCAGGGGCTGAAAGGGAATTAATTGATGATTCCAGTAACTTGCATTTACTGTGCAGTTATGGTGGTAATTAGGACACAGAAATAGCTAACATTTATTGAGTCCCAGGAGCTGTTCTAAGTCTTTTAGATGTATGAAGCTCACAACAGCCCTAGGCAGTGCTACTATGAATATGCCCATTTCACCGAGAGGGAAACCGAAGGCCAGAGAACATAGGTAGCTTAGCCACCCACACACAGGCAGAGAACAGTGTGACTGAACACATTGGGTCGATTTATGTAATCCTCATAATAACCCTACCAGATAGCGAGGGAGCTAATGGGTAAGGTATTGCATCCCAGTCCTTGTATTGGTTGCTTTTTAAAACCTTCATCTCCATCCTGTGGGGCCTTCTGGGAAGCTCAGAGAGGTGAACTGGGCCTCACACCCAGGATGGGGACCCAGCCCACTCTGACCTCAGAGTCTGTGTGCCCCTCCTCTTGGCCCCTCAGGTAGCTGAGAGATTGCAGAGCCCAGACCAGCCCACCTAGAGCAACCAACAGGCAGGCCTATGCTGACCCATTTTCAGGGTCCAGTGTCCAACCATGGTCTGGCCCTGGGAGAGCCCACTGCTCGCTGCTGACTTCCTGGAGCTCTGGCGAACCCACCCAGGAGAACACGGACTTCCAAAGAAAAACTGGAGTAACAGATTGTAAATGGCTCCAGAGTCCAGGTTCAGATCCTAGCTTAGCTACTTACTACCTGGGCAACCTTGGACAGGCTGCATCTCCTCTCTGTGCCTCAGTTTCTGCATCTGTAAAACGGAGCTGATAGGAGCCCACACTTCATAGGGTATTTGGAAGAGGAGATGTGTCCATCGACGTGGCCTGGCATATAGTAAATGGTCAGGATAGGTGAGCTTGGGAAGGGCTTGTCTTTCTCTCTGCTCTCCCACTCCTGGACTCACCCCTGCAGGCCCACAAGCTGGTTGCAGCCCTTTTCTGCCCCAAACCCTTTCCACAGCAGAGAGGATCCAGGTGGGGCCAGGGCGGGCTGGGTTCAAGTCCTGGTTCTGTCTTTTGCTGGCTGGGTGACTCTAGGCAGGTCATTTCATTCCTCTGAGTTTTTAACTCCTTCTCTGTGAAATGGAGGGATCATCTGCAAGCCTCCCAGGCCTGGCCGGGCGCACGAGGCCCACGGCCTCCCGCCTATGCTGTCTGCTCACACGGGGCGTCTGCAACCTCCAGTGCCACTGACCCTCCCGTCTTGTGGCTGTGTGTCTTTGTAGTTACTAAACCTCTCTGAACATCAGTGGCCTGATCTCTAAAGCGGGGATAGTAATAATGCCGACCTAATAGGTGATAGAAACTTTCAGTGAGATTGTCTTTGGATTGCGCTTAGCACAGAACAGGTGCCCAATAAATGTTTAATGAATGCATGGATGGACAAATCCCAGGGGCGGGAACTGGGTCTCACTCACAAATCATGAGATGTTGGCCAAGGGTTCAGGCCTTGGAATCAGGCAGCTGGGTTCATTGTCTGGCTTCCCTCTTACCTAGTCGTGTGACCTTAACATCTCACTCAACTTCTCTGTGCCTCACTTTCCTCGTGCATAAAATGGGCTAATAGCTCTAGCCTTATAAGATTGTTTGGAGGATTCAATCCTTACACGCCAAATGCTTAGAACAATGCCTGGCTCGTGGTAAGATGAAAGTAAGCCATCCTCATTATTTATTATTGATCTTTGTTATTCCTGAGGTCAGCTGCTCAGTGAAGAGGCACGTTTTCCTAGAAGAGGAGAATAGAGTAGGGGACTTGGGTGGGCCCAGTGGAGGAAGCCGCCTCTCTTGGCCCTGAACATGGCAGTGTCTCCATGTCTTGGAGCAGCTCCTCCCGGCTGGTCCAGTTTTGGGGAACCTGAGCAAGATCAGAGGGGTAGTGCCAACCTGGGATCGATACGAGGAGCGGGGCCCATCTGGGGCCCCAGGATGCTTGGATGCCTGTTGTCCTATGGCCTTTCTGGCAGGCTTGGCAGCCCTCAGCCAGCCCTGCACTGGCCCAAAGCGTCAAAGGAGTCCCAGAGGCCCCAGGGCTGTGTGGAGTGGCAGTAGGAACCGGAGCTGGGGAGCCCAGGTTGGCAAGGAATTGAAGCAGATCTGGGACGTGGGCAGCTGGGACATGTGTGTCCTCCTAGACCACACCTTAATGTGCTGGGTGCTGTTTGTTCAGAGGGCAGGGTGCCTTGCACCACTGATGGGTTCAGGTGGGCTCTGGAGGGGGGTGGGGGAGCAGGGCACAGACACAGGGCTTTCTCCAGCTCCAGCAGGGAATGATGCAGAGGGGAGAGTGCCACTCTGGGCCCCGGCTTAGGTGCCCACCCAGTCTGCTATCACCCAGCCAGGGGGTCCTTGAGCATGTCGTATGCCCACTCTGAACCTCAGGTTCCTCATCTTCCCAGCTGCCTGAGGTTAGAATAGGCTCATTTTAAAAGTTAAGATCCAGGGCGCCTGGGTGGCTCAGTGGGTTAAAGCCTCTGCCTTCGGCTCAGGTCATGATCCCAGGGTCCTGGGATCGAGCCCCGCATTGGGCTCTCCGCTCCGCGGGGAGCCTGCTTCCTCCTCTCTCTCTCTGCCTGCCTCTCTGCCTACTTGTGATCTCTCTCTCTCTCTCTCTCTCTCTCTCTCTCTCTCTCTGTCAAATAAAATAAAATCTTAAAAAAAAAAAAAAGTTAAGATCCAGTGTAAAGCACACCTTTCCTCTAAAATGTTTGTGTAGTATAAAGCAAGATTCAAGGGCATTGCCAGGACCTTGGTGACGCCGATACAAGGCTGGAGAATAGAGGCAGACTTCAGTGGGGCAAGAGGAGTAGGGGAAGGACATAAGCCAGGGGCCACAGCAGGTGCAGCAGGCTACAGTTTAGGGCCCTGGGGCAAGCTGGCTTGGGTTCAAAACCCCCGTTCTGCCCTTCCTTGGCCATGTGGCCTCTGGCAAGAGACTTCCTTCACTGAGCCTCTGTTTCTTCCCCTGAAAAATGAGAAGGGTGGGAGGGTCTGTATCCCTGGTTAATAGGAAAAGCAAATGAGGCCAGGTGGCCCTTCTGTTGCCTCGGCGCCTGGCAGGGAGCCTGGCACAAAGTGACCCTTTAGCTTCAGGAACCACCACTACTGTCCCAGGAGGAGAAGGGCTGGGGTCTCTGCCTGCTTTCCATGCTGAGGGACTCTGCTTCTATTTAGGGATCCATGGAAACACCCAGGCGATGCTGGAACCTTCTCACTATGGCCTGGCTTATGCTCTGAGGTTTCTGTCCTTCATCAACGCCTATGCGGCTCGAGGGGAGATGTCTAGGCTGTGTGGTCAGAGGAGCTCTGGCACTGACTGGGACTTGAAAAGCCCGGGATCAGCTCAGGGCTCTGGGGGCCTCAGACAGGCCTCAGTCTCCCCATCTGTAAAATGGGCAAGAATAAAAATCAGAGTCGCAGGGTTGTTGTGGGGATCAGATGAGGTTCGAGTGGACTGTGACATCCAGGCCATGGGTATCTCAACCCCACAGATGGATGCGCAGAGCCAGGCTGGCAGCCCAGGCTTTGGTCACATAGAGCTGGGTTCAAATCCTGACTTTCCTTCTAACTTGCCCTGTGACTGATGTCTTACTTGCCTTTATGTCTCAGAGCAATAGGACTCAGTGACGGTCCCTGTTTCCCCAGAGTTTGGCCCCTGTGAGAATGGGGGCCATCAGTGCTCAGAGGTGGAGAAAGAGCACTGTCCTCTTCTCTCCCACTTCTCCCTGACAGTTCCTAGTCCCTGCTGGCTCTGGCTCTGGGGGTACATCTCGGGAGGGCTCTTTGAAACTCCATCCCACAAGCCCTGCGGGACACCTGTCCTGTGCCAGGCCCCGGGTCAGAGTCTAGGAACCCCAGAGTGACAGCTGCTTCCATTGAGCCACCGGGGGGAACTGCCCATTGCACCTCAGCTGGTTCCGGAGAACTGGTCAGTCAAGGTGAGTTGGCAAAAGCTGGGGTCCTGGGCCAGTGGGGGTGGTAACTGGGAGGGAGCTTCCATTCCCCTTCAGTGCCCAGAGCTCGTGGGGATGACCTCTCTGTGGATACCCAACTCCAGGAGCACTTGGCAGTTCACAGAGCCATTTCCCTGTCATGGCCTTTTTGCCCATTTCACGGCAAAGAAATAGAAGCTCCAGGAGCGAAAGATTCGTGGAGGTCACATAGCTGGACATGGGGGACTTGGGCCCATCCTGGGGACCTTACATCTGTGTCCCTCCATTGCACTGACCTCTCACTTGCAGAAAGAAGAAGCTCCGTCAGTTAAAAGGAAGGAGTCAGTGAGAGGAGGCGTGAGTGTCTCCAAGAGCCAACAGTATCCCCCAGCTTGGGCACTCGCTGGCTGGGAACCTTGGGCTGGTCACATGACCGCTCTGTGCCTCAGGTTCTGTGTCTGTAAAATGAGGTAAATAATACAAACTCCCTAAGAGGGTTGTGAGGGTAAATGAGCTAGCAGGCCTGAGGCATTTACACCAGCTCACAAATGCCCAGAGACGTTGGCTACGCACTGCGTACACCATCATGAAGTCACAAGTATCTCCTACCACAGCTGGGTGTTTAGCAGCCGGGCGTCACTAACAGAACCTTACCGAGCTCCTGGCCAGGACGCTTCCAAAGACGTTAGAGTCACAGGAGAGCAGGCTGGCATCTTAAATGTTAAGTAAGAAAAGCTGAACACAGCAGCGTAAATTCAGAACGATGTCAAGCTTGTAAAAACAAAATAAGCAAATACAAAATTTGTATAACAACAGGATGAAAGGAAATGCATCAAAATATGACCAGTGGTTATCTTTGAGCAGTAGGAATACGGGTGTTGTTTTTTCCCTTTTGTCTACCTGCTAGCAATCTCTAAATGTTCTCTAACGAACATGTATAAACCTTCTTTAATGGAGAATTCATGGAGAATTCAATAAATTACTTTTCAAGAACAGAGTTTTATCTGGGAGCTGAAACGCTGCCTGATCTGTTCTTGGCACGTTGGCATAGACTGGGTATCAATTTTCTAGCAACGAGTTGGATGCCGTGGGATGGGAGAGTGACAGGTAGCATTCGGCCCATCCGTACTCATGAGGCCTTGGTGTTGGGCCTGCTTTGGAGTGTGCACGGGACATGGTTATGCGGACAGGGCCCAGAGACAGGCATTAGCTCCACATGCTTTGGATACCACACCGGCTGGGGGTACAAAGGAAACATTCTGAGAACATTGCTGTCTTCATGATTTTGCCATATCCAAATGTTGTCTGCACTTCCACTCCCTTCCTAGTTTTTAAAAAATTGGTTCACCTAAAAATACTCAGAAAACTATAAAACATTATTGAGAGGAATCCAAGAAGGCTAAGCTAAATGGAGGGACATGTATTCATGGACAGAACTCAATATGTTACAAAATTCCACTCTCTGTGAACCGACTTAGAGATTCAGTACATATGACCCAAATCACAATCTTCACAGGTGTGTGCCTGTGTGTGTGTGTTGGAGGGGTGTTGAGTATAACTTGGAAAACAGATTATAAAATCTATGTACAAACACAAAAGGTGAAGGATAGCCTTTTTTTGAAAAAGAAGAGCAAAGTGGGAGGAGTTGCTTTACCGGAAACCAATACCTATTATAAAGCTGGATGAGCAAGACAGTGTGGTATTTTTGCAAGGATAGATGAATAGACCGAGGTACTAGAGATGCCAGACATATATGGACACACATTTTATGACAAATGTGACATTGTCAAGCAGTGGGGGAGGGGTGATCTTTTCAGTGACTAATGCTGAGTCCATTGAAAATTTCTATAGAGCAGAAATAAAACTTGATTCCTACCTCACACCATTCACAGCATCAGTTTGAGGGGGATTATAGATCTAAATGTTAAAGGCAATATATTAAACTTCTGGAAGGTAACATAAGAGAACGTCTTCATGACCTCAGAGTGGTAGGAAGATTCTTAAGCAAGACACACAAAGTGCTGACCATAAAAAAGAGATTGATAAAATAACTACATTAAAAGTCTTTCAAAAGACACTAAGGACAATAAAGAAGGTACAGAGAGGGAAAAGCTATATGATGTGCATATACCAACAAAGCACTTACTTGTTTCCAGAATAAACACAACTACAAATTGATAGGAAAAAGACTAACAACTCAATATAAAAATGGGGACGAACAGGCACTTCCCAACAAAAATGTTCCAATGACCGGGGCACCTGGGTGGTTTGGTCAATTAAACATCTGCCTTTAGTTCAGGTCATGATCCCAGGATCCTGGGATCAAGTCCTGCATCAGGCTCCCTGCTCAGCAGGGGAGCCTGCTTCTCCCTCTTCCTCTGCTGCTCCCCCTGCTCATGCTCGCGCGCTCTCTCTCTCTCTCTCTCTGTCAAATAAAGAAAATCTTAAAAACGAAAACAAAAAGAATGTTCCAGTGACCAATACATTTATAAAATGGTACTGAATCTCATCAATCATCAAAGGAAATGAAAAATTAAAATCACAATGAAACAACATGGCACACCAGCCAGGTTAGCTAACATTAAAAATTTGGACAATAGCAAGGATGTGGAGCAGGCAGTGCTGATGAGAATACCGGTGGGCGTGCTACAGCCACTTTGAAAAAGTATCTGGCAGTATCTTTTATAGGTCACCATGTATCTATTCCCATGATCCAGCCAAACCTCTCCTAGATAAACCCCCAAAGAAATGCATATTTGCATGAACCTAGAGACTGTGATGGCTCAGAGCAGTTTTCTTCGACATAGCCCCAGACTAAGAACAGCTCCCACATCCACCGACAGTAGGATGGACCAGGAAACCGGGATAGACTCATATAGTAGAACGCTGCACGCTAAGAGAATGGACAGAGCAGAGCCATGCACCCCGGCCTGGGTGACTCACCGACATTGTGCTCTGTGACAGTACCTACTAGATGACTCCATTCCTATGTTGTTCCAACACAGTGACGAGACTGTGGATAAAAGCAAGGGATGACCCATCCTACAATTCAGTAGAGTGGCCCCCTTTGAATAGGCAGGAGGGGATATTGATTAGGATGGGCCCAGGGCTTCTGAGGGGCTAGAAATGTTCTATTTCCTGAGCAGGTGTTTGCTTTTTGATAAATTATTGAACTGCATATTTTGGTTTTGATCTGAACTTTAGCCACATGAAATGTGTTCTCTCCCCATGTTGTATTTCACAATAAAAATGTTGGGGGGGCGGAATAAAAGCCTTGCAGGGCACCAAAGAGAAGGCAATTTGAAAGAGTCTAGCTCCTGAGGGAGCACCCCTGGGGCAGGGAAGCAAGGTAGCATTGGTCAGACGGAGAAGTCACCAAAGCCTTTCCCTATCCAAGAGTCGCCTGCCTTGTCCATCTTAGAATAGAAATAGTGCTAAAAAGAGAGGGTTCACGTGTCCGTTAGCACATTTCCTAATTGCAAAATAAACTCAGATCATCTTCTGATTGAAAGTCAGGCTGACTTGGCTTCATGGTTTGGCTGAGAGGGTTGGCTTTGCCACTGGGTTTGCACAATGGAGTTTTCTGGAAGATGAAGAAGCTGACTGTACTAGAGCTCTTCGGTTTTGATGAGATTTTATTTGCAGCTCTTGTTGAGGGCGCAGTGTGCTGGAAATTACATCCTTTGCAACTGTTTACATTTGCAATGAAAACATTTAGATGCCGATTAAAAATGTCTGTGTGATGTATGTAGCTTTCAAAATTCTTGTTAAGAGCCACGTGAGCCCCAGATTTGAAGACCCCTGTTTTTGTAGGTATTCTGAGTGGCCTGTCTGGTGGAGAGGGACAGGAAGGGCCCTCTGGGGGTGGAAGAGCTCGGGCAAAGTCTGGAAAACAATCCATACTGGGAAGGTGATGGGGGAAAAAGGAGAGTGGGTATCTGGCCTGCCAGGGAGCCCTGAAGAGTTTCCCCAGAGGCCTGGAAAGGGGAGCAGGAGCAGGAAGAGGCCCAGGGACTGGGGAGGCAGAGCCCAGTGGGAGCTGCAGGAAGAATAGGAGCGCTGGGAGCCTTCCGAGGAACAGGTGGTAGAGCAGGTGTAAAAGAGGAAAGCAAAGAAAGGGGGCACCCCTGGCCCCCCATTGTGTGTGGTCACAGCTCCGGAAAAGACCCAACAAAGCAGGACCCCTACTCTGGCAGCTGCCTTGAAAAGACCTCGTGCCCACCCATCTGCCATCAGCTCCCACCCCCCACCATTGCCAGGTCTCCCAGCAACATTGGCCCTGTCCTCGCCAGATGGGGGCGTAGAGGGAGGTAGGAGGCCACCCTGCCACCTAGCCCTCTGTCTGGGGACAGAGACTGCTGGAGGCCATCCTGTCCCCTTCATCTCTCTTCGGAACCTTGTCAGTGCAAAAGATTGCAGCTATGATAACGATAAAATTTTCAAACAGTGCCAAAGCGGCTGAAAGATCAGAATGAAATTGCTCTCTCTGTTAAGTGTCCACTGTAGGCTGCTGGGTGTGGATTCTGGTCTTCTTGTTACCGCTTGTCAAATACTCCCCAAGAGAAAAGAGCCAGGGCTTCTGAGCCAGCCAGCTTGGGTGTGCATCCTAGATCCATCACTGCTGTGTGACCTCAGACAAGTTCTTTACTTCTCTGAGCCTTATTTCTTCGTCTGCTAAATAGGGCTAGGAAGGGTACCAATCTCAGAATATTGATGCCAGGGCTTGACTGGCATCCACAGAGTGAATTTCCTTCCCCGATCCCTCCTCTACCAAAAGTGAAGGTAATGGATAGGTCCCCAGCTCAGGGAGGAGAGTAGGACACTCTTAGCATGGTCCCCCCACCCCACGCACCTCACCACCCCCAACACCCAGAGGGAGCTGCAGGCCCTGCCCTAAGGAAGGTCCAGTCTGGTGGGCGAGACAGACAGGAAACCAGATGTCTCGTATAATGTGAGGGTGATGCGGGGAATGAGGGAAAACAAACGAGCAGGGTGTGTGGGTGAGGGCAGCCTCTCCAGCCAGGCAGGCAGGGAGGGCTTTTCTGAGGGAGGATCTGTGAAGGGGCCAGGAAGGTAGCCTGGTGGACGGCTGGGGCAGGGCACTCTAGGTGAAGGGACGGCACCGCCTGAGCTGGGAGGCAGCTCGGTGTCCTGCCAGTGACAAAGGTCTTACCCAAGGAAAGGACAGCTCAGAGGAACAAAACCAAGACACTCATTCAAGGCTACCTAGTTAGTGAGTGGTGTAGCTGAGAGATTTCAATCCCTGTCTTTCTGACCCCAAAGTTCTTGACCCTGAGGTCTCCAGAGCTGAACGTGGCTGCCTGGTACTCCCCACGGTACACAGTAACAAAGGTGAGTGCTCCTCTCCTCCCTGGAAGACCAGGGATGGGGTGGGGAAGTTAGAACAGCAGGACCCTCTGCTCAACCTGCTCTGGCAGGGCCCAGGTAGCCTCCCCTGCCTCCAGACTCCAGGCTGTCCAGTCTCTAGCTGCCCCTGAGCGGCACCCCAGGGGAGGGGCTCCAGGACCAGGCATCCTTCTGATGTATCCCAGACACCCGGGACCACTCTGTCAGAGAGTGATGTTCCCGCCCAGCCCAGCTGAGGTCCTTCCCCCCTCCTAGGACTCAGACAGCTGGGAAGGGGTGAAACCCCCACTGGCCTGGGCCTCCTGCCAGCACCGGCCACTCTCTAGCCTCAGGCGTTGCAGTCGAGGACTTGAGCAAGGGCCTGAAATGGTCCAAGGGCAGTTGCAGAGTACTAACGAGTGAATGAATGAATGAAAGAGGGAGTAGGTGACTGAATGAAAGGGATGCCCAAGCAGACAGGTGTCATGGAGAGTGTGGGCTGCCAGGGTCTGGGAGGAGGTTGGAGGGGGATGCTGTGAAGGGCCAGACTCAGGTGGGCTTTCTTTACCCCCGCCTCTCAGGCTGATGCGCTGTCTGTGAAACTGACCTGTTACAGACTCTGCGGTCTGTGAACACCTCTCTCTCCCTGTGGTTCAGTTCTAACCTCTGGCCAAAGTTGGTCAGGCTCAGAGAGCTGCTGCTCCCACCTGAAGCCCTGCACACACAAGAGGGGAGCCCCCCAGATGAACAGCTCCTGCTTACGATACAGAGCCTGGCCTCATGGACCTGCTTCACCAGTACCCCCTCCCCCAGTGGACATCACTGTCCCTGTCTTTCAGGGGCAGGGAGAAGCAGCCACCTGGACCTGTCTCCCAGTACAAGGTTACACAGCGGCCCAGAACCAGAGTCAAGGCCAGAATTTGGACTCCAGAGACGCTAGGCATGCACTTGTCCCCTGGGGCAGGGCCTCTGTGGCAGGAGCGCTTTTCCCAGGCAAAGCCCATCCATGGCCAGATCTCTGGGAGTCTGTGCTGATCCTCAGCCTGAGTGGGGTGAGAAAGGCAGTGGGTGGGGGCAATATTTCAAGGCCCATCACATGAAAACAGGCCGAGGATCCCCCTATTTTTAGCAACCAAGCCGCACGTACCTGTTTCCCCCCAACTGGGAACAAAATCTCAGATAAACATCCGTTCACACCAGCCAAATAATTCCTTAAATAAAATAGCTACATTTTGGCATCCCCTGAGCTCAAAATATATGCTCCTTGGATTTTTAATATCGCATGTGGTCTGCATAATTTTAACCCAAGTGCATCAGCTGTTGACTGCCTTAGTACATGAGTCACTGTTTGGGGCGTCAGGATAACGGAACAGATTGGCAGGCTCGGCTGGTGTGGGGGGTCTTGATGCTCAATCCTGGTGGTCCGTGTGAGGGATCTGGGTTCTCCTTAGTAATCATAGTGAGGTCTACCAGCTTTACTGAGCTGGGCTTCTTATATCCATTCTGCTCACAGCAGCCAGAGTCCTCATTCTGTGACATGACCCTGGCTGAATGCCTCCAGTGTTGTCCCCTTAGATATTGGGAGGTCCAAGCCCACTTCCCAATGCCCATAAGGCCTGCCTTGATGTGGCTTTTATGGACCTTTCCCACTTACCTTCTGACTAGTCACCTGCACTTACTATGGTTCCTGCCACACTAGCCTCCTTCTATTTTTTAGGCGCACTGAGCTTCATCTAGCCTCAGGGCCTTTGCATCTCCTGTTCACCCCACCTGGAATTTTTCTTCCTTTAGGTCTCCTAAGTGGCTTCATCCATCACTCAGGTCTCAGCTCAAGTGTCATTTCCTCAAAGAGACCCCCCTCAATTCTGCCCACCTTCATTGATGGACTTAACTTTCCTGTTCCTTGTCCTTCAGGGAGGGGTTATCTTAGCATTCTGTTTTATTTTCTTCAAAGACTTTCTGAAAATATCATGATAGGGTTATTCATTTTTTGTCTTCCTTCCCACTGGAAGGCCTGCAAAATGACAGCACGAATCTCATGGGTCTTGTTCCCTGCTGTATCTTCAGAGTCTATGTGCACATAGTAGCTGTTCAATAAATGGCTAGTAAATGAATGATTTCTCAAAACAACCCCCAGCAATGCTACTGCTATTTCTCCCATTTTCCAGGTGAGAAAGCTGAGACCCAGAGCGGTTAAGTGACTTGCCCAGGGTCTGAAAAGGGGTTCATCCGTTCTCTGTGGGTTGTGCCTGAGTCCTGTTCCTTCCGCAACAGTCAGCAGAAACATAGAATCCCCTGAGGGGATTCTTTCCTCCAGGTCACTCTCACACCTCAATGGGAACCTGAATCACAAAGGGCAGTGTGTTTCAAATGCAGAGTCCTGGGGCGCCTGGGTTAAGCGTTAAGTGTCTGCCTTCTGCTCAGGACATGGTCCCATGCCCTGAGATCTGAGTCCTGAGTTGGGGTTCCCTGCTCAGCAGAAAACCTGCCTCTCCCTCTCCCGCTCCCCTGCGCTTGTTTTCCTACTCTCCTTGTATCTCTCTCTGTCAAACAAATAAATAATCTTTAAAAAAAATGAAACACAGAGTCCTGTGAATGCCTGATTTGATAGGTCTGGGTGAGACCCCGGAATCTGGGAATCTGCATTGCCACAACCCCACCCCGGGATTCCACTGCGGGAGACTTCGCAAACCACTGCTCTCACTTTTAGTCTGAGGTCAGCTTGACCAGCAGGGTGGTCTCAAGGGAGTCTCTACCCTGCGAAATGCGTAATCCATGCCCTCCTGCTTGTAAGGCGGGAATGCAATTCCATCATAAACACCCAGTATTTTATAATGATTTATTCATTTTATTTTATTATACAGTTTTATTATTTAGTATCACCCCAGAAGTTTATTACTGTGCTGTGCAGTCCCATCCAGGCTGACCTACCTGTTTATTCCCACTTGAGTCCAAAGGTAACCCTCTTATTCCTTCATCCCTTAGAGTTCTACGCGTTGCTGGCTGAGAGCCGGCCCCCTGATGCCCCAGCCATCTCACGGGTGCCTGTGCAGAGCTGGGTGGTGTGGGTGTAGGTCTAGGAGTCCGCTGCACGTTCATGACGGCTTTTAGGAGATAACACTTTCATGCTAGGGAGTGGCTCTGGCCAAAGTTCCAGGCACTGCCGCGAGCCGCTGGTGGTAGGCGCAGGGGCTCACGTGTCCGTTTCTGCCACTTAGGAGGCAGTCTGCCAATCGTGTATAGAAGAACCGAGGGGCCTGGACCTTACTCCCGGGCTCTCCTAGTTACAGCTTCGCTAGGTGTTCTTACAGCTTCTCAAATGTCACTTTCCCAACACTCAAGTCTGTAGTGGGGAGTGGGAGCCTGGCTGATGAGAGTCCTGGGCCTAGAGTCTGAGGATAATGGGGAGCCATGGAGGGCTTTTGAACACATGGTAAATGGGTTGGAGGACAGAGAGAATAGAGACATGTACCCCCATGGGGAGGCCATTGCACTATTCAAATTATCCAGCCAATATTTGTAGAGTGCCTCCTGGTGAATAAGGGAGGTCCCTGCCCTCATGGAGCCCACAGTCCAGCCACTCATGGATGGAAGGACATGAAGTTCCTTCTTGTCCTTCCAGGAAACACTGGGTTATTTTACAATTCATAGCAAGTCCGAAAGAATCTGCCCACTGGAACTCCCTCTACTCTTGTTCCCCTTCTTAGAAGCCAATGACCTTGGGCAATTTGATTCTCTGTTTTGAACCTCAATTCCTACCTCTATAAAATGAGTGTCAACATAAAATCTGCCTCACTGTCTTATTGGAAGATTCCAAGGAGGAAGGAACTATGTGGCCATGCCTGGAATGTAAGTGTCCTGTATGGATTAGAGGTGAGCCCTATGTCAGAGGGCACACTGGTAGGAAGAATGAGAGGGCAGACATTTCTACCAAGTCTGTCAAAGAGTAGGAGGTGCAGACAGAGCAGAGGGACACTTGAGAAGGAGGTTGATTTTCCTCAAAACTGTACTAGGTGGTTGTTGCCCCAGTGTCTTCTGCTTTCTCAGTCAGCCTGATTGAGGCTGTACCTTCAAACGTAGAGATAGCCCTATACACACTAAAGCTCTCACACACAATAACCTTTTCTTTCCATAGGACCTGGAGTCTCTTCTACACAAATCTGATCATATCCTATTTAAAACACTGAAGTGGTTTCCTGTTCTCTTGGGATCAACCCCTGCTTCCTCTCTCTGGTCCACTGAGCTTTGCATGGCTTGACCTCAGCTGTTTTCTCACTCTTTTTGGTTCCACCCATGGGACCTGCTCCCTCTAGGCACCTGCTCCTTGTCCATTCTGTTTTCTTTACCTGGAATGGTTTCTACCACTGACCTTCCCCTAAGTGCATCCTTTAGACCTCAGGGAAGCCTGGCCTTTACCCCTCCTCCCTCTCACCTTCCTCTGAGTTCATGGATCCCCCATTTTGCCTTTGTGGCACCTCTCATGGGTACAACTATGCATTTACTCATGAGACGATTTAGTTATTACCGTTTCTCCCAGTCTGGGACTCACAGGGGCAGCAGCTGTAGCCATCTGCTTGCTGCTGCATTCCTGCCTCCTGGCACAGGGCCGGCACATAGTAGGTGCTCAAGCAATGCTGGCTGGACAGAGGGAAGGATGGGCAAAGCAAAGAAGTCATTAGGAAAGAAGGACCTACTATGTGTAAAGAACTGAGTCAAGTTGGGGGGCGTGTGTGGAGGGGTGTGGTGAGGGTGGGCTTCCTGTAGCCTCTGAGAAGGGGACTCTTCCCGGTGTCTGAATCAGAGAAGTTTGGACTCACTTGCTTGGCTCACACGCAACCTGGCTGTGTGACCTGGGCAAGTCCCTGGGCCTCTCTGGGCCTCAGAGCACTCATCTGGGAAATAATCATAGGTGCCCTCTGCATTGTCGGAGGTCACAGTGATCAATTAGGGCAGAACATCAGGCCCTGCACCTGGCACACAGTATGTGCTTAATAAGTGTTCATTCTCTTCACATTGCAAATAAACATGTAATATAGTCCATCTGGAGAATGTGTTTCTCACAGGGTTTGGATCTCTCTTCACATTGGCTAACAGGCTTCAAAAAGCACATTAACACCGTATTTTGAAAGCTGTGTATGTGAGAGGAGAAAAGAAAGGGAAGGGAAGACATTTCTTTGTGAATTTGATTTCATGGGAAATGAAAATCCTAGTTAGAAAATCCTTGTTCAGGGTCCAGTGGCCTTAACTGTGAAGAAAGCATGACGGGAGTGGCCCGTGGACCAGGGCCAGCTCCTGGAGCTCAGGGCTACCAGGCCACAGCCAGCGGGCCCCCCGCGCCTCCAGCTCCACCGTCGGCATCCCCCCTTTGCATGAACTGTGCTCAGTCTCTGTGGAAAGACAGCTCTGTGGTCATAATGGGAGCCTGTGGAGGATGAGGGCGGCGGGTGGGGGCTGACGTGTGTTGTGTGTGTTGGGGGGGGTGTTATATTTATGAAATGTAAACCTCCTCTACCTGAAAGAAGCTGATAGAAAAGCAGGGGAGGGACCCACACACAGAGGAAACAATGAGGGATTGTTTTTCCACAGCTTGGGTGAGACCGTGAGTCAGCGGGCGGATCAGTGGGGAGGAAGGTTCCAGCTGGAGAAACTCAAAGCAGCCTTCGGTTCTCCGAGGGAGACTCATGGGGGCTGGCCTCAAAGCTCTGCATCCCTCTGTGCTCCTCCTCCGCGCCCAGCATGATTCAGTCCCACAGGAAGCACTGACCCCTCCCGCTACACCAGTCATGTCACAGAAAGGGAGCGCCTACTTCAGGCCATGCGATGTGACATGATAAACACTTGGCTACTCAGTGTCTCATTTAATCCTCACAGCAGCCCTGCAAGGTAGGGAATATTCTACCTCTTCCACAGATGAGGACACTGAGGCTCAGAGAGGTTAAGTTACTGGCCCAAGGCAGCACAGAAGTTGGCAGGGGGCCAGGGGGAGGGCAGCTCTGGAGGAGCTCTACAAACTTCTTTCAGACAATTTGACAAGATGCAGCAAAAGGCGGCAAAATGTGCCTACGTTTGACCCAGTTGCTCAACTTAATCATCAAGAGTCTCAACAGCTCAGCTCTGGGCATGTCCCGGGCAGGCGTCGCCATCCCGGTGACACGCTAGAAGCCGTATTTCACCCAGCGGGAATTTGGTTTCGTTTTTGCTTTGTTTTTTGGGGGGGAGAATTCATTAAATAAACTCTGGCAAGAGAATACTACGCAACCATTACAAATGACGGTTGGACGCTGTTTACTGGTGTTGAAAACGTCCCCAAGGGGCAGAGCCAAGATTTGAACAGTCCGTGAGGTGCCTGAACTCCAGGACCAGCTCAGTCACTCATCAGCTGGGGGACCATGCGCTGCTGGTGACCTCTCCGTTGGCTCTGTGTTTGCATTTTAACGTGGGGACATATCAAGAATTCTAGAGCTTGTGCAGGCGTTGTAGGACGCGGATAAGTAACCAAGTGTCCACACGCAGGGTAGCTCGTGGCACAGAGCAAACAACCTGTGAGCACAGCTATTATTAGATCTGTGGGCTGGGGAATTTGGAGTCATTCTTTCTTCAAATATTTCTCTGTCCTTCAGAATTACACATACATTAAGCAGTTTGAAGGTGTTCCACAGCTCCCTGAGGCCCCACGTTTCTCTGTAATTCTCTCCTTTTGGTGTTTCCTTTTGGGCCGTTTCTACTGTTCTAGCTCCCCGTTTACTAATCTTCTGCCGTGAACTCCACCCAGTATGGCTTCTCCTACATGCAGTTGTCCTCTCTAGAAGCTTGTTTTACATCGTCCAAGTCTCTATGGAACTTTCTAAAACACATGGAAGGCAGTGAAAATAACGGGTTTCACGTCCTTGTGTGCTAATTCTAACACCTGTGTCACTTCGGGGTCAGCTTTCAAGCCTTGCTTTTCCTCCTTGTTATGGGTCCTGTCTTCTTGCCTCTTGGTATGCCTGGAAATTTTTGATCAGATGCCAGAGATTGTGACTTTCACCTTGCTAGGGACTGGGCATTTTCGTCTTCCTGTGTTCTCGTTCGCCGGTGAAATTAAGTTACTTAGAAATAGTTTAATCCTCTCAAGTCTCACTTTTAAGGACCAGAGCAATGCTTAGGAATTCATTCATCAGGGGCTAATTATTCTCCACTACAGGGGTAGCAGGACCCTTCTGTGGGGCCCACCTGATGCTCTGTGCACCCCAAGCTTTCTCCAGTCTGGCCAGTAGGAAGAGACACTTCTCCTGGCTCTGTATGAGTGTCAGGTACTGTTGTGTCTAATCCTTCTGGGCAGTTCTCCCCCTGGCTCAGATGTTTTGCTCACATGTGTGTACCGGTATATATGTGGCTGAGTACTTGGGGGGTCCTCTAACTTTTCTGGGGTCTCTCTCTCAGTCTGTCTCTGTGCAGCCCTTTCCAGGCCCATACTCTGGCAGGGAGCTCTAGCCCCATCGGCCTCCCAGGACTCTATATCCGGCTCTTGAGCTCAGAGAGGCCATCGGGCTTTGCCTGTGTCCCTGACTCCCTGAACTCCCTCCAGGCAATAATCTTGGCTAAATTCCTTTCCTCACACTTGGAGATCCCTGTTCTTCCATTGCTTCATAGCCAGTGTCTTTAAAAACTGCTATTTTGTATGTTGTGTCGGTTTGGGGTTGTTTGAGGCAGGAGGGTAAATCCAGTTCCCATTACTTCACTGTGGCCTGAAGCAGAAGTGCTTGCATTAGCTGTGATTAATAGCTATCATTAATCCTCATGCTCTAGTCCTTTTTCGGGGCCCAAGCTCTTCGGAAGGGTGAGACGCAGAGAGCACAAAAGTGACTTGCCCAGGGTTGCACAGCTAGTAGGTGGTGGAGCCAGGATTAGTATCAGGCTTGGCTGATACAGAGCCCTCCTCTTTATTCAGACTACGGCCTCTGGGCAAGGAGCTGGCCAGAACCAGCTGTGAGTGCGAGGCGGGCTAGAGGGCGGGTTTATGTTTCCAGTCCTGAGACTCACATTCACCAGTGGGCGGGAAGGACGGGACTGAAGGCCAAGCTGAAGCAGGACAAGGGGTTTGCATATTCTAGAGCCCCAGTTAGCTGTCCTGCCCATGTACTCCCTCCCCTGGATCCTGGTGGTGAGGAAGGTTAGGAGCAGGCCTCCCAGACCTCAGCAATTGGAGTGGTGCTGCCCCGTGCAGGTAACAGGCAGAGGCTAGGGCAACGGGAGGGGCTGTGTGCCAGTTGCCCTTGTCCCCTCCTCTGGGCTCTACACAGCTGGGGGGTGGGGCGAGGGAGAAGGTCCCTGGACCACCTCATTCATTTGACCCACGGAGGCATCAGTGAACCTTTCTAAAAGACCCTTCCAGGTACCTGTACCATGGTCTTGGTGAGACCAAAGCTACCCTTCTTCCCCTGGGAGGCTATTTGTTTCTGAAGAGAGAACAGAGAAGAGAAGAAGGAATTTCCAAAGACTGGGGGTTATCACGTGGCCATGACTCCCGGCCAGAGTCCCGAAAGCGTAGAAGGAGGTTATGACGCCGGGCGTGAAGGAATCTGCTTCTGCAGACACACCTGGGCACGTGACCTCATCTCCCTGGACGTCAGTTTCCTCCAATAAATGGGAAAAATTCCAGGGATGGTGTAGGGATTAGATATAACAATTTATGTTGGATATCTAACCCATGTCTGCCCTGAAAGAGGTGCCCAGGAACTATCCATTGAAGGAACGCAGGAATGAATGAATGCATTTCGTCACAAGGCTGGGTCCTGCGTGTCCACCTCCCAGGCGTGCCAGTCTCAGTTCTTCTCCAAGAGAGGCCTAGGCTTCCCGAAAACTGCTTGTCCCACCCAGTATCTGCCCTGCCACCAAGACCCCATCCCCATCCACAGGAGGCTGGTCAGTAAGTCCCCTGACTTCAAGTCTGTCCCGAAAACCCTGCAGAGTCAAGAGGCACTAGCCTGTGTTTGAACTCAGCAGTCCTACACCCTTCCCCTTGGGACTCTAGGAGCCGGAAAGCCGATTTTTACATCATCACCATAAAGTGTTGTTTTTTTCCAATGGGCACTACTGACCGATTGGAACGAGGATCCTAATTCTTGCAACACCTCCTGTCCCTCTCCAAAAAGGACTTAGCACGTGAATCAGGTTGCTATTTTCCTGAAATATTATATGCAGAAAACTCGGAAAAGCATGAAGAAGAAAACCCAAAAGGTAGATAAATAAATAAATAAATAAATAAGACTTTTAAAAGTCCTCCTTCGTCTCAGACGGTCCCTCCTAACATTTCAGTGTATATACGTCCAGTGTTTTTTTTTCCCCTGTGCTGGAGTTAGAATGAGGCAGAGCTACATTTTAATGAAGGTATTTTAAAAAAGGTTTAAGGGACGTATGCTCATAATCCAATCTCTGCAGTAAAGTTTATCTTCCATCCATGCCCTGATCCCCCACCCCACCCCCATTTGCCCTCCCTAGAAAGAGGTGACAGATGCTACATCTTTTTGTGGAGACATCCAGACAGTCTGTGCCTCTGCAAGTGTGGGTGCACGTGCTTGTGCGAGCGCACATGTGCATGTCTGAAGTCTGCAGGTACCTACTGTTCTGCAGAAGCTTTCACTCAGCACCCTCGAGAATGAGTTCCCACGTCAGTCCATGCACTCTCCTCCCCACACAATGTTCTGTTGCACCGACCACCTTCATTTATCCAAACAATTTCCAATTGTTGCACATTTTAGCTGTTACCAATTATAGACGATCTTGACCATGCTGTGTTGTTAAACAGATAAATGTTCAGTTCTCTGAGAGGGTAGAAAGCCCTAATTTGCAGCGTTTGCCATTCCTGTGGTGTAAATATTCCCACCATGGTTGATTTTAAGCTGCTGAAACGTAATATCACTGAGTGAGCACAGTCCCCGAAAGCTCGTTCAAGACAACTCTGGTGCACCAAAACCCCACAGATGACCCGTGGAACCATGGTGCATGTCCCTAATTCTTTCCAGAGTGACTTGGCTGCCAAAGCATATGCATAATCCCAAGGCTCTTAAGGAGAACACCAAATTGCCCTCCAGAAAGATATGATCAATTAATACTCCCTCAGGCTCGGTGACCTCTGTTTATCTCACCCTGCCCCTCCAACAATGGCTTTTATCAGTCCTTTTAATCTTGCTCATCTGCTAGATAGAGTACTGGTAGCTTATTGCTATTTTCGTTTGCATTGTTTTTGGTGAATAGCTTAAAAAAATTTTTTTATAGTGCAGTGAAATTTTATTTGGGCAACTGTAAGAACATTTCCTGAAGCTTCTGTGGATTAAAGGTGTCCCAGAAGCCATCTGGGAATCATGGCTTTGGTACCTTGCTTTGCTCATCAGTGACCATGATGACCTTGCTTTGCTCATCAGAGATCCACTCATTCACTGAATGGCATCAGAGCTTTTCCCAGAAGGCACCGTGCTGTGTTGCTCAGTGCCATCTTGTCCCAATCACCCACCCCTTATGGCACCACCATCCCCCTACCTTCGTTTCAGGCAAACACGGCTGGCAATGCCAGAGAGTTCACTTAGCCTGCTGTGGGAACTGATGCCAAATAAGACCTGTGCCTAGAAAAAGAGTCGAGTCAGGCAGTAGGGAATACCTGAGGTGCTCTACAGATAAAGGGTAAAGGACGTGTCCTGTAGGTAGGTGGCTATGTGGCCTGGGACAGTTACTTCATCTTTCTGAGCCTCAGTGCCTTTATCAGCAAAGTGGGGGTGAAGGTCATAATAGTGGAGGTTATAATAGCCCATGCAAGATTGCAGTGAGAATTTTTTTTTTTTACAGTGAGAATTAAATGAGCAAATGCTTCTTGGGGGTTTAGCACAGGGCCTGGCACTTAGTAGGCACACAACAAATGACAATCATCACCATCATCATCATCATCATCGCATTGTCAAAGTGCTTTGCAAACCACGGACTTCTATACGAATGTGAAGTGGCAACGTTACGATCCTTCCTGTTTCCTCTGGCTATTCTGCTCTGGACCAAGATGGTCACCATACACCTCACTTGTTCAGTTCAAAAGCCAGTCTTCCCTGAAGTGGGCAGGACACCCTTTGGGTTCTTTGAATTCAGTAGCTTCATTTGACCCAATACGTCTTTTTTTAGAGTGGAGTGTAAGTCCTCTTCTAGGAGTTTCCTCCAACAGGTAGGTCCTTTCTGACTTTGCTTGACTGGGAACAGAAGTGTCCTAATGGGACTCTTGCCTCCTGTATCTATGCCCCGTCTCCAGCCAATTGTCCTGCCTGAGACAGTCTCATGAGTTTTTTAGGACAGAACTTTTACCAGTCCATCTGTCCATCCATCCATTCCATTCATTCAACAAATGGCTTAGGTCTGTTCTCAGCTATGATGAATAATCACAGAAATCATGCACTTGCCAGGGACTCTAATTCCAAGCAAATAAAAAAAAGAAAGAAAAGAAGGAAGAAAGAAAGGAAGAAATCCTTACTCTGACTTTCACGCTCTGACCTCTGTCCATCTTTCTAATCTCATGTTACCATTCTCCCCTTACTGTGTTCCAGCAAGGCAGTCAATTGCAATTCCTTGCATACTCTAAGCTATTTCCCCACTCTGGGCCTTCTTCCATGCTGTTCCCTCAACATGGAGGGCTTTTGTCTCTCCTCTTTGTCTAACCCATTCCTTTTCATGATGAAATTTCCAGATTAAACGGTATTTCCTCCAAGGGGACTTACATTGCCCCACCCCAACTGAAATTATGCCCTCTTCATTATGCTTCCTTCATAGGCTTATCATAACATGTAAAGATATGTTTTCTTTGTGTTTTTACTCATTTTAACATTTGTCTTTTCTGTAAGATTGTAAGTTTCATGAGGGTGGGGACCCTGCCCTCTGTGTTCATGGTGGTGGGACCAGAGCTTAGAACCATGCCTGGAGGAATACATCCTCAAGATAAATTTGTGGGATGAGTGAGGCAATATTTAGCCAAAGCTCAGTGAGAGAACCCATATTGAGTTAGGATTCCTTAAAAGAAAGATCTTCCTTTTCAGATATTCTCCAGTCTATCCTGGAGGCAGTTGGATGGCAGCCAGTTGGGAATGGAGACTCAAGCGTTGGGTCTTGGGTTATAGACCTGACATGTGTATTGACAGAAAAGCATAAATGTGGAAGTGGGGGAGAATGAGAAGTCCCTTCCATGTCTACTGCAAGAATGTTGGTTATGACACAGTGTCCACACTTGTGAGAACCCTTGAGAGAGGTCTTGTGTTAGAACTATTAGAAGATGAATTAGAACCAAGGCTCTGAATTTGGATGTTTTGTATTCCAATCCTTGATCCACCAACTGTCTGACTGTGGGCAAATTGTGAGCTTTTCCTTCTCCGTTACTGAGGAGAATGATAGTGCCTCTCTTGTATAGGTCGATGAGGAGTAGTAAACACCCAATAGATGCAAACTATTATAATTCTCCTGGACAACCGGTTGTTCAAATGGCATGATCATTGTGGTTTATGTCATTGACCAAATTTCCCTTCTCATGCTAGCTGCTGGGAAGCTCAGCATCAATCTTGTGAACCAATCACAGCAAATTTCAAGTGTGCTTTTGTGAATAGGAGGTATTCACGGACTTATTTATTATTGTTTGTTTCTTGCTCTACCATTTATGTGTGTAGCTTTATCTAACTTATGTGTCCTTGAAATTGCCTTTTTTCTTTTTAGTAAGAGATCTGGTACCTTGTATGAGAAGTTTCTGCTTGTGTGGGGCTATTTTGTCTCCTTGGTGAGATGGTGGGTACCCCAAGAGCAGGGACTGTCTCCAAGGCGCTTTTTTACTCTCCCCTCCCCCCACAGTTAAATAGTGCACTCTAAGCTGAGTGGATAAGTTGATGAAATGTTAGAAGGCAAGGAACTCAAAGATGCTCCCTGCCTTAGCCACAAGAGAGGAAACAGCTGACCCGAGAGCTCTTTGCTCTCTCAAGTATCCATAAAACAAAAAACAATTCCTTGTAGGAAAGGTCAGTGAACAGTGTGCTGATTTCCTGTGCTTCTTGACCAGAGAGAACAACAAGGATGTCTGGAGAGGAGTGGACTATCAGGGGGAGACTTTGTGGTCTGGGAGCTGCCTCACTGGTGGGCCAACGAGAAGAATCAAACTTCATTTTCTGCAGCAGCAGAGATTGGCCTGGCTCCCTCCCACCCCCACATCTGCATCATCCTCTTCTTTTAGGTTGTATGGAACACCAGTCGTATATTTCATATCTTCTCATGAAAAATTGCACATTTGGACAACTCTGGGCCCCCAGTCCCACATGGCAACCATCAGTACCCTCTTCTGATGGGCATAAATCCTTGAGTGCTGTGCTGATTCCCTACTGTCTGGCCTACCTCACCTACTTACATCCTCTGCCTGTCCCCGTGGGAGTTTGAGGCTGAGCCCTGGTTCATGGTGACAGTGACAATTCTGAGACCCAAGCAGCCTTTCTTGCCTCCTTGGAGACCCTCTGCCACCTTGTGCAAACTTGGTGGGTCCTCGTGCCCTTAGGGACCCTAGGTCTTCCCATTACTACCCACGGGGTAAGTTGTAGTCCCCTCTGTGGCAATTCCACTCTCCTAGGACACCCATCCCCACCCCACCCCATTCACCCAAATCTTTCCCATTCTTTAGACTTGAACAATCTCATCCCCTCTGGAAGGGGATGGTCACTTGCCCTCATGTTGTTCTGCAATTATTTTCCTGTGGTCCTGCCACATACTCACAGACCTGAACACACCAGAGGCTCAGAACACACTTGCAGAATGAATGAGCGAGTTTGGAAATGAACCAATACATAAACAAGTAGATTCAAGTTGCCCAAGTTCGCATGGGCCCAACACACAGAACCCAAATTTGAAGGTAGGACTCTGAATCCTGTGCTCTGTATTGCTACAGTATTGCTCTGGCCGGGGTCTGGACCGCCTAATGTCCTCCTGTCTTTCCAGGGCTAGGCTTTGCCCACAGAGCCACTGCGAGCTGGGCACCCTCGGCAAGCTGACAGCCGGCGAGGAAGAGGTCACAGCGCTAAACAGTCACATGGGGCCCTGCCTCATCACCTGCTTTGACTGAGAGGAACAGCCTCCACAAGGAGGCTTTCTTTTCTCCTTTCCCGCAGCCTCTCCTGCTGCCATTCCCTCCCCGCCGCGCCCCCCCTCACCCAAGCCTCTCTCTTTAATTGCTGTTCCAGGGAGGAGGAAGAATGTCGCATTTGTTGCATCTGTTTCTCTGGAAGACTGTGAAGCCGCATTAAAATATGTGCTCTGTGGGCGTTTGGTAGGCTGGGGCCTCTCTAGCGGCTTAATAATTGGGGGAAAGAGCTGAGAAAGGAAGAAATGGGAGGGACAGACTGACAGTCAGATAAGGAGACAGAGGGAAATGGAGAGACTGAACACAGAGAGTGGCAGAGAGTCAGAGAGAGAGAAAGAAGCAGAGGTAGAGGAAGAAGCTGGAGAGAGACAGAGGCAGAGGGAAAGGGAGAGAAACTGAGTCTGGGGCCATCATTGCCTTCCCCTGGTTGTCAGCATTTCTCTAACAGGCCCTGGGGTTATCCTGGCTTTACAAGGGTTTATCCTACAAGTCTGCAGTGCCAGGCCCATAAGATACATGCTCTGGTTATTTTCGGGAGCTAGGGCAACGTGCTCGTGGGAACCCTGCTAGCCAGGGGTGCCAAGGGCCTGCCATCCCTCTCCCTTGTCCTTCCCATTTCCCCGATTTCTCTAAGGAGCCAGCAGGGCTCAACATTCCCAAGTGGCCCCAGCTGGGAGATGGCCCTCTGTGGGCTGGGCTGGTTGGTGGGGGCAGTCTGTCCTGCTGAGGAGGGTGCCAGGCATAAGCCAGGGGTGGCAGGGGTGAGGGACGTGTGTAGAGGGAGGCCTACAGGGTCAAGGGAGAAGGGCGGGGAAGTAGAGGTGCTGCCCAGTGGCTCTGGGGCCAAATGTTCAGAGAGTGCAGACTCTGTCATCACCACTGCCCCACAGGATGAGTTCTCAATCCCTCCATTTCACAGATGGAGAAATGGAGGCTCCAAGGGAAGGGGCTTGCCTGAGGGCACGTTGTCAGGGATCTCAGGGAGAAGGCAGAATAAGTATCTGACCACTGGCCCCTCAGCAGCCATTTCCCGGTTCCCTCTCCTAGCAACTCCTGTTTCCATTTAGGGATGTGTGTGGTTTGGGATGCTGATTCCATTTGGGGTGCAGGATGATTCAGTCTAAGCATGGGGACTCATTCTCCCCTTCTGGTGACAGTGGCTGGAACACTGGGCAGAAGGCAGAGACCCAAGGATCGTGATGCCTGGACAAGGGGCTTGGACTGGATTCTGTGGGGACAAAGGTGTCTCAGGAGGGTCCTAAGCAGGGACTGCAGTGGGGGCGGGGTCAGGCCAGTATCTAGGAAACAAAAGCAACTTCCCCCAGAGCATCCAGAGTGGATAGTGGGTTGGTGACCTCTCTCCTGCAATAGTTAATGCCCAGAAAAGGATACACCTGCACACACTTTTCTTATACATAGAATTGTACTTCTACAGAGAGAGAGGAAGGGAAGCAGGCTCTCTGCTGAGCAGAGAGCCCCATGTGGGGCTCGATCCCAGGACCCTGAGATCATGACCTGAGCTGAAGGCAGAGGCTTTAACCCACTGAGCCACCCAGGTGCCCCTACAACTTGTTTTTTTAGAAATAGTTTTATTGAGCTAGAATTCACACATACCATAAAATCCACCCATTTAAATGTATGATTTGGGGTGCCTGGATGGTGCTGTCAGTTAAGCGTCTGACTCTTGGTTTCAGCTCAGGTCATGATCTCAGGGTCGTGAGGTCGAGCCCCGCGTCAAGCTTTGCTCTCTGCACAGAGTCCGCTTGAGATTCTCCCTCTCCCTATGCCCTTCCCCCTCATGCTCTCTCTCTCTTCCCCAAATAAATAATTTTTTTAAAAAGTGTATAATTCAGTGGCTTTCAGTATATTCAGAGTTGCGTCAATCAATTGTAGAATATTTCCAGTAGGCTACAAAACCCTGCACTCCTTAGCCAACAGTCCATCTGGACTTCCACTCCTGCTCAACCACAGAACTATTTTCTGTCCCTATAGATTTGCTGATTCTGGACACTTCATGTACAGTCTGTGGTCCTTCATGACTGGTCGCTTTCACTTAGAATTATGTTTTCAGGGTTCATCCATGTTGTATTATGGATCAATACTTCTTTCTTTTCACGATTGATTAAGAGTCCATTGTATGGCTAGCCCACATTTTATTTATCCATTCTTCAATTGGTGGACATTTGGGTTCTTTCTACCTTTGGCTATTATGAAGAAAGCCAACAGGAACATTCGTGTACAAGTTTTGTGTGGACATGGGCTCTCATTTCCCCTGGGAACATACCTTGGAGTGGAATTTCCAGGCCATATGTTGTCTCTTTAACTGTTTCCAGAACTGCCAGACTGTCGTCTGCAGCTGCTGCACCATTTTACATTTCCATTAGCAACATAGGAGGGCCCCAATTTCCCTACTTCTATGTCAACACTTATTATTATCTGTCTTTTTGATTACAGTCATCCTAGGTGTGAAGTGCTATCTCATTATGGTTCTGATTGGCAATGGACTTTTTTTTCCCTCTTGATATATACTGGAAGTGTATTCCTGCCACAGACCCATTTCAACCTTTGCAATTCCTGCAGAGCATTCCCCTATAAGACATATCCTATTCAACCACTCCCCTATTGATGACATTTGGATGATACCCTGTCTTGGGGGGCAATGAGCACCTCCAGGGCAGGGGGGGCAGATCCTGAGCCAGTTCTGCCTTGGCGCCTGGGGAGGTATTTTGGAGGAGACCGCCTAGGCCCTGGCTGGTATTCCTCAGTGGTGTGAAGAGGTCTCCCTACTGAGTTACAGCCCAGCTCTGCTTCTGATCTGCCTGTCACCCTAGGGCAAGGGCGTCCTCCTCCTCCTCACCTGTAAAAATTGAGGCTTGGACTAAGTCCTCTGGTGCTCTGCCTTCCTAGCCTATCCTCTCCTTACTCCGACAATCACCCTCATCCCCTTAGCAGCTGCACTAAAAGCATTTTTCCTAGCCATGCCTATCACAGATGCTTTGCTCTATTTCCTGACCGTATTTACCTTTGCCAGCAGTCCTGAGACAGAAGCCCAGCTGGGTTAAGGGTCTGACCGCAGGTTCAGAGAGGGTAAGTGGCCAGTCCATGGACACCCTGGAGGTATGGTATGCAGTCAAACAGAGCCAGGTTTCAGCCCTGGTTCTGCAGACTCCTCGGCAAGTGACCTCAGGCACAAGACATCATTTTACTCAATCTCAGCGTCCCCTCCATAAAGACAAGATAACCATTCTGGGAAATCTGTCTGCCCCTCCAGAACCACTCAGCACCCTGCGCTGAGCCCCGGAGTCTGACCTCCATCCAGGCATTGCTCCTGTGCCCTCTGGCTCCTGGTTGGGTTGGCCAATAGGAGGCTCCAGGGGTGTTCGAGGGGGAAAGGAGAGAAAGGCTGGGGTATCTCAGCCCGCTCCCCCGCTCCCTCCTCGCTGGGTCTGCACAGGGTGAGAGAGGCTGCACTCCTTTAAAGGACGCCACAGCTCCTGTGGGCCTCCCCACCTCGCCTTGCCAGGCCTGTGAGGGTAACAGCTTTCCACAGCTGGCAAGCCCAGCAGCTCCTATTCAGTCTCCCCTCTGTTGGGTCCCTCACCGACTCGGTGACCCGTTTCCCACAGAGTTATGAAGAGGCTTGAACGACAAAATGATCTCTGCTGGTTAGATCTATTCCCTGTCTCCAAGGCGCCCTGCCCACTTGACACCGGCCTCTCCCTGTGGCCTAGAGGAAGGGGTTCCTATTGTTCTCTGTCTCTTCCTTTGCCCATGAAGGAGCTGGCTGCTGGAAAGTTCCAGAACCCGAGGATTCTACCAGCCTTGAATTTCAGTGCCGGCCTGATCTTGGCAACTGGACAGAAACTGCATTGAAAGGCCTGATTCCGGGGGATGAAACTGCTCCTGGGGCTGAGCAGACTGTCCACACAGCGTGTCCCCCAGCTGCCTGCTCATAAATGACACACCCCTGCACCCACAAACAGTATACATACCACACCCCACACACACAAAACATCACACACACTGCACCTAACACACACACCTCTCCCGTTCCCAATAACATCTCACAAAACATACCTCTCTATCAATGACACACACCTGGGGAATCACCCATCCTCGCCCCCACATAGGTAAACACCCAGCCCTGGCCTCCTGCCAAGGACACCACACAGGAATAAGCTGGGGTAAGTCCAGTCCCGGGTGCCTGGAAAATTAAGCTCAGGGAGACCAGCCCAGGCTAAAGGGCTGGCGTGTGTGTGTGTGTGTGTGTGTGTGTGTGTGTGTGCGCGCGCATGCGCACGCACGCATGTGTGACCACCCTGAGACCCTACCTGGCAGGGGAGAGGGAGGCCACAGTGAACCCTTAGGCCCCAAATAACTGAGGCAATCCCTGTCTTCAGCCCACCCAGGACAGGTGTTTCCAGTGCTGTGAGGAAGGAAAAGCCGCGCCTGAAGAGGCTGGAATTTACTCACCTGAATGCTCCTGTCCCTAGAAAAGAAGCAGCCGGGGGCCGTGGACCCTGTCCCTAAGACCCTTTGGGCCCCCTACTCTTTGGGCGCCCCCCTCCTGGCTGACAGGCAGCCCGCAGCACCCAGCTCAGTCAAAGAGCGAGTGCTGGACCTCTGTCCCATCCACCCTCGCATCCAGGCAGTTTCCACCTGCCGAGCAAGCATAAGCAAACCCCTTCACCTTGAGCCCCAGTCGCTTCAGCTGTACCGTGGGGAGAACAATGCCGACCGCAGAGTTTTGCAGAGATGAAGTTAAAAGACATAGTGCCTGCAGAAGCCCAGGCCCACAGTGAGGGTGAGGGTCCTTAGGGCTGACTTTCTCTGGGAGCCCTCGGGGCCATGCCATGCACAAAAGTGGGAGGAGGGTGCTGGGAAAGGGTTAAATCTTGCCATCAGAGGGAAGGTGTCAAGGATGCCACCTACAAGCGGGGGACCGAGGGCCCAAGCCACAGAACCTTCATGAAGGGGCACCGGCCTCCCCATTTACCATTCCGGTCAGCACACTGGCAAGGAGAAGGGGGCGGAACTCCCCAACCATGTGCCAGACCTCTACGAGCACTTGGGCACCATCAGTCACTCCACAAAAGCCTGGGGAAAGGTGTGACCCCTCCTGTCACACCCATGAGGAAGTTGAGCCTGGGAGAAGGCAGGTCACTTCTGGCCACAACAGCTTACAAATTACCAAGCAAGACTCAGAAACTGGTTGTGTTAACCACGTGCTTCTGATGTTCTGATATGTGGGGCCTTGCCATCTTGACCCTGAAGAGATCGGCCCTGCCAGGGTAGCCGATTCCCAGCCCAGTAAACCACTCGCTTCCAGCATACCTCCCGAATGCAAGCTTACCGCCCCAGCACCCGCTCCCCCACCACCTCTCACACTCGGGCCCTCTACCCTCACCCTTACAACCCAGGGCCAGGCACCAGACAGCTAGGGCAGCCCCTATACCCCAAGGCCTCCTGGACTTATTCAAACTAGCCAATCTTGAGTGGGTTCACTCTGCTCTACCTGTTCCTTCTGTCCCTAACCCCCAGGAAGCCTCCTGCCCACATTTTCCCTTGCTCCTCTCTACCCCATGACAAACCCTGGGTTCCCCTGTGTGGCCCTGCGTGGCATGGTGTGCCCCCCATCTTGGGAACTGTGAGTAACAACCTGTCTTTCCTTTTCCTTTAATATTTATTTATTTATTTGAGAGAGAGAGAGAGAGAGAGAGAGAGCACGCACATGAATGGAGACGGGGGAGTGGGAGAGGGAGATGCAGACTTCTAGCTGAGCAGGGAGCCTGATGTGGGGCTCGATCCCAGGACCCTGAGATCATGACGTGAACTGAAGGCAGACACTTAATGACTGAGCCACCCAGGCACCCCACCTATCTTTTCAATGGCAGCCATCTCCTGTCCATTGTTGCCATACTTGAACAGCAACAAAACCTATACTGCAAATCACCGATAATAGCTAATTCCCAAGACCTCATGTAATCACCTCACCACACTGCCTGGCTTCCTTGCTGGGGGACAGTGCCCCTCGTCTTCACCTCTGTGTGAGGAATGAATGGCTTCCTGGGTTTCTCTTCTGTCCTAACTCACCGTGGTTTGGATGTTTGCATCCCCGGAGCCGGCTCAGGGCTCCTTGCCCAATGTCCACCTCCTGCACAGAAACTAAACCCCACGGGGGCGGGACATTGATGTTTCCATGCCACGCCCGAGCCCATTCCTTCATCTGACCCTCCTGGCCACTCTCTAGGGACAGCTCGGTATGGATGCTTGTACCCATCTTACAGACATGGAATTGGAGAAGTGACGAGGCCTTCCCATCAGCCGCATGGCCGGCCAGAGGCAGAGTCGGGATCTGAATGTAGGCCCGAGCCCCTGAAGTCTGTGGATGTTTTCTTGGCAACGGTGTTTCATGATCTTGTGTTCCAGCCTGCTCGCTGCAGGGAACAGGCTTGCACTCAGCCATCCTAGAAGTGATAAAAGCGAGAGGCCAGCCAGGCCACAGGGAGGGAACAGAATGACGAGCGAGGGCTGGGGGCCTATGGAATGGTGCACCATGGGCCTTTGAAATGAAGTTGAAAAGAAGACCTGATTTATAAAAGTATAAATAGAAAAAAAATTCCCAAGTAAAACAACAGCTGTCCTGCCTTTTCTTTCTTTCTTTTTTTTAAATCGTTTTTGGTGATTCCTGAAAGCAAGCTGGTGGGGGATGCTGTTAGCAGTGGAGGTTCTCTACTCTGCCCCCCTTCCCTGGCCAAGGGGAGGTTCCCTGCTTCTCCTTAGACTCACCCTCAGAGAATGATTGCCCCCAGTGGGTCCCAGGGTGAGTGAGCTCTACAGTGGCCTGCTTAGCTGCCCCTCCCTGGGCATCGCTGCATGTGTAAATGAATGGATGGATGGATGCAAGGACAGAGGGACAATTTTTCCCAAGCCTCCTTCCCAGCGAGAGCCTCCCTGGTTACCCTGTGTAGAATTGCCACCCCTCCTCTAGCCTGGCAGCCCCTTCCCCACTGCCCCCGCCTCTGCCGTCTTCTCTCTCTGGTACCTTCTTGGTTTCTTTCACCCATCGGCTGGGCCACGATGCGAATGACAAAATCTGCTGTCGAGTCCGTCCTCCGGGGCTTCATACGGTCGTCCCCGCCCCATGTCATCAAGCACCCCACTTGCCAGGCCATCCCATCCCATCCTGGGAGCTGCTCTCCCAGGGCCTGTCTAGAGCAGGAGCTGGCGGCCACCCTGCTTGCCTTTCTCTCTCTGTCGTCCCGCATCCAAGCCAGCACTGGCCTCCAGAACCACCCTCAGACCACCGCTTCCCCCAATGCCACTCGCCTCCTCACTGACCTCTCTCCCTCCAGTCCACCCTCAGCGTCCTTTCTATTTGGAAGATGCAGATCTGACCTTATCGGTCCTCTGATCAGGATCTTTCTGATGTTAAAGAAGCCCAGGTTTCTTAACATCTTTGCAGAGACCTCTGAGGCTGTCCCTCACCCCAAGCTTGCCACCACTGGACTTAGCTCACTCCTGGCTTTGTCTCACTGCTGAGTCTTCACCCATGCTGTTCCCCTTCCAAGGTATCTGACTCCTACTTATTCTTGGGTCCAAATGGCTCCTGCCCCAGGAAGCCTTCCTCCACCCACAGCTCAGTAAATATCTACTCGGTCCCAGAAATTTACAATCTGTTCATTGTCCTTGGCCTAGCTGTGGGAACTGGGGGCAAGGATCCCACCTTTTCTGCCCCCTTCTGAAGCTGCTGTCCTATTTTGTGCCTGGTGCATCAAAGGGGCTCAGGTCACGGTTATGACCTAAATCAAGATGAAATCATCTGAACTGAACCGAATGAATCCAATGTAAGTGATTGACTTAACCAGGAATTCAAGATACAGTTATGGTAGGCAGTATTTAAACCTCATTTTGGATCCTCACAGCACCCAAGACCCTCGTGTACAAATGGGAAAACCGAGGCCCAAGGATAGTAAATGTCAACATTCAGTCTGCATTTTTGACCTTATTTCTCCCAATACAGGACTTTTTTTTTTCCTCTTTCTTTGAGACTATCTATGGCTGGAAGGACCTGCTGCTCTGCTAAGCCTCCTGGCTTTAGGAAGCATGAGGTAGCATGAGGAAGGAAAGAAAAGCTCAGAGAGGTGAAGTGACTCACCTAACATCACACAGTTGAAAGGTAGTGGAGCTGGGATTAAAACTGAGATCCATTTGACCAGAGTCCCTCCATGGGCCATACCAATGGTCATATCAAGGGGCAGGAGGTTGACTGAAAATATTATTCAGAGATTGTTCCTGCAGTCCATGTAACCTTTCCAGCTCAAGTCACACCTGGGCATGGCCAATGGGGTGATGGTATTCACCTGCTTACCCATTTGTCTGCTTCTCAAACGTGGGCTCAGACAACTTCAGAAGCCTTCTGTGTATGCACAAGGCAGCCAATGTTTATCTGATGTCCTAGCCAGGGTAATTTAGGGCAGAGAGGCCTGTTCCTTTTCTTTTAACTCTAAATAGATAAAGAGCTCTTACAGACAACCCAGTGGAAAACAGAGCAAAGCACATGAACAGGCAAGTCACAAAATAAGCCACACCAATAGCTAATAAAAGCATGAAGACAGGATCAATTGCACTAAGGATTTGGTAGATGTAAATGAAAATTTCAACCAGATGTCATTGTAAAGCCATCAAATCAGCAAAGATTAAAATCAAAGTTTGCAAACTCAGAATCTACAAACTCCAGGTAGTTCTCACAAATGGAGCAAGAGCTGGCAAAGGTCACAAGGAACCAACTTCTAGGGGGAGAGGGTCCCAGCAAACCATGCTCATCCCCAGGAAGATCCTGAACAGCCAGATTGCTTTACTTGTCAACCGCAGTCAGAGATCAGATGTTTATAAGAATGTGGTTTTCTTTTCATCATTGGCAGCTGCTTCCAAGTTAGACACGGTAAATACTCCTCTTGGAAATAATGGGATAAATGCACAAAGACGCACATAAAAGAAAATTTATGATAGCACTAACTATAACCATGAAAGACCAGAATCCCAACTAGTGTCAATCCGTAGAGCATTGGCTAAGAGGACTAGGAGAACTAGGAACATTCCCACAATGGAACTCTAAAACATTCCCACAATGGAAGCCCCTAAAATGTTGGTTGGGTCCCATTGGGTTCATGTCCACACCACAGGTCTCTATGGTAGGTAAGAAAGAGAAATTGTAATTTCAGCAACCAAAAACTTTAGGTTTCTCAAAAATCAGACCAGGCCTCATTCACAAAAAGCAGTTGCAAAATAAAATCACTCAGGATGAATATAATGAAGAAAGAATCTTCAAAAGAAACCACTTCTAAGTGACCTCAATACTTGGGTATACCCTGTAGATAAAACATTCAGAACTAACACTTGCAAAGGTGGGTTTTGTCAAGCCATCTACTAGCAATAAGGTGATGTGAACGAACGTCCCTTTGAGGAAAAGATTCAGATAGTGAAACAAGTCTAAATTAATCAGGTTCATTGGGGACACTTGATGGGGACACTTCCTAAGGCAATGGATAGAGTGGATAAGAAGTCCTATACCACATTTTCTAGGAAACACCTCGGCTGTTCTATATCTTGGCTATTGTGAATGATGCTGTGGTGAACACTGGGAAGGCAGGTATCTCTTTGAGATGCTGATTTCATTTCCTTTGGATATATACCCAGAAGTAGAATTGTTCATAGGGTAGTTCTATTTTTAATTTTTTGAAGAAACTCCATGCTGTTGTCCATAGTGACTGCACTAATTTACATCGCCACCAACAGTGTGCAAGGGTTCCCTTCTCTCCATACTCTGCCCCACACTTGTTGTTCTTATCTTTTAGATAATGGCCACCCTAACAGGTGTGCAGTCATATCTCTTTGTGGCTTTGATTTGGATTTCCCTGATGATTATCAACGTTGAGCCACTTTTCATATACCTGTTGGCCATTTGTATGTCTTTGGAAAAGTCTATTCAGGTCCTTTGCCCAATTTTAATTGGGCTATTGGGTTTTGTTTTTTTTTTTCCTTAGAGTTGTATATTTCCTTACATATTTTGGGTATTAACCCTCCATCAGATATATGGATTGCCAATAATTTTCCTTCACTGCATAGGTTGACTTTGTAGTCTATCAACTATTTCCTTTGCTATGCAGAAGCTTCTGGCTTTAGCTGCCGATGTGTTTGGTTTCATGTCCAAAAAAATCATTGCCCAGACCAAGGTTAAGAAGACTTCCGCTATGCTTCCTTCTAGTGTTTTTATGATCTCAATTCTTTTAAGTTTTTAAGCCATTTCGAATTGATTTTTGTATGTGGGGTAAGATAAGGGTCCAATTTCATTTGTCTGCATGTGGATATCCAGTTTTCCCAGCACCATATATTGGACTCTCTTTCCCCATTGTCTCTTTTTAGCACCCTGGCCAAGGATCAGTTGACTGTAGATGCATGGATCTATTTCTGGGCTCTGGATTTTACTCCATGAGGCTATATGTCTGTTTTTTTTTTAAATATATATTTTATTTATGTATTTGACAGAGATCACAAGTATGCAGAGAGGCAGGCAGAGAGAAGCAGGCTCCCCGCTGAGCAGAAAGCCTGATGCGGGGCTCGATCCCAGGACCCTGAGATCATGACCTGAGCTGAAGGCAGAGGCTTAACCCACTGAGCCACCCAGGCACCCCATATGTCTGTTTTTAATGCCGGGACCATACTGTTTATTTATTGTGGCTTTGTCGTATAGTTTGGATTTGGGAAATATGATATGTCCAACTTTGTTCTTCTTGCTTAAGATTGCCTTGACTACTTGAGGTCTTTTTGTGGTTCCATATGAATTTTAGAATTTTATTTTGTATCTCTGTAAAAGTGCCATTGGGATTTTGAGAGGGATTGCATTGACTCTAGATCACTACGGGTAGAATGGACATTTCAACCACATTAATTCTTCCAATCTGTGAATATGGGATGTCTTTTTATTTATCTGTGTCCTCTTTAATTGCCTTTATCAACGTTTTATGATTTTCATTGTACGAGTCTTTCATCTTTTTGGTTAACTTTATTCTTAAGTATTTTATTCTTTTTGCTACTGTTGCGAAGAAGTTGTTTTCTTGCTTTTCTTTTCACAGTTTGATGTTTGTATATAGAAACATAACTGATTTTTGTATGTTGATTTTTTATCCTGCAACATTACCAAATTTGTTTATTAGTTCTAGCAGATTTTTCTTGTTGCCTCTTTAATGTTTTCTATATACATGATCCCGTCATCAGCAAAATGAGATAATTTTACCTTTTCTTTTCCTATTTGGATGCATTTTATTTCTTTTTCTTGTCTAATTGCCCTGGCTAGGACTTCCAGTGCTATGTTGAATAGAAGTAGTGAGAGTGGGCATCTTTGCCTTGTACTGGATCTTAGAGGGAAAGCTTTCCATTTCCCCCTATTGACTATAATGTTAGCTGTGGGCTTTTAATATATGGTCTTTATTGTGTTGGGATAAGTTCCTTCTATACCTATTTTGTTGAGAGTTTTTTATCATGAATGGATGTTGAACTTTTTCATCTATTGAGACAATTATGTAGTTTTTTTTCTTTCATCCTGTTAGAGTGATTATTATCAAAAGGACAAAAGATAACAGCATTGGTAAGACTGTGGAGAAAAGGAAACCCCTGTGGTCTGTTGATTGGAATGTAAATTGGTATAGGCATTATGGAAAACAGCATGAAGGTTCCCCAAAAAATTAAAAATAGAAGTACCTTATGATATTTGTAAATTATACCCCACTAAAGATGAGGAAAAACAACCCTCCAAATTCTCCGTTGTGGATGGGAGGTGGGGGGTGGGCATCGCTGGTAAGATGTCCAGCCACATTCCCGGCCTCTACTCAGTAGTTGCCGGTAGCATTCCACTCCCTCTGAGTTGTGACACTTGGCACAGTCCCTGGACACGGCCAAATGACAACCTCCAGGTTAGATAAAAATAAGAGGCAGCCACACAACGACATGCTGTGTGGCATTTTAAAGAGATGGTGTATAAAATGACTTGGAAAGATTTCCGTGACATTTTTGAGTAGAGAAAAAGACAGGTGACAAACCGGATGTCTACTAAAATTGCGTTTGTACATCTGTGAGGGTTTCACACATGTAGAGGACCGAGAGAAAGAGGGAGAAAAAGAATGATTTTCTGTTTTTCTGCTGGACAGGCCTGTTGGAAGGCTTTGCTGCAACAGTCTTGAGTCGAATTTCAGTGGTGACTAGAGGCAGATTTGAGAGCCCCGGGGACTTGACGCTCTGGACTCAGACTCCTGTCGGGGATGGTTTGGGATCTGGAATCAGGCCTCACCTCCTCCTGGCCCCCCTGGCAGCTGTCAGTTAGCCCTTTGCCTGGCACACAGGGCCCCTCTGACCCCAGCCTGCTCCCTACCCTCTGCTCCAAGTCTTCAGCCTGCTCCCCACCGCATACCCTTCGTCCGGCTTCATTGTGACCCTGGCCTTCTGCTCAGCTGGGACCAGAGCCCTCCCCTGGGGGCAGGATCCCAGCCCAGAGTGCCAGCCCCTGACTGGGGTTACCCTCGGTAGGTCAGAAGCCCTGGCATCATGCCACGCCCCCTGGGCTCCCAAGCTGAGCCCTGGCCCCAGGCTTGATGCCCTTGTTTATCTAGACCCTTCCCCAGCCTAGCACAGCTCCTCGTCACCACCTTCTGGGGCTTGCATCTCAATCAGTGAACAGAGGAGCAGAGTTAGCTGCCCCACCTGTCCCCTCTCGCAGCAACGTCCTCCATCTGCCCCCTCAGACATGGCGGGCTCTGGAGTTAGACAAACCTACACTCAGATCTTGCTTCGGGCACTCACAGCCCGGGTGACTTCGGGCAAGTTACCGAGCCTCATTTTCCTCGTCGGTACAATGGATTCCTCGTAAAGCCACGATGAGAACCAGCTGAGCTAGCGAGTATGCAGCCCACAGTAGGTCCTCAATCAATAGCAGCTTACAGGGTTTCCATTTGGCATTATGCAAAGTTCTGGAACTAGATAGTGGGGACGGTTGCATGACATTTCACAGTACTTACTGCCACCGAATTGTACGTTTTAAAATGGTTAAGTGGCAATGTTTTCATCATGGTATTTTACCACAATCAATCCCTCACTGTCCCTAGTTCTCTATGCTCTGGGCCGTCCAGGTTTCGTGTTTGCCTTTGTCTCCTCTTTCACCTTAGAAAACTGCCCTGACCTCGAAGCTGACTAAGACATCTTGTTTTTTCCTCTTCCTGGAAGGCCCAGCCCCCCAGAGACCGTCCACAGGGCAGCCAGGCAAAGGGCCGGACCAGACGAGGCCTGCTGACTGTCCACCCATACTTCAAGCCCTGTGGCTACAATTGGCAGCCTGAGAGGGAAGCACCCCACCCAGCCCAGGAGTTTGGAACAAATCCTTTGTCTCTCTGGGGCAGTGGTTGTCAGCAGCCAGGGATTCCTTGTTGGGGCCCATAGCTAAGGCTGGCTTGGTGAAGTCTCCTGGATTCTGCCCTAGAGTCTCCTCTGCTCGCCCACAAGCCCCTCGGGACAACCTGTCTATACCATGTTCATTCATCATTCATCATCTCGCCCGCCCACCCTGACTCCTCTTTTTTCATCCCAGATTTCCATACCTGGGAGTGGCACTGTCCTTTCAGCCGCCCATGCCACAGACCCTGAGCTCATTGCTCTCCTTCTGACCCCACCCAGATACCCAGCACCCCAGAATTCTCTGCCACACTTCCAGGGTCTGTATGGATGGCCCGAGTCCTTCCTTCTGAGGGTGGGCTATACCACTGGCCTTTGTGTGCCTTTCTTGGCCTGAGAGAGGGCCAAGGACAGCTGTTCATGGTGGGGTGGGATATTGGAAGAATGACGCAGGGGGAGCAGATCCAGGGGTGCAAGGAGAAGAGGGGCAGACCCTGGGCAGCGGCAAGCAGAAGAGAGAGGTGTGGGCCTGCTTCTAGCATCCTGAGGAGGGCTCGTTTCCTCCATTCCCAGTTTCCAGAGCACAGAGTCTGGCAGAGTCTGGTTCCCATCTCCCAGCCCCTGAAGGGCAGCTTCATGTCAGCCCCTGAGTGTTTAACCCTATGCTTTCAATACATCCATCACATCACTCAGCTCTGTGTGTCCCCGTGGTGGGGAGCCAGGCTTCTCACCAGTGAGGTCTGAGGCTTAGCCTGATGCCACCTGGGAGGTTTCCTGCCATGAGAAAGAAAAGATGGCAGGAGATACCCCTGGACAGCTGTTGGCTGGAGTGCCCTGGAGCCCCCCAAGGCACGGTTCACACCTCAGCTTCCTCCAAAGACTGAGGGAGCAGCTGTTGACCCTCTAGGCCTGACTCTGTCTCCATGCCCTGCCCACCACTTCTCCTCTTACAACTGGTCAACGGGCCCCCTTTCTCCCTGGTCTCTGCCCCAGCCAGCCTTTCCCATCTGTCCTCCACCCTGCAGCCAGAATGAACTTTTGAAAGCACAGACTGTCTCCCTGCAAACACATTTTTAGGGGCTCCCCAGTGCTCCCTGGACAGTGCCCAGGCTCTCACAGGACACAGCCCAGCTGACCGCTCCCTGCCACACCCTGCCCCATGCTGCACACTGCGGTGAACAGCACATACTGTCCCTCCCAGGCCGAGTCGCTTGGTGCTTGTGTGCCCTTGCATCCATCATATTCTCCACCTGCTTCTTCACCTGGCAAATTCTCCCTACTGCACATCCATGAAGATGTGCAAGGTGAATTTTAATAACACCCCTGACATAGTAATACCTAAAAGCTCCGTTAAAGGCGGGAGCTTTGAGGATTAGTCTGCTGTCAGATAGGTCTTGGGTGCAGAACCCAAGTGTACCGATCATTGACTGTGTGACCTGAGGCAAGGTACTCAACCCCACTGAAGTTACTTCTTCCTCTCCAAGGTGGGCCAATGAGATTGACCTCACAGAGTGGCCATGAGGTTCATGTGAACATGAGAGGTGCATGGACTTGGTCATGCTGTTGTAACAACCCAGTAAGCTCTGGGGCTGTGACTATATATCCCTGTTACTTTCTGCATCCAGGAGGAAACATAGGTAGTGGGTTCCCAGATGTAAGCGCATGAGAAGCAGTGATTAGAACAGGCACTGTATGCCATCAGACGAAATGATATACCAATGGTGTGTAGAGGATAACTGAATGTTTGCAAAAACAATAACATATTTTCAATAGAGGGAAGAACATCTAGAAGGAGACAGCCCAAAATGTTAGAGTGGTTATCTCTGTATGATGCACATTTTTAATGACATTATTAATGACAGATAGATAAAGTACTTATCTTTAGTTCCTATGTTTTTTTCCTAGAATGAGTGTTGTGGGTTGAACTGCATTCCTCAAAAGAGATGTTGAAGTTCTGACCTCTGGTACCTGCAAACGTTATTTGGAATCAGTTGTCTTCTCATGTCTCGCTGCCCTGGCCTCCCCACTCACACCCCATCGTGCCCTGTGCTGCCCAGCTAGCCCTCCCCGCCTTCTCCAAGCACCTACAATGCTCAGGGCTTTCAGGGCCGGAAACGCCAGTCAGAGGGTCGGTGGAGGGCACAGTCTTGTCTGCTCTCCTTCCAGGAAGTGGGAACAGAGCGGGACTTTTCTGAAATGTTTCCAGGCTTCTCTTTAGCTGGATAGGGACTCAGGCTCCAGGAGGGGAAGAAACAGCAGATGTCTTCTGCTCCCCCCAGTGACCTTGTCAGCGTAAAGAATCGCAGGAAGCCGCCCTGGGGACCTGCTAATTAGCGCTAATTCCCGCAGGCCTGGCAGAGACTGGGAGGGAAGAGCCTTTGGATCCCCCTCGATTACACCCTTTGGCCTTTTTCTACCTTCCAGATGTCTCCTTTTTCCTTCTTGAAGAGCAGGGAGGCATGGTGACCACCAGGGTTCCAGGAAGAGAGGGGAAGCCGGGAGTGGGAACCCCATGCATTTCCTAGTGGGGGTGGGCTATAAACAGCCCTTTTCCCTGATTCGTCACATTCTGGAGCAGGATCTTCGAGCTTGGTCAGGGATTGATTGCTTCTCGGGAACAGAAAACCAGTCAGGATAACAGGAATTGGGAGGACGCTGGGGAGCGACATGGGACACCGGTCCAGGGGCCACCAAGCCGCAGAGGAGAGCTGTCAGACCTCCAGGTGGCTGCTGTCTCTGTTCTCCCACCTCAGCTCGCCTCTCTCAGTCCATCTGCAACGGTTTGCTGATTCACTTTGGAGATCAGCTCCCTCTGTTTGCTCTTCAGGGTCCCAAATGGGGGACCTGTTCTTTTGTTCTCAAACCTTTTGTTCTCAAAACTTCCGGGGCCCCCAGGCCCAGATGATCAGTCTAGGCTCTCCATACTTGGAAGCAGGAAATACCAACAGCAAACACGGGTATCCCAGTCGTGTGCTAGGCACTGGTCTAAGACCTTAGCGGGGCTTTCTCATTTAACATTTAACATTTAAGTAACCCTATAAGGCAGGTTATATTATTATCTTCATCATAGAAGGGAAGAGAAGCTCAGAGCGATTAAGAAATTTGCCTTGGGGGCCCCTCGGTGGCTCAGTGGGTTAAAGCCTCTGCCTTTGGCTCAGGTCGTGATCCCAGGGTCCTGGGATCGAGCCCCCCCTCAGGCTCTCTGTTTAGCAGGGAGCCTGCTTCCTCCTCTCTCTCTCTGCCTGCCTCTCTGCCTACTTGTGATCTCTGTCTGTCAAATAAAATAAATAAAATCTTTAAAAAAAAAAAAAGAAATTTGCCTTGATCACTCAGCTTGTGAGTGGGGGAAGTCAGTGTTTGAACCTGGGCAGCCTCGAGCCAAGGCCAGTGTCCTGAAAATGACTGGCCCCATTCAGTTTCAGGATTGATGTTCCAGGATCAGGTGTCCCTTCCTGGCCCCATTAGCGATGTCCACCAGGATGGTGTGGGTCACATAGCACTTCAGGGCTGTGGAAGGAAGAGGGGACGGGGGTCTTCCCAAGAACACAAGTGCTTCCAGGACAGAAGTTTTTGTCCGTTTTGTGCCCTGATGTCTCCAGTGCCTAGAACAGTGCCTGGCACACAGCAGACACTCAGCAACTGTTTGCGGAATGAATGAACCCCAAGCATCTTGGGCTTGTTTCTGCCTAATGAGGAGGCAGAGTTAGACGTAGCCTTACTAGGACTACATAGGACCATCACACCCTTAAAAAAAGAAAGAAAGCAAAGATATCTTTCCTCTTTAGCGGATCTCCTTGTCACTGGTTTAATCCAGAAGCACCAATCCAGGAGTTCTGCTCCAGGTCACATAATTGGATGCGAATGGCTCTAGAGGGCAGCCAACTCGGTGCTCCCTAGGGCAGAAGGACTGTCTGGGCCTGTGTTTCTCAGGGTCTCCATCAGGGCTCGAGCCCCATGACTCCCATGCATTTCTTCCTAAAGTGATTTGACCATGAAGCCTTTTCAGAAGGCATCTCATAGGGGGCGAGTAGGATGAATAATACACTAAGAGAAATGAAATTTCAATCAATTTTGTTGTAGTGATTTCATGTGATAAATCTCGGCTCTCCCCAGCTCCCCTGGACTTTGAAGGGCTGCAGGGTGACTTCTGCAGCGGTTACTCCCTTCCCACCCTCCTTAGCCCCACTAGTTAGAAATCTGGCTGGGGAAGTCCTCATGCCCCAGGTCCTCTTCTTCTCAGGCTCTGGCGGGTCTGGGAGAGGGAGCTTCTCTCCCCACGCTTCAGTTGTCTGGCCTCAACCCCTTCTTTCACGGTGTGGTTTAAAATGCAATTATATTTCCCTCCGCGGCTTTGAAGCAGAATCTTAAGCTTGGAAACAATTGCAGTAGATTGCACTAATTATTTTCATTTCATTCGGTGAGTCTGAAGGTTGGGACCTTGGATTAGGACATGAGAGTGAATGAAAATTAGACAGCATCTTGTCAGTTAATGGGTTTCTTCAGTGTCAGGGAGATGGCTCCGAGCTCTGGAGATTTACAGCCCCAAAGCCAAAGAGGCATCAGTCCCCTGTCATACCCCTTATATGAACTAGGTGCTGGGGCTATGAGGCTGGAAAAGACACAGCTCTGCCTCTTTGCCCAAGGGCCATTGCCTCCCAAGCCTCCCTTTTCCCCTTCTGCAAATTGGGTATAATACTTCGTTAAATAAGGAAAGCACCTAGTACATGGCAGGTGCTCAATGAATGCCACTTTCCTTTCCCTTGACCTCCTTACCAGGTTCTTCCTTGGGCAATATAGGCATTGGATCTGTGTGATATAAAGAGCACAGGCTTACAGATTCTTAGCCAGCTGTGTGATCTTGGCCAGGTCGCTTAACCTCTCTGAGCCTCAGGATCTCCCTCTGTGGAATGGGGATAACAGTACCATTTGTTGTGCTTTTATGTGGATAAAATGAGAGATTACTTGCAGAGCAGCCAGCCCAGTCTTGTTCAAACTAACCCTCTAAAAACTCTACCTGTCCGAACCAAAGCCACCCCTCCGTAGCTCTCTGTCAGGGCCAAGCTGAGGGCAGGGGTGGGGCCCAGCTGCAGAAGGGAGGCCACCCCTCCTGGGATCGTCTTCCTCTGTTCTTCTCTTATAGTTTAAAGTCCTTTCCCGCACAGACCAGGCCCCGGGTCTCCACCCCCTGCTCTCAGCTGCAGTGGGTCACGGTCACGGAGAAGGCAAAAACTCCACGAGGCCCAGTTCAAAGCTGCACCTCCACCCGAGCCCTCCTTGGCTCCTTCCCCAACCTGCCTCATCTCTCCCAGGCCTTCCTGACCAGGTCCTCAGGTGTCACTTTCAGATGAGTCTTTTTTTTACACACCTCACCATCCGGGGAGGAGGTCCTGCCCTGTCCTGACTTCAGAACCATCCAGGCCCCGTAAAGTCCCTGGGACTGTGAACTTATGAGCTCTGGCCTCTGAGACAGAGACTAAATGGTGCCACTTCCCCAATGGCTCAGAGCTTCTCCTTCCCTCTCCCTGTGACATCCCTGTAGTTGAGACCACCGCCCCCCCGCCAAGCTCTGGGGGCCTCTCAGAGCTCCTTCTTGCACTATCTGTTTGTTTATTCTGCATGTCACAGACAACAAAGCAGAGTGGTCAGTTCACTTCCTCGGGCCCAGGCGCTGTGTCCCGCGCTGGGGGGTCCTGTCTGGAAATGTTTGTGAAAGGGTCGGAGGGAGGTCTGGTAATGGGGTCATTTGCATGATACCCAGCCCTCTCTCCTTGCAGACTGCCATTTCACTGTAAGGAGCTCCCTTGGGCAGCACTATTTGGCCAGTTCCAGAAATGCGTGTGCGTGTGTGTGTACATGTGCTGGAGGTGGGGTGTCAGCCTATGCTCTGGCTGGGAGTGGCATCATTTGTGAGGCCACCGCGGACCCCCCCCACTCAGGCATGTGTGCATGACACTCAGGTGTCCCAGTGCGTTCCTGGGTAACCCACCGGGACCCTAGCCCTAGTGGGCAGGAGCCAGCACCTCGGGCTGTCCTAGCAGGTGCATGGCAGTTCTCTGAGATCGTTGTAGCTGCTGTCACCTGTGCTGTATGCCAGGCCCAGGGCCCTTGGCCCATAGACTCTGTCCCATGCGTTCCCCTCAGCAACCCCTCAGAGGAGGTATCAGTGTCTCCCTTGTGCTGAGGCGGAAACTAAAGCACGGAGAGGTGAGGAGACTGCTGGAGGTCACACAGCAGTAAGTGCTGAGGCTGTATTTGAACTCACATCCCCCGACCCTCATGTCTGCCCTCCCGACCACATGCATTGCAGCAAATAGGGCTGACAGAGAAGGACATAGGGACTTCCCAAAATGCACGGGACACAGCAGGGCGTTGGCATACAGTGCTGTTGGCATGCCCAAATCAGAGGAGGGAAATCCACTGGGGGAGCCAGAGTGAGCAGGGCTGCAGGGGCCCAAGGCCCCCTGGATGTGTGCAGGCCCAGCCACAGACAGAGTGGAGGGGAGTGGGAAGGGGGACGAGAGTCTTGTGGCTCAGGCTCAGGACGGGACCAGAAAGCCTCGGCTCGGGCGCCTGGGTGGCTCAGTGGGTTAAGCCGCTGCCTTCGGCTCAGGTCATGATCTCAGAGTCCTGGGATCGAGTCCCGCATCGGGCTCTCTGCTTGGCGGGGAGCCTGCTTCCCTCTCTCTCTCTCTCTGCCTCTGCCTGCCTCTGTCTACTGGGATCTCTCTCTGTCAAATAAATAATAAATAAAATTAAAAAAAAAAAAAAAAGAAAGCAAGCCTCGGCTCTGGGTCCCAGGAGCACCTCCTACTGGCTGTGTGACATGGGTCTGTTCCTTCTCCTCTCTGAACCTCTGTCCCAACATCCGTATAGCAGGGAGGTGAGGGAGAGGGAGGAGTACTCTGTTCAAAAGCGCTTGACCTGGGCCTGGCCCAGCAGCCAGCACACCCCTGTGCCCAGCCTGGCCCCCTCACTTCCTCCCCTCCCTGCATGTTTCCTTCCCTCCCTCTGCCCTATCCTCCCTTCCTCCCCCATCTCCTTTCCTCTTTTCTTCCCTCCCTTCCTCCCTCCCTCCTTCCTTCTTTCCCTTCTTCCCTCCTTCCCTCCCCCCCACTCCCTTCCTCCTGCCCTGGACCTCTCTTCCCGCCTTTATCCCCCACCCCCCACTCCCCTTCTTGGAAACTTCTCTTCAGAGGCTTTGAAGAGCTCCAGTCCCCCTTCCAGGGTGGGTCCCAAAGCCTCCAGGACACAGAGGCAGCTCACCTCCAGGCCACCTTTACAGGGCTTAGGGGTGGGAGCAATGCCCTGGGGGCCCTTCCCAGGTGCTCTGCCAGCCACAAAGGCCACCTTCCAGCAGGGCCAGAAAAAGCAGGGCTCCCAATCCCCCACAGACTAAACCTAGCAACAGTCAGGGTTCCTATGGCAACCCGAGATTTATTTTTAGTCCTACTTTAACATTAACATGATGTGAGGGGATCTGAGACTTACATTACTCTCTTTTAAACAGTACCCAAAAAAAGGAAAGAGAGAAAAGAAAAAAAAAACTCCTCTTTGTACAGCAATGTGAACCACTGGGGTGAAACAAGCCCGAGGCGCTTGTGGGGACTCGTCTTGGCAAAAGTCAGCGGCCCCGGACTCCTGGCTTCCCACATAACGAGTGATGGGGGGAAAGGACAAGTGGAAGACGGCAAAGCCAAATAGGCCTGTGACCTGGGACACCAGCCCCTGGGGCTCCAGCCAGCTCTTGGGGACTCGGCAGGAATGCAGGACTGGGGTCTGCCCCCCACCCAGAGGACAGGGAGATGGATGTCTCTCGGGGAAGGCAGGGCTCGGCTGGGCAGATGGAGGCTGTGGAGAGGATGCTGGATGCTGGCATGAGATGTGGGTTCCAGACCCCGCTGTGTGCCCAGCCCCAGGCTGAGCATCAGGGTCCCAGAGGCGCAGAGCTCAGCCCTGCCTGGAGGAACTCACAGGTGAAACAGACCCAGCGTGAAAGTTTCCATATGGGGCAAAAGGTGCCCAAGGAGGAGGAGGTGTCTGGGCTGCTTTTAGAAGAACTGGGGGTCCATGGCTGCAGAGAACAAGGAGGGCCTTACTAGGTTTTCAGCTATGTGATTTGAGCTCCTCTCTCAGAGAATTACCCTATATTAGCTGCTTTTTCTGTCTGTCCAGTGAGGGATCCTGATTCCTGGGGTCACAGACAGTGCCCGCCCCGCACCCCACCTCTCTGTGGCCTGATCACTTAGAGTACTCCATCACCGGCCTGTGTGATTAGACCAAGGAGTGGGCACATGACCCTAGCACCACCAGTCAGAGTCCTTCCCTGGGAATGAGCTACGGTCACCAGAAGAAAGCATCTCTCTCTCACTCTGTCTCTCTCTGTCTCCCTCTGTCTCTCTCGACTGGATTGCTGAGCGGGGCTTCTGAGAGCCTCAGCCTTGGCCTCCTGGAGATGGCAAAGCAGCAGGAAGAGAAAACAAAGCTGTTGGGCAGAGAGAGGAAGAGACAGAATGTTCCTTGTCCAGGACATTGCTTCCTTCAGAGCTGGGCTCTTTGGAATTAGCCTCTCTGGTTTTCCCTTAAGCCAATTCAAGCTGGCTTCCATCTCTGAAAACTGGACCAGTCCGACGAATTCAGATGGTCCTTGTAATTTTGCTAACACGAGGGGATAAAAGCACCTTCTGAAGAGAAAAGGAAATGAGAGACGTTTCTTGTGTTTTCTGTGTGCCAGGCACTACGTCGGATGAGCTTTGTCAGAGCCTCGTCACCACACTGGAAATTAAATATGTGTTATTACCAGTAAGGCGCGTGTGGCACAGAGAGGCAAAGAAACTAGCCCAAGGGCACACAGCCAGCAAATGCCAGACCTGGACGGGCACTGAGGTCTTTCCGACTCCTCAAGGAGCTACGTCATCTTTCCTTCCCTGCCCCAGGGGCTTTGGAGATATAACCTGTGATTCCCCAAGTGTAAATCATGGACAACTTACGTGGGAAACATATGGGTGCTGATTGGAAACAGATCCCAGGGCTCTCAGCCCCAGACTTTCTGGATAGAAACCAGTCTCCAGCCTGCCTTCTGACCCCCACCATCCCCACACATCCCGGCAGCCTGCACTCAGCCGCAGATCCTGCCTCAGCCTGGTTGCCGAGCCTCGCTCATGCTACCTCTCCTGTCTGGAGTGTCCTCCCCTCTTGGTCCCCCAGCTCAGCCGATATGTCATCTTTCTCACCGTAGCTCTCCATGACTCCTAATAGGCCTCTACGCCAATACTCTACACCTGGCTCTAACCAAGGCAGAATTGGGGGCTCCTGCCCCGGCCTCCTACCACAGCCCCATATCCCATCCTATGCCTCTCTGCCCCAGCATTGGGGCCCCAGGCTGTTACTGTGTCCCTCTGGCTTCCCCCATCCTGCTGGGAGCTCCTGAAGTGCGGGCCTTCTAGCGCGGGGCCTGGCTGAGAGCAAGCATCCGTAGGGACTGGGCTGCCTGTGACTCTGTTTTTGGAAAGAGTTGAGATCCTCTCTACTTGATGCCATGCCTTTTAAGGGATTAACCTCATTTGTAGTTTCTTAGGATGATCCCACTGGGGGCAGGAAGGCAGCTTCGCATGGGGTAAAAGGCATAGAAAACCAGGCTTCTGCCTCATGTGAGTTATATAACCCTTGGGCAGACGACTCTCCCTCTCCTTGCCTCGGTTGTCTCATTTATACAGTGCAGAGGACAATACCACCTCATAGGGTTATGGTGGGGATGAGGTATATGGTCCCTGTTGGATGTCAGCTGTCATTGCCATCAACTGATGAGAGCTAAGTCAGGGACAGCAGTCCCCCATGGCCCCACTGGGACACGCCCTTGGACACGACCTCATTTAATCCTCTGGACAAACTTAAAAAGCAGAAATGTTACTATAATCATTTAATGGGTAAAGAAACTAAGGCTCTGAGGGGTCAAGCAACTTGCCCAAGGCCACCCAGCCTATAGGGAGCAAAGCTGTGATTTGAATACTGGCCTATTGTGGAGCCCAAACTTTTTTTTTTTTTTTAAGATTTTTTAATTTATTTATTTGACAGATAGATCACAACTAGGCAGAGAGGCAGGCAGAGAAAGAGGGGGAAGCAGGCTCCCTGCTGAGCAGAGAGCCCAATGCGGGGCTTGATCCCAGGACCCTCGGATCATGACCTGAGCTGAAGGCAGAGGCTTTAACCCACTGAACCACCCAAGCGTCCCCAAACTTTGACATTACAGGTGTGACCACAGATCATAGCTCTGTTCTTCACGAGCTTTATGACTAGAGGCAACTCATTTTACTTAACTGAGATCTACAAAAGGGGGGTTATCCTCCTAACTTGAGCGTGAATCCTGGCTCAGCAATGATTTTCTTCCACTATAACAAGCTACCTCTCAGCTAGAAGACCCAAGTGGAGATCGCTCCCCGATGGGTCCCAGGACTTCCCAGGCTTCTGTCCCAGGAGCTGGGCACCCTGGGCAAGAAGGTGGGGTGGAAAGAGAGAGAGGGCTTCCCCTTTCTAGAGACGGCAGGAGGTGATGACTGCCTCCTGGCCGGGATGTTGCTCCATGAAATGACTTTGCACAGCACCACTTATCCCCGTGAGATAGCTGAGGGCACCATATCCAAAAGGCATGCCACTGAGTAGGTACACAGACTGCACCCAGAAACACAGCCTGGAATGCATTTCGCTCTGAAAAGAGAGGAAGAGCAATGACAGGGAAGGAACAGACAGAAGGAGGAGAGCCAGAGACAAGGGTGAGCTGCGGCGCAGGGTTGGAAGGCTGAATGCCCAGTGGTGGGCTGGCTGAAGATCACTGTCAGGGGAGCCCAACGTTGATTGTGTCTGCACATCTACAAATAAATTCCTCCTCATCTCTGCCCCACCAATGCTTAGGAAGCATCCCTCATTCACAAATGTTCAGACAGGACTCAGAGATACCCCACCCCCACCCCTCCCCAGCCCGCTCTGCTCTGACCAGAAGGCGCTTCCTCCTTCTGTGTCCTGTCAGGTTGGGTCGCTCTCTTAGAAATCCTCCACCTTCCCTGTTCGACACCTGCCCTCCATCTTTCCTATGAGCCGGGGCAAACTCTCTGGTGAGGGATCTCTTATTTCCCCTCAAAAATCTTCCTTTGCATTTTAAAGATCAGGAGGCTCCGTGGAAAAGCTAGGACCTTGACCCAAGTCAGCCCCTGTCCCTAACTACTGTGCTCTGTGCCTTCCCTGGACAGGACAGGTCAAGGAGTGGGCGCTAAAGGGCCATACAGGGCTAAGGCAGTAATTATGGTCCCCATCCCCCTCCGTGTCCAAACTCTTAGAACCTCAGCATCCCCGTGCTGCCCAGGCCCTTGGCCACAGTGAAAGATGATCTGACACAGTCATTCACTTCTTTGCCTTTAAAGGAAATGCCCAGTAAACAGCCTTTCTGCTCAGAATCAAGCACAAATGGTAGGATTTTAGACACTCAAGAGAGGGATGTCTTCAAGTCAGGGTGCCTCTGAGAAGTCTCCCCATCATGGTATGTGATGAGAGCTGACCCTTGAATGGACACAGCTGGCTCACCCCCACCCTGAGAGAAGTGGCGAGAGGGGCTGGCCTCTCAGCTGTCTACAGCCAGCTGCTCTGACTGACAGGTGGGACGGGGCTGCGTGGGGGCGGGAGACAAAGCAGATCTCTGGCCCCAGGCATGGGGAGTGGGGCTTCCAGAAGGGCTCGAGCTCTAGTACACCCACCTCCAACAGTTTTCCTGAGCAAGGAGCTTTCTCGCCAAAACCCAGGGGACTTTTCCATCTGGACAATGTCAGATTCTTGTCTAATTCTGGCTCAACATAAGCGAGACGGAGTGGGAATGGGGGAGCACAGGATGATGAATCGGCAGCTAGGGGAGGGCTAGTCTCCGTCCCACCGCCTAACCCCTGGGACCGGAAGCAGCATGCCCCATGCTGAGCCTCAGGGCCCCATCTGGAAAGGGGGCCAGTAGACCAGACACCCGGGAAGGTCCCTCCCGGCTCTGCACGTGAGAACGCCCATGGTGTGCAGTAGGCAACCTTCCTGTGGGCAGGGGAGGGCAGGGGGATGTCTATCAAATTTCTGACCACTGGAGCCAGGAAATCTGAAGCTTCCATGGAGACTGGAACAGGGAAGTTTGATAGATGACCCGAAGAAAACCACCAACCCACACACAGGATTTTTGGGGCAAGGCTGTCCTCTGTACAAATCCCAGCTCCAACACCCAATTGCTCTGTGACCTTGGGCCACCCAGTTATGAGCCTCAGTTTCTATTTCCTCCCCTGCAGCTTGCCCTGCTCTCCCAAAGGTCAGGGCCATGATGTGACTTGCGTGGGCTCTAGGCACTTTTGTTTTCATGGTCCATTGCCCTACAAACATTTACTAAAAATTCCACTTTATGCCTGCATTGGCATAAAGATGAATGCATCCAGAGTAGATTATGGTAATTATTTTCAATGGCTTTGTACGAAATGAGCACGGTTTCATGGGTCCCTTAAGGTCTGGTGTGTGCTAGGTATTGTACCTATGGAGCCTGGAGGATGTCAGCCCTGGGTCCTGTGACGTTTCTAACGTAGAATTATGAAGCTTCACGTCAGCTATTGAATCAAGCTTAACACACCAGGGAGAAGCCCCCTCCTTCTGAGTATTTTTGGGAAAGCCCTATTGGGATAGCATCTCCCACAACAGGATGGGGCTTAGAGACTGAGTCTCTGGGACTGTGGCTGGGGCTGGATTCAGTCAAGTAAGGCAGGGGCCTGGTAAATTGCAGCCCTGTCAGATCCAGGAAGTCAGACAATCTGAGTTCCCAAAAACTGAGCATCTGACTTGGTTGGGTACACGTGGAGATGGACCCAGGACCTGGGGTCCTGCAGATACTGGGGTGATGTCAGCTCTCAGCCTTCATGGGTCAGGTCTACACCACACCAAGGTCTCATGTGTATGATCTGTAGGTATGAGGGCAGGACTAATATCCTAATTTCTTGATGAGGAAACAAGCTCAGAAATAGCTTACCCTCTCCTTCCAACTTTATCTCCCTGGCTTCTTTTTCAGTCCAACAGATTCTGGTACATCGTGGCAGTCCTACTCCTGGGCCTTTGCATATGCCATTCTCCCTGCCAAGAATTCCCTCACTTGTCCCTTTCATCCCCTGCCTTAAGCCACCATCTCCAGGAAGCCTTCCTTGACTACTTTGGCTTCTTGCGATCATCCTCTCCTTTGAACTCCCAGGACTTGCTAGCTATACACTCATTCAAGTTAATAAACATTTACTACACATCCACCCTGGGTCAGACCCCTTGTTGGGCTCCAGGGGCATAAAGGTGACTCAGTGGTAGGTTGGCCTGGAAGGAGCAGCCATTCTGTCCTGTTGTGGGGGATGGGAGCCATAAATTTTGATAATGCAGCAATCCAGGATTCAGATGGGGGAGCCCTGATGCTGTGAGGTGCAGGGGGAGAAAAGTCCCCCATTTCTCAGGAAATCACATTTGGGCTGGGTATGGAAGGGTCAGAAGCCATTCACTTGGCCTGAAGGAGAGGAAAGAGGGGGGTTTAGCTGAGGCAAGGAGGAAGGGAGGAGGGAGGAGAAGGTGACTGAAGGTAGAGTGTCAGAAGGGTTCCACAAGGAAACCTAAGGTACACTCGAGCAGTGTAATTCAAGGATGATTACAAAGATACAAGCAGGGCATAGGGAAATCAGCATGGCACAGTGTCAGTCACTGAGAAAGCCAGCAACAGCTTTAATCGGAAGGGGTAGGGGGACAAGGTTACCCGTGTGTGGAGGGCTACCTGGGAGAAAGCGCTGTAGAGAGGCAGTGCCCTCACACCTGCCAGGCTCCTGTCAACTAGCCCCAGCTAGAAACCTTGTTAAGAGGGAGCTGCCAACAGAGTCCATGCAGGCCAGCCTTCTGGGGCCCAGTCCAGGGAGCAAGGGTGCAGGGCAAATCCAGAGCGACATAGGAAGAGTGGAGGGCAGTCGGCTCAGCCGCATGGACCACAGGGGCCCCTCCAGAGGCCCCAGTTCCTACTGCTCAGCTAAAACCCAGCTCAGGGATACGCCGGGGTCAGAGACACCTCCCTCCCTGCCCATCAAGGCTCAGATCCTTGGTAGGAAATAGCTGTTTCTCTGGGTCCTATCTCGTTCCAGCATTGTTAAGATGTCACTAAGTGTCATCTGAAAATAGAAACGCCGCCTGGGCCTACCATGGAAACGCTGTTGCCTCCCCGATGCCGTGCGGACAGACCTCCCACCGGCGGATGGAAGCTGCTGTCACCCGCACGCTTGTTCAGCCGCCGAGAGAGAGCTGGTGTTTCCTGAGTGCGCCCATGTGCCCAGCGCCGGGCCCAGCTCATTACATGTGCCCACGTCATTTTATATGTGCACGAACTCTCAGGGGTGGACTCTCCTTCCCATTTTGTAGTGGGAGGCTGAGGGTTAGAGTGGTCGTAGTTTGCTCCAGGTCACAACATGGGCCAGTAACTGATGGGACTGGTTTTGCATCTGATGCTGGAGGCAGGTTTCACGAGTTCTCAAAGGAGAACATGGCCAGGAAACCAATGAATTTGAGAGCTGCAACTTCTTCCTTCATCCCTCCACCCAATCAAATCATTGAGTATTAAGTGCCAACATTCTTTGAGCTGCCATCGTATGCCCAGCTCTGTGCTGAGCTGACTTACACATTCAAGTCTTATCTCCATTTTATCAGTCATGAAACTGAGGTTCAGAGAGGTTAAGCAATTTGCCCCAAGCCACACAGCGATGAAGAGCCTGGAGCAGGACTCCAAAGCCAGAGCTCCTCATGCTCACCAACCAGGCCCTGTGCCAGGCTGTGTCAAACAGACTTGACCCATGTCTAGGCCCTGCCCTCAAGGTGCTCCAAAGGAGAATCTGGCCACCATTTTCTTAGAAAGGTGTTTCAGAAAACTCAGGCCTGGTCACCCCTTTCTATAAACTTCCGAAGAGGCAAAGACAAGTGGCGGTGTACACAGGGAGGTGGCGTGTCCTCGTCTCACTGTGCTCTTGTGATGGGCCAGCTCATCTGACCTCCCTGAGGGCCTGTCCCCCCAATTCAATGGGGGGAGGGGCCCCTTGAGTGATGGTGTTGCAGAGGTGCCCAGCCCTGTCCAGGGTTCCCCGGGGATGGCAGATGGAAAGGGTTCCTCCCCTTCCTGGTGGTTATGGGCTGAAGTGTGTCCCCTCAAAATTCCTACGTTGACATCCTAACCCTCAGTACTTCAAAACATGACCTTATTTGGAGATAAGGTCGTGACAGAGATAATCAAGTTAAAATGAGGTCATTAGGGTTGACCCCCATGAGGCTAGGGTAGTTGAGAGAGGCACGGACAGAGGGAAGACACGCACCCACACCCTCCCCTCTGCCATGGGGAAGACCAGGAAGATGCCAGGGAGGACCACCACCACAAGTTAGGAGAACAGCATGAACACCTTCTGCCTTGTGGCCCTCAGAAGGCTCCAACCCCATGCACACGTGGATCTCAGACCTGCAGCTCCAGAGCCATGAGACACTATACTCGTTGGAACCACCAGTCTGGTCACGCAGCCCCAGCAAGCCATGCATCGATTGGCCTACTCTGCAAGGGCCGGTTTCTGTTTGCCCCCAGCCTGGGTGGCCACCCTATTTTCCAGTGCTCCCGGGCAGGTTGCGGGTGATGGGAGATCCCAGAAGGATCAGGGCCACACTGAACTCGCCGTGGCTCACAGCTCCAGGCAGGTAAACCACTGAATGAGTGACCTCCTCATTCAGCCCTCCTGCTGGCCTTGGAGGGGTACTTTGGTGACTGCCCTCATTTTTCAGGGGGGAAGCAGGAAGAGGGGACATCTGCTAGGGTGTCGAGAGCCTAGGGAACAGACCTGATCGGCTACTTCTCAGGCTTCCAAGATATAACCACCACGTTTCTCTGCAAGTTAGGTACCTGGACACCCCGGACACCACCCAGACCACTGGCCTCTGCGGCGTCAAGCCCTGCGGAGCCATCATGGGCCGCCGTTGGCATGGCAGGACCTGCTGGGCTCAGGTCCACCCCCCGGAGTTTCATTTCCCACAAGGTACCAGATCAAACTTGAGGGGTGCTCCAACCCTCTGCAGAGCGGGCAGTCCTGGGAGGTGGGCTGTGTCTTTAGCCCAGCTCTGCAACCCCCTTCCCACCACACTTTCCTGCTCCTCTCACCCCCCCACCCAGGGCCAGAGCAGCAAAAGAGACAAAGCTTCTCATCTGCTCAGTGCGGTACTTAGCATACAATCAGTGCTCAGTGAGTGCAGACTATCATTATCATTGTTATGATGATCATTTATGATTATTACCCACCCACATGGCAAAGACGGAGGGAGAAGGACAAGATCACAAACCGGGTTCCAAGCTCAGCTCTGTCTCTCCCCACTGTGTGACTCCAGACGAGTCACTCCGCCTCTCTGAGCCTCAGTGTCCTCGTCTATACAGCAGGGATAACAACCCTCACCTCAGAGGATTCCTGGATGAGGGAACATGTAGGAAGCTGCCCGGTAGCTGGCTGGAATTAAAAAACAAACAAACAAAGACTGTCTCCTGCTGCCAAGCTGCTCGCCGACTTCTGTGGAACATATCAAATGAAACGATGCAGGTGAAGGCCCCTGGCACATAGCGGCTGTTCAGTCAGAGTTTGAACCTGAACGGACAAGCCAAGTGTTTGCCTAAGATGTGTGTTGGTGTGGCACGTGTGCACGCGGGTCCCCATGACGCCATCCTCTGGCCTGGCTCTTCTGGGCTCAGACGCCCATGCAGCATCCCATATTTTTGCTCAGGGGGCAGATTAGGAAAGAGATCCAGCTCCTCTTTCAGGGGTGACAACGCCCGTCCCAGGCCCTGCCTTATGGAGGCCAGATCCACCTGCCAGCAGCAGCCCCCAAAACCAACCCCCCAGGAACCCTTGTGTGCCGTTCTGGGAGGGGTAAAAAGCTTGTTAGTGTTCTCCTTGCTTGTTTGTTGGGCTTGTAACCTCCCGGGGTGCCCATTTGCGGCTTCTGCAGCCCTGCCGTGTGTGTGATGGCACGGGAGAGGGGGAGATGTTTGTTGTCACCCTGTCTCTGTCCTGGATCCTCTGGGCTCTCTGCCCAGATATAGCTGCCCCCCACCCCAACCCTGCCACCATCTGATGGGACCTGGGAGGAGAAGGTTTCCTTAGTTTGGCAGATGAGGATACTGAGCCCACAAAAGAGTCACAAGTCCTAAGAAGCTGGAACAGCAAACAGACCCAGGACCTCTGATTCTAGTCCGGCTGTCTTTCCGCCAAACTCCCTGCCTCGGCACAGGGAGGACCAACTGGAGACCGGAGCTAGGGGCGACGTGCTGTCCTCCTTTAGTTACCACTGGGCCGCAATCCCACTCTTTAACCATTTGCAGCCCTTGGAACCTGAGTGCCAACAGTCAGTGCCAAACACCACAGTGGGGGTGATGAGGGGTCGAAGTTGCCGGCTGGGTGGTCTCTTGCCCCCCGGAAATCAAATGGTGCACATGGGCTTTAATCAGGAAAGATCTGGAGTCTAGCCACGTATCCCCCCACTGCCAGCCTCCTGGTCTTGCCGCGAGGCCTGCCAGAGCCTCTGCACGGGTCTCCCCAGTGCCTGCCCCTACAATCTGTTCTCCTCCCAGCAGCCTGTGGGGCCCTTCGGAAACAGAAGTCAGAGCCCATTTCTCCTCTGCTTGGAACCCTACAATGGCCCCCACTAGGACAGAGCAAAAGCCCAGGACCCTGTGACTGCCTGCGAGGCCGCGCTCACACCCCGTCACCCACCCTCCTTTCCCTGCTCTGCTCTGGCCCCATTGGCCTCCCTGCTGCTCCTTCAGCCAGCGGCTCCATCCTCTGCTGTAGCTGGGCTCTGAGCCTGGATCTTTCTCTTCCCAGATGAAGGCATGGCTCCTCCCTTCCCCCTTCATGTATGCCAGGCTCACCCACCCCTCCCCCATCCCACCTCCTTGTTTCATTGGGCAACCGCCCCCCCCCAATCCCTTGCAAGCCAGATCCTTTGATCCCGTTTTTCTCTTGCTGATTTTATTTTGTTTTGTTTCACACATAGCCCTTATCACCTGCCACACCTCATAACTTACTTATTTTCTCTACTGTTTGTGGTCTGCCTCTGCCATCCTGCTTCTGCTGGAATGTCAGCTCCCAGAGGGCAGGGGGGTCTCTGTCTGCTTCTGGTGCTGTTAGTCATGTGCCCTCAGCACTTAGAGTAGTGCCTAGGTCCTACAGAGGAACTCGGTAATAGCTGCTGAACTGATCAATGAATGACCGCAAGAGAGAATGTGGATGGATGGAAAGAAGGACTTCCTCACTTGCAGACACCCAAGATGAGGTCTGACAGAGGCCTCTAGGGAAGTCACAGCAGGCCCAGTGCTGTGTCTCTCCAGCTCTGGCCCCTCAAAGCTATCTGCTGTCTGTGATGAGACCACTGCCCCCTCGAGAGGGAGAGTCCCTGGAGACATTGTTCCGAGACACAGCAAGTGGTCTGGAAAGGACAGACTCAGAATGGGATGGACCTGCGCTAGACTCTCGGTTTCCAGACTGGCTTGCTATTGTTTTTACCTCACTGGTCCTCTTAAGGGAAGTGGAGGTGATGGCTCTAGCTCAGAGAGGTGTCAGGACGAGCACACCCACGACCGCCATCATCGCTTGCTACTTTTCATTGCATACTTAGAATGCGCCCAGCCCAGCACAGGCATGATCTCATTCGGCAGGTCAGGGGAAGTGGGGGATTCCTGTCCCCTCCATTTTACAGTTGAGGAAACCAAAGATCAGAGGGCTAGAGTCACCTATCCAAGGTCACACAGCAGTGGAGCACACAGTGATGGAGCTGGAATTGGAACCCAAGTCCGTCAGATTGCAGAGCCTCCTGAGTGGTAATGGACCTGGGGGTGTAATGAAGCCCTAGTGGTAATGTACTTGGTTAGCGAGTGTTAGTGAGTGTATGCCCCACATACACAATGTCCTCTAGAATCTTCTTCAACAATTCTGAGGTGTTAAGTAATATCATTATCCCTTATTATAGGTGAGAAAATGGAGGGTGAGTGATGGGGTGACTTGTCCAACATCCCAGAAATGTAAAAAGGTGGGAGCCGAGTTGTGAAGGCAAATCTTTTCTGCACAGCAACTACATAACTCAGAATTCCCTGGGACGTGCTGCTGTGAGAGGGGCTGCTGGGCTAGCCAACCACTCTCCTTTCTGTTCCTCACGGGGTCAAGTGTGGGCATGTGTGGTTGGCTGGTGGGGGTTGAACTCATGCCCAGGGTCACTTGGTCTATGCAGCCAGCACCTTCCTAGTGGCCTTTGATAGTGCACCTGGAGCCCCCTTGCTGCATTTTTAGTTCCTCCTTTCTCCTTCTGGTTCCTTGGACCAAATCATGAACTGACAGCCACTCGCCCTCTCCAACCAACACTAGCCAAAGTTTGCCATCATCTTCTCAGTGTGGTGACCACCCTACCTTCCTCTCACTCTTATTGCCTATTCCATAGATCCATTTTAAAACCAACTTGTGGTAGATCAGTAGAGGGTGCACTGACTTCTCTGTCACAATGGCAGAAGAGAGTGAAAGTAGCTGGCACAGTGCTTGGCACATGTTAGGTGTTCAATAGTTGTCTGGCCCAGCCAATCTCTATGCCTTCCTTTCCTGCCTTTCTCTCCTGGGCTCCCTAGGCTTTAGCCTCATTGTCCTTCTCCCTGTTCCTGAGCAACAATCAACTCGGTTCCTACCCCAGGGCCTTTGCATTGCTGTTTCCTCTGCCAGGCATGTATATCCCTCAGATCTCCAACCTTATTGTCTTCTTCCTGTCCTTTAGGACTTTGCTCAAATGTCACCTCCTTGAAGACACTTTCTCTGACCTCCCAGTCTAAAGTGGCAATCCCCAACCCTGGTAGCTCCCTACCACCCTGTTTTGTTGGTTTTTTTTTTTTTTTTCATAGTATCTGTCATTTTCTAAAATCACAATATCAATGTTTCTAGTTTTCTTTCCTCTTCTCCCTAAAGGTTTTGCATCACAAGTTCAGAGATCTGGCTACTCACATCTGCCCCTATGTCCCCAGCACCAGGAGCCATGCCTGGTCTGTAGAAGACCATCTTAAAGTCTTAGACAACCACACAACTGAAGAAATGGAGAAATTCTGAGGGTATAATGTCAAGTCTGAAGTCAAGTCTGGCCTTGAAAGCAAGATAGTGCTTTGAGATTTTACCCTTTATTTTCTTTAAACTTCGTGTAAGTTTTTCATTTTAATGCATTGTATCTGTGTTGTTTTAATTTTTAAAAAATGGGTCCCTTTTCCTTTCAGAAAGATGAGTAAAATTAATGCTCTGGGAGGATGGATTCTATTTCTCCTGTATCCTTGTGAACCCCATGAGCTGTGCTGGAGAATAACAGATCCAGCCAAGTGCTGGCCAAGTACACAGACTCTGTGTGGGTGAGGCTATGGGTTAGCAGGCCCTCCTGTCTGCTGCCCATGGGGTGTAGACTGGACAAGCCATTTGGGAGGACAATTTGGCAGCCTCCAATTAAATGGCAAATGTGCCTACTCAAAAACCATGGTGAATTGATTGCAAGAAAAATGGCCTTAATTCTTTTTCTCCCCACATCTATAACCCTTGCAATGTGTCTTGTTACTCTTTGGATCCTATTTCCCCAACCCTTGAGTGTGGATGGCCTCATGACCTGTTTTGGCCAATAGAACAGAGAAGTGATGTGTTCTCGTTCTGAGCCCAGACTTCAAAAGGCCCTGCCCACTTCCCCTCACTTGCTTGGACTCCTTCCTCTACCATGAGAACAAGCCAGGCTAATGGGTTCAAGGGACCAAGGCCATCTAGAGCAGAGATGAATTGTGTCGGCGAAAGCCGTTCAAGGCCAGCCAGCCCCCAGCTCACCTGCCAGCTGACCTCAGAAGCAAGCACAGCTATCATCCGCTGAGCTCACACTAGATCTACAGAATTGCCCAACCACTGTGGTTGGTGAGAAAGAACAAGCGATTGTTGTTCTAAGTCATTAAGTCTTGGGTTGTTTGTTACACACCATTATTGTGGCAATAGAAAACTGACTGATCCAAACACTTGATGCCTCCGCTCCCTGGGATCTGCCTTGAGAAACACACGTGAGGCAGTGAAGGACGCGTGGACCAGATGATCGCTGCAGCACTGTTTGCCATGGCGAGCACCGGAAGCAAACATAAATATCCAGCAGTAGGGAAACTGATTCGTAGACTAGGATTCATCCTTCCAATGGAATTCTAAGCAACTAAAAAAGAATAGTACAGATCTATATGTGGTGACATGGCAGGCTCTCAGAGACAGTTTGACGACTGAAAAAAGCAAGCCGAAGAATATTGGCAGAGTATTATATCATCTATGTAAGAACACACACATTTTAAAAAATGGTGGATGTTTTCTATTGGGACCATGTCTACAAATACAAAGAAGAGCCTCTGAGGAGAAGCAAGGGGGTTAGGAAGGGAGCCCTTGGCATTGTCAAGGGGGTCTCAAGTCTCATACAAAACGCTTTAATATTCTTATCACATGAATTTATTTACATATGTTACTCATGTCATGAACAATTCAAGTTTAAAAAGTTAGGTTCAGAAAGGTAGAGAACATATGGTTCTCTAATTCCCCCCAAATTCCCATGGTCTCCTCATGAGAAAGTCAAGAGCTTGGTTCATTTTGAAAATCCCATGAAAGGTATAAGCCCATGAAAGAGGCTTCACGTTATTAATCACCAGAGAAATGCAAATTTGAAACTACAATAAGATACCACTCCCTGCTAACTGAATGACTGGAATTAAAAAGATTGCCAGGATCAAGTGTTGACAAGGAAATGGAGCAATTGGAACGCTTAGGCATAGTTGATAGAAACGTAAAATGGTGCAACCACTTTGCAAAAAAGCCCAGAAGTTTCTTTCTTTCTTTTTTTTTTGATTATTTATTTATTTATTTGACAGACATCACAAGTAGGCAGAGAGGCAGGCAGAGAGAGGAGGGGGGAAGCAGGCTCCCTGCTAAGCAGAGAGCCTGATGTGGGGCTCGATCCCAGGACCCTGAGATCATGACCTGAGCCGAAGGCAGAGGCTTAACCCACTGAGCCACCCAGGCGTCCCCAGAAGTTTCTTTATTTCGTTTTATTTTATTTTTTAATTATTGAAGTGTAGTGGACACATAATGTTCCATAGTTTCAGGTGTACAACATAGTGGCGCCACACATCTGCACACCCCAAGTGAAGCTACCATCTGTCACCATACAACACTATTACAACACCATTGGCTTTATGCTCTATGCTGTGCCTTTTGTGCTGGAAGTTTCTTATAAAACTAACCAGACATTTACCATACGACCCAGCGTCTCCACTTCCCGGTATTTGCTCAAGAGAAGTAAAAACATACACTCACGGAAAGACTTGGGCAAGAGCATTCAGAGCCCCCAAATGAGAAACAATCTAAAATGTTTAACAATGAATGAATAGATAAATACAGTGTGCCAGATCCACCTAATGGACTACAACTCAGCCATCAATGGGAACAGACCCCTGACACCTGGGCAAGGCGGGAGAGCTTCAGAACCATCTTGGACACAGCCCTAATGCAAAGGAAGGTGTACTGGAGGCTTCCGTTCACCAGAAATGTTAGAGAAGGTGACACTAACATACGGAGATGGAAGGAGAACACGTGGCGATGCTTGGGGCAGAGGCAGAGGATACTGACAGATAGGGAGCAGGAGGCCCTGTATCCAGAGATGGAGATGTTCTGTATCTTGATTGGGTTGGTGGTTTTGTGGGTTTATGGGGGTTTTATGCAAACTAATTGAACTGTTCTCTTAAACACATGCATTTTATTGTGTGTAGATCATTTCTCAGTAAGCCTGAGAGCAGAAGACTTAACTCCTCAGTCCCAGCGTTGCTGCCTCCTTAATCGGGAGAAAAACAGCAACCAGCATTTTCGTCCCTCCTTTCTCAGGCTCCTGGGCCAGTCTGCCAAGACAATGAGTAATTAGCCGCTCAAGAGTCTTGGATATCGAGCCAAAAACAACAGCAGTGTCACATCAAATGCCAAGACATCTCGGGCTGAGAGCTGAGCTCAGCCACCCCCACCCCCAACAGGACCACAGCCACCCGCAGAAGCAAAACAGCCCCGTGGGGGCAGAGCATGGTCGGGGCTGCCTTCCTCCGCCCTGTGTCGGCCATTCTGGGTCTCCTGGGGGCAGATGGAATCACCCGGATCCCGGATGTGGCCATGTCCTGGTGGTCCACACTGATGACAAGCCGTCCTCCCTGTGTGCCAGACACCATGCTACTAGGCCCTTTTCGTAGTCAGCTTCACGCTCTTCTCCCGCCATGCCCACCCTATAGGTGAGGAAAAAGCACCCCCCTCGCTTCGCAGCCCAGCTCTAACAGCAGTCCCTAAGCTCTTTCTTCTCAAAACAGACCTGAACCCCCACCCCTGCCTTCCCCTGTTTGTGGAAGGGGGACAGTGCTGAGCTGGTTCCCAGCCCTCCCAGGTGGGGCCTACCATTCTCTTAAAGCAGCATTGTTCCTTTCTCTCGCAAATATCCCTCCTGAGGGAGGCCTTGAGGAGGAAGGGGAGGATGCTGGGGATTTCTGGCTGCAGGGGGGATGGCGTTGGGAGGAGGGTGTCTGGGGGCCCTGGCTTCACATCCCTCCCCTCTCAGAGGCCCAGGTCACAGACCTGGGGCTGTAGTCTGGGAGAATCAAGCTTCCTGCCAGCGGTCACGGCTACCGGGGCCATAGCCTGCAGAAGGAGTCTTCTTCAGTCTTTTCCTTCATGCTTTGCTTACAACTTACCCACTCAATCTCAACTCCAAGCTTCTTAGCAGAGCCTTCAGAGCCCTGCACATTCTGGGGCAAACTTTCTGACATCTGAGACCGGAACGGGCCCTCAAGGAGGCCCCACATGAAGTATAGCAATGAGATTTATTATCTGGGGACAGCAGACCTAATGGTTAGTGACCAGATGTAGAAAACCAAACAGAGTCTCCTGTGTGTCCCTGAGCATCTCACTCAACCTCCCTGATCTCTGGAAGTGGGTACAATAACAGAACTAGGGTAATTGAGGGTATCCAACAGGATTATATATACCTTTCTCAAGCCATACTAGTCCCTCAGCCTGAAATAACTTTCCACCTTGTTAAGTGTCTGTTTGCACCAATAGGACTCAATCAAGCATTTTCTTTCCAGAAAGCCACTGGACATCAGACCCCAGGCCTCAGGATCCTCCCTCCCTCTGGCTGTAAGATCATCCTAGAGCTGTGTAGGGTCGGTGCACATGGTAGATAGCAGCAGGTGCCTACCATGTGGGGCTGCCCTGAGGTTCTAGGGTGTGAATGCTAACAGGTACTGAAAACAGCTGCCAGCACATAGTGGGTATTCAGGGAAATGCAACTTCTCCTTGGCAGGACTTCAGCAACTTCTGTCCTGAGTTCCAGTTGTCAGCTCCCTCACTGGCCTGCAAGCTCTTCTAGAGCAGGGCTGGGGGGTGGGGGGTGGGGCTTCATGTCCATCCGCATCCCTGTGCATTGCCTGGCACCCAGTAAGCTTCCTTACTTGGAGGAAGAAGGGTCGCCTTTAGGGCTGGAATGAGGACTCTCAGTGGTCCCTGGAGGCCTCGTGATGTAGTCCACATTGGTTTTGTGTGTCAGCTTAACCCTGGCTTGCCTTAGGCCTGTCAAACACTGGGGTAAGAAGCACAGACCGTGATCCTGAAAACACGCCCCAGTCCAAAATCATTCCTATTTCCAGGACACACATGGGACGGCTGGGATAAATACCGGGGGTTTATCACAGGAAGGTTCATCTCGGCTTGGGGAGAGCAAGCATACATGCGTAGGCAGCCAGCTGATTTATGGTGACCTGAGCCAAACGCCAGAGCAAGGCCATTTATCTCTAGGGTTGGAAAAGAGGTCAAGAGAGAGAAGTCAGAGATGACGCTAAATACGTGACTTGAGCGGAGACGGGAGAGCGGCGCCTCTCTTAACTCCTGGGGTGTCTTCATTCCACGTGTTCTGAGGGGACACCATCGTAAGCCCCTCAGTGAATAGAACCCACAGGTCACAGGGAAGGCTGAGCTCCTTGTTGGGGACAGCTCCGGCCCAGGGCAGCAGCAGGGACCCAGGACCTTCTTAGCCTCCTGGGATTACCAAAGGGAAGGACAGCCAGTACAAGGGAGGCTGAATGGCCGGGAAGAAGAACTCGTGATGGAAGAAGACCTGTGGCAAAATAGAACCACATTCCCCTCCTTCACCGCCTCGGCCTTGGTCAGGAGACTGGCATAGCTCACCTGAAGGTTACCTTCCAAGGGGTCTTCCTGCTCCCACCCCATCTGTCCAGAACAAAATTTAAAGTGCAATAATGCCACCATCCCCTGCTCTGTGGTCACTCCACAGCCCCCTTCCTCAGCTCAGCTGCTTTTAACATTTCATAGACCTTCAGAAACAAAACCTAGTGTTGTACACTTCTGAGTATCTTTGATCCCACTTATGGCATTATGGCAAGGCTTCCCTGTACCCCCCCATGATCTCCTCCCTCCCACATCACAAGCCCATTCTCTCCTCTCACTCACTGTGCTCCAGCCACACTGGTCTCCTCGATTTATCTCTAACACTCCAGACATACTTGTACCTCAGGGCCTTTGCACTTGCTTTCCCCTCTGCCGGGGATGCTCTTCCAGATAGTCTTGCTTCCTTCTCAATTTCAGATCTCTGCTCAAATATCATATATGAGTTAGACTAGCACTACACACACACACACACACACACACACACACACACACACACACGTGTGCATACATAACATCCCTATCATACTTGATTCCTTCCCTGCTTTATTTTTCTCCATAATACTTAATGCTACCCGACGTATGTACGTACTTACTTATTATTGGACCTGTTTGGGATTAATGGCTATATCCCTAGTGTGTGGTCCAATGTGAGACACATTGATATATATCAATACGTATCTATTCAGAAAATGACTAATGATAGCTAATATTTCATGTCTGCTTAGTATGTGTCTACCTAATTTTATTTAACACTGTAATACCATGATGGAGATACTGCCTTTAGGCTCAGGGAGACAAAGTGTCTTACTGTGGTCACACAGCCGGAATCAGGATTGAAATCCACCTGGTTCCAGAGCCTGAGCTCTCGGACACCATCAACAATAAATATAACCATGGACTTGCTTAGAGAGGAACTAACCAACCATGCCTCAGCCCCAGGGTGTACTGGGGGAAAGGGACTTTGATCTGAAAAGAATGATGAAGAGCAAAGTAGAGAAAAAGAAATGTTTTTCTTGCAGTAAAACAATTTGGGCAATTAAAGAGAAACTAAATATAAAAAGCAAATTCCACCTAAAATGAAATACTATGTTTACTAGGAACGACTGTATGCTGGGCATCAGCTAAGAATTTCACATCACATCCATGACCTTGTTTCTGCACAATAACCCTGAGCCACACACTGCTATTACCACTTTACAGTGGTGGAAAGCTCGGCTCAGAGTCATTTACCTAAGGTCACCGAGTTACTGAGCAGCAGCCTGTCTGTCTCATTCCAAAGCCCGAGTCATCTCCTCTTTAACCCCCAGCCCCTGATATCTCGTTCCATCAGACATGCACTCAGAAGCTCCCAAACTGTCCCACGCACTTCCGAGGGGAGAGCCAGGGTCTCACTCATCTTTTTATTCTCAGCACAGTGCCCACCAAAAGTAATGCCCAGTGCTCAGGAAGGATCTACGGGCTGGCTAGGTGGACAGATGAAGGAATGAATCAATGAACCAACAAACACATGGTTTGAGCGGAAGCAGGAGCGGTCTCCATCTGCACATCCTGATGTAAGCCCCGGCCAGCCTCTCTAGAACCCTGAGACCAGCAGACTTGCACCCTTGAAAGCCTCTGCGGGGTTCTTTAAATGCCGAGGTTCCTGGGCCCCTTGGCTGTCCCTGAACCGGAAGACCTGAGGCACAGGAAAGTGCATTTTTAACACATTTTCCAGGAGATCCTGATGTTCTCCAAAGCTTCAAGAAGCACAGGTCTAAAGTGAGCTCAAACCCCAGCTGAGCTGAGCCCCCCACCCCCCCCCACAACGGACTCTCCCAATGGGCATTTGCCCACTGCATAGACAGAGGCCAGCTGGAGGCAGTCCTGGGAAAAGTGAGGGAGATTAGCAAGGGTGAGCAGGATGACTTATTCGGAAAGATGGAAGGAATTAAGGGGTAGCGTTTGTGTGAGGGAAAGCAGGAGCCACACATAAATCCTGGGGACGGATGGCAGCCAAGGCTGAGAGGAATCATATATCCCAGTGTGCAGGCATTACTGGGCCTAATGGGGGTAGGGACTATACACAGGAAACTTGAACTCTGTGCCAGGGAGACATTTATAACGGACAACTTAAACCACTCGTCCATTATGACGTTGCAATGAGATTCGTCAGCTCTGGGCCCGGGCTGTCCTTAGAGAAACATCTCATCTATTTGTATTTAAGCTTTTGAGAAGCTTTTTGGGTGTTGTTTTTTTGTTTTGTTTTGTTTTGTTTTTGTTTTTGTTTTTGTTTTCAAAGTAATGGGTTCCTTGGTTCAAGTGAAATCTTATGCACAACCCCAGTGTATAAGACAAATGAACAAACATACCTGGTCCGCCCTCCCTAGGGGCATCTCCACAGAACCCCAGGGTTCCAGAAAACCCCATGTGAAAACCACCGATCCGAGCCACAGTCCTCATTCTGCGCCAGGAAAAACAGGCTCTGAAAACAGAAGGGACTGGCCCAAAGGCACACAGCAGGTTGGGTCCAGGCTGTCAGAGATGCAGGGTGGAAAGGGCAAGTGTCCCATCGGAGAGAGGCACCAGGCAAATGGCAGAGACAATAACCAGAACCGTAAGAATGCATTACGTGCTGGTGGCTCTTCTCTGAGGGGAGCCCTGATTTCAGCCCTTTCTGTGCATGATCTCTGTCATCCCTAGCACAAGCCCTGTGGTATAGGCTGTCACCATGTGCATTTTATACACAAAGAAACAAGACACAGAGAGATTAAACGCTGCAACTAGGATCACATAACTACTAAGTGGAGATGGAGTTTGAAATGAGGCTGTGGGCCTCCAGAATGTCCCTTTACCCACCCCCCAATCAGGCGGCCGCCCCCAAGAACGCAGAGCTTTCAGCTAAGTTGGAACTGCTCTTGCTTTCTTCACTTCTTTCTCCTGAGAGAAGCCAGATGGTTATTTTTAAATTTTTTTATTTAAATTCAATTTAATGTATAGTGTCAAGATGGTTATTTTTAAAGCACAAATCTGAGTCCTTTTTTTTTTTTTAAGATTTTATTTATTTATTTGACACAGGAGAGAGAACAAGCAGGGAGAGCTGCTGGCAGAGGGAGAGGGAGAAACAGACTCTCTGCCAAGCAGGGAGCCCGCCATGGTACTTGATCCCAGGACCCCAGGATCATGACCCAAGCCAAAAGCAGATGCCCAACTGACTGAGCCACCCTGGTGCCCCCTGAGACTCTCCCTTGCTCAAACACTTTCAGTGGCTTTCCACTTCTCCTCAGGGTACCCCTCTGGCCTCATGTCAATGCACTGGCCCACTTCTGTCTAGACTCTGGCCAGACCAGAGTATGTATGTGTATGTATATACATATATACACATATATAATCAGTGTATGTATATATATATATATATATATATATATATATATATATAATCAGTGGCCTCCAAACTTCATTGACATGTACCTTTTCCCTTAAGGTTTTTCAGCACACTCCCAATATCTGTATACTTTTTAATTTAAAAATTATTTCTGTGTACTACTGTGCTAACCTATGGTATATGCCTAAAATATACTCAAATATAATTTAAATAATTAAACAACAAGATAAAGAGTAAATAGAGATGTTCTTTTTTTCCTGCACCCTAAGAAATTGCCTTGCACACTCACTGGGGTACCACAGTCACACTTCAGGCTTCCAGCATACACTCTCCCTGGGTGCGGGCCCCCCATCTAGAGCCACCTGCTTCCGCCTGCCTGCCTAACCAGCACTCGGACTGAGATCCAGGCTGCCACCTTGCTTCTTTCCAAAAGGCTTTGCTTCTCTGGGCCACCCCACACATCTCCCTGGTAGCACCAAGCTTACTCATAACCTCAATGGAATATTTGGAATCAATTGTCACGCCCATCTCTCTGTCCAGACTGTGTGTGCTCTCCATGAAGACAAAGCAGGGGATCTGCTTTATGTGTGACCCCGGCATCCATCACTCAGTGACTAAGGCCATTTGTGCACTGATGAAGTGTAGCATAGGGCTGGGCACCCCAATCTGGTGGTTTCCACACTTGACCATGCATCAGAATCGCCCTGAGGGCTCCTTAAAACATAGACACCTCTGCTCCAGAGTTTCTGATTCAATAGATGTTATGGGCTGTATCGTGTGCTCTGAAAATTCACATATTGAAGCCTCAACTCCCAGTTCCTCAGATGGGACCATATTTGGTCCTTTGAAAAGGTAATTAAGCAAAAATGGACCGATTAGGGTGGGCCTAATCTAATCTAACTAGTGTCCTTTTTTTTTTTTTAACATATAATGTATTACTAGTTTCAGGGGTACAGGTCTGTGATTCATCAGTCTTGCGCAATTCACAGCACTCCCCATAGCACATACCCTCCCTGATGTCCATCACCCAGCCACCCCATCCCTCCCACCCCCCTCCTCTCCAGCAACCCTCAGTTAGTTTCCTGAGATTAAGAATCTCTTATGGTTGGTGTCCTTTTAAGTAGAGGAACAGACAGTGAGAGACAGCAGACCGGTCATGCAGAAGGAAGACGTTGCTGAGGACACTGTGAGAGAGTGGCCATCAGTAAACTGAGGAGAAGCCTGAGGAAAATGGAAAATCTAAACCTACTGACACCTTGATCTTGGACTTCCAGCCTCTAGAACACGAGAACATGAATCCCTGCTGTTTAAACCCCCGAGTCTGGAATTTTGTGGTGGCAGCCTGAGCACACTGACCTGGCAGGTCCCACATGGGGGCTGGGGGCTTGTGCTCCCAGTGGCCCGGCCCTCAGTGCTGTGCGGGACCACCCTTAGGACTGCCTATGTGCTCTTCGAGTGATGGGGAAGGAGCGGCTGAAGAATGAGAGAGGCCTGGAGGGGGGGGGGCGGTTACTGGCCAAGAATGCTGCCCTGGCATTTCCCGGGCTCTGGGGAGAGAGCTCTCCCCCGCGGGTGTGCACTCTGGAACAGGCCAGAGTGTTCTGAGCTGTTACTCACTCTCCCTGCCCTTGGCTGGGGACGCGGGGAAGGAAGGGCTGGTGGGGGTGGGCAGGTTTCTCCTCCGACACATCAAATCTCCCAGCTGGGGATCCTCAAGCCAGTCACCAGGAGCATGCTCAGCCCAGCCCCTGGTCGGAGAGCTGGCAGCCCCTGGCAGGCAGAGGTCCAGGGAAGGCAGCAGGTTCATGAGGTCCTGGCTCACTGCAGACGGTGCCAGGCGCAGCCCACTGCTCCCTATCCTAGTGGGGGCCCCAGGATGGGAAGCCGGGCTCTGCACATATCCTTCAGGGGAGGGTCCAGATAATCAGACGGTTCCTGTGGGCTCTGAACCTTCTTTGACCCTATTTCCTCATCCATAAAAAGGACATGATAGTGTCTACCACAGAAGATGGTAGTCAGGATTTAAAAATAAAAAGTAGCTGGCTTTTATCTTGTATTTATCAAGGGAGACTCTATTTTATTTCAGCCATACAGCAACCAAGAGGGAAGTGTAAGCTCCATTTTATGGATGTGGAAACTGAGGCTCATGTAGACTGCCCAAGGATTCGGGCCCAGAGAGTAGGTCAGTAAGCATTGGACCCCAGTTGCAGAGCCCACACTCAACCATTCATGGCCTTGCCCTCAGGGAATAGCTTAGGACTGGGCACTGGCTCAGAGAAGCACTTGCTGGCTCTTTGTTCCCTTGGCTTAGCTCAAGTCCCCACACCCGAGTTAGTTCCTCAGTCTATTCTGGAAGAAGGGTAAAGAAAGAGATTGACTGTGTCAGGCTCTGCCCTTTGCCAGGCACTTTCCTCCCCTCTCAGGAGCAGGGTCTCAAGGCTGGAAACCACACATTGTTCTTTGCCCTATCTCTAGTTTGTTCAATGAATGACCAATCCTTGCTTTCTCCCCACAACAACCCTACGAACACGATCATACACCCACTTCATATGCACGGAAACAGAGGCTCAAGGATGTTGAGAGGTTGAGAGGTTGCCCAAGTTCTCTTAGCTATGAGAAATGCTGGTACTGGCACTGAACCCCAGATCTGTCTGTGCCCTCCGCCCTCCAAACAAGCCTTTGCTGATACTACACAACACTCCTCTCCTGGTCCTCTCATTCAAATTCCCTCAGCTCACTTCTTTGGGACAAAAAGCTCTGCCCAAGAGGGAAGACATAACTTTTTCTTCCAAAACTCTGAGTCAACTCATAGGGTGTTATCTTGGTAGGCTAAACAGTCAGCCAAGGAAAAGACCTCTGCCCAGCTGTTCATGACAGTCAGGCTCTGCCCCAATGAGAGAGCCAGAGCCAGAGAGAGACAAAGAGAAAGAAAGGGCAAAGGGGAGTGCTCAGGGACACAGCCAAGATGGTTCGGGTTGCAAATGACAGACACGTGACTCAAGCTGCCTTCTGCCAAAACGGGCATTTATTGGCTCTCAAGACAGAAAAACCCAAGGGCAGGGCCGGCCTGAGGCTCAGCCATGTCACGCAGACCTGGCCTCTCTGTCTCTGGGGATCTGCTCTCTGTGTTGACTCCTGTCTCAGGAAGCCCTTGCTGTCTGTGGGGCAAGGTGGCCACCAGCGCTCCAGGCCCCATCCCGCCAGCTCGAGCTGCCCCAGCAGACAGAGCTCTTCTTTCCCAGGACCTTCCTGGCCCTGATTGTCTGTCATTCCCGAAACAGCCACCAGCGGATGGGGACTCCGTGCAGCCAACCCTGGTCACAGGAGCCGAAGAGGGGTATTTCCCCAGAGGAAAATGGGGGCTCTGTTGCCAGACAAAGGGAGCAGAAGCTGGGTGGGCAGAAACAGAAAGACGCACTCTCTAAGGGCTTTTTCCAGCTTCCTGGCTCTCTCTCATCATTGCTGTGTGACCTTGGACAAGTCCTGACCTTCAATTTCCTCACTTGTACAATGGGGATGATACCCCAAATGTGAGGAATGTTTGAGAGGATTCAATAAGTGAAGACATATAAAAAAAACTTTGCATGGTACCCAGTGCATGGGAGGCGCCAAGTCTCTCCACCCCTTTCCCCCTCTGGGCACCCGATACCAGGCAAGAATGCCTGGCATTTGGAACAATGGTGTTCCTTAAACACTTGGCTGCTCGTTTAATTAGAAGCTTCCCTCCTTGCAGGCATCTCCATGCGTGTGAACTGTTCCATCTGTCTTTCCTCTCAGGAACCTCTCCCAGGGTGAGGAAGCTCTAAGTGGGAGCCCCCAGAGACAGGTGATAGCAGTAACTATTCATTCTGCGCTGGTTTCCGGAGTCCCGTGAGGACCTGTTCTAGGCATTGGGGGGTACAGCAGAGAGCGAGGCAGGCCCGGGCCCTGCCCTCATGGGGTTTGTGCTCATGCCACAGATATGCCGTACACTGCACTGGGCCTCTGTGCATCACCTCCTTTCATTCAGGATTAAGTTAAGTACCTTCTCATCGAATCCTTCAAACACTATCACGCTCATTTCACAGAAGAGACACCTGAGGTTTAGGGGAATGAAAGGCATCAGGCGGGCCGATCCCTCAGCAAGCGAAAGGCAGAAACAAGAAACTGCTTCCCTAGTCCTTCCCGGATGAAGCCCAAGTCAAGCCCTGTATGGAATTCAGAGAAGGTTAATTACAGTGACAGCACCTATAAAAATCAAACAGGCCATCTTCCAGGAAGTTAGAGGAAAGAGAGAGAAGAAAAAAAGACATGGGCTTGCAAAGTCAACCCAGGGTCTGGGATGAGCCGTGTTGAGTCCATACATGGAAATCCACATCAACCAAGATGGGCTGCCCGGGAGGCAGGCAGGGAGCCCCAGCACGGCACTGGGTGTCAGGAGGAATCAGAGCCGTCCAAAGCACAGCCTGCAGGCTGAGAGCAGCCAGACGGTGTTGGGACACCTGGCTCAGCTGCCACCCACCCAAACCCGCACTTTGGGAGAGGCTTGACACCCTGGGGAAGGTCTGCACTCCCCAGCCCAGGCCACCAGCAGTCACCAGCCGGTCCACAGGAAGGCCCGGGTGAGGTCACGTCACTCCCCTAGCTCCAGTCCCTGAGCAGGTTATGAAGGCTGAACAGCTAACCTGCCTGGCTAACATCAGAGGCCGAGGTCAGCAGGGAGCAATGACTTTGGAACCAGCACCGCTACTCTCCTGGCTATACAAGTTGACCTCCGAGCCTCTGTGTTCTCATCTGCAAAATGGGGCTGGCTAATACCTACCCTACAGAGTGAGGAACAGATGAGACAACAACGCAGATGCTCTACAACACATACACCACATGATCCATGCGATTAGGAACTCACGTTCTCCGCGCACGTGAAGAAACTGAGGCCAGAAAGATGAACGCCTTGCTCAAGATCACACAGTCGGTCAGCAGCAGGTACAGAATTGGAGCCCTGGTTTGACCCCATAGCAGTGCTCGGCCCACCTCCCCCAGCACACAGTAGGTCCTTACTACGTGCCAGGTTCTTGCTGTGCACACTTCAATTCTAGCAGTTTCCATTCTAGTCCCACCTATGTCCTGCAGGGGTGTTGCTTCCGAAAGTATTGGCCGTGTTTGCTCCTGGTATGCTGGGGAAGACTGGGGAATTCAAATACACTTGTGAAAGCCAAACAAATGCATTTATTAATGACCCACAATCAAGCAGAGCTTGAACAAACAGACAATAAAAGGCTTTCCTTCATTGTGGGAGAAACAAAGGGCTCTTTCTTGCTGCCAGAGGCTGGGTGGCAGCCCGGCTCCCGGGAGAAGGCAGGTACTCTTAGCGGACAGCCAGATCTTAGGCATCTGCTCAGGACACAGGATCCGGAGAGAGAAGTTCTCATCATGTCCCCCACCCCCACCCCGGTAGCCCCAAACATGCTTTCTTGGCTTATCTTGCTCAGATGTAAGGGCTTCGTGGAGCCCGCCTATGCTGCAGCTCTGCTCCCAGCAAGTATTGGAGAGCGGAGGTCCCAGAGGATAAAGGAGACAGGGGTGGGGGCACTGGTTCCCCTTCCTGGATTTGTGATCAAGCCAAAGCCCCAAGCTCTTTACCTATTGTGGGTAAAGAACTGTCCAGTAAGTGCTAGAGGGAGGCAGACAGGGAGTTGACCAGGGCCTAGCTCTCCATACACATGGGTGTACTGCCTTGGTTTCCCCAGAATTATCAGTCTTTGGGATGCCTAAGGCAAAAGGTTCAGAGTATCAGGCCTTGAGAAAGTTCAAGGTTTCCTGGCCATGTGGCTTCCATCTCCCACCTGGTGGCTCCCAGCCCAAACCCCAAGCCTGGCTCTATTCGGAAGGGGCATCATGCTGCTAGGATAGCTTGGAAATAATGACCTCCACCTTTCTCTGCCACAGTGGGGAATGAATATAACTAGATAGTCTCCAGCTTAACCCTTGAAGGTCCTCTGGTGTCCCTGAAGACCTAGGTTCAAATCGCATCTCTGCCTCTTCATCCCTGATGACCTTGGGCAGCTCCCTTTTCTTTTCTGAGCCTCCTGTGCCCATCTGCAGAATGGGGATCATGATAGTGGGGCCTCAAAGGTGTGGAGGACATAGAGTATGTGTGCAAAGGGCCAAGTATAGCTTTTTAGGACAACTACCCAAAGCTCTCCCTGGTGAAAAGGACAGGAAGGACGTGGGTTGGAGACCCCCACATTGTATCTCTAGCCTGGGCCTCGCCCCTGAAATGGACTCATGTATCCAATGGTCTCCTGGACATTCCCACTGGGTTGTTTCATAAACAACTCACACTTCATACATATCAGGCTGAGCTCCCAATTTCATGCCACCCCTATCACACCTGCTCCCCCCACAACCTTCCTCATCTCAGTAAACAGCTCCTGTGCTCCCAGTTCCTCCAGCCAAAAATCATGAGACAATTCTTGATTCTTTCCCTCCCACGTTGTATCTCATTCATTCCAGCTCTTTCTCTGAAATGCATCCAGAATCCCGCTGCTTCTCACCACCTCTTCATGTCCACTTCCCTGGCCCTCACCCCCACCATCACTCTGGGGGATGATTTCAAGAAACTCCCGAAAGATCTTTCTACTTCCTCTTGACACCTATTAGCTTATTCTCTGCTGAGGAGTCACACGGCTCTGTATTAGTGTCCTGTTGCTGCTACAACAAATAACAAACTTGATGGCTTAAAACAACATCAATTTTTTCTCTTATAGTTCTGGAAGCCAAAAGTCTGAAATTAGTTTCAGTGAGCTGAAGTCAAGAAGTCTGCAGACTGATTCGTCCTGCAGACTTCAGGAATGCTCTCTGTTCCTTGCCTTTTGCAGCCTCTGAAGGCTGCCTGCCTTCTCGGCTCACATCTCTCCAACATCTTGCTTTGGTCATTACCTCTCCTTCTCTGGAGCAGTCTCTGCTTCTGCCTCTCTCTTATAAAGACAGCTGAGATTACATCAGCGGGCCCACCTGGATAATCCAGGCTCTTCTCACCATCTCAAGGACCTTAACCTTAATCACACCTCCAGTCTCTTTTACCATGTAAGGCAACATATTTGCAGGTCTGGGGTTGGGGTGTAAACATCATGAGGGGAACATTTTATAGCTAACCACAGGACCATTTGAATTTAAGTTGGATCATGTCTCTCCTCCCTTCCCCATTCATTCCCAGGAGTTCCCCATCTCAGTATAAAAGTCACACCCTTGCAATAGCCCCAAGGCTTTCGGCAATCTGGATCCCACACTTCTCTGATCCCAGATCCTCCCACCATCTCCTGCATTCACTCTGCTTGAGCCACGTTGGCCTCCTTGCTGTGTTTCACAGATGTCCAAACCTTGCTGCTCCTCTTTCAGATCAACTAAGGTATCTTCTCCCTCTCCAACATCAATTCCACTGCCAACCACAGGTGAGGGCTGGCCGCAGCAGCCACCAGAGAGGTCCCTGCGTTCTACCACGAGCAATTCACTGAACACATATGTAAAGAGTTGGGGTTTGAGGCCGTGCCCGATCCCCTCCCACCCACACACTGGTCCTGCCGCCCACGTGGCTTCAGGCGCCCTATCTGGCAAGAGACTATCTGAGCCTCTAGCACACTGGGAACAGTGCTCTCAATGGACCCCATCTGCCTACGTCTGGTGGGCAGCCATCTGCACAAATAGAACCTCTCGGCCCCTGCCTGCCTCAAGTCCCATCCCCAAACAATCTGTGCCAGTCAGCATGACAAGGCGAAGCTTGCACAACAAACAAGGTGCCAGCTGATTTGGGGGGCTTTGGGAGAATAGTGGAAAAATTCAGGGGAAATAAATAATTAACAAGTGAATGAATGAGGGGCACCTGGGGGCCTCAGTCGGCTAAGCCTCTGACTCTTGATTTCGGCTCAGGCCTTAATCGCAGGGTCATGAGTTTGAGCCCCACGTCAGGTGCCCCACTCAGCAGGGAGTCTGCTTGAGATTCTCTCTCTCCCTCTCCATCTGCACCTGCCTCTCTCTCTCCCTTTCTATAAATTAAATAATTAAGTGAAATACGTGCACCAGAGAAGAGCATCATGTATCAGACCCACACAGTGCCTATTTTCCCTGATCTACACCATCCCCATGGCTAAGACCTTCTAACATCTGACCTCCCAGGATAGATTATCTCCAACTCAAAGCCTCCGCCTTAATTAGAAGTGAGCTCCTTGTTCGTGAGCAGTAATGATGATAATGACCACCTCATATTTTTCCAAATTTCATTTGGAAATTATTCATTTCCAAACCCTGCCAGCATCCTAGGTCATTTTAACAGCCTTCTGTGGTAGGTATTCTTCCCATGTCCCAGGTAAGGAATCTGAGGTAGGAAGAGGTAAAGTTGCTTGCCTGAGGACACCCAGGTCATAAGCGGCAGACTTGGGATATAAGCCCACGAGCCTCTGGCTCCAAAGCTTTGCACTGTTAACCACTCTGCTTAGGCACCGCAAACCAGTGACCCGGTCACTGTAAGCCCATGGACTCATGTGTCTACTTATCCCCCATAACAGTGTACATGTGCGCACGCATGTGCACACTCTCCCCCAGCCCCGCAGGAATGTCAGCTCCATAGTAGCAAGGATTTTGTGGGTTACGTTGCTGGTATAGAGTAGATGCTTGTTATGGACTGACTGTTTGGGTCCCCCAAATTCATATACTGAAGCCCTTACCCGCAGTGTGACTATATTTGGAGACGGGCCTTTATGGAAGTAAATAAGGTTAAATGAGGTCATAAGGGTAGAGACCTGACCCAGTAGGATTGGTGTCCTTGTAAGAAGAGACACAGAAGAATTCATGCTCTCTCTCTCTCTCTCCATGCATGCAGAGAGAAGAGACAATGTGAGAGCACGGGGAGAAGGTGACCACTGACAAGCCAGGCAGAGAGTTCCCACCAGAAATCCATCCTGCAGGACCTTGATCTGGGATATCCAGCCATCAGGACTATTAGAAAATGATTTTCTGTCGCTGAAGCCACCGCACCTGTGGTATTTTTCTACAGCAGCCTGAAGACTAATACAGCTCTCCCTACATTTTGTTGTGGAATACAGATCTGGTTTGGTGCACCTGTTGTTGGTTTTTTTTTTTTAATTTTTTTAAAAAGATTTGATTTACTTATTTGAGAGAGAGAGAGCAGGAGCTGTGGGAGGGGCAGAGGGAGATTCAGACTCCTTACTGAGCAGGGAGCCTGATCCCAGGACCCCAAGGTCATGATCTGAGCCAAAGGCAGACATTTAACAGACTAAGCCATCCAGGCATCCCTGGTGCACCTGTTTTTAAAAAAGAGGATTGAAATGTCCCAATACCACCTAGTTGGTCTCCTCCTCCTCAGCACCCTTCATTTTCCTACTCGGCTCTTAGGGACCCCAGGTTTGTGGCTCTCCTCTGAGCTGGGCTGAGTCAGGGCTCATCCTCGTGTACTACTGGATAGGTCAAAAGAAACAAGGGAAAGCCCCCCTCCTCCCCTTTCTTGCTAGGGATCCCATGGGTACATGTGCTAGGAAGGGCTCTCTGGGCCTCGTAGGCCTTCCCTACCTTGCGGCTGCAAGCAGCTCCCGACCTTCCGCTCACTCCTCAGGGACAGAGTCTCAAAATTCCCACATGGCTTCTGGGGACAGCTTCTCTGAGGACCTTGTCTCTCCATGGTGACCTTGGTCAGGGCCACCCGCCTCAGGCGGCACCCCTGGGCCTGGGAGCAGCAGGGTGCCGTGCAGTCTCTGAGCACTTCCCAGGCCCCAAATGCCCACCCAGTGCAGAACCTGGTGAGGGAGGAAATCCAAGAAAGTAACCAGAGTGGCTGCCAATGCCCAGGGGAGAGATGGGTCCCTCTGCCACCTGGCCCCCGGAGCCCAGCTGCTGTCCTCACCACCCTGTCACAGAGCACAGGCGGGCAGCTGCAGGCCAGCTCGGGCACCCACAGGGCTGTGGCCTCTCAGACGGGACTGGGGTCCCTTAAGGGGAGTGTGGAGAATGAAACCCTGCCGCAGTGTGGCTGCCCCTCCACCCAGATCAGGACATGATCCCCTTGCCTGGCTGCACCTTGCTTTTCCCCCTCTGTAAAATGGGAAGAGCAGGCCCTGAGCACCTCCCTTCCCCCACCCTAGGCCTTGCCCTGGGAGAGCGCCCCAAAACTGAATAAGGTGCAAATGTGGAAGCAAGAGGAGAGACAGCACAAGGTGAGGGACAGCAGAGTGACAAATATTGATGGAGAACTTGTTATGTCTTGGCTGTTTATTTATGTCTTAATCATCATAGTTAGTCAGGCCTGGCAATGGGCACTGGCCATAGGTGGTCTCACTTAATTCTCTCAGGATTCTAAGGGCAGGTAGTAGTGTCCTTGTTTAATAAAGAAAGAAGGAGAGACTCTGAGAAGTAGTGTGACAACCCAAGGTCACACAGTTAATGAGACACAGGACTGGAATCCACATCAGGGCCCCCCACCCCTGCCCTATGCTGGCAAACAGATAATAATAAAAGCTCAAATTTATGGAATGTTTCCTGTGTATCAGGCAACTTCTCAGGTGTTTACACATATTAATTTAATTAATCCTCCCCGTAGCCCTTGGAAGTAGGTATGTCTAGGGGCTTAAGCATCTGCCTTTGGCTCAGGTCATGATTCCATGGTGCCAGGATTGAGCCCCGAATCGGGCTCCCCACTCAGCAGGGAGTCTGCTTCTCACTCTGCCCTTCACCCCACTTGTGCTCTCTGGCTCTCTCACTCTCTCTCTCTCTCTCTCAAATAAATAAATGAAACCTTTTAAAAATAAATAAATAAATAAAATAAAGTAGGTACATCTGTTACCACTATTTTATAGATGTTGAAACTGAGGTTCAAAGAGGTTAAGTGACTTGCTGAAGGTCACACAGCAGTAAATAATGGTCCTAGCAGGGTTTTTAGGCAAGGTGCTGGACTCCAGAACACCATAAAGCAACACTTCCTCTCCATTTCACCCTCTGCCCTCCTCGAAGGAAACCCGGCTGGGAAGGCTTACCACTCCCATTTTACAGAGTTCAGTTTTTTTGTGTTCAAGGTCACCTGGAGAGCTAAAGGCAAACCTGGGATTTGAAATCAACCGTTTCTTGTTGTGTTCTTCCTATAGTAATCATTACAGCTACCATTCAGTAAGCACTTACTCCCTGCCAGGTCTAGTACCAAGAACGGTGCATGTACTCTCACAGTGAATCTTCACAACCACCTGGGGAAGGAGAGCTTTGCATCAGTCAAGAGAGGCAAGATTATGCTGTGGTAACGGATAGCCCCCCAACAATGTGATCAGCTGAAATCCAAAAGTATTTCTTTTTGCTCACAATATATACGTTAGCTAGGGAGCTCTGTTCTCTGCTATTCTTGTATGGATACCCAGGTTGAAGGAAGCCCCATTTATGTACACTTTGGCCAAGACACAAAATGGGAAGATTAGATTCAAGTAATTAAATATTCCAAGCTGAAAGTGACACGTGTCACTTCTGCCTGCAGCTCATTGGCTTCAGCTGGTCATGGGGCCCCACCCAACCACAAAGAACTGGCAGGAGTACAGCCCTCATCTAGTTCTCCATCAAGCCTCTGTGTTCCTAGTACCTTATCCAGTCCTCACAGCAGGCAAGCACCAGAAGCATCCTCATTTGGCCCACTTTACAGATGAGGAAACTGAGGCTCCGAACCTAACAGAGAGCCTGACACAGAAGAGTCAACCAAAGTTTTGTGGTCAGGGGCCTAATGGATCAGAAGGGCTAAGAGATTAGCTCAAAGGTGGCCATCTCATAAGGTCAGGAATTGGTCTAGAACCCTGGTTGGTTTGCCCAGACCTTAGGTTTGCTGAATGAGAAGCAGGTGTGATAAGTTTGAGCTCCAGAACCACTCTGCCCAGGGCAAAAGTCCCAGCTCTCCTACTGCCTAGCTGTGCCCTTGGGCAGGTTACTTAACTTCTCACCTCCAGTCTTTCACCTACAAAAGAGAGGTAGGAAGAGAGCCATGGCGCTGTCACAGAGATTAGCTGTGAAGCACAGTGACTGGCGCAGAGGAAAGACCCTCTGCAGGACAGTTCTTGCCGACATGCTGGTTATCAAGTTTCTGGTCTATAAAGAAAAACACTTCAAAAATCAAAAGAGTAATACATCGAAACTAACATGATGCATGTGCCTAAAACAATAGACAGGAAATATAGAAGCTCGATTAGATGACAATTTTGAACAAAGCAGGTGAGAGTAAGTATTGTAACAGAGGTCAGATTGCTGTTGGCTTTTAAGTCTCTTAAAGCACATGTAATTATAGGTGGGTGGGGTCATTGCGGTTGGTAAACAGTGGCATACCCGTTCTGGTAAGCATCTTGGCAACATAAATGAAAAAAAGCCTTGAAATTGTGACTGCCTGTTAACCTACAATCCCACTTCTGGGAACTATTGCTTATCTAATGATAATCTTGGAAAGGAATTATTTTCTCCCATTTTACAAATGATGGAATGGAGCCTCAGAGAGGTTAAACAACTTGCCCATAGACACACAGCTAGGATGTAAAGTGACCGGAATCCAACCCAGGCTAGTCTGACTGCAAGCCACACTCTCAATAGGTCCACTTCCTGTTCTCAAAAGGATGAGTCTACAGGAATATCGTAATTGTCTCTACTTGCAGAGATGCAATCTCTATGTGAAAATCCCAAAGAATCTATGAAGAAGCAATTTAAATTAAAGGGTGAATTTAGCAGGGTCACTGGATCCAAAGTCAATACATAAAAGTCAATTTAACTTCTGTATTTTGGTAACAAGCAGTTGGGATTTGAAACTTTTTTAAAGTACAATTTAAAATAGCATCAAAAAATATGAATTATGTATGGATAAATGTGACAAAATATGGGCAAGATCTATGTACTGAAAACTATCAAACCACAATGTATTAAGAGACATCTAGGAAGACACAAATAAAGAGATATATACTGTTCTTGTAGGTTAGAAGACTCAATGTAGTTAAGATGTCAGATCTCTCTGATCTCTAGATTCAACCCAATATCAAATAAAATCTAAATAAGTTTTTTTTTTGAGAGGTTGATTCTAGTTGAGTCTAAGATTTATACAGAAAGGCAAAAGAATTAGAATAGCCAAACAATTTTGGAGTCAAATACTCTACCACTGAGCCAAACAATTTTGAAGAAAAGATTATAGTTGGAGAATTTATGTTACTCGATTTCAAGACTTATTGTAAATCTCCAGCAATTGAGACTGTGTGGTCCTGGTGTTAGGATAGACCCATCAATAAATGGAAAGAAGGGATAGTTCAGAAGTCTGGAGTCCAACAGTTTAGCAGAAGAAAATCCACAGGTATATAGCTGATTGATTTTCAGGAAAGGTGCAAAGACAATTTAATAGAAAAAGAATAGTCTTTTTAACAAATGGTATTGGAATGAAATGAAATGAAAAAATGAGCCTCAACCCCTTTCTCACACCATATGCAAAAAAAAATTGTTTGAAATTAATCATAGACCTAAATGTACAAAATTTAAAACTGCAGAACTTCTAGAAGAAAGCACAGAAGAATAATCTTTGGGACTTTGTTTTAGGCAATGATTCCTTAGGACACAAAAAACACAAACTACCAAAGAAAAAATAGATAAATAGAACTTCATCAAATTTAAAAAAAAATTTTTTTATTTCTTTTCAGCGTTAACAGTATTCGTTGTTTTTTCACCACACCCAGTGCTTCATGCAATCCGTGCCCTCCTAATACCTCCTAATACCCACTACCTGGTTCCTCCGACGTCCCACCCCCTGCCCCTTCAAAACCCTCAGGTTGTTTTCAGAGTCCATAGTCTCTCATGGTTCACCTCCCCTTCCAATTTTCCTCAACTCCCTTCTCCTCTCCATCTCCCCTTGTCCTCCATGTTATTTGTTATGCTCCACAAATAAGTGAAAGTGCACTACTGGGTATTTACCCTAAAGATACAGATGGAGTGAAAAGAAGGGCCATCTGTACCCCAATGTTTATAGCAGCAATGGCCCCGGTCGCCAAACTGTGGAAAGAACCAAGATGCCCTTCAATGGACGAATGGATAAGGAAGATTTGGTCCATATACACTATGGAGTATTATGCCTCCATCAGAAAGGACGAATACCCAACTTTTGTAGCAACATGGACAGGACTGGAAGAGATTATGCTGAGTGAAATAAGTCAAGCAGAGAGAGTCAATTATATGGTTTCACTTATTTGTGGAGCGTAACAAAAATTTTGTTTTTCAAAGTGTATTATCAAGAGGATGAATAAACAAATCAGACTGGAGAAAATATTTTAAAAACATATATTTGATAGAGATTTCTATCCCAAATATGTGAAGTACTTCTACAACTCAATAACAAGAAAATAAACAGTCCAATTTTTAAATGGACAGAAGATTTGAATACATATTTCACTAAAATGAAGTGGTGTAGATGGCAAATAAGAAGGTGAAAAAATGCTCAGCATCATTAGTCATTAGATAAATGCACCTTAAAACAACGAGATAACACTACATACCTATTAGAAGGACTAAAAATTTCTTTAACTGCTGACAATACCAAGTGCTGACAAAGATATGGGGCAACTGGAATCCTCATTACATTGCAGATACAGCCGCTTTGGAAACCCATTTGTCAGTTTCTTACAAATTTCAATATGTGACCCAAGTATGTCACTCCTAGCTATTTACCCAACAGAAATTAAACATAACCCCACAAAGACCCATGTGCAAATACTTACAGCAGCTTTTTCCGTACTAGCCCCAAACTTGCCTCATTAAGGCGATGTCCACTCATTAAGCTACATGGACACAGTGGAATTCTACTCAGTCATACTACAAAGCTTTTACTAACACATGCAGCAACAGGGATGAATCTCAAAAGCATTAATGCAAGCGAAAGAACACAGACACATTTGTTACACAAATGTAACAAAAGGTTACATTCAGTATGATTCCATTTATACAATATTCTGAAAAAGACAAAGATAGAGTAACAGAAATCAAGTCAGTTATTGGCTGGGCCAGGGGCTGGGGCTGGGGAAGGACTGCCTGCAGAGGAACAAGGAGTACTTTGTGGGGCACCTGGGTGGTACAGTCGGTTAAGCGTCCAACTCTCGTTTCCACTAAGGTCCTGATCTCAGGGTTTGTTTTTGATCGAGCCCCACGGGGAGCCCCGAGTCAGGCTCCGTACTCAGCGCAGACTCTGCCTGAGTTTCTCTCTCTGCCTCTGCCCCTCCCACCTGTGCTCTCTTTCTCTCTCTCAAATAAATAAATAAACCTTAAAAAAAAAAAAAAAAGAAGGTACTTTTGGCAGTGATGGAAATTCTCAATATCCTGATTGTAACGGAGGTTGCTCTACACAATTGTCAAAACTCATCAAATGGCCCAACTAAAAAACATGAATTTTACTCTCACTAAATTATGCTTCAATAGACCTGAATTTAAAAAAAATATATGACAAAACATGCATTTGGCAACAAAAATGTATTGGGTATCTTCTATGTATGTCAATAAGATGAACGAGGGTCTTCCTCCCACAGAGCTTAGGTCCCTTTGTAATGTATGCATGTGCAAGCGTGTGCGTATGTGTGTGCATGTGTCTGTATATGTGTGTGACAGTATGTTTACTGTTTTCATGAGTTGAAGTCTCTAGTTTCTGTCTGCGATTGTTTACTCTCTGGAGTCTTTAAATAGTTGTGTTAAGATTTTGTCCATAGTTTATCATTGCTGTCTGTGGGAGGATTAGCCGATACAAGCTCTCCAGCAAGAGCAGAACTGAATCTGGAGACTGGAATGAGGATACTGAGGAGAGTGTGATGACCTTGGAGACATACGGCACATAAATCTGCAGGAGGCACATGTGATTTAAGAGTAGTTGTACTATTTGATGTTCTTGTATTTCACAACATGCCGGCAATCCTGATTACACACAGCCCTGCCTGGAAACAGAAAATTATGAGTGTGTTCCACTTTTTAATAAAAACATTTATTTATTTAGTCTTTCACTCAACAAACAAGAGCTACAGCAGGGCTTGTGCAAAATGAAAATTCAGAGCTCCTTGTTCAAAGAACAGGAAGAAAGTTCTCTTAGAAGGAGGTATATAGAGTTTCTTCTTTCTACCATGGTCTCTCCCTTGACTTCTTATTGTGTTTTTCATTTGCTATTTAGTGTCACTCTAAAGAAAGAAAAACACAAATTTTAAATTATTAGCATGACTTTACTGTTCATCTGTATATTGTTTGATTCCTGTTCTAAATGTAAATACCAAGGCATTTAACTTATAAACAATTTCACTGAAATTACACAATTTGTATTATGTGGTTCATCCCAGGAGGGTGCCTAGAGCTAGCCACAAGAGATAAGCAAGTTAGACACAGGAAAGGTGTAAGGAGGAGAGGATTCTGAGATACTCCACTGCCCCACACCCCACCTCCCACCCCCCACCCCGGGGCACAGAGGCAGCTGCAGGAGCATCCCGGAGGCCTGGCACTAGCAAGGAGAGCACAGAAACTCACAGGCACCCATGGGCCACTCCTGTGAGTAGTGCTGGCATTCTTATTTGGGTCTGATGAATGCTGAGTTCACCCTCCTCCTAGTCACTGGCCCAATATTCTGTGCTATAACCTGGGCAGGGTCTGGGGAAGTCCAGCCAGACATCTCTCCTTCCCACCATCTTCTGCGCAACCCATGGCAGATGGGTGATCCTTGGGGATCTTTAAAGCTTGGTGCTAATGTGGGCTTGGAACCTGGACCAGGCTTGACCTCCTTGAGACACAGCCTCTGGCTGGCTATGCTTAACCCAGCATGGGGACCATGCCAGTTGCCGCCAAGTGTGTATGCCTGACCACAGATGTCACCAAGTGTGTATGCCTGACCACAACCCTCCATGTGCCTGTGCTCAAGCCCTTGCAGGGCAGAGGGCAGCAGTGCTCATGAAACTGGGAGTCGGGCAGAGGCAGTGTCCTGTTCACTCCTGTTCAGAGGAGTGAAGTGTCCAAGAGTCCATATCAGGAAGGTCATGGAAGGCAGGGCTGCACCTGAGCAGAGGGTCCAAGCATCCAGGGCATGCTCTATTGTTCCATCACACTCCACTTACAAAACACAAATGCAAATACATGATAATCAAGAATTTCAAGATGGTGAACACAGACCACTAAATCCCAAGCACAGGGCCCTTCTGAGCACGGAGCCCTGTTGGACTGTGATGGTCACAAGCCCATAAAGCTGCCCCCGGCTGGAGCCCCCATTAAGGAATGAATCAGACACAATCCCTGACCTTCACGTGTATCCAAGGGGAAAGCATATGTCAGGTACTGTGTTAGGCACTAGGGAGAGACTTCCAGGGAAGGTGTCCCTGCCCTTGGGAGGATCGCAGCCTGGCTACAAGGCAGGCTGTCTTCTGCTTTCTCGGGGGTCCAGGAAGGCCTCTGAGAAAAGTGGCAGTTACGCTGAGACGGGGACGATAGGGTGGCCAGGTGAACAGATAGAAAAAGAGCATGTCAGGCGAAAGGAATTGGGTGTGCCAAAGCCTGAGGCTGGAACGAGCCCGGCACACGGGAGGTACTGAAAGAACGCATCATTACTCAGATAGGCAAGGCGCCATCCCGAGGAGAAGTTCAAACTGGTTTTTTATGGTAATCTCAGTCTCGTTTATTACTGTGACGTGAAATGCTGCTGCCTGATGACCCACCTGGAACACACTGTGTCTGCGAGCCTTGTGGGCGGCTATTACTGAAAGTACAAGTAGTGCCTGCTGCTCCTGTTTCATTTACAGCGTGATCTTCCGTACGAAGGGGCGTCGAGGGCCGCCCGACGCCAAGCTAGGGCTGGGGATTCTGCCCCACTCCCAACTGCTCACATCAGTTGAGCACATTGGTTCTCCGACCACCTACATCCGCAGCCCCAGCCCCTGTACCTCCAGACCACTGCCACAGCACCGGTCCCCATCTCCCCCACGACCAAAGCCGCAGGCCCGGCGTCCTACTGCGCTTCAAGACAGGCAGGAATAAAACCTCTTCCAGGAGTGAGGCCTCAAGGCCCAGAACTCACTCTGACTGGACTAGTTTGGGTCACGTGCCCAACTCTGAGCCAATCCTATATCCAGGGAGAGTCAGTTGCCAGTACGACGAAGGGCAGGTCGGGAGCAGGGGGCGGGGCCCTCCGCTGTTTCCTTCCGGTTGTGACACCCGGGTAGAGGAAAGAACACCGGTGGGAGACGGAAACGAATCCAGCTTCTAGTTCCGGCTTCTCTTTTTTACTGTCTGTGGATCTCGGGGCCACGCGTCCTTGAGCTTTAGGACCCCCTTTTGTAACAACGCGGATAAGAATGTATAGCAAGGTATGAGGATTAAATCCATGTATATTGCCTGGAATGTGGTAAGTGCTCAATAAATGCTCATTAGCAGCTATGCAAACAGTGGCTTGCACCCACCCAAATAGATAGGCTTCGAAAACGCTGGTTCATTCTTCTGGAATATTCTTCGTTCTTATGGACACACCCCCCCAAATCCCATTTCCCACGCTCACCCCCACTGTTTGCCTCCTCTGTGCACCATTAAATAACAGAGTGGTTAAGGACATGGGCCAGGAGTCAGAAAGGACCAAGTTCAAATCCATGTAACTTTTTTGCATTCCAATTTCGTCATTTGTAAAATGGGCATAATAATAGCCTAATAATAGCCATCTCGCCGGGTTGCTATGAGAATTGAGTGTGATCAGTCAGGCAAAGCCCCCAGGATCTAGGTGTTCAATGAAGATCCATTGTTATTATTATATGCATTCCACCATTTTGTAATTACTTCTCCTATGCCAGCCTCATACAGCAGAATGTGAACTTCTGGATGGCAGGGGCTCTGCTTGGTTCACCTTTGTTTCACTTTCACCCCTGACCCTACACCCAATACCTAACCAGAGCCTAGTTTCAGATCAGTGCCTTGGAAATGTTTATAGGGTGCTTGGGTCAGAGCCAGTGCTTGCTGCAGGAAAGCTGCCTGCCTTCTGCAAAAAGGACAAGATAGATCATTCTTTTTCATTCCCACTCACTCTCTTTCTCGCTTGCCAGCTGCTGTTACTGACTGTTCTGCGGTTGGTTGGGCATGGCAGGAGAGGAGAGGTGAATGGAGAGGGAAAGGCTCATTTGATTATTCTGCCTTAAGCTGCCCTCTACTCATCTAAACATGACTCTTGGGGTGCTTTTGTGAGTTCTTCAGAGACCTCCTAACATTAGTTCCTCAATGTAGGGACATCCTATCTTGGGGTTCATTGCTTTTTCCATCTAGCCTTTTGGAGTTGCTTCCAGCTGTTGAGGGCCTGTCCCTTCTAGGTGGTCTTTTTGGACAGACCTAGAATGATGCTCCCATATCAGCCCAGAGTGAAAGGATTTGGTGTGTATATACTGTATTTTAGAATGGTGTGGACTTCATGTTTCTGAAATCAGGATCCATCTTACAATTGAAGTACATATTTAACATGTTACCAGGAAGTAGAGTGTATTATGTAAAAGAGAGATCTGTCGTTGGGCAACTTTAGTTCAAATCTTGGTTCTAGCAAGACTGAGAGGACTGAGCCCAGTCCTCTTGCTCCTTCTGCCTCCTGACCAGCCTTGGTGTTATCCCTGCGTGGTGAGCAGTGCCTCCTGTTTCTAGAGATCTGTGAGTATAAAAACTTCTCCCTTCATGACCATCATTTCCATGTCCGAGTGTCCTACCCTACCTGATTAAAACAAACTCTAGGTGCATTTTCAGACAGAAGGTTTGGGTTTAAATCCCTGTTTTGCTGCTCACCTGCCGTGGAGCTGGAATGATGATCATTTCGCTCTCTGAGCCTCAGTTACTGCACTGAGAAAAACAGGCGAGAATAATAGCAACTCCTTCCTGGGTTGTTTGGAGGAACTGTAAACCCCAAACAAAAGATCACCCACACACTCAACTCAAAAACACTCTGTCCATATGAGCTATTATTGTGTTAGTCCCCACTAGGAGTAGAGAAGGGCCACATTTAGAGCATAAAGAGCCGGGGGCTTCAGGTCAAGGCCATAGACAGAGACTGCTCTGATGGAAACACACTCCTAAGTCCTCAAAACTCAGGCAGAAGAATAGCCATAGAGACAGGGAAACAAAGAAGCATGCCCAGGCTAACAGAACCACAGGTGGGGGGTCACAGTCCCAAATGGGAGCCCCAGTCTGCTCACCAAGTTCTCCTCCCACACTCTGGCCTGGCTGAAGGCTTGACCACAAGGAGAGGGAGAATTAGAGAGAGGAGACAGAAAATCAGACTCTGAGAGGGTTACATTGAATCCCAGAATTCAGCTGCCAAAGAGAAACTTACACACTTAGCTTTGAGCATTCCTGGCTGTTCTCTGTGAGTGCTTTAAAAAATCCTTTAAAAAAAGTTAATACTATCCAGTGTGGATGAAGGGGCAGAGAGATGGGTACTCCTGTGCCCTGTTAGAGGTTGTGTAAATTAATGTTACTTTTCAAGTGGTAATTCAACATTGAGTATCAGATGTCCTAAAAGGGCATGTTATTCTTTGGCCAGCAATTCCACTCTTAGAATTTATCTGAAGGATTTACTCAGGCAAGTGCGCTAAGATGTATATACAATGGTATTCATCACAGCAGTGTTTATAACAGCAAAATACTGGACATGATCTAAATATCCATCAATAAGAGATTGTCTAAACAAAATGTTACATCCCTACTATGGAATGTCATGGAGACTGCTAAAAAGGATGTTGCAAATCTCCATTTGCTGACAGTGGAAAGATGCCCATGGTATGTTGTTGAGCGGGGGAAAAAATGAGTTGCAGAACAGCACGTATAGCACAAGCATATTTCTGTCAGATTACACATATCTATAAGTCTCCATGTAAGCATGGAGGGAGAAACTTGGAGGGCAGATCACCAAAACATAGACAGTGGTTGTATCTGGATAGTGAGATTCAGGGGGGATTTTTGCTTTCTTCTTTATACTTTTGTACCACAACAAGATATACACTAATTTATTCAGCAGAATTCCTAGAATGGGATTTGTCAGCTTCAACAACTGGAAAAATCTTTATTGGTCTGGGAAGTTCTTTGCTGTGCAGGACTGTCTTGTGCATCGTAAAATGTTAGCAGGCATCCCTGACCTCAACCTGCTAGATGCCAGTAGGACACCTCTGTCCCCCATGTTGTGACAACTGAAATGTCTCCAGCCATTGTCAAGTGTCCCTTGGGGACAAGCTCATCCCAGGCTGAGAACCACTGTCCTAGAGGCAGGGGAGGGCAGGCTAGATGGCAGGGCTGTGCCCGAGAGAAGACCCAGAATGGGAAATCAAGAGACACTGCCCAGCAGGCAGTGAGGAGAGAGTTTCGGGGTTTCCAGGAAGGGGCCCGAGTGAGATGGCAGAGGGCCAGACGTGGCTCCAGTCGATCACCCCTCGAGTCTACTTCATGGTTCAAAATCCTGAGCAGGACTGGAGGCTCTGTGGAAAATGGTGATCGACTGATGGACCAAACCAGCATGGCGGGCTCACTGCAGGACAGGGACTTGGGGACCAGTAACCACAGCTGGGAGCTGGCCACACTGACAAGGCTCCCTGTTCCCACAGGCTGGCCACGTGAGGTTCCGGGCCCTCGAAGTAGCAGGCTGCTGACACAGAGTCTGAATGGCTCCCCTGGGCCTTTAACAACGTTGTGCCGCATTCTTTAGCTGTCGTGTGTGAGTGGTGTACCCATCTGAAACAGGGCTGTCTGGAGTTCGTCAGGGATTGGTGCCCACGATAGACTCATAAATATTACTAACACTTATTGAGATGGTAACTATATGCCAGGCACAGCTTGGGGGCATTTACATGTTATACTTAAACTCCACAGCAATCCTGTGAAGTTGTGACCGTGCCCATGTTACAGAGCGGGAAACTGAGGCACCAAGCAATCAAGTGTGTCACCCAAAAACTGGAGTTCAGGTTCAGTCAGTCTGGCTCCGGAGCCTGTGGGCTTAACTACCCCCACTCTTCTGCCTCCCAAGGGGCGTGGTTGGGGCCGCGGGAACCCCACAGCCCGAGTGACAGCATTCGCAACCATTCTGCTGAACCATCTCTTTCATGAGGGCACCTGCCACTAGGCCAAGGCCCTACACGTGCAAATACAACAGAAGGAGTTTGCCACACATTGTTTTTATTTCTCCACCAACTATGTGAGACAAGCATTGTGAGTACTACTTTCATTTTACAGATGCGGAAACTGAGGCACGATTCACTGTCCCCACCTTTGTGCTAAAGCTGTGGCCTTTTGGTCCCTGGGTGGCAATTGCTCATGCATCCGTTGTGCCACCTGATGGCAGGGCCAGGTCCGCCCTCCTCTTACCTCAGCGTCCACCACTGGGTGGGCGACAGTGCAGCATGTGCTCATCACGTTTTTGGCCAACTGGCGCCTGTGCCCCCTTCCTGGGTTTGGAGAAATGACCCCTGTGTGAGGCCTGTGGAGCCCCACCTCTCTCTACAGAAGCCAAAACACCCAGACATGTGTTTTCCGAGCCTCTGTGGTTCTGCCAGCCTGTGAGATGACCCCATCTGGGACACAAGTCTGGGTGGGGGACAGGGAGAAGCTGAAGTCTCTCAGACTTCATGGGACCACAGTGTGGTGGCCCCTGGGAGCTCGAGTGCTGGGTGCCAGTGGCCCAGAGTCAAGAGTGCAGAGGCAGCCCTGGTGGCAGTCTCATTTTGATCAGGCCATGCCCTCGGGGTGACCTTTCTGTTCTCTCAGCCCATAGGCCTCCCCTTCAACCCAGTCTGCAAGCTGTCTGCCCAACACTCTTGCAAGAAACCCTTTTTCTGATTAAGTCAGCCAAGATTCATTTCTTTCCATTGCAGCTAAGAATTCTAGTATGGACCAAGTGTAGACAAAATAAAGAGGCGAGGAGGAAAGTAGTGCGTCACCCTCTCCCTGCAGAAATCACTAAGTAAAACGTCCCCAGCCAGTCTCCACTCCCCCTACTTGAGGCATCAATCAGGAAGCGGCCCGCGGATGGTCTGAGCGGAAGCACTCACTAGTACTAATTCCCTGACCGGCTGCAGATGTGGCTAAAGCAGCTGCAGGAGAGGTGGGGATAAGGCCATCTGGGGGAACCGAGCCGAAGCTACTGTTGCAAAATCCAGTTCCTACCAAATCCCCACTCCCAAGTTGACCTAATTCTAGAAGAGCCAGAGGTCTCTCCATCCTAATGGCTCCTGCAGCTCAGGTGCGATGCACTTGAGAGAAAACTGCCCTGAACACCTTGACTTTCATGGTCTGTGGAATCCATGGCCCCAAGCTTGTGGCGCATCAGTCAGCTGGGAGGAAGGGTCATGTGATTGTGAATATGGCCGCCCCAGCCCTGAGGACAGCCGGAGAAGTTCCCCCACACTGATACATTGCGGCTAGACAGTACACGCCAGGAAGGTAAGGAGGGCCCTCTTCTCCTCCCTTGTCCCCCCATCACCACTGCCCCAGGAACCTTGCCTGCCCTTGGCAAAGAGTGGTCAAGGAAGCCTCAAATTGTAGGTGATTGCTTAGGCTCACCCCAGTCTCAAAAGTTCCCCTTCTTGCCCTGGTTGTTCATTATCTCGGGCAGAGCCTTGGCTCATCCAGACACAGAATCTGCCAAAAGCCTCCTTACATTTCTGGGGAGAGAACTCCCTCCATGTGGACAGGCTGACTGGGGCCTCCCTGGAGAAGGATTGTCACACCCTGCTTTGTTTCCGAGTGTAGACACCCAGGTATACCTCCCTACAAAAGATCGTTCTTCTTGCCAGTTTCTGAATACTTTTATAAATGGAATCATACTGCGTGCATTCATTCCTGTCTTACTCCCTTTGCTCAGTATTATGTTTTTAGGAGCCATCCAAATGGTTGTGGGTATTTATAGTGTGTTCACTTGCACTGCATGAATATAGCATAATTTACCCATTCTGCTCTCAGTGGATATGTGGGTGGTTTAAGATCGGAGTGGGACAAAGGGTGATCCTGCCAATGTGTGTGCATCCTCGAAGTCTATGTGATAGACATTAATATAGCCCCATCACTTCTTTTGGTCAGCACTTTGCTTTTTCATATTTTTCTTTTCTATCATTCTGGATTTTCATGTTTTAGGTGTGACCCTTATAAATAGCAGAAAGATTTTGTATTTTCCTTCCAGTCTGACAGTTTTAATCTTTGAAGACCATTATCTAGTCCATTCACATTTAGCACAATATTTAGCATAGTTACTGATCATTTTTTATCTGCCTATGCAGTTTTCCTTTTATGTATTGACTTCTTTGGGCTTTTTTTTTTTTTTTTTTTTTTGCTCTTCTGACTTGGAAGTCATATACTTTTTAGTGCTTAACATATATCCTCGACTTATCAAGGATAAGTCAATTATAATTACAATTGGATAAGCCAATTATAATTGATTAGACCTTTATCTTCCTCACAAAGAGACAACTTCAGAACATACTTTAACTCCACTAATCCTCCTCCTGACTTTTATGTCATAGTTTCTGTGTATGTTAATTCCGTGTCTATTTTTAAGGTTCTGTGAGATGTTATTAACATTGTTTTATACTGTCCATGTTCATTTATTTATTTATTTATTCAAGATTTTTAAAATTTATTTGACAGAGAGAGACCCAGTGAGAGAGGGAACACAAGCAAGGGGAGTGAGAGAGGGAGAAGCAGGCTCCCCACCAAGCAGGGAGCCCGATGTGGGGCTCGATCTCAGGACCCTGGGATCATGACCTGAGCAGAAGGCAGCCTTAATGACTGAGCCACCCAGGCGCCCCTCAAGTGTTCATTTAGATTCGTACTTCTATTTGCTGCTTTCTTCCCTGTTCTTTCCTTCTTTTGTTTCTTTTTTATTTTGTCAGTGCTGAGGTTATGATCACTGTTATAAAACAGCTTTAGTTCTAATTTATATATCGTACAATTCAGCCACTTTAAATGTACAGTTCTGTGGATTTTAGTGTGCAACCATCATCACCATGAATTTTAGAACACTTTCATGACCTCAAAAGGAAAAGGAAGCACTTTAGCCTATTACCCCCCACCAATCATCTCCCCATCTTCAGCCCTAAGCAACCATTAAGACACAGTCTCTATAGGTTGTCCTCCTCTGGGCTGTCATATTAACGGAATCGTATACTATCTGGACTTTTGTGGCTGGCTTCTTTCACTTGGGGTAATGATTTCAACAATTGTCACACTGCAGCATGTCTCAGTGCTTCATTCTTTTTTGTTGTTATTAATAAATGTTCTTTTTTAAAGCAGTTTTGGGCTTGCAGCAAACCTGAACAGAATTTATAACTCAGAATTCCCATGTGTATCTTGTCCCTGCACATACACAACCTCTCCCACTACTGACATCCTGCACAGGAATGGAGCATTTGTTACTGTCAATAAAATGACAATGACAAATATTAGTTGACCATATAGTTGTGGGTCCATTTCTGGGTTCACCATTCTGTTCCTTTGTTCTATGTGTCTGTTTTAGTGCCAGTATCATACTGTCTTGATGATTACAGCTCTGTAATATAGCTTGAAATCTGGAATCGTGATGCTTCCAGTTTTATTTTTCTTTTTCAGAATTGATTTGGCTATTCAGGGTCTTTTGCAGTTCCATACAAATCTTAGGATTGTTTGTTCTAGCTCAGCGAAGAACACTGGAGGTGTTTTGATAGGGATTGTATCAAATGTGTAGGTTGTTTTGGGCAGTATAGACCTTTCAACAATGCTTGTTCTTCCAATCCCTGAGCATGCAATGCTTTTCCATTTTTTGTGTCCTCTCCAATTTCTTTCATAACTGTTCTGTAGTTTTCAGAGTACAGATCTTTCACTTCTTTAGTTAGATTTATTCTTAGGTATCTTACTCTTTTGATACAATTGCAGATGGGATCAATTCCTTGATTTCTTTTTCTGCTGCTTTGTTATTGGTTTATAGAAATGCAATTGATTTCTGCACATTGATTTTACATCCTGTGACTTTGCTGAATTCATATGTGAGTCCTAGCAATTTTTTTTGGTGGAGTTTTTGGGGTTTTATACTCTTCCGCAAATAGTGAAAGTTTGACTTTGACAAAGCAGGAAATAATTTCCAATGGGAAAAATACAGTCTCTTCAACAAATGGTGTTGGGAAAACTGGACAGCAGCATGCAGAAGAATGAAACTTGATCACTTTCTTACACCATAAACAAAAATAAATTCAGAATGGATAAAAGACTTAAATGTAAGACAGGAAACCATCAAAATCCTAGAGGAGAACTCAGGTAGAAATCTCTGACCTCAGCCGTAGCAACTTCTTACTGGACACATCACAACAGGTGAGGGAAACAAAAGCAAAAATGAACTATTGGGACTTCATCAAGATAAAAAGCTTCTGCACAGTGAAGGAAACAACAAAACTAAAAGACAACCTACAGAATGGGAGAAGATATTTGCAAATGACATATCTGATAAAGGGTTAATATCCAAGATCTACAAAGAACTTAGCAAACTCAACACCCAAAAAACGAATAACCCTGTTAAGAAATGGGCAGAAGACATGAATAAACACTTTTCCAAAGAAGACATCCAGATGGCTAACAGACACATGAAAAGATGCTCAGCATCACTCATCATCAGGAAAATACAAATCAAACACATGATGAGATACCACCTCACACCTGTCAGAATGGCTGAAATGAACAACACAAGAAACAACAGGTGTTGGTGAGGATGCAGAGAAAGGGGAACCCTCTTGCACTGGTTTGTGCATGCAAACCATTCCCAGTTGGTGGGAATGCAAACTGGTGTAGCCACTCTGGAGAACAGTATGGAGGTTCCTCAAAAAATTAGAAATGGAACTACCAGATGATCCTACTTTCCACTGCTCGGTCTTTATCCAAAGGATACAAAAATACGGATTTGAAGGGATTCATGCATCCTGATGTTTATAGCAGCATTATCAATAATAGCCAAACTATGGAGAGAGCCCAAATGTCCATCAACTGATGAATGGATAAAGAAGATGTGGTATATACATATACAGTGGAATATTACTTATCCATCAAAAATGAAATCTTGCCACTTGCAATGACGTGGATGGAACTAGAGCATTTTTGCTAAGTGAGATAGGTTCAGTCTGAGAAAGACAGATACCATATGATCTCACTCATATGTAGAATTTAAGAAAGAAAAGAGATAAACATATGGAAAGGGGGGAAAGAAAAAAAAAGAGACGGAAACAAGCCATAAGAGACGCTTAACAATAGAGAACAAACAGAGTTGATGGAAGGAAGAGGATGGGGGATTGGTTCAACGGGTGATGAGTATTAAGAAGGGCACTTGTTATGATGAGCACTGGGTGTTGTATGTAAGTGATGAATCGCTGATTTCTATTCTAGAAACCAATATTTCACTGTAAGTTAACTACCTAAAATTTAAATTTAAAAAAATACAAATGGATGCTAAAATAGATTTAAAACATTCTGATAAAAAAATAATAACAACAACAAAAAAGAAATGACATTGACACATCATTATCACCCAAAGTCCACATTAGGATTCACTGCGCTAAAAATCTCTGAGCTCTGGGTACTTATCCCTTTGTCTTCACTAACCCCTGACAACCACTAAGCTTTTATAGTACTACCTTTCCCAGGAATGTCATAATGTATGTGGCTTCTTCAGATTGGATTCTTTCACTTAGTAATATGCATTTAAGCTTCCTCCTCGTCTTTTCATGGTTTGATAGACTCATTTTTTTGATGGTAAATAATATTCCATTATCTAGATGCACCACAGGGTATTCATTTAGCTACTGAAGGATATCTCATTTAGCTTCCAAATCTTAGTAGTTATGAATAAAGTTGTTATAAATATCTGTGTGCAGGTTTTTGTGTGAACATACATTTTCAGTTCATTTGGGTAAATATCAAGGAATAAGATTGCTGGATCATACAGCAAGAGTACATTTAGTTTTGTAAGAAACTGTCAAAATGGCTTCCAAAGTGGCTGTACCATTTTGCCCTCTCACCAGCCATAAATTAGAGTTCCTCTTGTTCCACATTTTTGGCATTTGATGTGGTCAGTGTATTGGGTTTTGGCCATTCTAGTAGAAGAGTTGTGATATCTCACTGTTGTTTTAATTTGCAAATCTCTAATGACATACAATATAGGATATCTTTTCATATGCTTACTTACCATCTGTAGCTCTTCTTTGGTGAGGTGTATGCTAAGGTCTTTGGACCATTTTTAATGTGGTTGGTTGTTCTTTTACTGTTGAGAATCGAGAGTTCTTTGTATATTAGATAACAGTCCTCTGTCAGATGTGTCTTTTACCAATGCTCTCTCCCAGTCTGTGGGAGCTTATCTTCCCATTCTCTTGACATTGTCCTGCACAGAGCAGAAGTTTTTAATTTTAGTGAAATATAGCTTATCACTGATTTCTTTTATGGTTGGTGACTTTAGTGTTGTTAGGTGACTTTAGATGATTGAAAATTCATCGCTACATCAAGGTCACCTAAATTTTCTCCTATTCGTTTCTAGGAGTTTATTATCTTTGTGTATTACATTTAGGTCTCTGGTCCATTTTGAGTTAATTTTTGTGAAGGGTTTAAGGACTGTGTGTCTAGATTTACTGCTTTGCATATGGACGGCCAGGTGTTCCATTACCATTTGTTGAAAAGACTGTCTTTGCTCTATTGTATTGCCTTTGCTCCTTTGTCAAAGTTCAGTAGACTATATTCATGAGGGTCTATTTCTGGGTTGTCTCCTTCATTCCATTGATCTTTTGTCTATTCTTTTGCCAATACCACACTGTCCTGAACACTGTAGCTTTATAGTAAGTCTTGAAGTCAGGTAGTGCCAGTTCTCCAACTTTGCTCTTTTTCTTTCAGTATGGAGTTGACCATTTTGGGTCTTTTGCCTCTCCATAAAAAACTTTAGAATTGGGGCGCCTGGGTGGCTCAATCAGTTAAGTGTCTGCCTTCAGCACAGGTCATGATCCCGGGGTGCTGGGATCAAGCCCCACATGGGGCTTTCTATTCAGTGGGGAGCCTGCTTCTCCCACTCCCTCTGCCTGCCTCTCTCTCTGTCAAATAGATAAATAAATCTTAAAAAAAAACTTTAGAATCAGTTTGTCAAAGTTTGATAGGATTGATTGGGATCGCATTGAATCTACAGATCAAATTGGGAAGAAATTACATGTTGACAATTTATCGCACAGAGGATGGGTTCTGAACTCAGGTTCCACTGCTCACTGCTCGAAAGCCAGTACTCAGGAAAGAAGCCCTGGTGGGAAAGCAAATGTTGCTTTATTGAGGAAGCCTTGGTGGACCATTCAGGAAGATGGTGGACTAATGTTCAAAGACCACCTTCCCAATCCAGGAAAAGCAGGAGATTGTTGTTGTTGTTGTTGTTCTTCCTTGTTTTTAAAGATTTATTTGTTTTAGAGAGAGAGTGTGTGTGACTGGGGGAAAGCCAGAGGAAGAGAGAGAATCTCAAGCAGACTCCCTGCTGAGTGTGGAGCCCCATGTGGGGCTCCATCTCAGCACCCTGAGATCATGACCTGAGCTGAAATCAAGAGTCAGATGATCCGGGGCACCTGGGTGGCTCAGTGGGTTAAAGCCTCTGCCTTCGGCTCAGGTCACGATCCCAGGGTCCCGGGATCGAGCCCTACATCGGGCTCTCTACTCAGCAGGGAGCCTGCTTCCCTTCCTCTCTCTGCCTGCCTCTCTGCCTACTTGTGATCTCTGTCTGTCATATATAAATAAAGTCTTTTTTTAAAAAAAGAAAGTCAGATGCTCAATGCACTGAACAACTAGTTGCCCCAAGAAGCTGAAATTTTTTAAAAGGGAAAACATGGGAAATGGTGAGGGCAGTACACACAGGGGAAGCTGGTGCTCAGCAATTAATAATTTGTCCTTGCAAGGCTTCCAGATTCCTGCACTCTGTCAGTAATCAAGGCACCCAGGTGTCTCTCAGTAAATGATACCACTGCACAAGTCACGTCCTGGCAATTAATAATTTGTCCTTGCAAGGCTTCCAGATTCCTGCACTCTGTCAGTAATCAAGGCACCCAGGTGTCTCTCAGTAAATGATACCACTGCACAAGTCACGTCCTGGCAAGGCGGTCCAGACTCTTCTCCATGTACCAGGATCAGTCCTCTTACTGAGGATACTGTGGTCACTGGTGTTTTCAAGTGTGGTCAGGCCACACCTTCCAGAAAGTCTGGTCCTTAGTTCCTCAAGGGCAGCGGTTTGCAGGATCTAAAGGAAGCAGGTTAGTTCTGTTACAGATTAGGGTGTTCTGGTCAGCAAGCAAGGAGTACATAAGCTCAAAGAAAGTTAATCCTTGAGACTGGCTGGAGTGCTGTTACAATACTGAGTCTTCCTATTCATAAACATGGAATATTTCTCCATTTATTTAGTTCTTCTTTGATATCTTTCATTGGAGTTATGTCAATTTTTTCATATAGATCTTGCACATATTTTGTAAGCTCTGTATCTCATTTTTTGAATAGTGATGTAAATAATGTTTTTAATTTCAAATTCTACTTGTTCATTTCTGACATACAGGAAACCAAGTAACTTTTATATATTAACATTGTGTCCTGCATTGCTATAATTGCATATTAGTTCCAATTTTTTGTTGATTCTTTCTGATTTGTTACATAGACAATCATATCATCTGTTCTAAGAGAGAGGGACCCCCCCAACCTGGATATTTTTTATTTCCTTTTCTTATCTTATTGCATTAACTCGGACTTCCAGTACAATGTTGAAAAGGTGTGGTGGGTGGTGAGACAAACATCCTTACCTTTTCTTTATCTTAGGGAAGCTTCTAATTTCTCACCATTAAGTGTGACATTAACTATATAGTTTTTGTAGATGTTCTTTGTCAAGTTGAGGAAGTTCACCTCTATTTCTAGTTTACTGAGAGTTTTTGTCAAGCATAGGTGCTAGATTTTGTCAAATACTTATTCTGCATTGATTAATATGATCATGTGATTTTTCTTGTTTAGCCCACTGAGTTGAGGGATTACATTAATTGATTTTTGAATGTTGAACCAGCCTTTCATACCTGGGATAAACCCCAGTTGGTCATAGTGTATAATTCTTTTTATGCATTGTTGAATTTAATTTGCTAATATTTTGTTGAGGATTTTGTTATCTATGTTCATGAGAGATATTGGTCTATAAGTGTTCTTTTCTAATGTCTGTGTCTGGTTTTCGTACTAGGGTAATACTGGCATCATAGAAGGAATTAGGAAATATTTTCTCTGCTTCTATCTTCTGGAACAGACTGTACATAATTGGTATAATTTCTTCCCTAAATGTTTAGTAGAATTCACCAGAGAATCCATCTGAGCCTGATGCTTTCTGTTTTGCAAGTTTATTATTGATTTGACTTCTTTAATAGATATAGGTCTATTCTGGTGTCTGTTTTCTTCTTGTGTGAGTTTTGGCAGAATTTGTCTTTCAAGGAATTGATTCATTTCATCTAGCTACCACATTTGTGGGCATGGAGTTGTTCATAATATTCCTTTATTATGTTTTTAATGCCCATGGGATATGTAGTGCTGCCCTTTATTTCATTTCTCATATCCATAATCTTGTCTTCTTCCTTTTTTCTTAGTTAGCCTGACTAAAGGCTTATTGTTTCTATTGATTTTTTCCTCAGAATCCCAGCTTTTAGATTGGTTGATTATCTCCATTGCTTTCCTATTTTCAGTTTCATTGATTTCCACTTTACTTTTTTATTATCTGTTTTCTTCTTCTCACTTTAAATTTAATATGCTCTTTTTCCCCCCCTAGTTTCCTGCGGTGGAAACCTTAATGATTAATTTTACATCTTTCTTCTTTTCTAATATATGCATTCAGTGCTATAAATTTTCCTCTAAGCATTGCTTTCACTGCATCCCACAAATTTTAAATTGTATTTTCATCTTCATTTAGTTTAAAATATTTTTTTAATTTCTCTTGAGATTTCTTCTTTGACTCATGTGTTATTTATAAATGTGCTGCTTAATCTCCAAGCACTTGGGAAATTTCCAGATATCTTTCCAATATTGATTTCTAGTTTAATTCCATTGTGATATGAAAGCAGATGTTGTATAATTTAACTGCTTTTAAATTTGTTAGGGTGTGTTTTATAGCCTAGCGTGTGGTCCATCTTGGTGAATTTGAGCAAGAGGATAATGTGTAATCTGCAGTTGTTGGAGGAAGTGATCTATGGATGTCACTTATATCCAGTTGATGGATGGTGTTGTTGCCTTCAACTGTGTCCTCACTGAATTTCTGCCTGTCAGATCTGTCCATTTCTGACAGAAGGATGTTAAAGTCTCCAACCATAATAGTGGATTCGGGTGTTTCTCCTTGAAATTCGACCTGTTTTTGCCTAATGTAATTTGACCCTCTCTTGTTAGATCCATACACGTTAAGTATTGTTATGTCTTGGGAAAAAGGATGACTACAGGGGGCTGGAGTTTGTTTTTTTTCCTCTCCCCTAAATGGATGGCTAGGGCTGGCTGGAGTTGGGTATTTATCCTTACCCAAGTGACTTGGGCTCTGAAAAACTCCCAGCAGATTAGGGTCTAGTAAAATAGTTTCTTCTGAAGGCAAGCCTTGTTAGAACAGAATGATATGGTATGTTTCAAAATGGTCCCATTTACCTCCCCGGCTGGGAGAATAAGGGGTTTTTCTTTAGTACTCATTATGAGGACCTGATAGACCTCCTGGAGGTAAGACTCATAAAAGTGTAAGAAGGGGCTCCCCATGACTGATTCCCTCTGGGTTTTTTTTTTTTAATGATTTTTATTTTATTTATTTGACAGACAGAGATCACAAGTAGGCAGAGAGGCAGACAGAGAGAGAGGGAGAAGCAGGCTCCCTGCTGAGCAGAGAGCCTGATGCGGGGTTCAATCCCAGGATCCTGGGATCATGACCTGAGCCGAAGGCAGAGGCTTTAACCCACTGAGCCACCCAGGCGCCCCCCTCTGGGGTTTTTAACTCAGATATGTCCATTCAGTCTCCACAGATTCATCAGTTACAGTTCAGGTTTTCCTACCATGGCAGTGGCTCCTGCAGAGGAGGAGTAGGGAAGCAGTAGTTTGCCCTGTGACCTCACTTCTCTACAAATCTAAAAGAGTTGATTTCTCAGTTTGTCCAGCTTTTAATTTGTTAGGATGAAGTAAGGACTTCTACGCTATTACATAATGGACCAGAAAACTGAAGTCCCCTTTATTCATTGTTATGCCAAGTAGTAGTCCATTATGTGGATATACCACAATTTTGTTTATCCATTCATCTGTTGCTGGGCATTTGGGTTGCTTCTACCTTTTTGCTATTATGAATGATGCTAATTATAAACATTCATATGCAAATTTTTGTGTGGACATATGTTTTCATCTCTTGGGTATATACTTTTGAGTAAAATCATTGGGTCATATAATAGGTAACTCTGTGTTTCATCATTTGAGGAACTGCCAGAATGTTTTCCAAAGTGGCTGCATCATTTTACATTTCCACCACCAGTATATGAGGGTTCCAATTTCCCCACATCCAAACCAATACTTGTTATTATCTGACTTTATTCTAGCCATTCTAGTAGGTGTGAAGTGTTACTTAAGCAATTTTTATTTTTATTTCCCTGATGACTAATGATGTCGAGCATCTTTTCATGTTTCATGCTTATTGGCCATTTGTATATCTTACCTGCAGAAAAGCCTATTCAGATTATTTGTCCATTTTATTTTTTTTTAAGATTTTATTTTCTTATTTGACAGAGAGAGAGAGCAGGAGAGCACAGGCAGAGGGAGCAACAGAGGGAGAGGGAGAAGCACGTTCCCCACTGAACAGGGAGCCCTATGTGGGGTTCCATCCCAGGGCCCTGGGATCATGACTTGAGCCAAAGGCAGATGCTTAACCAACTGAGCACCCAGGCACCCCACTTTGCCCATTTTTAAATCAGTTCATTGTCTTTTTATTAATGAGCTATCTGAGTTTTTAAAAATACATTCTAGATGCAAATTCCTTATGAGATATATGATTTGGAAATATTTTTTCCCATTCTGTGGGTTGTCTTCTTGCTTTCTTGATGGTGTCTTTGGTTTGTTGTTTTTTTTTAAGATTTACTTATTTACTTTAGAGAGACAATGCACACACAGAGGGAGAGAAACTCGTAAGCACATTCAGCACTGAGTGTAGAGCCTGATGCAGGGCTGGATCTTACAATCCCAAGTTCACAGCCTGAGCTGAAACCATGAGTTGGATGCTTAGCTGACTGTGCCACCCAGGTGCCCTAGTCTTGATGGTGTTTTTTAAAACACAGCTGTTTTTCATTTTTCTGAAGTCCAGTTCACCTATTTTGTCTTTTGTTGCTTGTCTTCTTTTATTTCTGACCTTCTATCTGAGATAACTTGCTTCTGAAGAATACCTTAGTGAAAGTCTACTGGTGATCTTTTGTTCATCAAAAATTATATGTATTTGACATTCATTCCTAAAGGATATATCTCTAGGTCTGGAATACTACGTTGGGGGTATTTTCTTTCTGTGCATTAAAGATACCATTTCATTGTCTTCTGGCTTCCACCATTGCCATTGAGATGTCAGCTGCCCTTCTGTCACTCCTTTGAACTATCCCTTTCCTCTCACTTTGTGGTTTTCTTCAGATACACTATGATGTATCTAGATTTCTTTTTTTTTTTTTTTTTTTTTTTTTTGGTATCCTACTTGGACTTCTTAAATTCATGAATATTGGAATTGGTGTTCTTCAACAGACCTGGAAAACAGACCTCAACCATTGTTATCTTTATAATTCTCTTCTGGAACACCACCCCAATTACATATATGTTAGATGTTCTCACTGTATTCTTTCTTTCTTTCTTTAGTATTTTTAGTCTTTTTGTCTCTCCTGCTGTCTTCTGGATCCTTCCTCCAATCTGTTTTCCAGCCCATTACTTTTCTCTTTAGCTGTATCTAATCTACTAATAAACTGACCTTGAGTTCTTAATTTCTTTTCAGTGCTCAAAGTTTATTTTGACCTTTTTAAAATGTGCAATGTTTTTAATAGTTTCTTGTCTCTTTGCAGTTCTTTAAACAGTAAACTTATATTGTTATACTGTATGTCTGAAAATTCTAATAACTGAGGTTTCTGTGTATTTCTGTTGTTTGTAGTTTCTATCCATTCTCAATCCAGTTTATTATTTCCTTGAGTCCCTCATTTTTTTTCACTGTGTTCTAGATATTTCATTTGAAAACTTAGCTGTAAGAATGATTTGTCACCAAAGATAATGGCATTTTCTCCAGAGAGGATTGTTTGTTTCTGCCAGGAGTCTGGGAAATCTACCAGTTTGGAACCACTTTAATCCAAGTTCAAAGCTTGAGGTTACCTGGCTCACCAAGATGACTGGAACTGGAGAGTCCATGAGAAAGTTGGTTTCGTTATGATTCATCAACTTTCAATGTAACCATTTGGGATCCCAGCTTAAAATGAGCAGGAAGCTGCATTTATCCAAGTTTCCCTTTTTGATAGCCTGTTGGTCTTAAACTTTGTCCTCAGGCCACCAAAACCACAACTTTTTCTTCTGTATTAGTAAATGCCATTAGGGCAAATGAAGCTTCGGGTACTAGACTTACTTCTCTGGGTTCTCATTTTTTAGTATATGGTGGTCAGCTAAATCTCCACTCTCTTATTGGCTCTTTGGTGCTTTTAAGATATTTTTATATGCCATATAGCTTTTTCAGTTGTCCTCTGTGGAAGATTTGATCCTAATTAACTGACTCCCTACATGGTGCCTCATGCAAGCTTCACACTAGTTCTATTGGGTATATAGGATATTTACTGTATGTATGTATGTGTGTGTGTGTGTGTGTGTGTGTATGTATATATATATATATATATATATATATATATATATATATAAATTTGATTCTCAAAAGAAGGCTATAAGGTATAATGCACTGGCCACTTGCCAGTTGTGAGATCTTGGGCAAGTCAATCTACATCTTTGTGCAATAAGGCTAATAATAGTACCGATCTCCTGAGTATGTTGATATGAAGGACTCAATAAAGGCAGGTGTATACTAGCCTTGTTGTCAGGTGAAGACACTGAGACTCTGGGAGTTGATTCCATGTGTCCCTTTCCTAAGATGGTAAGCAAATGGTACGGAGCACCTCCTGTGGGCCAGCCTCTGCCCTAAAAGCTGGGGATGCACCCATCTTTAAAGCTGATGTGGCCCCTTTCTCAGACAGCCTAAAAGCCCAGAATTCAGCTCAAAGGCTATGACTTTACCCCTGAAAGGGCATCTCACCATGAAGAGGTGGTAGAAGACTGCCCTGGAGGGAGCCTCACCTCTGACTTATAAAGCACAGTCTTACAAAGGCTTTTCCAGATGGAAAAGCTGAGTGAGGGTGTTTAAGGCAGGGGGAACAATGTATGGAGCCCGTCAGGGCACACAGACCTCTCCCTCTCTTTCTCTGTCTGGGGAGGAATGCAACCTTCACCTGTGCTTTCCATCCAAGTGCTGAAGTAGCATTCTTGTTACAAGGAAGTAGGTCACATTTCCAGTCCCCAAAAAAGAAACCACTACCTCCATTGTGACAGGGTGTGAAACAACAGGCTCGCCTGCCTCCCCCACGTGCCTCTCCAGGGTCTGCGCTCTCTGAGGTCTGCTGTTCCCAGAGCAGATTTTTCTCTTCCTGCTGGGTGTGGGAGCAATACAGAATTCATTAGCAGCCCTTGAGTTAGCCCTAACAGAGGTAGGGGTGCAGTGGGAAGAGCCTGCGGCTTGTGTGAGCACCTCAGCCCGCCCTCTGGCCCAGCTGACTCATAGCAACCGGGAGGCGGCTTTTCCCCCCCAAGAAAGCTCAGTCCAGGAACCTTGCAAGGAAGTGTCACCACAAGCTCCACCTTTGCTAGGATCTACTTGCACACACAGAGTTTTAGCCTTCCTTTGAGGGGTACAGGGACTCTGGGAACATCTCTGGTGAGAATAAGCCTATGCCTGGTGTCCAGCCACACTGGGGACCCATGGTCATGAGCTCTGTGTTGCTTGCACAGAAAGCTGGAGCTTCCTGGAGGTATCATGGAAATTACTGAGCCAAGGGAGGAGCTTTAACCTCCAAATGTCAGATTGAAACTAAGGATGCCAAGTTCTCCAGGGAAGCCTGTGATACAGTAGAAACGGTGTGGATTTGGGGACAGATTGGTGCAGTGGGCAGAGCTATCTGAAAAGGGCCCTGGGATGTTGTTCTGTGTTTTTCAAGCAATGAGCTATCAGGGGACCACCTGCTCCCATGGGCCAACAGCTCCTTCCTATTCCCCACCACCAACCAAGGGGAACTGTAATATCCTATTGGCCCCCAAAGGCTTCAAAGACAGCATCCCCGACAACCCCTGTAAACAGCCGACACCCCCACTCCACTTGGCCAAATCCAAGTAGCCTCCAGTTCCGCACTGACTTGGCCACTCTCTCATGTCTGCACTTCCAAAGGGGGAGCCCGAGAGTTCCCTCCACTCGACTAAGAGCAAGGACATGGGACATGAGACATCTGGCTCAAGAGCTTTCAGGCAGGGTCGCTTCCCACTCTGAGCCCTCCAGGCCGCTTCTGCCCTATCAGGAGAATCTTGCTTCCCTGTTTTCCTACCTTAGGTGAAGAGGGAATGAACCCCTGGGTGTGGAAAGTCCCATCCAGAAATGGCTCCAAGTGGGCCAGGAACTTCCACCTGTTGTTCTGCCAAACTTCATTCCTGTATTAGTTTCCTGGAACTGTTGTAACAAAGTGGGGGCAAACCTGGTGGCTTAAAACAACAGAGGTTTATTCTCTCACCCTCCTGGAGGCCGCAATCCGAAATTGAGGGTTGGCAGGGCTGGGCTCTCTCAGGAAGCTCCGGGGAGGGTCTGTCCCCTGCCTCTCTCCTAGCTTCCAGGGCTGCCAGCCATCCTTAGCGTTCTGTGGCTTGTGGCCACATCACTCCCGACTCTGCCTTCATCTTCATGGGACCTTCTCTGTGTGTCTGTCTCCTCCCCTGTGTGTCTCTTATAAATATGGCACTTGACATTGTGTTTAGGGCCCACCAGAGAATCCCGGAGGATTTCCTTTCAAGATACTTAGTTATATTGGCAAAAACTCTTTCCCAGATAAGACCACATTCACAGGTTCTGGGGGATAAGACATGGACGTATCTTTTGGGGATTACCATTCGACCCACTGCAGTCCCCTCCCAATTTCTCCAGAAGATAAACCCGGTCTTATTACTTCACCACCAAGAGAGGTAGGAGGGAACACGTGCCAGGTACTTCTACATTCATGTCTCAACTCTTCATCCAACATCTCACCAGCCAAGTAGTCTCACTTCTTACTCTTCTTTCCAGATAAAAAATAGAGACTCAGATGTGTTCAGCAACTTGCCCAAGCCACGCAACTAGGTAATAGCACAGGAATATCAGACCCCGTGCCTGTCTGTGTCATGCAAAGGGATGCCACCTGGGTCTCCCCCTGTCACGCGCCAGGGCTTGGGACAAATCCTACAGAATCATGTGGAATGGGTTAAGGACAAGGCTTTATTGGAGAAAAGGGGCACTCACATGGGACAAGGGTCAGCAAGAAGCAAGGACACAGGGAGCCTCTAAGCCTTCCAAAGCCCTCAGAGAGGAGGGTGAGGACCAGAGCACCACTGTGATTCTGGGTATACTGGGGCAGGTCCTGCCATCCCAGGACCTCCATTCAGTGGCAGGAGCCTCAGTGTCTAACTCCATGGCAGGTGGCCTCATGAAGAAGAATCTAGCATGATGAGGGGAAGAGAACATTGTGGTGGGGGTGGGGCTGGGGGTGCAGCTAGAAGGAGGAGATGTGTCTGGGGACGGAGGTCAGAGAGCGGGAGGAGAGCAGGATGAGGAAGAGCTGTGGGAGTGTCTGTACTTCCTCTGTGGGGGATGGACAGCCATCACAGTGTTGAGCGCCAGTTGTGGAAAGATTGCCTTGACTTCTCAAAAGCTCTTGCTGTGAGAGGAAATATCAGACGAGCCCAAATTGAGGGACATAGTACCGAATAACTGGACTGTACTTCTCAAGACGCCACTGTCATGACAGAAGATGACAGACAGACCAAGGAACTATTCCAACTTAAAGGGACTAAAGGGGCACCACAGTGGAGTGTGACGCATGCTCCAGACTTTTCTTCCGGGTCAATAAGGCAGAATGTGAATAAAGTCTGTAAATTAGCTAATAGTCTGTTTTTAATCATCATACTGTGGCTATGTAAAAGAGTGCCCTCATTTATAGGAAATACCCACTAGAGTACTTAGGGGTAAGGGGGCATCATGTCTGCAACTTATTCTAGAAGGTTTTAGAAAGAATTGTGTGTGTGAGAAAGAGAGACGTTGTAGGGAATCGAGTGAAGAGTGTACAGAAAGTCTTTGTACTGTTAAAATTTTTCTGGTAGTCTAGGATTTACGTGGGAATAAGCAGGTAAAAGAAAAAGGTGAGGCTGCCACGTGGAGACCGGGCTACACAGTAGAAGCTGGGAGTGTGAAGAGGGGCTGTCCGCCAAGCAAGAGCCAGAATGGTGGTGTGGACCGCTCGGTGGTCACAGTGGAGGAGGCGGGGGAGTAAAAATATATTCTGAAGGCAGGGACGTCAGGGTTTGCTGATGGGTTGGACTTGGGGGCTGAGAGAGAGAGAATAATCAAGACCTGTCGGGGACACCTGGGTGGCTCAGTCAGCTAAGTGTCTGCCTTCTGTTCAGGTGGTGATCCTGGGGTCCTGGGATCGAGTCCCACATCACACTCCCTGCTCAGTGGAGAGCCTGCTTCTGTCTCTCCTGCCTCTCCCTCTGCCCCCCTCCATGCTCTTGTGCTCTCCCAAATAAATAAAATCTTAACAACAACAACAACAAAAGACCAGTCCGCTGAGTGGATGGGAATGGCTGGGGGGTGGGGTGCAGCTTAGGGGGGAACATCTAGAACCTGTGACCAACAATAGCAAGGGCACTGGAGCCTCAAATGCCATCTCCAGAGCTGATGTCATGCAATTGGGGTTCAATGCTGTAGAAGTGAAGAAGCCCATACAGGAAGTCAAGGTAGGGAAGGAAAAGAGGTGACGGGTGTCTCCACTATTTAGAAGTTACTTGGGGGAAGAAAAGGAGTTTCATTTTAGCCCAAGGGGTGAGTGATTTACCATGACCTTTTATTGAGTGCTTCCGATGTACCAAGCACACAAGGAATTTTGGATGCATTATCTTTTCTTCCCATAATAGCTTTGTGAGATGAGCATCCTCTAAAGCGTGACACCACTAAGGCTCGGGAGACGTGAAGTGACTTGCCCAAGTTCACACAGCCAGGAAGCAGGACGGGCTTTTGAACCTGGTCCATCCCCCTGGAGAAAATCTGCCTGGGAGTTCCTGTTTGCTGTCACATGTTGCCCTTCTCTCCCACAGTCTGAGGTCTTACCTCTTTGAAGGGAAGCCATGCAGCTGTTTTTTCCTGACAGCTGGGAGGCTGTCTCTGAGGGAGGAAGCATTTTGTTGACTATCCAGCCCCTTCCAGGAAAGAGCCCCTGAATTGCAGGATTCCACCCACCCACCTCCTCTGACATGCAAAATTAGACCTGGCCGCTCCCAGAGAAAACTCTTTGGCTCCTTGCATTCCCCATTTCTCCTTCTCTGAAAACAGCTCCGAACAGGGTGGGGTTCAGCATCCTCCGGCCCTGATCCACTCCCTGGATGGGTGCCCATGCACCCTCTCCATACTCCTAGATGCTCTTCACAGAAACCAATAGCAATGTCTAGGAGTCATCAAGAGCGTGCTGGGTGCCAGGCTTTCTCCATACATCATGGCTCATTCCCTGGTAAGACTGATATTCCCATCCTTGTTTTCAATATGGGGAGTCTGAGGCTCAGAGGGGTAAAGGAACCTGCCCAAGGTCACACAGCTGGGGAGTAGCTAAGCCAGGATCCAGCCCACCATGCATCCCAGTGCCAGGGACAGGGCTGTACAAACTGTACTCAGTAACAATGACTTTTTGAACAGACTCAAGCCCATCTGAGGGGCTGACCACAAAGCTTCACCCTGCCTCTGTGCTTCAGGGTCACAACACAGGCCAAGCTGAAAGCCACAAAAGGTTTTGCTCCCCTGGCGCCAGACCCTGCTGCTAAGCTGTGGGTTTCCCACATCCATCCCTTATGCCTGCTTTCTGGGCTCCTGCCTCACCCCATCACACCCGGCCCTGCCCAAGCAGAGACCAGGCCCTGAAAACGCTCTACTCCTGGTCCCATCTCAGGTCTGCTTCTCCCGTCAGCCGCCCTGGGCCTGGAAAATGGAAGAAGTTGGAGGCAGGGGCCAGTAGGGTGGGTGGGTGGGTGCGGCTGGGTGCGGCTGGGTGCAGCCGGCCAGAACAGAACTACTTCTCAGAGAGCTGGAAGACTTGGCATTCTTGCTGCTTTAGGCCCAGACACATTCCTCCTCATGCTGCACTGCCTAGAAAAACAGGTCACTTTGTTCAATAGCTAGGTACCAAGTGTCCGCTGCATTAGTCAAGGCTGGCTAACTGCTGTGACAAATAGCCCCTCATCTTGGTGGCTTAGCACGATCAAGTGTGTTTAGGTTTTTGTTTCGTTTTTCTCTTTCTGCATTTTTCCTGGGAATTACTTTTGGAAACCCCAGCAAACAATTTAAAAGTGGGGTGGAGCAGGGGCACTTGGGTGGCTCAGTCAGTTGAGCGACTGACTGACTCTGGATTTTGGCTCAGGTCATGATCTCAGTCAGGGTCATGGGATTGACTCCCCAAGAGGGGGTTTGTGCTCTGCACAGAGTCTGCTTGTTCCTCTCCCTCTGTTCCTCCCTGCTGCTTGTGAGCTCTCTCTATATATATCAAATTAATAAATTTTTTCAATCTTTTATTAAAAAGTAGGGCAGGACAGGTGAATGAAAGAAGAGTAGAGAATGTGGATAATGTTTGACGCTGAATGATGGATGGCTGAAGTGGGTTATTAGACTAGGCTTTCTTCTTCTTTTGTATATTTGAAACATTTAATGGGTATTTATGTCTCACTCCTGCAAAGCCCAATGCTCACGCTCCCGGTCCCGGTCCCTGTCTCTCCTCTCCCCTCCAATGGTTGCTTCGGGACACAGGCTGTTGCATCTTGCGGCTCCTCTGCCATCTTGTGGTCTCAAGATCATTCTGGAGTCATCCAAATGGGAGAGTGAGAGAAGAAACAGAAGATGGCAGAGCCACTACTTAGCGCCTCATGGTGAAGTGCTGTGTCTGCCTTCTGCTTAGCACATTGCCTTGGTCACACGACCAGCAAGGGTTGCTGGGAAATAAGTTTTGGGCTGGGCAGGTACTTCCCAGTACCACGCTGTAAGGGGAACTTGAGCCCTGATTGGTGAGCTGATCATCTTGGCTCCACCCATGTGTGTTGGGTGTGGCCATGCCAAGGGTGGTGCCCAAGGGTGTGGCCTGGTCTGTGAGCAGATTAAAAAAGGATCTGTAAGAGGCTTGTAAGGATGAGCTGGTGAGTTTGGCTGCAAAGCTTCCCGAGCTTGTTCCACGACATGTCTATAAAATGGTCTTGGCTCATGGAGGGAGGGAAAGTGGTGGGAAAAAAGACCCATAGTCACCAGAGCTCTCTGGGCATCTGTCCTTCAACACACTCATGCGTCCACCTTCTTATATGAAATGTGACAAAGGAATCATTTTGCAAAATAGTACCATTGGGAGAACTGGGAGAAAAATGGCAAATCTACAAGGGATTTTGGAATTATTTCCTGCAATTGCATGTAAATCTATTATTACTTCAATAAATATGTCAGTAAAACGGGGCAGTGGCAAAGAAGAGACCCTAGAGGAACCCAAGGTACTGGAAGCAGTCCAGGATGGGCCCGGGGCCCTATCTCTAGTCTCTGCCCCTTCCTGAGGCCCCAAAGTGGTTGCTCCAAAGTCAGGATCTGCCTGACTACTCTGTTGCCCCGCCTACCTGTCTGTGATTTTTAAGATGAAGTCCATTCTCTGTCACCATATATCGGGTTTGACTACTTCCCAGACCCTTTCTCTATCCTCTCTCTCCTCTATCATCCTCTTTTCTCCCTACTGCACACACACACACACACACACACACACACACCACTCAATCACTCTGAGTCCTTAGTTGTTCTCCAAACTCACTGTGCTTTCCGCTCCCTTGGTTTTTACCATGTGCTGTCCCTTTGACCCCCACCTCACACATGGCAAACTCCTTCACATTTTCCAAGACCTCTGCCCCTAACTACTTTATGTTCATCCTAAACTCAGCATTCAATTATCTACATTAGTTTGTGGCCTTTCTCTCTTGCTGGACTGTAATCTCCTTGAGTGCCAACACCATGACTCATTCATTTTGATGTCCCTAGTTCCCAATATAGGGTCTGGCAAGGACTAGTTCTCACTAAAATGTTAATGATTGACTAAATGGAGAAGTGAGTGACTAAAACAGGAAAAGGGAGAAGATAACCCTATGACCCCTGCCTAGCTACTAGGATTGTTGTCAAGCTTAAAGTAAAAATGGGCCTATGGGGTCACTCTTATGCTGCTACTACTATTCTCCCTGACTCACCCCCATCCCACTACCTACCCCCTGCTTCACTTAGTCAACCCAACAGAACCTTCTTGGCCCTGGCCAGGCATCATAGTATAGGGGAAGACAAGGATACTTGCAATTAGGGAGACATGGGGTTAGAGCCTGCCTGCTGACTTCTAGCTGTGTGTTCTTGGATAGTTGAGCTCAACTCCCTGAGGCTTAGTTTCTTCTGTAAAATCACCATTTCTTCTGTAAAATCACCCACGGTTGATAGGAGGAGTACAGGACAAACTTATATAAGAATGCCTGGTACAACTCAATGAATGTCTGTTCCTATCCCACAAAGCCCTCTCCTCTTGCCTACCAGTGAACCTTCTTTTCCTTTGAATCTTTTTTTTAAAGACTTTATTTTTTTTAGAGTGGTTTTAGGTTTACAATAAAATTGAGAGGGATATACAGAGATTTCCCACATGAGCACAGTCTCCCCCATTATTATTTTTTTAAATTTTATTTATTTATTTGACAGACAGAGATCACAAGCAGGCAGAGAGGCAGGCAGAGAGAGAGGGGGAAGCAGGCTCCCTGCTGAGCAGAGAGCCCAATGTGGGGCTCGATCCCAGGACCCTGAGATCATGACCTGAGCTAAAGGCAGAGGCTTTAACCCACTGAGCCACCCAGGCGCCCCTGTCTCCCCCATTATTAACATCACTCACCAGAAGGGTATATTTTTACCAAGAATGAGCCTACATTGGCATACCATCATCATCCAAAGTCCACAGTTTACCTCAGGGTTCTTTCTTGCTGGTGTACATTCTATGGGTTTGAACACACATATAATGACATGTATCTGTCATTGTGACATTCTATAGAGTGTTTTCATTGCCCTCAAAATACCTCTGTATGCTGCCTGTTCCCCTCTTCCACCCCCTGCCCCACCACCCCTTTCCCACTCCTGCCACCCACTGTCTTTCACTGTCTCTGTAGTTCTGCCTTCTCCAGAACGTCATAGAGTTGGAATCTTATAGTATGTAGACTCCTCATACTGGTTGCTTTCACTTAGTAATATGCATTTAAGTTTATTTTATGCCTTTTCCTGGTTCGATAACTCATTTCTTTTTAGGGCCAAATAGTATTTCATTGCCTGGATTTACCACAGTTCCATTATCCATTCACCTACTGATGAAGAACATCCTGATCGCTTCCAGGTTTTGGAAATTATGAAACAAGTTGCTATAAGCATCTGTGTTTGGATCTCTGTGGAGACAGTTCTTAATTCTTCAGGTCAGTTCCAGGAGTGCAGTTGCTGGATGCTAGGGTAAGAGTACAATCGCCAAATTGTCTTCCAAAGTGGCTGTACCGTTTTCGCACTCCCACCCTCCATGAATGAGGTTTTCCCTTTGATGCTAGTGAATGAATGCGAGCACGACATCGTCCAAGGATGTTAGCCCACTCCTCGGGTGGATGACTAAATCCTGGAAAGCAAAGCCTGTGGGGCATAGTTCCTTTGCAGCCAAAGCACTCCAGTCAGCAAGAAGTACACACGGGGAGCTCCAGTGGCAAGTGGAGCTATGATCATAATCATCTCCCCCTTTCCTGAGGAATGCCCTGAAGATTCATGGTAAAAAGACAACAAGCTACCGCTTTTGAGCACCTACTGTATGCTTTGCATTTTACATATATTTTCTAATTTAATCCTAACTACAATATTTTAAAGGAAACCCTCTCATTATCACTATTCTAAAATCACTATTACTTATTTTTTAAATAAATGAGAAGTCTCATTCCATCTCTATCCCTATCCACCCCTCCTTCAAGGAATCCTTTTTATTAGTTTCTGGTGTATCTCTCCAGAGTTTTTTAATGTCGATATAAGAACATATTCTTAAGCCCTCCCCCCCTTTTCTTTTCTTATTTTTTTTTAAGATTTTGTTTATTTATTTATTTATTTGTCCGAGAGAGAGAGAGAGAGAGAGAGAGAAAGCGCAAGCATGCGAGAGCACACAACCAGGCAGAGTGGCAGCAGAGGCAGAGAGAGGCAAGCTCCCCACCAAGTAAGGAGGCTGATGTGGGACTCGATCCCAGGACCTTGGGATCATAACCTGAGGTGAAGGCAGTGGCTTAACCGACTAAGCCACCCAGGCGTCCCTTCTCCCCCCCTTTTCTTATACAGAAAACATGTACGTCCTACTGTCCAACACTTAGTTTTTTTCACCCTATAATTTTTTGTGAAGAGTTTTCTGTATAATACACGAAGAATTTCCTGATTTTGTTCTATTGGGTGGGGGTATCATAATGTATTCAACCAGACCCCTGTCAAGGGAATTTTAGGTTGTGGAAACTGAAGCCCAGAGTGGGGAATGTACTTGCTCAGGGCCACACAGCCAGGAAGTAGAAGGAAGGGCTTGTTCCTAGGTCCTCCCCTTCTCTTTTTTCCCCTCTTACCTAGAGAAGCTTTGCTACATCTCCCTAGAAAACAGAAAGTAGAGAAGAGTTGTAAACTCTCCTCATTCTACGGGGAGGGCCTCTTTCACGGGACAATTCCCCTGGCCCAGGAAGCCAGCTCCAGCCACTCAGAAGTGTTTGAAGAAGGATAAGACCCTGGATCCCAGCATCACCTCAGTGGCCAGGGATGTTGGTCCTGGAGAGACTGCCTGGATCACCGTTCTGTCCCTGTCGTTGAGCAGTTCTATGACCTTCACCATAAGATTTCACCTCTCCGAGCCTCAGCTTTCTTATATATAAAAGATGGGGATAACAATTGTATTAGTCAAGATTCTCCAGAAGAATAGAACCAATAGAAGACAGATACAGATCTGTCTCCTGTGTATATAAATATATCAGAGAGAGAGATCTATATATACCTAGAATCCATAAGGCAGGCCAACAACGGGCTGGAAATTCAGGCAGGATTCCTATACAACTATCAAGGCAAAATTCCTACTTTTTTGGGAAACCTCAGTTTTTGCTCTTAAGGCCTTCAATTGATTGGATGAGGCTTACCCACATGAGAGAGGATAATCTCTTTTATTTAAAGTCAACTGATTATAGGTCCTAACCACATCTACAAAATACCGTCACAGCACTGTCTAGTTCATGTTTGCCTAACCGCGGGACACCACAGCCTAGCCAAGTGGGCACATGAAAGTAATCATCCCAATAGTCAGAGCCCACAGGAGAGAAAGCTGTGAGAAAGCTTGAAAATACGGGCCTGCTGTCAGTATTGTTAGCTGGGCCCCTGCAGGTGTCTCAGTGTTAGAAGAAGCACGAGAGCAGTTAGGACGGTGCCGCCTGAGCCCGGCCTGGGGGACATAAAGATGATGAGCCTGCCCACTCTCAAGGAGCTCACAGACCAGGGGCTGTGGAGACAGAAATGCAGACAATGACATGACTTCAAAAATGCTTCTGCCAGAGGGGACACTGAAGGCTGTGGAAGCCCAAGGGCGAGCAAGGGAAGGCTTCTTGGAGAAGGTGACCAAAGTAATTTGTCTTAAGGGTTCAAGTGGAATTAGCCAAGGGAGAAAAGAGCAGGCAGAAGGCAAAGGAACGTTCCAGACAGAGGAGCAGCCTGTACAGAGGCACAGAGGTGTGAGAGAGGCAGGAATTGGTGTGGGGAGCGAGCCCCCAGTGCTAGGGCCGGAGAGGGAGGTGGACCCATCACAAGGGGCATCATGGGCCTTCCTCCCCGCAATCGATCCGGACGATCAGTGGGGAGGACTTGGATGAGCACTTGCTATGCGCTTGGCACTGTGCCTGAATCCTTGACGTGTACCCTCGTGGCTCTCAGGGAAGGTTGGTGCTGTTACCAGGTGAGCTGATTATCATCACGCAGCGGAAGCAGCGGGCCGAGATGCAAGCCCGGACAGCTGGCTCTGGAGCCCAGGAGGGGTGACACAGCCTCAGGGAGGCCAGGAAGGGCTGCTGGGATGTCTAGGGGGCGGGGGCAGTTCAGGCTTGTTGCATCTGAGGCCATGGGGACAGCCAAGTGGAGGTCAGGGGTGTGAGTCCCGAAGACAGGCCCTTACACCCACCCTCCCAGGCAGTGTCATGGGGCACACACCAGGCTAAGCATTCTACATGAAGCATCCCTTTAAATCCACTCAGGCACTGCTCATTCATTCTGTCGCCCCCAGCATCTGTCTCTGATTCCGAGAGAGCCGCAATGGCTCTAAAACTCCCTTGGCCACAATCCGTGCACCCCAAACCCTGATTCCTGTTTTTATCAGCCATTCTTCCCAGATTCTCTGCCTCTGGCCCTTCCTCCCCGACCCGCATTCCCTAGAGGCTTCCTAAGCCCCAAAGGCCACAGAGGATGAATGACATCATCTGTGCTCTGGACCTCGCTGGGCCCAATTATCAGGCTATAAGTGGAAACGCCCTACATTTTCCCACAGGAAAGTGGCCTCCTCACTCCTGACCCTGCATGCTTCTGGGGATCTTGGCGGAGTCCTTCAGTTCCTGCCTGAGGAGAACCGAGCCCTCTCCCCATGGACCTGCCTGCCATTCAGGTATCTTTTATCCCCTGAAGACCCTGTCAGCGTCTTCCAACATGGGGACACCACAGCTTTCCACAGAAGGGACACAATGCCATGCAGTCATTAAAACCAGCAGTTTGGTTTTAATCGACCTAAATTCATGTCTAGCTCTTCCTCTTCCCACCTGTGTGAACTTGGACAAGTTGCTTCCTGGCTCTGGGATTCTACTGTCTCATTTTTAAGTTGGGAATAATAAAAGACATCTTCTCATTAAATCTCTTAAACGGCCTTCCAAGGTATAAGCATTGTCCCCATATTATAGACAAGCAACCAGATATAGGGGAAGTCAGACATTTGCTCAAGGCCACCGGTTAGTAAGTGGCGGAGCCAGGCAGGGCCTGGATGAGAACCCCTGTGGTCAGGAGAGCATTGAACCACCAAAGAGCAACCCAGAAAAGTTGGGAAGGCTTCCCATAGCTAGCCATGCTGAAACTGGGGCTTGGGTAGAGCAAGGTCAGGTCAGGGGACACCCAGGTTCCAGAACCAGCATGGCCCTCGCTAGCAGCGGGGCAGGGGAAAGTGAATTTCTCAGGACTCAGCTTTCCCAGCTGTAAATGGGGATGGCAGGCCCCGCCACAGAGCTATCGTGAAGATCACGAGAGGGAACGGCCCACATCTCCACTATTCCTGTGTTACAAGCCAGGTTGTTGTACACCCACATCTCCCCCACATTAGTCACTAATCGTTTTTTCTTTAAATGGATCATAATATATCATGCAAACATATTTATCGGAAATTTATTGAAACTAATTTCTTATCACCACCTTAAAAAGAAAATGGGGCACATTTGCCGTAAATAGAAGGTATTTATACAGCGAAGCGGAAGCCAGGCTCTGCACCTGCAGACAGGTGTCACAGTGTTAAAGACGCACTTCTCCTGATCTGCCTGCCCTGGGCACACCTCCTGCTTGCTAGAATGGGTTCTCTAAGGCCAGGTTGGAGACCTTCAGGGCATCTTGTCACCTCCCTTAAAGCACACAAGGTAATGTCCAGGGTTGGTGCTCAGTAGGTGCTCAGGAACCTGAGCTCCTCTCTCTGCCCTCACTCTCCCAGAAACAAACACCTCACAGGAAGAAACTGGCCCTCCCTCCTCCAAAGAATAAAGCAGCAATAGCTGCAAACTCCAGTTAAACTTGTGCTCCCTCACCACCATCACTGACTGCCTTGAAAGGGCACTGAGGTTTGCTGCTGGCAATGACTGAACATGGCATGTGGCACGGAGGCCTTGCACATTGCCCCCAGCAACCGTCTTCAGCCCTCTGACACAGGAGCTGTACTGCTGCTGAGAGTACCAAGAACCTGCCATGCTCTAAGACCTCTCTGGCTCCCTATTGCCCAAAAGAAGACATCTTCCTCAGCCTTCCAACAGCGCTCTCTTCATTCTCCGGTGCTTTCTCTACCATGTTCCCTAGAATCTGAATCCTCTTTGGCTGTACTGTAGCTCGCCTGAATGCTGTTGGACAAGGCATTCAAAGCCCTGGAGAGCCAGAGCCCAGGGAGAGCAAGATCCTCCACTTCATTGGCTTGTCTCTGGGCCCTAACACCAGAATGTCCTCAGCTGGCACTGCTCCTGCTTCCCAGAGTGTCCTTCAAGAGCATCTGAGCTCCTTCGGCAACCTTAGCACACACTTTCTCAGTCCGTACTAGTCTGCCCAGTATGCCTTCCTCCCACCTGCCAAAGGCTTCTGCAGTGCTGTCTCCACTGTTCAGAGTGCTCTTCTTCCACCTACGGGCCCAGTGACCTCCTTTATGGTCAGCTGTCAATTCAGGGACACCTCTTCCAGGAAGCCTTCCCTGACTTAACCCCAGCTCAAGTCCCTGTTACTGCTCTGGCAGAAAAAAAGTGCCCCCTCCGAGCATCTCTCTGATTACTTGAGCTCCAGTCCCACCCCTAGGCTTCATGTGGCCAGGAGCTATGTCCCTTTCGTTGTTCCTGGGGCCCTAGCACCTCATACAGAGCCTGGCACAGGGCAGGAGCTCAAGAAATGGATACCGTTATTAGCATATTAGCCAATCTGGGGGTAGGAGCTGGTGCATTCTTTCCTCCGTTTCTTGCTCCTGCTGGCACCCTACAAGGCATGTCCTTCTCTTTCCTCTCCCCTGAGATACTCACCTCCCATCCAACACCATTCACAAAGCCATTCTTCTCTTTGGATCCTCATAGCCACCTTGAAAGGCTGGCGGCACAGACTATCACCAATTTCAGATACAGAAACTGAGGCCCAAGGAGGGAACGTGACTTGTTTGAGCTCTTGCTGCTGAGAAATGGCTAGATCTTGAAGCAGCTGTGGTCTTCGGACCTCTAGTGTGAAACTCAGCCCGGATTTAGGGGGTTCCTCTCCCATTGTTCCAAATCAACGCTAGGATTCCAATATACCATTTATCTTGCGCTCAATTCATGGCACAGGCTGACGGACTGTACTTCATGTCTTCCTCATTGCAACCTATGTGTCATCAATCCCGTTTTAGGAGATAAGAGAGGGGCCCGCGGGACTGAGCAACCTGCTTGGACCACGTGGCTACTGAGACAGCCTGGATTCAGACCCAGGTGGGGGAAGCTGTGGTGTGATCTTCCCACCTCTACTCTCCCCTCCTCCTGGAACCAGCAGCCTGGTTTCCTGTGGGGGTAGGCCCCCTCATACATCCAGTCCAGTGGGGCTCTCAGTCAGGGTGCCTCACTCTCCCCTGACCCAGCCAGACCCTTCACACCCTAGTGTGTAGCAGAGGGGCACTGTGCATATGACCATGTTGCTGACTCGTTTCTGGAAGAGTGTCCATTTATTTCTGCTGCCTGGATCCCCAGAGTCCCTGCCCTTGCTGAAGCCTCTGGCTTCTCAGTGAAGAGTGGAAGCCACACCGCATTCTTCCAGTACCTTTCTTTGTGCTGAAGTCGGACCATCTGCTTCTGTTGCTTGCAACCAGAAGAGCAGACTGCTTCTCGGAAGCTGGCGATAAAATCCTCAAGGCTAGAACTTAGTCTCACATCCTTTGTATATTCCCTCTTGTGCCTGGCACAGAGCAGGCCACTGGGTTCATGTTTGAGAAATTGAGGAACACTGGATGGTGTGGCCTCTGCCATTCTTGGTGTCATCTTTATGGTTTTTGTCAGTTTCCACATTTTCTACAATAAACTGGTATTGCTTGATTTTGTCTAAATAAGTAAGCTAAGGAACCCTCAAAACATGATGTGACCCAAATCCTCTGTTCCTATTGGAACATGCAGGAGGTGTGGGATCCCACAGGCAAGTCTCCTGCTTTGGGTCCCTAACTGCCCCCAAAACAAATGGAGGTCCCTGTTGAGGAGCCAGAGCCTGGCTTAAGCCAAGGAGCATCTCCCTTAATCCCCTTCCAAAAATTATAATAAACCCACTGGAAAATGAACAGGTAATGTCCCTGCCTTTTAAAAAGCTGTTCATCCTAAGTACAGAAGTAATTTTGTTTTCTTAACTATATTTTACTTTAACTTCTTTTTAATTGTACCATTTTATTTTAATTGTACCTATGTGTTACCTGCATGGCTAAACAAAGTTAGTTTTTAATGCAAGCAGAAAAAAATCAATTTTAGTCATAATAGAAAATTTGAGCATTAAAGAAAATCAAAGAAGAAAATTAAAATCACCTGTTTTCCCATCACCCAGAGAGAATATTCAAATTAAAATATGTTTCTTTCCAGCCTTTTTCCTAGGCTGATGGCTGTGTTTTCAGGGTATCTTGTTTTTTTTTTTTTTTTCCCCTCATGGTTTCTCTTTTATTCTTAAGGTCACCATCTTAAATCATTTTTAAAGTATGTATTAGCTACACACTTATGATTGTTAAAAATGTCACAATATTGTGCAAGTATTATTTGTCAGTGTCTACACACACACACACATACACACACACATTCATTTACATATATACCCACATATGTATACATAATGATGTGCTTGTATATCTAGATGTTTGCTGCAAACACATGTGAACCCTCAGATACATGTGTTTGGTTAGTTCTCACAAGAGAGATTTTTGCATGAATATGAAAAGAATATTACAAGTAGTACAAATCCGAAGCCTTAAATAGAAATGTCAGGAAGTTATAGATCCCTGGTAATGTATGAATCATAGGGTAGGTGGATTAATGTTTTCAGGCTAAAAGTTGATCAGAGGAGTTCACCATGTCTTTAACTTCATGCTCTTAATTCTGTTACATAAAATAATTGAAGGCTATATTTTTCAATCTTCTTTGTAAAAGGAAGTATACATGTCAGTCCCTTTCTGACTGTCCTACTCCCCGTGGTATTGGGAGACATATCCTCCTGACTTGTTCTGTTCGCTGACTCTGCCCTATGGCTGATCATTTTCCTGTGTAGTTTGTCATTTTCTTTACGGTAAGCCCATCTTTTCCAAGGGCTGTAATTCCTGTGGGGGTCTCATGTGCCCTGGGTTGGAGAAATGTCTTTGAAAACCAGCTTTACATCTGTTCTTTCTAGTGTGTCTGAGTGCTTGCTAGTCCTGACCGATCTTTTATAATGCTTTCTTGGTCTGTAACAGTGTAAACTCAAGCTCTACTCATTTGCCTGGTACAGGCTTGAGATATCAAATTCCCAAGAGGTAGTTTTTTTCATTTCCACCCAGAGCCTAAATTTGAGACCATATTTTGGGTGAGGTCTCCCTAAGCCCCACCTGGGGGCCTATGGCAGTTGGGAAAGGCAAGGTTATAGCACAGTAATAAGCCCAAACTTTCAGTAGCTTAACACAACAAAGGTTTGTTTCTTCTGCTCCAGATCTATCAGGAATCGGTTGAGAAATCCTTTCCGTGCATCTTCACTCAGGGAGCCAGACTGATGGAGCAGCCGTTCTCTTGAACATTCCCTGTCTGGACAGACTGCACACACATTTAAACGCTTTGAAAATACTTCGCGAACAACCTGAGTGTCTATACTCCAAAGGCAATGCCTTGCTGACTATCTCAGTTCTGCCTGTCTACCACAAGCATACCAACGTTGTGTCTCCCATCCCAGTGGGGATTTCTCTTTATTTGAAGTCCAGCCAAGTGTTTTCAATACCTTTGTTTTATTTTTACCCAACACTTCTAGATGTTTCTTTGGTTGTGGTATGAAGGAGAAGTGTCCCCTCAGTTTTCCATGTCACCAAAATCAGAAAATTTATATTGTATCTTCTAGACTAGGAACATGCTGTTTTGTAACACTTTTTCCTTTAACTATGGGTTATAATTATTTTCCTGTAACCTTATATATTCTTTAGAAGCATAACTTTTAATATGTACACAGTAGTCTCTGAATGAATATACCACTCATTTATTTAACCAATCCCCCCTTGTTGGATACTTAGGTTGTTTCCAGTTTCTCCCTCTTGACATTCTCCCTATTGACATCTTTAGGTATAAGAGTGATTTTCAAAATGTCTAACAACTGTGATGGTCTGGTCTTGGATACCAACCAGCTGGAATGGGCAGAGGTAAGAAATGGCTGGTTTGTCCACACCATGTGATCCCACTGTGTGTACATGTATCTTTTCACATATCCTGTGATTTCCCCTGGATATGTTTCAAGAAATGGAATTTCTCCATGGCCCAAAGGGTAAGGGAACATTTTAAGACTTTTGCACCTACTTCTACAAGGCTCCAACCTCATTCCCACTGTAAGAGAATCCCTCCTTTCCATTCTCACAGTTGTTTACCTAACAATGGGTCAGGAAGGCACTGGGATAGCGTCTCTTGCCAGAAATTCCCTGGTCAGCAGGGTTTGTGGTTCCCTATCAGAGGCTGATAATGCTAATGGCTAATGGAATGTCCAGGGTCTGGACATTCGTCTCGGACGAAGCCCAAGAGAGGGAAGTTAGAGATGTAAGTGAGCACATCTCTGCCTCTGCAGGGAGGGGTGGTGGGGCTTGTGGAATGGAGGGACTCCCAAAAGCAGAGGAGTCGGGATCTTCAAAGACCTGCCCTGGGTTAAGTTATGCCTGGGCTCAAATCAGCTCCATTTCCAGCCTTGTGACCTTGAGTGAGTCCATCCTCACTGAGCCTCAGTGTTCTCATCTGCAACATAGGGAGGGATACCCCTTCCCAGGGTTGCCTCGAAGCATACGTTCAACAAGATAATGTGCGCATCTTTCAGGCCTGCCACCAGGCTGCCATGCTAAAACAAGGGTAGGGGTAAGGCAGAGAAGCTCTTTTGGTGTGTGATGACACACTTATGTGCTCCGAATCCTCGTCTCCTGCAGGCTGAGTGAGTGTTCCTTGTTCCTGTGTGGTGCTTCCAAGGAGAGGAGGCCCAGAAGCCTGGACTGACCTGACTCAGGAGGAAAGGAAACCAGATGTGCACAGTAGGAATTTGTCCACTCGGGGGTCATAGTGTCTCATGTTCCTCCGTAAGGACCTCTCCCTACCATGGCCTCTGAGGTCCTTCCTATTCTAGCCCCTATTCCCCTCAGACCCCTTCTTCTACCACCCTTCGCTCCTTACCCCACACCAGTATTCTTGTAGTGTTTTGAACACATCAAGTTCCCAGCCCCAGGGCCTTTGCACTTGCTGTTTCTCCGATATGGTCTGCTTTTCTGGATCTTTGTAGGGTTCATTTCCTTGCTTTATTCAGGCTTCAGCTTTAATGTCACTTCCTCAGAAAGGCCTTCCCTGGTCACTCCATCTGAAATGGCAGGCTGTCCCTACATACCATGCTATCTCTCATTCTATTTGTTCACCCACTTGTTTTCTTCATAGCACTTATCCTTAAAATTATTTCATACATTCCTTTACTGCTTGTTTGTTGCATGTCATCTCACAAACAAAATACAACCCCCATGAGTAGAGACTTTGCTTCATTTGCTGCTGTACCCCAGCCTCTAGAATAGTGCCTGGCACATAGCAGATGCTGAAGAAACACTGATTTCCCCTTTCATAGGAGCAAGTCCCTTTCATTCATTTCCAGTGTGGTCACTTCACAGCAGTGTGATCTTGGGCAAGTCACTTCATCTCTCTGCCCCTCATTTGCTCAACTGTGCAATGGGGCTAACCACCCCTGAGACCCAGCAGAGTGGGACTGCCATCACACGGCAGTTGTGAAAGGCCTGCTACCACTTGTCCCTCCTGGGGCAAATCCTCTAGGAAGCCAGCCCATGTTACCCAGAATGCTCCAGCTAAGCTTGTCCCAACCTGGGGTGGGGTGAAGTGTCTCCCACTTCTTACTCCCTCACCCCACCCTGCTTCCCAGCTGGGCTTTTTGCATGGCTTCCTTCAGGCCCCATGAATAATTGATGATGCGTGGGTCCCTCTTGGAGCTCCTCATAATCACTGGGGGAGAAAGAAGTCTTTCTCTGTCTTGTTTAGATCCCCTGACTTGGCCTTCCTCTCTGTGGATGAGTCACCCAATCTTAACCCTGCAGCTCATCTTGGCGTGTGGCCAGAGGCCTCCCCTCAGAGCCCCAGAGGCAGGGCTGGGGAGTGTGGGTGGTCAGTGGGCAGGACCGGTATACCCAAGCTGGCCTAGATCATTCTAGAAGCAATTTCAGCTCACCTGCAGTTGCCAGCCAGAACCCCCATTCCTCCCTCAGAATCTTTAGACCCAGTGCTAATACTAAGCCTAGAGCTACCCTGAGGGCAAGAATGTGCCCAGGGGTGGACTGGCTGGGTTCCGCTGGGGGCCATGCACACTGGACCATACACTGGGGGCCGTGCATTTGCCAAGGGCAGGCATTATGCCCTTATGACATGTCATGAGTCTTATCTCATTCCTTCCCCACATTCCTCTGGAGAGATAGGGGTGGTTGATCTCGTTACACAGCTGAGGAGACATCAGAGAAGTGAAGTAACCTGCCCAAGGCCACACGGAACAGCAAGTGATGGGTGTGTCTGGCATTGCGTCTGTATTCTTTCCATGACACCAGAGAGACAACACCAGAAATCTGGGGAGAGCTTCCAGGATTCCCCACCAGGGAAATAAACAGAAGTCTATCAAGCCAGGGTCTGGAGACACATTAGACAAGAGAGAGCCCAGTCTGCTCCAGGTACCCTCCCTCCCCCAGCCCACCAGGACCATGAAAAGACATCCCAGGGTGAGCCCCCACAGCACAGCCCCTCCTCACCTGCATTTAGGATCATTTACTCACCACCTCCAACCCTCCAACCCCAGGAATATGACTTTTGGTGCAATGAATCACACGCCTGACTGAGTACTCCCTTGGGAGTCAAAAATCCTAAATTCTCCAAATCCAAAATTCCTAAATTCTCCCCCTCAGCTCTGCCACAGAGCTTCTGTGTGATCAGGCAGGTCATGACTTTCCTGTTTCTCGTTCATGAAATCATAGATCTTGTTGTTCTCTGTTTGGGAATCCAGGTTCTAGAAGCTACGATCCTCAGAGGGTGATTTTTAAAGCACTATGGTGTTGTACCTCTCCTTCCATCTCCTGAGTGTATGGACCTGGGCACCTCCATCCCTGCCTACATTCTACTCAAATGCCCTCCATCTTCCAACCTTACCAGCCCAGAGCAAAGACTCAATGCTCCAGTTGCCTCAGGGGCACTGGGGTTTTGCCACCCAGCCTCCTCCCCAACCCTCAGTCCATGGGGCAGTCAGAGAAGCTGACTGACCCCATACCAGGGTTGACCTGTGACCAGCCTGTTCACTTAAGGTGTCCATAGACCTGACCCAAGATGACCTGTTGGAATGAATTTCAAGGTTGTCTTGAAAATGCTGGAACAGATAGATGCTTGTCCTTCCCTGTGGGATGTGAATGAGGAAGACGTAACTCTGGGTGCTTCTGGCAGCCATCTTGGGGCCACAGATGGAAGGGCTGCCTGAGGAGAGAGGCCTCACTGAAGTTGCCAGCCCATAGTAGATGGAGAGAAACCAATAAGCGTTGGGTTGAGCTACCCTGGGGCTGTTCCATTATGGGAGTTTCTCTTCTGTCGCTTGCAACCCCAGAATCCTAACTGATCCTGGCAGCCGGCTGACCATCAATATACGTTTATCCAACTGAAGTTTATTCCAGAAGCTCAGCACCACAATCCTACGCACAGTAGTGCCCCCCCACCCCCGATCTCTGTAAATATAACCTGAAGCTAGTTGAGAACATACAATGTGTCAGGGACAGAACATGGTCGGGCAGGTGGCGAAAGTGAAGCCCCAAGAGGGGACTTGTCCCAAAATGCAGAGTTGGAAAGTGGCCCAGCCAGGACTTGGGCCTAGTTAATCTGATTATTCATCTCACAGAAATAAGGGAAGTGTGTTGTCCTATTTCTGGTCAAGGGCCTACTTCCTATGGAAAGGATATCTCTTTTTCCCTCCCAGAGGCTCCTCCAGAGTGGCCTCCAGATCAACTTCTCTGACATAGTCCAGACGTCTGATGGCCTCCTCTTCCAGCCTCCCAGTGGTCATGACCCGAGCCCGCAGCATAGGCTTTCCCATGGAGCACCCTCAGGGGCCCCTCTGCACCCCCACCTTGAAACTGCTGCATGTCCTCAAGGCCCCTCTGAAGGGCCCCAGTCCTTTTCTTTCCCACTTTCCACAGATCCCGCTTTTCCACAGATCGTGCTCCACTATTACACGTTCTCCCCCAGAGGCCCAGGGCAAGCTCAGACCTCCTGAGCTGTCCTCCCACTGGCAGCATGGCCGTTCCCCACTGGACACCCACGAGCCTTCCTCCCTAGGCACTGTTGGAAACACAGGCCTGGTTGGGGCTTTGGAGGTGGCCCCCAAGTGCCCAGGCATGAAACAATGCCTGAGTTTAAAGGCGAGGGGCCCTTATGAACACCTACTGTGCACCAGGCAGCGGGCAAAGGAGGAACAGGACCAAAGCGTGTCGCCTCTGGGTGTCAATCTCATGACGTCACCCGATAGCTACCCAATGGGCACAGTCTCCTCTCGTGACGCTTCACAACCACACACACACACACATACCAGCAACAACAGTGTCATATATAGTTTCACGAGCACCAATAACTAGATAGAAATGCAGAGTGGTACGCTCTCTAAGGATCCATGCCCAACTCCTAACCGTGGATATCTCAGAGATGGGGGGCTGTTCAAAGGAACTTGAGCCTCAGCTATAGTACTCGACCCCAGAGGAAAATGTACTCTCATTTGATTTACGCTCCTAAAAATCAACTTTAAAAAAATCAAATGCATGAACTTAGTGAAGTCATGATAACTGGCTCTCTCTGGGAAGAGCATCCAGGGTGCTGACTGCTCATCTCAAGGCAGAGGATGGAGGAAACCCAGAGCAGGCGGGAGATAGAGCCCAGGGGCTCCCCCCACTCCACTTCTAACGACCCCGTTGGGGGCACACTCTCCCCCCCACCCCCGGCAGCCTTGCCCCCAGGGCTTGGGAATTTCCTGGAAGCCTGAGGCATCCTGAGAAAAAGCATCTTCCCATCTTCTCACGGCCTTCGGGCAAAGGGAGTGGGTGAGAGTCTTTTAATTAACGTTTTCATCATTTTTCTGTATTTTACTAAATCTCACACATGGTGGGGTGTGGGGGAATAAGGCTTCAGAGAACAGAGGTCAGGGTTTCATTTGGTCTGACACCCAGAAGAGAAATGTTTTCTGGACAAATCTGAGCCCAAGGCCAAACAAGCCTTTGACAATTTTTTAAACAATATTTTGTATTCTGTGTTTTCATTGCACCAAAAATGTATGAAAATATTCTTTTAAAAATCCAAACAATCCCAGTGAAATTGAGGTTGCCTTTGCCCCACACTCCCATCCAGTCCCCATGGAAAGTGGCTATCCTACTTGACCTGCTGATCATCCTTCCAGAACTTTCCTGAGAACTTTCAATATATGGATGTATTGAAATCTGTTATCCTGGTTTGGCTTTGTTTCTCAGTCAATAGCAACATCTGTACCTTTTCTTCTGTAACTTTTTTTTCTGTTAACAAATCTAAGAGCTCTAAGTCAGCTCACCCAGATCTGTTTTGTTCTTTTTAAATGCCACAAAGGACCATAGTACCAAGATGCCGTGCATTATTTAATTATTTAATGTGGTGATATTTAAAACAAAAGACTTGTATCAATTTACAAAGAAAAGGAACCTGTGCTTCTCACCTGCCCCCCACACCTCTGTGCCTCAGTTTCCGTGTCTGTAAAATGCGGACATCAGCCTCAATGATCTCTAAGGGCAGTGGCACAGTCTGTGATTTCAAACATTTTCTCTGCCCTCGTTGAGAGTCTCCCTGCTATGCCTGGTTTCCTCTTCGACCTTGGCTTTCTCAGGGTCTGTCTGTTGACCTTGGCTTTCTCGGGGTCTGTCTGTGAGTCAGCCAAGCTGGTGAGAGGTTGGGGGGGTGTCCCCTCTCCTCCCTGGCTGCCTGGCTTCTCAGGCTGGCTCTGGCTCCTCCAATGAGCCTGTGAGAAGAGAACACACACAGCACCCTCCGAGCTCCCGCCACCACTGCCTTAAAATAGTAGGTTCGTCTCACTCCTGTGCTCTTCTGAAGCAGTCGCGCTTGGTTTTGTCTGGAGCTGTCTGGAAGTGGGGACAATGGGCCCTGCACATCATCTCCAGCTCTCAGAAGTTAGGGGCCTCAAGCCAAGGACAAATCCTTTGCACCAAAAGTCTTTTCTGATCAGTGCAGAGAACTGGGGGACTGAGTCAGAAGAGGGGGCCTCAAACGGGCCTAACTGCATGTTCCACTTCCAACAGGGGAGGTCAGCCCTCCCCTTGTCCTGGCTGTGCCCCAGGAGGGCTGCCTCCCAAGGTACCCAGATTGGGTTTGCCTCTGCACAGCTCTGTTCCCCACCAGATAATACCTGACATAGTCTAAGTACTTCACATCCATAAGCTTATTGAGTAATGCAAGAACCCTATGAGGTAGGTTCCACTATCACCCCCATTTAGTAGATGAGGAGACTGAGGCAAGCACCCCAGGTAAGCACAGCTACTTAGTGGCAGATCCAGGCCCAAGCAGCCTGTTCCTCAAACTAAGACACTCAGAACTTTTCAAATTGAGAATGGTGATAACAAAAAGACTTACCCCAGAGGACCATGGGATATAATGAAAGAGCTATGTATGGAGCCAAAAAGGCACAATCTTTTTCTCACCCCAGGACCTTTGCACATGCTCTTTTCTGTGCCTGGAATATTCTTCCCATTCTACCCATCCTTCTACCTCCCTTTCTTTGCCTAATTTTTCCCATGGCTAACATTTTATCTTTTATGTGAGGAGTCAGCAAGAGTCACCCATTCATTCATTCATTCATTCATTCCTAAAATATGTATCATGTGCCTACTACGTGCCGGGCACTCCATTATTGACAAGACAGACACAGCATCTGTTGTTGTGAGGCTTATAGACCAGAGCTGGGCAGAAAAATGTCCAGCCAAGAGACTGGCACATAGTAGGTCTTCAGGAAACAAAAGGCAGACTTGGAGGAGTTATGGTGAGATGCCGCTGAGGACACAGAAGTGGGAAAGCTTTGTGCCTAGGCACGCCCTGAGCAGGCAAGGGCACTCATCTGCCCCCTCCCAGCCCCGCCCCATGCTCTGGGTGCCCTTTTTCCAAATGGTGGCAACAGAAACTGCCTTTCGCCTTCCCAAGCCAGTTCCCAGAGAAACACCTGCCAAACCTCCCCTCCCCACTCCTCCACAGGGCCCGGGCTGCTCTGAGTGCTCATGTCGTGATTGTCACAGCAGCCAAGTTTGCACCTGCCCCAGCAGCCTGTGTATCTCATGGGTTTCCTCGTATTCTCTGAGGCCGCTCTGTGCCCAGGCCCGTGCCAGAGCAGGGACACACAATGGCAACAAACCACGTCTGAGTCCAGGGACAGCCCAGCCAGAAGGGGTCTTGAAGGACAAGACTGGCCACTCAACTGCACCACACATGCGTGTGTGCACGCACGCACACACACACACGCACATACATGCGCACACTCACACGCATACACACACACACTCTCTCCGACCCCCGAGCATAAGGAAGTGACAGACCAAGGTATTCACAAGCACATAGTGGGGAAGAGACACACAAGATTAGGAGACGATGCTCTGTGACTCACAGGCCAGAGGACGAGAGCCCCAGGGTGAGGGCCTGGTGGTAACCCCTCTCGTGCCCTGGCTGTGGGTCGGTTATCTACCGACATAACAAATTATCGCCAAAACTCAGCGGTCTACAATAACACCGATGACCTCACAGACTTTCCAAAGGTCAAGAGCAGCATAGCTTCCGGCCCCAGGCCTCTCCTGGGCTTGAGTCTCTGGAGGGATGGGGTGTCCACTTCCAAGCACACGCAAGTGGCTATTGGCTGGAGACTTCAGCTCTTGGTTCCGTGACCTGCTTGTGATGTGGCTTCCCCAGAGCTAGTGATCCAGGAGAAGGAAAGAGTGTGCAAGCGACCAATAGACCAGCTAGGAGTGAAACCACGGTTTTCTATAACGTTGGTCACACAGACCAACCGGGACTGTGGGAGAGGAGGCTGCCCAAGAGTGGGAACACCAGCAGGTGGGAAGGCTGGGGACATCTTGGAGGCCATCACACCAAGTAATAACCTTTCCTCCTCCCCCTCCTTGATATTGAAACTCCAGTTTCAATCGGATGATCCCTCCATTGCTCCAAGGAGAGAAGCTGACTGATTGGAGTTAATCAGGTAATCCCAACTCCTTGTCTGGAATTGGTGTAGAACATGCAGATGACCAGTCCTGGCCAAAGGAAACTGAGAGCCTCTTGAGAAAGCTTTTCCTGCCTCCTATAGGAAAGAAAGAGTCCTCTGAGCTCTGGGCAGTGAGGCAGAATGAGAGCAGGAGAACAGGCTCCGCCTCGTGTTTGGGCCTCTGTGTGTTCAGTTCCCTCTGCCTGGAATGAGGCTTCTGTGGCTTTTTACTTGGCTGCCTCCGGCTCAGCAGTCAGGTCCTAGCTCAGATGTCACCTTTCTAGAGATGTCTTCCGAAGTAGTTTCCCTGACCCCCTTACTTTCTGTTACATCGACCTTCTTATTTCCTTCTTGCAATTACCATGATCTTGAAATATCATGTGGATTTCTTCATTTGCTGTATATTGTCTGTTTGTCTATATTATTGTCTGTCTGCCTCATTGCCATATTTCCTATATCTCTCCAGATCCCAGTACCGCCCATGGCCCAAAGTGGGCACAGGTAAATATTTGTTGAACTCATACCCACATCTTGGCCTTCATGTGGAGTATGCAGCCACCCAGACAGATAAGAAATCATCTCCAGAGGCAGTAAGATACCTAACCATTTTCCCACCTTGTTGCCGTTATGTTCAAATTGACACCTGGCAGACTGCATAAGCAACTTTGAGGGCAGAGACTGTATCTAATACCTTCCATGGGCCTGAGTACAGGCGTATATGGAGATTTTTCACAAGCACTTGTTGGTGCAAACCAGTGCTGATGGTGGTGGGATGGTAAGCTTGGCACTAGCACACCAATTTGCAGGGATTACTTGGGACTATTAGTCAATCATTAAATGGCTGGGGACTGTGGAAAGGAAGTCTAAGGAGCACTTACCTGAAAGAATTTACAATCGAAACAGAGAAGCCAACCAGAATTCCCAAGATAACAGCCTGGGACAGAGGAAAAAAGCATGGGCTCTGGAGTCAGACAGGTTTTAGTTTCAAACTTCCTCTGCCATGTACTGCTGTGTGACCTGGGACAATCCTCCAGCTCTCTGTGCCTCTTTTTCCCTGCCTACAGATGAAGTTAGTCATTCTTGCCTCAAAAGGTTGTAAAAACATATAGTTCAGTAAGTACTCCTTTTCAGTGAATGATCATCAGAGATATAATTGCAATAGTACACAACACAGTAGACTCGTGGTCTAATACTGGATGGGGTTGTGTTTTTAAAAATCCAGCAAGAGTCCGTAAGTAAAAGCATTTGGAATGTTTATTATAATTATTCTTGAAGAGTTCTAATGGCGGGATATGGGAGTTGCATCACATTGGGGAAATTTTACAGAAAATCCTGGCCACAGAGAAAAGGTTCCATAAAACCTCTCTGAAGTTACGTTTTAAAAGAGAGGGCTTATCTTTTGCAGATATATATTGCAATATATACTACAAATAAAATGCTGTGATGCAGGTATTTGCTTTAAAGTAATCTGGTGGGAAGGGGGCAGGGATGGTGAGAGACTTAATGAAACAAGAGAGGCCAGAAGTCGAAGCCTTTACAGCTGCAAGTTGTGCCCATGGGATTTCAGATTCTATTGTTCCCCGTGTTTTTATTTGTATTCTTCCCCAGGTTTGAAGTGTTTCCTTAGGAAAAGTGTACTTTGAAAGTTCTCCAAAGAACCTTGTGAGACAGATACTCTAATTTTCTGTTTCACAGACAAAGGAGATAAGACAGAGAGGTTAAGCTACTTGTCCAAGGTCACACAGCTTGTTTGGCAACAGAGTCAGAATTGAAAACTAGGTCAGCGTAACTCCAGCCCAGGCTCTGGCCATAACACCAGTCATTAGGGGGGAAAAAATGACAAGACAACCAAGAATCTGTGCAAATGTTCCCACAAAGGTATATTTAGTTACACAAATTAAAAGAGAACAGTTTGAAGAGGCCCAAACTGAACTATTGAAGGAAAATTTCTTTTCTTTTAATCAGCAGTTTGGAAGGGGTAGGAGAGGCCTAGCTCCTCTTCCTGCTTCCTGGTTCTCTCTTCGGATCAGGGTTTCAGAAGGTGGTAATAAATAATAATAGCAACAAATGTGCCTCATCTTGCCAGCAAGACTGGCCGCTATCCCTGGGTCTTCCAGAGACACCAGCAGAGGCCTGGGCACAGCGCCGACCCTCCACTAAGGCTGCCGATTTGGGACTGAATGGAGAATGGGGACACATCAAGGTTTTGTGGAGCCCAACAGCCAGGATCCGAATCCGGTTTGCCCCTTCTAGCTGTGTGACTTTGGGCAAGTCACTCTCTCCCTCTGACCCTCGCAGGGCCCTTAGCATTGTGCTGGGCAGGTAGGACCCACAGAAGAAGCACCCCTCCCTCCCCATCCCTGCCTCTTGCAGAAGCGAGCCTTGCAGAGTAACAATAAGCGTCATCCCAGCCCCCTGTGTGAAACCATCATAAATTGTGAATGAGTGAAAACCCACTTACAAAAGCCAGAGCTGAATCATTCCCTGCACCTCCCGCATCTGTGGGGGCTCATGCAACAGAAGGCAGATGAATGGGCTGAGTACACATCTTTGGCTATGCCTTTCTAGCACAGCTCGGCCACCAGAGGCCTCCCCTTTCCCCTGGCGGGTCCAGCAGGGGCTCACCTGTGTGCCTGGGGCATGTTCTCTCTAGCAGACTAGGTGGGACCCAGCGGGGCACTTGCCATGGGCGTGCCGGTGTCAGCCCTGCGGAGCTTAGAGCGACGGGCTGTGTGACCTCTCATTTTAGATGAGGAAACAATCGACTGAGAAACAAATTAGAGTCTGGTGGGTTTGCCTTTCGTCCAGGACTCTGTCCACCCCCCCCACCCATGCTGCTTTTAAGAGCGGTGACAAAGCCCTCTGGTGGTGAGTCAACCCCATGCTGGAGGAGGTCCTCCGTGAGCATATGAGGAATAACCAAGCGGTGAGTGCCCCCTTCTGGCGGAAGGCGGATTACAGGACTCGTGACAAGAGCCAAGAGCCCCAAGGACCCCAAGCTGAGATAATAGTTAATAAAACTTTTAATGTGCACCTACTATGTGTCAAGCTCTCTTCATAGGCCATTCCATTTAATCCTCAGTAACACTTTGCATTCCCGTTTTTCAGAAGAGAAAACTGAGGCTCCCCAGAGTTTGCTGGTCTGACCAAGGTCACACAGTTATTCAGTAGCAGAACAAAGGTCAAAGTCCAGGCTGTATTTGCCAGCTGGGGAAGGAGAGAGGAAAAGAGTGGAAATAATATTTACTGAGCATCATCTGTGTCCCAGGCAGCGTGGCTCCCTTATGATAAGAGCTGCCAACACTTACCACATGCTCACTGCATGTCACGCCCTATACTGTTGTAGCACTGTTCCCCAAACTAACTCATTTAAGCCTCATGATACCCCCTGAAGTAAATGCTATTTGTATTCCCAGTGTATATGAAAGGCACAGGGGGTAATTAAACTACCCAGGGTTACACAGAAGTAAGCTGGGCTCAAAGCCCGTGCATATAACCTCCCGGCTCTGCAGCCTCTCAGAGGAGCACTCATTGTCACGAACAACCATCCTGGGGCCACAGCTCCTGACTCCCATTCCAGAGATAAACCTGTGGACACCACAGGTTCGTGCACCATTCTTCCCTCTCCCTGCTCCCTCATCGTCTCATCGAAGCCCTTAGCCAGTCCCGCTGACTCCACTAGAATTCAGTTCATTTCAGAAGGTGGCTGCGAACTCCCTGCCAGAGCCAGGGGCGGGACCGGGACAATGAACCAGCTCTGGACCTGGAAGTCCCTCCTTATCCTCCATTCCCCCCACCCAGGACGTATCTTCAACTAGGTGCCCCCATTCTGTCCTGAACAATAGCACTTCCTCTTGCCAGTCCCCCTGCCTCCCTGTGCCCCATTCCGATCTGCTTTCCATTTCAGACTGCAGAAACACAAGTCTAAGTGTGCCTCCCTGCACAGCATCCCTGGGGGTCCCCACAGTGGCCTTCAGATCCAAGTCCCAGCCCCCTGCAGGGCCTTGATGGTGCTCCCGCTGCTTCATGGTCCTCCACGAGTCACAGCCCCTGGCTCTCACTGCTCTGGCCAGGCTGGACATCCCTCCCTGTCAGCAATCAGGCTGACCTTCGCATCAGGTCAGCACCATGGCTAAGAGAGCGGTTCTAAGTCCCAGTTCTGCCACTTACCACCTGTGTGACCTTGGTCCAGTTATCGAATCTTCTTGGGCCTCATTTTCCTCATCTTTAAAATAAGGACAACAGTACCTTTGTCACAAGGTTGTTTAGAATGATACGTGCCGCACACCTAGGATAGGGCCTGGCTCATAGACGGTGCTAGCTAAATGCTTGCTATTGTTATTCTTTTTAATAGTTTTTTTTAAAATCTATTTCACAGAGGGAGAGAGAGATCACAAGTAGGCAGAGGTAGACAGAGAGGGGGGGGAGCAGGCTCCCCGCCGAGCAGAGAGCTCGATGTGGGGCTCGATCCCAGGACCCTGGGATCATGACCTGGGCTGAAGGCAGAGGCTTTAACCCACTGAGCCACCCAGGTGCCCCGCTTGCTATTGTTATTCTGATTAAATTTCAGTTCCCCCATTCCTGGTTATGGTGAGGATAGGATTACTCATCGGCTATTCCATTTGCTGCCTATAGTCCTCAGCCCCCTGCCGTGAGGGAGCGTCACATGACCGTCCTGGCCAGCGACACGTGAGTGGAAATGTCAGAGGTAACCTTCAGACTAAAGCAGTGAAACGTGCATAGGCAATTCTGTCATTACCTGCTTCCCTTCCGTGGCCACCAACGAAGCCTCATGTGGGGATTAAGAAAAGCCTTAGGATCCAATTTGCCCGATCAGTGAGTCACCCCGTGGAGAAGAGCAGCCCCTGAGAATTGCTGAGAATCCTTGTTGGTGAGATCTAGGTTTGATTGTTAACCACAGTGTACCTTAGCCCATTCTGACCAATACACTGGTTGAGCAGGTAGGATAACCTTTGTAAGTTAGTCTCCATTCCCTCATCTGTGATAGGGAATCATGTCGGTTTCCCATGGCTACTGTGAGCCAACGACCCCAAATGCGGCAGCTTAGGACAACAGCAATGCTTACTTCACAGTTTGCCACAGGAACGAGAGCACCGGCTACCTCGAGAAGATTAGGTGAGATCATGCACGTAACAGACGACGTGGATTGACCTCGAAAGTGAAAAGAGCGCAGCATCAAACAGCTTGAGGAGAATTCTGTTCTTTCTCCCCAACCCCCCAGATTTATTGAGATATAATTGACATATAATATGGTGTGAGTTTAGGGTGTATGAAGTGTTGATCTGGTATATGTCTATATTGCAAACTGATTACCACAGTAAGGTTAGTTAACACGTGACCTGATGTAGTTCCCATTTGTGTGTGTGTGTGTGTATGTTAAGGACTTTTAAGATCTACTCTCTTAGCAAATTCCAGGCATACAAAGCAGTATTGTTAACTATAGTCTGGTTAACTATATAGGCTGTACATTATGTCCCCAGGAGTTACCCATCTTATACCTGCCTTTTAATCACCTACATCCATATGCCCCACCTGCGAGTCCCTGACAATCACCAATCTAGTCTCTGATTCTACGAGTTCAGATTTTTAGATTCCATGCACAAATGAGATCCTACGGTATTTGTCGGTCTCTGTCTTGACTTATTTCACGTAGCATAATGCCCCTGAGTTCAATTTACACTATCGCAAAGGGCAAGATTTCCTACTTTTTATGGCTGAATAGTATTCCTGTTGGTGTGTGTATATGTGTGTATGCTTCATATGTACACCATATATATGTATGTACATAGAGATATATAGATATACCTCATCTTCTTTATCCATTTAGCCATCTCAGTAAGCAGGTTGTTTCCGTGTCTTGGCTGCAGTGAATAATGCTACGGTAAACATGAGGGTACTGCAATCTCAAGATAGCAATGGCATTTCCTTTGGCTCCATGTACAGAAGCAGAATTGCTGGGTCATACGGTAGTTCCATTTTTAATTTTTTGAGGAACCTCTATACTCTTTCCCATAGTGGCTGCACCAATATGCATTCCCACCAACAGTGCACAAGGGTTTCCTTTTCTCCACATCCTCGCCGACACCTGTCATGTCTTGTCCTTTGGATAATGGACATTCTAAGGAGTGTGAGGTGATATCCCGTTGGTGATTTTGACTTGCATTTCCCTGGTGATCAAGGTTATTAAGTACCTTTTTGTGTACCTGTTGGCCGTTTGTATGTCTTCTGTGGGAAAATGTCTATTCAGCTCCTTTGCCCGTTTTTAAATTGGATTATTTGTTTTCGGCTATTGAGCTGTATGAGTTCCTTATATATGTTGGATATTAACCCCTTATCAGGTAGATGGCTTACACATATTTTCTCCCATTCTATAGGTTGCCTTTTCTTTCTATGGATTATTTTTTCTGTCGTGCAGAAGCTTTTTAGTTTGATGTAGCCTACTTGTTGGTCTTTGGTTTTCTTACACGTGCTTTTAGTGTCGTATCTAAAATCTTATTGCCAAGATCGATGTCAAAGAGATTTCTCCCTATGTTTTCTTCTAGGAGCTTTATAATTTCAGGTCTTACATGGAAGTCTTTAATTCATTTTGAGTAGTTAATTTGGTAAATGATAAGACAGGCATCCGCTTTCATTCTTTTGCATGTGAATATCCAGTTTTCCCAACAGCATTTACTGAAGAGACTGTCTTTTCTCCATTGACTATTCTTGGCTCCCTTGACAAACTTCAGCTGAGTGTATATGCATGGATTTATTTCTAGGCTCTCAATTCCGTCCCATTGGTCTATGTGTCTGTTTCTATGCTAGTACCATACTGTTTCAGTTACTATAATGTTGTCATATAGTTTGAAATCAGGGAGTGTGTTGCCTCCAGCTTTGTTCTTCTTTCTCAAGATTGCTTTGGTTATTTGGGGTCTTTTGTGATTCCACACAAATTTTAGGATTGTCTTCGCTGTTCTTTGTTTTTAATATTTCATTTATTTATTTGTCAGAGAGATGGGGGAAACAAGGGGGGGGAACAGCAGGCAGAGGGAAAAGCCTGCCTGTTGAGCAAGGAGACTGATATGGGACTCTATCCCAGGACCTAGGATCATGATCTGAGCCGCAGGCAGACACTTAACCAACTGAACCACCCGGGTGTCCCTGCTGTTTCTTCAAATAAAAGTCCTTGGCTAGACCTAAGGGGAGTCCTAAAGCCAAAGTTTCTCGGTGGGGACATCCCACAGAAGGCAGAAAAGGTCTGGTTCTCAGACCCTCACAGTGTCCTGTCCTGGCTGGTAGCAGCCCCGGGGAAACATGGCCTGAGTGGACCACCGGAGGGTCCGAAGGTGTGGCAGCCGAGGCTAGATATGCTCCCCACAGGGGGTCCTCTTGAAGGAAGATCTGAACAGAGCCAACTCAATGGCTGTATAATACTCAGTGAAGGGAATGTCTGCCAGTTTTCTTCATTGTACCCCTTTGCTGTAATCGGTAAGTAACATGTGGAGCAGTTCTTCAAGACCATGTGAATATTCTGCTCTATTGGTTTTAGTATTCATTCATGGTCTTTGCCTGAATCAATTACCCGTAACAAGATGGTGGTTTTCTACTTCTTTCATCCCTCCTAAATGTATTATGAGACACTTTATTGTAAAAGAGAACTCTCTTTCTTCTTCCTCAGTATCATTATAAACTCATGAATTTTTAAAATTCAATATATTATCATCCATTCTCATTGCTCTTCTTTTGATGTCTAAACCACCCCCAAATTGGCCAGTGGGAGCCCCTTGAGCAGACTCACATGCCCTCCTTGTCCTTTATTCTTGTCCCCATCAGTCCTTGAGCACTTTCCTGTGCCCCAGAGTCCTTCATACTCTCCCTGCCCCAATCTGGGAATCAGCCATTCCATCCAGGAGCTCCTCGTGCTGTATTTAGAAACCAAGGTCTGGGGGATAGTGGTGCTCACTGCGACTTTAGTTTAGTGTGAGTTACTAGTTTATGATTGTTCTGATTCAAGTTCAAGTTCACTGCAGGTTTCTTCTGCACTTCCCCCACTCCCATACCATATCTGCATCTTCCTTCTTCCAGAGGGAGAACACTGGCTAGCAATAGCATCAATAGATAACCCCATTCCACAGTGCACAAATTACCACATCAGTGCCACGCCCAGCACCAACCACAGAAACCCTACTGAACAAAGGTCGTGCTCTGTTGAAGGTTCTTTTCATCCTTTCACTGTATCTAAGAGTATGGAATCACACCCCTGCAATTGTTTTTATTGTCCCTACAGTTATCACTAATCTGATAGACTGGTTCATTTGCTTCTCTCTGCATTCAGTTTTAAATTTGCTTTCACCATCATTGTTATTTATTTTTTGATAGGGTAAACTACTTACGGGGCTAACAAGTAAAAAACTATAAAAAGGTAGTGACTCTTGAGAGCTTGTTTGGAGGTTCTAGCAGGGGAGCGCAGCTACTCGTATACCCTTGACCGAAGAACGGTCCTCTCCTCTATCGGGGAAGGTCGTCCTCTTCGACCGAGCGCGCAGCTTCGGGAGGGACGCACATGGAGCGGTGAGGGAGGAAGGGGACACCCGCCTAGCCAGCCAGATCAGCCGAATCAACCCTGGCGATCAATGGGGTGACAGATGTCGCAGCCAGATCGCCCTCACATCCAAGATGTGGTCCATATACACTATGGAGTATTATGCCTCCATCAGAAAGGACGAATACCCAACTTTTGTAGCAACATGGACAGGACTGGAAGAGATTATGCTGAGTGAAATAAGTCAAACAGAGAAAGTCAAGTATCATATGGTTTCACTTATTGGTGGAGCATAACAAATAATATAGAGGACAAGGGTAGATGGAGAGGAGAAGGGAGTTGAGGGAAATTGGAAGGGGAGGTGGACCATGAGAGACTGTGGACTCTGAAAAACAACCTGAGGGTTTTGAAGGGGCGGGGTGGGAGGGTGGGGGAACCAGGTGGTGGGTATTAGGGAGGGCACAGATTGCATGGAGCACTGGGTGTGGTGAAAAAACAATGAATACTGTTACGCTGAAAATAAATAAAAAATTAAAACAAAAAAAAACAAAAAAAACAAACAAAAAAAAAAGGTAGTGACTCTTCCATCCCTACCTTTTCTGCCTCATTCACACTTACTCCCATAGGTGACTGTTTTCATTATTTGGGGTTTTTCTTTCCTTTTCTTTTCTTTTCTCATTTTTGTTATTTCTGCCTTCCTCTTCCCATGTTCCATTTTTACAAAACAAATAAGGACAAATCCATGTAGATAGGTATGCATGTTCTTATTTCTTTTTCTTACAAAAAATCACATACTGTAAATACTTTTTTTGCACTTTTTTTTTAAATTCACTTAAGAAAACATCTTGGAAACTACTCCATATGAGTTCCTAGAGATCCTCCTCAATCTATTTGAAAAATTAATTTTTAATTACACAAGCAATAATAGCTCTCTTCTTGTGCTTTAAAAGCAAAGCCTAGGGGCGCCTGGGTGGCTCCGTCGTTAAGCGTCTGCAGTCAGCTCAGGTCATGATCCCAGGGTCCTGGAACTAAGCCCTGATTTGGGCTCCCTGCTCAACAGGGAGTCTGCGTCTCCCTCTGCCTCTCCCCCATCTCTGCTCATGCTCTCTCACTCTCTCTCTCAAATAAATAAGTCTTTAAAGAAAGAGAAAAAAGCAGAACCTGTAAGTAAGGCTGAATACTCTCTTGACAGTTCCCCAGTCTCCCACACCCTCATGCAGCCATGCCCAGAATTTGCTGTGCATCCCCCCAGACCCTCCCCCACGCACGTGCGCAGCATATGTACACTGGGAAAACATTTCTCCACGTTGATGCGATCACAGTATGAACATGACGCTGCAGACCAGCTTTCTTGACCGAACAATGCATGAGTATTCAGCCATGTTTCCCGGGCAGCGCCCCCCTCCTTCTCTATCTGAAGAAATCCTTCACCTCCTGAAGGCCCAGCTCAAATGTCACCCCCTCTTAAAGCCCGCCATGGGCCTGACAGGACTGAAGTCATCCTTCCTAATGGGCTGAAGTCATCCTTCCTAACCCTGTGATCCTGCTGCCAGTGACTTATCCTTAACTATAGCCTTTAACCTGATATATTAATTGTAACAGGAGTGCCATATAAGGTACGTGTAGTGTCTGTGACACACACACACCAGGCCCTTAGCATGATCCTAGGACAGGCACGTGCTGGGAGAGTATGGGTGCTTCTAAGAACAGGGCCCATGTCTTCATTTCACATTCTTTCAACAAGCATTAACTGCAGACCCACTACAGACCTCCTACACCAGGCTTGGGCAAGACCCTGAGCAGGCAGTAGAGGAAAAGGCAGATGTGGCCTGCTGGTCGATTCTGAATGCAGGGGGTGTAGACAATAGCATGAATTCACCAGCCAACTGCCTGGGTTCGGATCCTGACTCTGCTTCTTAGAAGCTATGTGACCTTGCGGATCCTGCCTTTATTTAAGATTCTGGTACTTCCCTCATCATACTTTTTGCATTGATTTTGTTTTCTAATAAATAGTTCGTGAACATATTATTTACCTTTATTACTAAGGGTTTGGCACAAATACCCCCCCTTTCAATTTTGCATCTGAGGTGAGGGTTTCACTCAGCTCACCATAGTCCCGGCTTCGCCTTGTGAAATTACTAAATTCCTTTGTGCCTCAGTTTTCTCATCTGTAAAACGGGAAGAACAATAGCACCTCCCTCTCAGTGTTGCTCCAAGCATTAAATAAACTAGTATATGTACAGAAATTAGACCAGAGCTCAGAAGGTGTAAGGTGAGTACTAGCTGTCCTTATGACCGCAGTGCCTAGGACGTGGAAAGTACGCAGTTAATGTTGGCCATTAAATGAATACTACAATAGTCACTGCATGCTTGGTATTTAAGTTGGCACCTCTTCCCATCTTCATATCAAGCATGATTTTTCCATAATCATCTGGACTATGTAATAGGCTTGGTGATGCTCTTTGCCCTACAATGATTTGTTTTAAATTTAATCTTAGTTCTTTTTTTTTAATATTTTATTTACTTATTTGAGAGAGAAAGAACAAGAGAGAGCACAAGTGATGGGGGGCAGAGGGAGAGGGATAAGCAGGCTCCCCACTGAGCAGGGACTTGATCTCAGGACCTCAGGGTCATGACCTGAACCAAAGGCAGAGGCTACCTACTGAGTCCCTCCAGACACCCCTAATCTCACAGTGCTTTTATGAAGGGTGAAAAGTTCCTCACTTAGACCATTCTGCCTTCTTGCAAAACTCCATTCATCTTTGTCTATGATCACACCTTACCTTTTCCCCCAGCCCACTCTCCAAGGCTCAGGACCCCTCCCTGGACCAAATGCATCGCAATCGCCTATCACCATTGCCTTCATTACCTTGCTTCCTTTTCACATTCAGCCTACTAATTCATGAGGGATAGTTACCAAAAAATGGTCTTCCCTTGTTCATCTTCTGTCAGAGCAGAAACCTCAGGAATGCCAGACAGATCTAACTCCCTCTTGATTTAAAATCTTCTCACCTAGAGCTGTCCATCTTGGAGCTCTTCTTCCATTCGTTCCAGCCCCTCCCTGCACTAGTTGGTTTTTAAATACAGGTCAGTTCTTAATCTTTCTCTCACTGAGTTGTTCCTTTTTCCTTCTTTACTCCATAACATATGAATTCTTTTTCTTCCATTTTCTGTATTATTTTTACGTGTTTTCCATTCAGAATCTTGATAGTCTGCACTTCAGCTTCCTTGCCTGTTTAGTTTAAAGTAACAAATACTCATCTCCATTCTGTGCGGTACTTCCCAGTTGTCCCCAGTGCTGTCTGATGCATCCATTTGTAAAGCTTCTATCTTCCTGAATCCATTTCCCTTGTGATTAACTTCACACCCAGGGCCACTGCCACAGTCAAAGTCATCATGGGTCCTGGCTCCCCTCCCAAGCAGCTCATCTACCCTGGCCTTGGTTCACAGGTCTTCCCACGCCTCTCCGTGCCTGCAGGAACCTCCACTGCCTGCGCCTAGCTCTGCTGAGAAAGGAGCGTGGCCCAGAGACCGCCAGACACCAGGAAACCAAGTTACCTTCCGGCAGAAAAGCTGACAGCTTCTCAATCATGATAAGGGCACATTTAGTTCATGTTTTTCTGGGTCCAAGATCTATTCAGGAGAATGGCTTCTGTTACTGTTTTTCCTATTTCGAAGTAGTTTCAGTTTTTTTCTTTTAGTTTAAATTAGTGTTCTTTATGTCTTTATTTTATTGCCTTGTGGGCAAACAATATGGACAATATGGTTCCTGCCTTTAGTGTTTAATTTAACTGTTCTTTTTTTTTTTTTTTAAGACTTTGTTTGAGAGAGAATGAGAGAGAGAGAGCACATGAGATGGGGGAGGGTCAGAGGGAGAACCAGACTCCTTGCAGAGCAGGGAGCCTGATGCAGCAACTCCATCCTGGGACTCCAGGATCATGACCTGAGCCGAAGACAGTCGCTTAACCAACTGAGCCTCCCAGGCATCTCCTAATTTAACAGTTCTTAGTGGCTTCAGGTAGGATCCATTTTTGTAGTTGGTAGAAGATATATTCTTCATTTGCAAAGTAGAAAGTTCCATGTATGTCCATGCTACCAGTAGTAAGAGCCATCCTTCATGGAGCGCTTGCCATGCGCCAGGCTCTGTGCCACGCCCTTTCCACCTGTTTGCTCATGTAACCCCCCCTGCAAGAAATGTCTATTGTGATCCTCACTTCCTGATGGGAAAACTAGGGCTTAGAGGGGTTTAATAACTTGTTTAAGGTCACACAATGAGAGGCGCAGAGCTGAGATTCAAATTTAAGTCTGATTGCTAAACTCAGGCTGTTTTATGATTGAAGTCTTCCCTATCAGGGACTCATGGAGCTCCTGGGAGATGTAAAGAACCACCCCCCAAGGTTACATGAAAAATACCAGTGTACCTACAGAAGTGCATTTTTCTGAAGCAAGGGTTCGTTGAGCTCATTAGATGCTCCAAAAAGGTCAAGAATCACTGTTCTGTGTCTGTGTGTATTTTTTGTCTATTTGAGCCGTCAAAGGTAGAGATGGATGTTGTCACATGACCCTCCTGTCCTGGGTTTCTTTCTATGTCTTTCTATTCCGCTTTATCTATTTTGCTGCAATGTTTTCCAGCACATCAAGGCCTAGGACTCATATCATCAATGCAAATTCTACCTCTTTCTCAATATCAAATGACTGTCTACAACTAAATAACTACTTTTGAGAATCCAAGCTTACTAAGCCCTCCTGGCTATATACCTCAGACCCCACATTTTCCTTCTCTGAACTTTGGTTCTGTAAAGCATGAGCCCTCTTCCTGCCATTAGGACCCTGGTTTGACTCAGCAGAAACCTCAAGCCCATGAGGCCAGAAACACACGTCTACAAATGAATTCCTCCTTCCTATCTATAAACATGCTTCCTCTCTCTAATTCAAGCAGACAGTAGGCTCCGGACTTCCCTGCCTCTTAGGAGATTTGAAGCAGGGCTGTTTCCTTCCCAAACCCAAGGAAGAACAGAGTTTCCCTAATGAGAACAGATTTGAAGAAGAGGATGAAAAAGCAAGAAGCGGTTCTGATGGTCCCCTGCTCCCAGCCAAGGTATGCTGGACCATCCTGAACACACAGAACCTCCCAGAACACCAGTGTCACATAAGAATGTTCTGTGATGGTGACAGAATGGGACCAGAAAGTCCACACCCAAGGAGAGATAAAATCAGAGACCCTCAAGCAATCCCTTAAATGAACAAACATCCCCTCCCACCTCACCTGAGTGACTACCACCTCCTAGGAGCAAAGTATTACCCAATCACCTAATGACCCCACTTCCCAACAGCACCTGATCCAAAACAACCCCCCCCCCACGTCCCCAAATATAGACCCTGGCTCTCTAATAAGCCCCCCTAACCTCTCTTACCCGGGTGCCACAGCTCCCCATGGTGTGTGTCCCGCTTGATGCGACAGGTGATACAGCCAACTCTGTTTGCCCACAGGTATGTGCCTGGGTTCTCTGGCTGGTGGGCATCACCAAGGGATTTCCCCCAGGGCAAATGGAGCCCTCCTTCCCCCACCCCCCCACTCCCCACCCCGGCTTGGGAGGAGCAAGGGTCTGTGGAAGGAATCTGTGTCTCCTCTCGAGCTCCACCTTGAGGAGGGATGGGTGTTCTGCAGAGACACTGGGGATTAGACTCAGAGACTCCAGAGAAGGTGGACCCTGGCCTGCAGTGTCCTCTAAGGGCCCCCAGAGATCCTATACCCCCAGCAGAGTGTGGACATGCTAAGCAGGGGACATGAAAGGACCATGTGGGCCAGAGCCATGAGCACCTTCACAAGAATGGCTGGATACGACAGCTGGAAAGAAGCTGCCCGTTAGAGCCTAGGGAAGGGGTTGCCTCGAGAGTGGCTGAGATTAATTCACCCAACACCCACCAAGTTAGAGACCATCAATAATTAGTTGATTTCAGAAAATTAAGAAATTAGGTCTTTCTTGGATACCTAGCGTCTGTGGCCTGAGTTTCATACCTACTACACTGGATTAAGTACAAAGGGGGACTAAAGGAACACCGGGTGTCTTGATTAACTACAGGACAGAGATAAGTCAGGGTTCCAGAAGACTCTGAAGCCAGGCCTGAAAGGAAGCCAGGACTCTGTGTTCACCTCCCATTGCTGCTTCTTTCCGGAGGTCTGTCTGACCCTTTTCTGTCATTTCACATGATCGGCCGCCATTCAGTGCCCCAGTCAGAGATGCTGCCTCCCAGTTCCAGAATGGACCCCTTCGTCCAGCCTGGGGTCCTGGGAAAGCAGAGCTTGAGGCCAAGGAAGGCACTTTGCTGGAGACCCAGATTCAGGGAGCAGGTGGGAGGGGCAGGAAGGGAGCCATTCAAAGATGCGTCTCCAAGTGCTCAGAGCTTCAGGTGACTGGCTTGATCCCCCAGACCCAGGGGAGGAGTCATCCTTCTGGGAGAAGGGAGGGAAAGCATCTCCAATGCCTTCCCACCATTCCTTGAAAGTTCCATCTCTGGACCTGTGGTCTGCCACCCAATCCTCTGATTAGGTAAGTCCTGCTTATCTGTCAATTCTCCACTTCAACATGACCTTCTCAGGGCAGCCAGCAGACAGCTGGTCACCTCATACACTAGTCACCGTGGTGGCCACAAATTCACATCCAGCCATGGACATGATCACAGGAACTCTGCAGACAGACGGCTTCGGTTCAAATTCTGGGTCTGCCACTCATCAACTGTGAGACCTTAAGTCCTCAAATCTTTCTGTACTTCAATTTCTTTGACTGCAAAATGGGAACAAAAACAGTATCTGCCCCATAGTCCTGCTGTGAGGATTGACTTGTATATAGATACTGCTTAGAGGTGCCTGGCCCACAGACACAAGAAAAAGTGCTCCACATTTCTCAGCATCAGGGAAATACAAATCAAAACCTCAGTGAGATACCACCTCACACCAGTCAGAATGGCTAAAATTAACAAGTCAGGAAATGACAGATGTTGGCAAGGATGCAGAGAAAGGGGAACCCTCCTACACTGTTCCTGGGAATGCAAGCTGGTGCAGCCACTCTGGAAAACAGCATGGAGTTTCCTCGAAAACTTGAAAATAGAGCTACCCTACAACCCAGCAATCGCACTACTGGGTATTTACCCTAAAGTTACAAATGTAGTGATCTGAAGGGTCACATGCACCCAAATGTTTACAGCAGCAATGTCCACAGTAGCCAAACTATGCAAAGAACCTAGATGTCCATCAACAGATGAATAGATAAAGAAGATGTGGTTCATATATACAATGGAATACTATGCAGCCATCAAAAAACCAAAATCTTGCCATTTGCAATGACATGGATGGAACTAGAGGGTATTATGCTGAATGAAATAAGTCAATCAAAGAAAGACAAATATCATATGCTCTCTCTGATAGAGGAATTTGAGAGGCAGGGAGGGGGGTCGTGGGAGGTAGAGAGGGAAAAAATGAAACAAGATGGAACCAGGGAGGGAGATAAACCATAAGAGACTCTTAATCTCAGGAAACAAACTGAGGGTTCCTGGGGGGTGAGGGAGTATGGGGAGGGTGCTGGGTGATGGACATTGGGGAGGGTATGTGCTATGGTGAGTGCTGTGAAGTGTGTAAGCCAGACGATTCACGGACCTGTACTCCTGGTGCAAATAATACATTATGTGTTAATAAAAAAAAATGCCTGGCCCAAGGCAAGGGCAATATAATCTTTGTATAAATAAGCAAATTAACAAAATGCAAATGTGATATTAATGGCAGGCTAATAGTAATATAAGTTTTTTTAAGTCTGAAATATTTTTAAATCTCCCAAAAAGCATCAAAGATGTAATAAATATATGTGTCCTGGGCCAGGAGCCCAAGTTGGTGACCAAAGAAATTAGGGCTAGTTTTATTCTGGAGGTATTTGCCATGTGACCAATTGAGAGGTTAAACCGCACTTTCGTCATGCCCAGGGTGCTATGTAGGCACAACTTAGAATCCCTGACAAACCTAGGGATCTTCGTAAAACACTTTTGGGCTGGAATTCTGATAGGCTCCCTTCTAGGAATAAGCATGGATCAGAAGGAAGCCAGCCATGGAATAGACTACAGCCTGACTTGGCAGGACTAAGCCTGGAACCCTAAAGTCCTTTATGAACGAAGCTAATATCATGTTAGGCCTCGGACTATTTCTACAGATACTTTCTCAGATAAAATGTCTAGGGAAAAAAATGAAGATATGAGGAGACAAGTCAAAAATAAACTAGAAACAACAGAAACAACAGACCACAGAAATGGTCCCATAGGATTCCACATGCTGGACTCCTCAGACACAGACGGTGAAATGTAATGTTTCATCAACTCCAAAATGCCATTAATTACTACAGAATGCATCATTTGATGTCCTACCAAAAGAAGAAAGTTAGGCTGCCAATAGGTCATATGCACCTCTCATTGCTTTGAAATTGATTTCAACCATGTGAAGAGATCAGCCAATTTCTCCTGCCTTCTATAGCATTGTTTCATGAATCATGGGCAATCCTTTGCATGGTTTCTGTATCAAAATGCAATACGGGGCTTCCGGTCAAGATGAACGAACAGAGACCAGATTTAGCCTCCCATCTACAGTAACTCAAAAGTGGGATAAGATGTATGAAACAATGGCATTCGAGATATTGGCCATCAGCAACAAAGGACAGTGACTCCGGGGAGGCAAGGAACAATTGAGGGAAGCCCCATGATGCCCCAACCACAGCTCAAGGAGGAGAAACCTTGGCAGCCTCCGTGAGTTGCAGAGTAGTTGGGATTATAGGGAAGCCAAGGCAGCTAAAGTTTTTAGGGAAAAGTATTGGAGAGAAGGAAGATTCTCAGAGAGAATTCTCCAGAGATCCAGACGGTCCGCTTTGAATCTTCAGTTGATAGTTTATCAGCACATGCCTGTGAGGAAACTACCCAAGGCCAGGTGAAGCACTATCTTCAAAGGTAAGAGGAAAAGGTGCCCAGAGCTCACTCAGGGGTAGGAGTAGGGCCTTTCTCTAACAGCAAGAGCAGAAAACCTCACAGTGAGTTTCCCACCCATTTCTTTATTTTTTTTAAACATATATTGTATTATTTGCTTCAGGGGTACAGGTCTGTGATTCATCAGTCTTACACAATTCACAGCACTCACCACAGCACATACCTTCCCCAATGTCCATCACCCAGCTACCCCATCCCTCCAACCCTTTCTCCTCCAGCAACCCTCAGTTTGTTTCCAGAGATTAAGAGTCTCTTATGGTTTGTCTCCCTCTCTGGTTTCATCTTTTTTCATTTTTCCCTCCTTTCCCCTATGATCCTCTGTCTTGTTTCTCAAACTCCTCATATCAGAGAGATCATATGATAATTGTCTTTCTCTGATTGACTTATTTCACTTAGCATAGTACCCTCTAGTTCCATCCACTCCATAGCAAACGGCAAGATTTCGGGGTTTTGATGGCTGCATAGTATTCCATTGTATATAAACCACATCTTCTTTATCCATTCACCTGTTGATCGACATCTAGGTTCTTTGCATAGTTCGGTTTTAGTGGACATTGCTGCTATAAACATTGGGGTGCACATGCCCCTTCAGATCACTACATTTGTATCTTTAGGGTAAATACCCAGTAGTGCGATTGCTGGGTCATAGGATAGCTCTATTTTCAACTTTTTGAGGAACCTCCATGCTGTTTCCCAGAGTGGCTGCACCAGCTTGCATTCCCAGCAATAGTGTAGGAGGGTTCCACTTTCCGTGCATCCTTGCCAACATCTGTCGTTTCCTGACTTGTTAATTTTAGCCATTCTGACTGGTGTGAAGTGGTATCTTATTGTGGTTTTGATTTGTATTTCCCTGATGCTGAGTGATGTTGAGCATTTTTTCATGTGTCTATTGACCATTTGTATGTCTTCTTTGCAGAAATGTTCAGTCTTCTGCCCGTTTCTTGATTGGATTATTTTTTGGGTTTTGAGTTTGATAAGTTCTTTATAGAACTTATTGGATATGCTATTTGCAATATCTTCTCCCATTCAGTCAGTTGTCTTTTGATTTTGTTGACTGTTTCCAAATGACCTCTGGACATCATTTAGGTATCTGAGAAGGATCTTGCCAGTAGTGGGGAAAAATTAACCCTAGATTAAATGCAGCTCTGCTATTTCCTTATAAAGCTCTGAAAGGATCAGATTATTTCCATATAACTTAACTGTATCCCAGAACAAAGTTCAACAATATTTATAGGAACATAAAAATATCCAGCACCCAACGGGATAAAATCACCATATCCACAATCTACCATCCTCAACATCTCCACTGCCAGTGCTCCAGACTGGGCCACCATCATCTCTCACCTGGATAATTACAGTGACCTCCTAGCAAGTCTTCCCCATCACCCCTGGCTCCTAGCAGCAGTCAGGATAGACCAGGTTATGCTGCAGTAACAAAGAACACCAAACAGCCCAGCCACTTAACCAACAATGGTTTTGCTCCACACTCACATTCAGCACAGATCTGGAGAAGGGCTCTGCTCATCTGTCTTGGCCCAGTTGGGCCACTGTAACAAAATACAATCAATAGGGAGGCTTATAAACAACAAATTGATTTCTCATGGTTCTGGAGGCTGAGATGTCTGAGATCAGGGTGCCAGCACAGTTGGAAGCTTCTGTTGTGACTTCACATGGTGAAGGGAGCTCTCTCGGGTCTCTTTTACAAGGGCACTAATCCCATTCATGAAAGTTCTGCCTCCTAAAGTCCCCCCTTCCTAATATCATCACCTTGGGGGCTCATTTTTCACCTGTGAATGTGGGGGGTGGGGGTCACATTCAGACCATAGCATCATCATGGTCTCTCCAGGATCCAAGCTGACAGAGCACCCACCCTCTAGAGCGTTGCCAGGCACAGAGTAGGTAGGGGTGAACTTGCCTATTGGCCCTTCTGCCTGGAAGCGATAACACTTTACTTCTGTTCACATGTCAATGGCCAAGCAAGACACATAACCCACCCTGGATAGGGGGTGGAAGACCGCAATCCAAGCACGTGTCCAGGAGAGCTAGAATCTATTCTCGTGCTCACAACAGAGCTATCTCTGTAAGACAAACGTCAGATCACGCTGCCCCTCAGGGTCAAAACCAGTATTCCACGGTCCCTATAAGGCCCTCTGGAAGTCAGTACCCCATTACCTCTGTGACCCCATGTGTCCTGTTTCTCTTCCCTTTCCCTGCTCCCGTCCAACCACACTGACTTCCATTCTGCTCTTAGACATGCCAGCCATGCTCCTGCCTTTGCACTGGCTGTTTCCTCCTTCTGGAAGGTTCCTCCCCCAGGCACAGGCATGGCTCACTGCCTCACCTTCAAGTTTGTACACAAAGTCACCCCCTCAATAAAGTCTACAGGTTGCACCCTATTGAAAATTGTTTCCTGCTCTCCTGACCCCCCAGCCTCCGAGTCCCCATTAGCCTGCACTACTTTTATTTTGCTCCTAACACTTTATGCCTTCTAATATGCAATACAATTATCCTATTTCTTATGTTTATTGCTAGAACATGAGTGTCACAAGAAAAAGGATCTTTACCTGTATAGTCCCAAGCAGCTCAGGCAATACCTGGTACATACTAGGAACCCATTAAGTACTGTGTATGCAAGTGATAAATACTTGTATACAAGCAATAAATAAATACGAGTGAATATATAACTAGGCTCTCCAGGCTACCTGTACTCCGGGATCATGCTCCCACACGCTTTAAAAGGCTGAACCTCAACCTTCATATTCAGCGCAACAAACTTATAGGGTAACCAAGCAGTTAGTCTCAGCTGGCTGATATGGGGTGTGAGAAGCATTGAGGATGATCAAAGGTAATTTTTTTAAAACCTTTATTTATTTTTTAAAGATTTTATTTATTTGACACAGATCACAAGTAGGCAGAGAGGCAGGCAGAGAGAGAGGAGGAAGCAGGCTCCCCGCCGAGCAAAGAGCCCAATGCGGGGCTCGATTCTAGGACCCCGGGACCAATACCTGAGCCGAAGGCAGAGGCCTTAATCCACTAAGCCACCCAGGCACCCCTCAAAGGTAGTTTTTGCTCCTGGGACCAGAGTTTGGGGGCGCCCTGGCCACAGTGACAAGCTGGCTGCCACCCAGTGGCTAAATGAGGAAATGCACCCAGCCTGATCTGGGGAATCTCTTAGAGGACCGGTGACCTCTACGTTTTAATTCCTTTCTGGGAGTTTGTCTAGGCTCTGTGAACAAGATGAGAGTCACCGGGCTTGGTCCCCTCTAAGGTCTCTGGCATCAGTGCCTATTAACCTAAAATGTGGCCCAAACCCTTTTTGCGATCAACGTGATCTTTCACACACATCCGTTTGTTCATCCATTCAGGCCTTCAACAAATATTTGCCGAGCCGTGCCAGGGGTCCAGACACGGTGGGGAAAAAGAGGCCCTGCCTTTCTTGTGGAGAGGAAAGCCATCCATTTATTCAACAGATGTTTACTTACTGCAAGCCCACAAGCGCTGTACTGCGTTGCAGGGGAGAGCTAAGGAGACAGACTGAACTGACCTCAGGACGCCAGTGTTCTATTGGCAGATCAGTAAAATCATGCAATAGTGATAGGTGCTGTGAAGGAAATGCGCATGGGAGACAGATAAGGGGGGCTGCTTTAGGGAAGGTCTCAGAAGAGAGGAGATTTAAACTAAAGCCTGAAGGACAGGAATGGACCAGTTGAGGGGAAAGCCTTCCAGGAAGAGGGAGCAGCATGTGCAAAATGGTGGACATTCTAGGAATGGAGAGAAGGCCAGAGTGACTGGAGAGGAGTGGCTAGAGGCCCACTGGGCCCCATGAGGCCCAGAGGGCAGCAGAAGTCAGACCCTGCTGGGGCTTGGCTATTGTGAGGCCTTGGCCTTTATAGATATTGTCTAACTTGTCATTTCTTTTTTTTTTTTAAGATTTTATTTATTTATTTGACAGAGAGAGAGAAATCACAAGTAGGCAGAGAGGCAGGCGGGGTGGGGGGGAAGCAGGCTCCCCACTGAGCAGAGAGCCCGATGCGGAGCTCGATCCCAGGACCCTGAGACCATGATCAGAGCCAAAGGCAGGGGCCCAACCCACTGAGCCACCCAGGCACCCCTAACTTGCCATTTCTAAAGACCCATCTAGCTGGAGACAGAAAATGGAAAGTGTCAGTCCGTTTGGGCTACAATAACAGTATTACAGACTCGCTGGCTTATAAAAACAGAAAGTTATTTCTCACAGTTCTGGGAGCTAGGAATTCCAAGCCCAAGGTGCTGATTTGGAGTCTGGTGAGAGCCCACTTCCTGGTTCACAAACAGCTGCCTTCTCACTGTGTCCCCACATGGCAGAAGAGGTGAGGGAGGTCTCTGGAACCTCTTTCATAAGGGCTCATTCGTGAATCTCCACCCTTATGACCTAATCAATCCTAGAGACTCCCACTTCCAAATAACCTCAAATTGGGAATTAGAGTTCAACACAGGTTTGGGGACACAAACATTCCATCTGTAGCAGAAAAGCATCTACTTAATGAAGAGGAGTGGATTACAAACATTAAGAAAACATCAGTCCTGTCCTCAAGGGGCATCCTGCTTCTGGAAGGAACATGGGTCAGGCACCCAACAGGTCTGAGTTTAGATCCAAGCTTCCTCACTTTTCTGTGCTATGGTACTAGGCAACTTCTCTGAACTTTGCTTTTCTCACTTGAAAATGGGAAAAAGTAACACACACTGTGGGTTTCTTGGATAAATTAGATAGAGAAATGGGTGTGGAATGTCTGGTGCTGCACATAGCTCCTGGTAGTTGATCAGACACACATCCATCCCTTTACACACATCCCTTTACAAAGTGAGGGAAGGACAGGTATAGGCACAATTTAGAAGCACAGAGTATGTAGGGCTGAGAGCAGCACTAAAGGACCCAGGTCGTGGAGGACTTGAATGCCGATCTCCAGCACATGAATATCGATGAGCAGTGGGAGCCAGTGAGGGTTTCTGAGCAGGGGAGGATTATGGACAGAGCTTCCTTTGAGGAGGAAGATAATTATGGCAGGAAAAGGGAGAAGATGCAAAGAAGCTATGCTTTCCTTCTTCCAGCTCCTAAAATGTCACTTTACCCAAGCTCCTCCCGACCCCCAAAGCTCTGCCCTGCAGCCTGGGCCCCTGGAACTTTGCTCTAAGGCCCACTTCCTTGTAGCCTATGATCTATTTCACGGGACCACAAGTGCCTGGCTGCTGAGCATTTGTAGGTTCGGCTGTGTTCATTGTGAGCATCTTGCTGTGCCAGTCAATCAGGCAACAGCCTTGGTGGGAAGAATCTCTTTCAACGTCCCCTCCCTGCCTTTGTTCTGGAAGAGGCCTGATTCCATCTCAGACAGCTGACAGAGAGAAGAAGAGAAAGATCAGGGCCTCAGCTCTCCGGGCCGGGCTCTCTGTCCCGGGGACATGGGATTTGGGAGAAGTACAGCCTGACAGTCAGGCAGACATCAAAAATCACAAAAAGACCAGAACCTGAATCAGGATGATGGACTCAATGCCCCTTGGATGGGTAGCCCTCCTCCCATATAAACCAGCCATATGGAATTCTGCGGTCCATCAGCTTTGGCATTGATTTTCTATGGTCTGCAGCTCTCAAGCTTGCAGAATGCACTTCTAGGACAGAAATTTAGAAGAATAAAGTCAGCTAAGGCAGCAAACTTACCTTTTCCTCTGCCCTATTCTCTTCACAGCCCAATCAGGGGACATGCCAGTGCTCCCAGGAGTGTGAACACAGTGAAGCTTGGTGTGAAGAGGTCTCTGGGGAGTGGGTAGGGACAAAAGCAAGCCCAGCCCTGGAGAGAACTTAGGTTCAAGTTAAGGAGATGGAGATGGATTCATTCATTCCCATAGGCATTTCCTCGGGGCCTCTCAATGCTAGTTTGTGCCAGATGCTGGGGGACTTGAGACAAATAAGACCCATTCCAACTCCTTGGGGGCTCAGAGTCTGGCAAAGGAATCAGCTCTATATGAAGTCAGTAATGGCTGTGACAAGACACAGTGATAGCAGGAGGGGGGATGGAGAAGCAATTATGTATCTGGGATGCAGGGCTTCCTGGAGGAAGTGACATCCAAGCTGGGCTTTGAAGGTTGAATAAGAGGTCACTGGCAAGGTGGGGAAATGAATCACTTACACTAAGGTATACCGGTAGGAAAAAACAGAATATACATCCTTCTAGAGATCACAAGTCGTATCTATTTTGGGGATGTGGGGAAAACAGAGGCAACTGGTGGGAGCTGAGACTGGACACAAAATCAGGGGAGAGGATCAGGACTGGGAAGGAGTAGATGTTTAATACTAATTCATGGAGAATCAGTATTAAAATTAGGTTTGAGATTTGGATGCACTTAAAGGGAGATGTTTAGCTATCTCAGATCAGCTAATAGAAAAATAACAAAAATACATGTACTTTATGTGTATTATCACATTTAGACTCTAGAACAAGCCAATGAGGTCAGTGACTATTCCTTTCCCATCTTACACATTAGGAGATAGAGTACAGAGAAGTCACATGACTTGCACAAGGTCACATACTTGGTAAATGGTGGTTGCCAGCCACTGGGGAAAGAGGTATAGGGAGTTTATTGCTTAAAGGATACAGAGTTTCAATATGGGAGTATTTTTAAAAAGTCCTATAGATGGATGTTGGTGATGATTGCACAACAACACAAATGTACTTAATGCCCCAGAACTGTACGCTTACAAATGGTTAAAATGGTGAGTTTTATGTCATGTGTGTTTTATTACAGTAAAAAGGAAGACAAAGAAAGATAAAGGAAAGGCATGGAAAGATGCAAGCATTGCATCTTCTGCTACAGGCAAATGAGAGGAAAGTCTGTCTCCCTGGGCCAGACCTGCCACAGAAGAGGCGAGCCCAGGATGGCTGAAGCCCCAACTTGGCCACTCCGTGTACAACTCGGCCAGGTTGCATAGCCTTTCTGGGAAAACCGAGGAAGCTGGCTGATTCACAGATTTCCTCTAGTGTCGGCCTTCTGTGGTTCTGCCTTATTAGGAAGGCTTGGCTCATTCAGAGGACGAGGTAAAAGGAACAGAAAACCCAGGTCTTCCACATACTGGACATTTCCAAGTAGCTTGACTTATAGCGGTTCTTCAGAAGAACATGCCTTACAGAAACGTTATCAGTGAGTGTCCTGGTATAAAACAGATGCCTCTCTCAAACCAGGGCACCAGGGAAGTTTACTAGAGTCCACTTACAAAGGTGTGAGCAGGGCTTGGGGAACCCCGGGGAGATGATACAGTACCTAGGCTTTGCAACAGCAGGACTGTTAACACCCTTAGTGGAAAAAAGGTGGTTCCAGGAACCCTGAGGGAGAAGGCATGTGGAAGGCTACCTTTGGTAAGCACAACCCTGCAGGGAGAGAACTCAGGAAATTAGACTGAGACCTCTCTCTTCTTCTGCCCTTAGTCTCCTGCTGGGGGCCTCCCATGGGCCAAGCCCAACAGGAAGCTGAGTACAGGGAGCCCATCGGTGAAATCCACACAGGCCATCCCCTGGAGCCAGAGCAGGGCGGTAAAACCTGGCAACGAAGTTGGAGGGGCAAATGGATGGGTGGCTCCAAAGTGGTCGGCACCCTGCTATCCAGGAACCTGGCCAGGGCTGCTGGGAAGTACCCTCCCCTGGAGGACCCTTATGGTCTTTCAAAGGATGACCTGGGATCCAGGGTGGGAAGGAGCCTCGGTTCTTTCTGGCCTGGAGGTGAGTGATGCAGTTTGTTGGACAAACGACTAGTGTTGTTCGTAGCGTGACAGTATTGGCCAGGCTCCTATCCATGCACTGATGTGTACATTTGTTCAGACATTTGTTCAGCGGCCACCTGAAAATGACTCTGAGCCAAGCCAGGGCTAAGCCAGGGCTAGGAGGCACTAGACTAAGAAATGTGAAACAGCCCCAGCCACCTTAGCTGGTGAAACATGCCCAGAGCCACACAGGGATGGGTTCTTTTCACCAGTTCTGTGAGTCTGGAGGCTGTTCTCAGGCACCCCATCTGTAGTATGGGCCAACCACCTTTTCGTCCCAGAGTTGTCTTGACCGTTCAAAAGGAACATTTCAGAAAAGCAGAAGGCAGTGCCTCGGCACGGAGGAAGAGCTCCACGTTTGGGAATCAGCCGCCTCTGTTCCAAGCACACCTCTGCCCCATGCTCCCATCCACAGCCCTATTATGCTGCCCTGCTACTGTTGTTGCAATTATATTGTACTTGCATTTGTTGCGATTTTTATCTTCCTCTCTCCCCATCTCTGAGTGTACACCTAGCAAAGGAAGCTCCTGGCCTCTGGCTACTCCCTGAATCCCCAAGGCTTGGGTCTGAGTTTAAAACTGCCAACATTTTATACAGTGGGCAGACATTGCCAATGGCTTCACATGCATCGTCACATGGGAGGACAGTCCTGGTTGGCAGGTGGTCGTACAAGACCTGTTCTACTGATGAAGGAACTGAGCCCGGAGAGGTGAAGCAACTTGCCCAAAGCCGCGGAACAGATAGCGGCAGAGTCGGAATTTGAACCCGGGAGCCCGGCCCGCAGATCCGGCGCTGGACCGCGGCTCCTGAGCTGAACGAATGCGGGAATGAATCCACCGATCAGTCAGTGACTGGCCAGCGGATGCGCGCCCGTCCCCTCCCCCGGACTCCGGGGCAGGGCGCCGGGACAAAGGCGCGGCGGAGGCCGGACGTGGGCCAGCCGGGTCCGCGCGCCGGAGGCGGGAACGGGGCCGGGCCCTTTAAGGGGGGCGGGGCGGCGGCGCGGGGGGCGGGCCTGGGGGCGGGCCGGGGGCGGGCGACGGCGGCGGGCCCGGCCCGAGGGCGCGCGGAGCGAAGGGCGGCGGCGGCGGCAGCGGCTCGTGCTCGGCCCGTGATCTGCCGGGGCTCTCGAGAGCGCTCAGCCCCTCGCTTTCCGCCCGCCGCAGCGCGCCCCCCGCACCCGCGCTCGGCCCCGCGGAGGACGGCCATGCCGCCGCGGCGCAGCATCGTGGAGGTGAAGGTGCTGGACGTGCAGAAGCGGCGGGTGCCCAACAAGCATTATGTGAGTGCCGCGCGGCCCCCACGCCCCCTCGAGTCCGTGCCCCGCCGGGGGCGACCGAGAGCCCCTGGGTTCTGAAAACTTCCGAACCGTCTGCTCTTTCCCCACCCTCCCCTTCTCTCCCCCCTTGGCCCTACTGCTGCGTGCCCGGGTCTCTCCCAGCTCCTCCCCCTCCCCCTCCTCTCTTTTGCCCGGGTCTCCTCCCCTCCTTCCCGTCCTCCAGCCTCGCGCCCCTGCTCGCCCCTCTGCAGCTCCTCTCCTCCTTTCCGTCTCCCCCTTATCCTCCCCCCCCAACTCCTCCTGCCCGTCTGTGGAAAAGTCTGGCCCCAGCCAATGTAGGGGACAGAGAGACAGAAAGGGGGGGAGGGGGGAGGAGAGACACAGAGAGAAGCTCCTGTTCTCAGGCTGCCCGCCCGGTTCCTCCTTGTCCAGAGACACTCAGACCCGCAGTGCCTAGCCACAGGTAGACCCTCTGGGTATCGCCAAGTTTGGCTCTGTTCTTTCGGAGGATCCAGCCGGAGCCATCTCCAAGAATGGCTCCTTTGAGTGCCTGCACCGTGAAAAGGTTTTAAAAAAAAAAAAGTCCCTGCCCTCTTTCTCCAATAACTTCTGTTTAAAAATGTAGGAAAGTTTTCTCCTGGTACCTCCCAGTGTAAAATGAGAATTTTGTTTAGAGCTGGTGAGAATGGGCCAGCAGCCTCATTTTGCAGATGGGAAGCCTGAGGCTCAAGGAAACTGCAGGTTCTAGAACGTGGAGCTGCATTCAGGCCTTCCCTGCCTCTGGAAGGTGTGCCAGGGCAGGCGGTGACCCCAAGATGGGAAATGGATTGTGCAGCAGTCTAGGTACCTGAATCTGGGCTCAAGGGGCCCTGGGATCACCTCAGAGGTTTTGGGTGGAGGTGTTCTGCGTCTGTGGGATATTGGGCCTGAGTGAGGCCTTGGGGAGGCCTTTTTCCTGGAGGGAAGGGGGCTGTGGTGTCTGTGGTGGTGAGAGGGGGGCAGTGGCAGCGCCTAGCTGCAGAGAAGTTAACCAGGAAGGAAAAAAGAGCAAGAGGGAGGGAAAAAATCCTAACAAAGAAGTGTAGAACAATGACTAGCAAAGGGCGTTGGCTGGCTAAATTCAGCTCCGTGGCCTCCCTGCAAGTCTTCTCTGGATCTATTTTCTTAAGAGGCTCGTTCTTATAAAGCAGATCTACATGCCCTCCGTGAATAGCCTATAAAATTCTGAAAGGAGATAGCCGGAATCCACTCTGCACTCTCCACGAGAAAGGGTGTGCTGTGTGAGTCGGTATTGTTATTGGCTGAGGCAGCCAGTTACTCAGCCCTCAGCCAGGCGGTGGGAAGCTATTTCCTGGACCTGTGGCATCTTTAAATAGAGTGAAGTTTCCCTTGATTCCAGAGTGGAGCTGAATTGTCTTTTTTTTTTTCATCCTTTTTTTTTTTTTTTTTTTTTGGTTAACTGCTTCAAATGCTGCCAAATCTTGGTTTCTTGTTTGAGCTTGTTGAGTGTGTAACTGAGTTGCCTTTTGGGTATGAAGACAGTTTTCACCAACATGGCAACAAGAGAAAGTCTAAAATTCTCCATGCTGCTTCCCACCCAATCTGTGAGCTGGCAGAACCAGAATAGACACAGGCACCACAAACCAGGCATCAGCATCCAGTCACTCTCTCCTCTCTGCTCCCAGCACATTCATATGAGGTTCATATGCATGAAGTTCTTGAGCCCGTTTGACAGATGAGGAGACTGAGGCTCAGAAAGGTGAGGTCCTATGCCTGAGGTCACAGTCACGGGCAGAGCAAGGGACATCAGTCCAAGTCTGTTGGATCCCCAAAAATGGTGTTCCACTGGAGCACACCCTTTCCTAGATCCATACCTTCCTAATTTCCTTAAGCAGAGTCCCCTTAAGAACCAGGAAGTCTGCCGTCATTGGTGATCCCCCTGACTAAGCTTTTCATCCTCTGCTTAGTCAGATCCATCCCCGCCAGCTTTTTGAAGTTTCTGCGGCTTTAAGGGACATCTTGCTTAGCTTTCCATCACTTTTTAGGGGCCCCTTGAGACAAGTTAAAAATACGGATTTGGGTTCAAATCTTGGTCTCCACTTGGGTGGCTGTGTCACCTCTCTGAGACTCAGTTTTCTCATCTGTACCTGGGGGGTGATGGTGCCCACTTCCTAAGGGAAGGAACCATGTGACATCTGGGCTGGTGTGACATAGCTTTGTGAGCCTACCTCCCTACTCCGTGATGTCCATGTCACTCTGATTGGGAATGTGCCAAAGTCATGTGTGGAGGGATTTCACCAAAAACTTGTTTTTCTGCATGTGGGTTTAGTCACTCTTGTTGCTCAAGGTGGCTCCCTTCCTGGTAACCAAGCTTTTGGTTCACCAGATGAAGAGGGGCAATGAGCTAAAGTGAAGCCTGAGTCGTCCACAGAAACAGGGCAGATATAGTGCCGTGATGGCAGGGGACCGGAACCCAGCAGAAAGTACTGGCACCTCCCTTTCCTGTTCTCAAGACATGGCCACCCCACCACTCTGGAATAAATGGGCACAGAGGCTGCTCTTGGTGTGGGCCTAGGCTTTCATCCCATTTGGTGTCCTCCTCTCTGAACCTGACCCAGCCACCCTGGAGAGAAAGCATGGCAAGGGGAGTTGGACAGTCCTGAGCTTTGCCATTTCGTGCTGTATGTGTGACCTTAGGCTGGTCGACCCAGCTCTCTGAACTCCATCTTCTACAATCTGCAAGTTGTAAATACTGTTCCTTCTCTCTGGGACAGAATTTCTCAACCTCAACACTGCTGACAGTGTGAGCCAGATCCTTCTTTGTTGTGGGGGGGGCTGTCCTGAGCATTGTAGGAGGTTTAGCAATATCTCTTTGTCTTCTACCCACTAGGTGCCAGTAGTGTCCCCCTCCCAAATTGTGACAACCAAAAACATCTCCTGACATGTCTCATAAGAGTTTAAAATCACACCCCCCACCCCCACCACCCCTGCCTCAACCTAACTCTGTGTTAGAATATACAAATCAGTTACAGAGAATTGTTAGCCACACCCCCTAATTTTCCACCACCCCCTCCCCCATTTGCAGCTACCTTGGCCACCACCTGTTTGCCTTGGAAGGAACTGGTCTCAGGTACTGCTGATGTCATGGAGAACTGCCCCTCAGCCCAGGGCTGGATCACCAGTTCCACCCAAAATGACACCTGAAATGCTCCATGATCAGCCGTGCCCCACCCTACCCTCCTTTACCTGTGGGCACAGATGTCATCAGTGGGCCCAGGGGCAGAGCCACAGGCCCGGTCTGCAGAATATAGGGACAGAAACCCCCAGGACCTGTGAGATCCAAACCGTTGGGTAGGGATTGTTGTGGATGATAATATCAATGATACTGTGATTCAGAGAGGCTCCCCTGAAGCCGCCTACCTCTGTCAGAGGCTGGGAGAGCGAAGGCTTGGGGAGCTGCTCCCCTTCTGTGCTAGCAAATCTCCTTGCCCAGAGCCTAGGGCTTTCGGAATGAATGGAAAGGGGGCTTTCTAGGGTGATGCCCTGGGGAGACCCTCCCTGGCTGGGTTATCTTCTGACTTGAGAGGAGGAGGAAGTGTTCCCTGGAGGTTTTGCAGGATCACCCCATTTCTTGCACTGAAGTGGGATATACAGAAGCCTTGGATTCAGAAGAGAGTCCCTGTCTGCAAGAGCCAGGAGGGGCTGGCTTGCTCTGCCTTGAGATCTTTAGATGTTAAGAGGAGCAAGGTGGTGGTAGTAGTAGTTAAAGCAGCAGTCATAATAGCTGAAATCTGATCACCTCTTGTGGGCCAGGCACTGGATGAAACTCTGTATAGTTAGTCCTCACAACAGTCCTTTAAAAATAGGTACTTTTGGGGGCACCTGGGTGGCTCAGTGGGTTAAAGCCTCTGCCTTTGGCTCAGGTTCGTGATTCCAGGGTCCTGGGATCGAGCCCTGTGTCGGGCTCTCTGCTCAGCAGGGAGCCTGCTTCTCCGCCTCTCTCTGCCTACTTGTGATCTCTGTCAAATAAATAAATAAAATCTTAAAAAAAAATAGGTACTTTTTAATACACTATTTCAAATATACAAATACATAAGATGGTATAACACTCCACTGGGCAGCTCTGTCAGATCTTCGTATTTGGCTGTTTCAGATCGTTATTTTTGGTTTTTAAGAAATGTAGCAGAAGCAAAACCCTTATGTACCCTCCCTAACTCTCCCTCTCCCCAAAATGAACTGGTGTCCTGCAGTTCGTATTTATCATTCCTGTGTCCTTTTAAAAAATAGACTATTAGTAGGGCGCCTGGGTGGCTTAGTCAGTGAAGCCTCTTGCCTTTGGCTCAGGTTCATGATCCAGGGTCATGGGATAGAATGCCGCATCAGTCAGTCTCCTTGCTCAGTGGGGAGTCTGCTTCTCCCTCTCCCTCTGCTCCTCCCCCTGCTTGTGCTCTCTCTCTCCAGATCTGTCTCTCTCTTTCTCAAATCTTGTTAAAACAATAGACTGTTAGGTCTGTTAGGATTTTTTTTTTCCTCTCACAGCTTTATTGAGGTATAATTTATAAGCCATAGAATTCACTCATTTTAAGTGTATGGTTTGCTGATGTTTTAGTAAATTTATAGAGCCATGAGGCCACTACTGTAATGTGGTTTTATAACGTTCGCATTACCCCCAAAAAGGTCCCCGGGGTTTATCTGCAATCAGTCCCCTTCCTGCCCCCCCAGCCCTGTGCACCTTTTAATGTTTTTCCCTTTTTAACACTGGCCCAAATCTTGCATGAATGTTTTAGAACTACATAAAAACATTGCCCTTTTGAGATCGATGCTGATACATGTGGCCCCAGTTGATTTTAACTGCTGTTTAATATTTCACTTGACTAGAGCACTGTTTCTTTTAGCTCCTGGTGGGGACTCCTAGGGTGTCCCAGCAGTGCAGGTCCGCACAGCTGCTACCTGCTGGTGTACCCGAGGTGGGGTCACTGGGACACTTATATCCCCCAGAGCAGTGTCTGTCTGTGCACCCCTTTGCTGTGTGTCCTTTCCAGCACCTCACATGGTCAGACTTTATAGCTTAAGCCAATCCGCTGGGCGCAGAATAGGATCACACCATGCTGTTCCTGTCTCCCTGCTCACCGGCAAGTTGAGCATCTTCTGCCTCCGTCGACCATTTACATTTCCTCTTCTGTGAATTGCCTGTTTGATCTTTTGCCCCTTTCTCAACAGATTGAGTTATTTGTCTTCTAGTAAATGGTGTGATTTTATATAGGCAAGATCCTAATCCTTCAGGTAGTTACCGTGGCGTTCCCATTCTCCCCTTGTGACTGGAGGCTCAGAGAGGGGAAGGCTTGTACCTGAGGTCACACAGCAAGGAGTGGCCACATGGGGACTGAGCCAGATGCATATGTGGTGTAGGACAGGTGGCAGCCCGGTAGCCCTGTGATCCCACCCCTGTGCCAGGCAACCTCGGGTGTGTCACTTGCCTTCTAGACCCCCGTTTCCCCTTCTTGGCCCTGCCCTCATCTCACTGCTCCCTCAGCCTGGAGGCGGGCAGCCATACCCCTCATCATTCTCACCCCCGGAAGCTCTAAGTTGATTGCCCCCCTGGAGTAATGGGGTGGCAGATGCCATGCCACCAGCCTTGAAACCTGTTTTCTCCATTCGCCAGGTGCTAGAAGCCCAGGGTCGCCATTCTGAACTGTTGGGTTTTGCCGGGTAGATCACACCCTTATTAGGTGTGACCAGCATTCTCATCTCAGTCTATAGGAGGCCTCTGGCAGGCAGGCTCAGTGGTCTGGCACAAAGCGTGCATCCGCTGCCCAAATTAGCTGTGTTCTGTGTCCAGCCCCTGGTTGCCTAGCCCCGCTTCTTTTGCAGGAACATGCAGGGCAGGGCAGCAAACTTGGATGTTGGGGATACACATGGCCTTCGCCGACGCCACTGCTAGCCTTAGTTTCTGCATCTGTAGAATGAGTACAGCGTCGTCCACCTGAGAGGAAGTGTTGTTGTGTGGTTTACGGATAACGTAGACACTCAGTGCCTTCTGCTGGAGGGATAGACGCCAGCTACTAGCACACTTCTTTCGTGCTGAAAATTCCCGACTTTGAGGCCTGCTGAAGCACTTTTGAGCTGGGCGACTTTGTTGGCGAACTACCTGAAGTTCTATAAAATGAGAGCAGGAGGGTGTACTAGAACTTATGGACGAGTGTAAGGCGATTGTGAAGATGAACTCTTGTCGCACAATATTCAGCCTGACGCGTCGTGTATTTAAGGCACTTAATCAATGGTAGTAGTCATGAAAAATAACATGGACAGTAATAATAACCACGATCCAAATCTGTGCCTCTTCCCCTGCCTGCTGCTGTGAGGCTACGCTATGTGTTCTCCAAGCTCCTTTATTCAAGAGGCACACTTGGACTGCTCGCCCCAGGCTGGACACCCAGCAGCCTCGGGCATGGGTCCTCCAGCACAATGGAGACTTCCTGTCTCCCCTGCAGATGGGTTCTTGTCACACACTCCATCTACGTCCCAGAGAAATAGTGCATTAGGTAGGCATTAAGGCCCCTTGGGTAGGTTGGGTTTTTTTAAGGACTGTTGCTTTCTTCTGACTGAAAAGCAGTGGACCTTATCAGGCACCACCCTTAGGGCTCTGGCCTTTGGATGCAAGGAGCCAGATGGGTCATCCTCAGCAGGAGATCTCAGCCTGCTCCTTGTGCTCTGGGCTCCCACACAGGCTCAGGATAAAGGCAAATGGAACTGTCATAGCTTCCGGTTACTTACGGGTCACTTTAGTTCCGACTTTGAATCTGTGTCATTCCATGCTTCTGGTGAGCAAAGAAAGCACACCAGACGGTGTGGGTTCAAATCCCTGCTCTGCCACCAACCAGCAGTGTGACTTCAGAGAAGTGGCTTATCTATCCTCTCTGCACCTCTATAAAATGGGAATAGTAACAGTTCCAATTTCATAGGACTGTTGGGGGGATTCAATGGGCGCAGCATATAGACAGGGCTCTGTCATTGCGAGCTATATTAGGAACATACAAACATAGTATCGTTTATGATAGTAAGAAGTCTGTAACCACTTAAACACTCTTCAGTGGAGAACAAGATAAATGAAATGTACTCTAACCACATACGAGGGTACCATCAAGATGGTAAAAATGTCTTCTGTCTTCTGTCATGGGAATATTAAATAGTAAAAGCTGTTTGCAGAATAACATGCTCAGGCTGATTCCCGCCTGATTACAAATCAAGGAGGAAAATATGTGTCTGTGTAAGCACAGAAATACAGCTGATAAAACATGTTCTTTCTTTCTTTTTTTCTTTCTTTTTTTTTTTTTTTTGCTCGTCTGTGCTTTTCTGTTTCCCAAATGTTCTGCAGTGAACACAGATTCCTGTTTTTAGTGAAAATTAAAAAAAAAAAAAAACCAGCAAATGCTCATTTTCAAAAAGAAGCTGTGCCAAGCTGTGGGTGGCTCCAGCCAGGTTCCCACATCCTGCTGCCCTGTCCCGTCCCAAAGCAGTGGGATTCTCCAGCTCCTCAGAGAGCCCGTCCTCGCGAGGTAGGCGTCGGCCTCCAAGCCTCTTCTCCCACTCCCGCTGCAGAGGGAGGTCTCTGGATGTGGCTTTCCAGCATGAGCCCAAGAAGTGGAAAGAAATGAGTTTAAAATACCTCGAGGGAAGGCCGGAGCAGATGCTTTCCGAGTTAAAATGCTGCTTGCTCAGCGGGTCCAGGTCCCCCTCCCCTAACGCCTGCCTGCTGCGGAAGAGGGTTGGAAAGAATTGTGGGCCGGAGTTCTGCGGTGGGCTCCGAGGTCACAGGGCACAAGAAAAGCCATCCAGATGAGAGGTTCGCCCCGCACCCCGCTCCCTGGGTGTTCAGGCGGTCACTGTTAACCTACCCCGAGGTGCACGGGGGTCAGCTGAAGGCCAGTTGGCTATCACACTGCTGGAAAAATACTAGGGGACCGACGGCACCATTCATGGTACTTCTGAACATCCAGGACACTCATATCCTGATCGCAAATGGTGCATGCTTTCTCCCTGGAAGAAAGGGCTGTGGTAGGGGGAGCGGTCTTGCTTGGTGTGACTCAGTTTTTTCCCTCCCTTTGGAGATGAAGGCCAGCTGTGTGGGTCACTGCAGCTGCAGGAAGCAGAGCCACTGGCCGAGTACCATGTCAGCCTGGTGGGCGCAGCAGTGAGTCGTGGGCACCCGTCCTTGGCCGAAGGAGAGAAAATGAGGCTTATTAAGAAGGCCATGTGGCTGCAGGGTTGTGAGTGTGGCTTCTGCACTCGGAGGCCAGGTTCTAGTCTGATTCTGTCATTCACTCTCTGTTGGCCCTGAGCCTTCTCCTCTGGGAAGTATGTGGCTTTGGTGGCTTTGCAAATTAAATGAGCTTTGATGCAGAATGCCTGAGGACAGTGCTGCTGGGACAGTTGTCCTTGGTGCTTCCTGGCCCCGGGGTAATGCCCAGAAACTGGGGCCCTGTGGTCCCCTCCCCAGAGCCCTTATCGGTGGGGTTAGCCAGATGCTGGGTGGAGCTGGCCTCACTGCCCCTTGCCATGACATGGGGACTGGCTGATGTGATAGACTCAGGAAGCTCAGCATCTTACAGCAGGCGGGTGGGCAGGGGCTAGTGTGGCTCACTCCTCTGCGACTCTCCCGGAAGCTCACAGGTCCAACCTTTGTCACATGTCCTTCATTCCTCCACCCCTTCTCCAAACCATGGGGTGTTTTCCTCCCGTACTCCCATACTTGCTGGCTCAGATGCAAACCTGCAGGTGGGCCGTGAACCCAAGCCCAGGGCCTTCTTCAGGAGGTGAAGGGAGAAGGGACTAGTGGTGCATCTTTTGTGTGCAGGGGGGCAGAGCTCTGCTGCCTGCTTCTGCGGACCTATGTCAGGCTGTCCCAGGGCTGAGGGTTGCCAGATTTACCAAATTTAACAGGATGCCCAGTTAAATTTGAATTTCAGATACACATGTGCTATTTGGGACATACTTAGACTACAAAATTATTCCTTGTTTATTTGAAATTCAGATTTTACCAGGCATCCTGTACTTTGGCAAATCTACAAAAACCACCGCTTTCCCAAAAAAAAAAAAGCTAAGAACCTTTGGACTTTGTAGTAGTGGTAATGTTTCTTGAGAATTCAGAACAAATACAGTTCCCTCCCGGGACCAGGCACTTTGAAGTGCAGGGATGATCTACAGATACACAAACCAGGAATTCAAACTTGAAGGAGGTCAGTGTCCTGAGAGAGACAGGCAGACGGGGTGTTTCAGAGCTAGTCTGGAACTTGGGGGAGTAAGCAGAGGCCTGTGCACTTGGGTTCTGGGAAACTTGGACTTGGACAAGGCAGCATGGCGGAGGTGACCCAAGGCTGATCACAAAGCTGGGGAGGGATGCCGCAAGTGGAGAAAGGGAAGGGAATTTCAGGCAGAGAACAGGAAGGCAAAGAAGTGGAAACCCCGGTACGTGGTGCTGCAGTATGTGGTGCGTTTGAAAGAAGCGGGAGAGATTTGAGTGATGCAGATGAAGCTTGGCAGGTGGGGGCTGGAAGGACCCAGGGGCTCCTGAGTGGGCTAATAACCACAAAAGAATAGAAGGCACGAACCCCACCCTCAAGATGGGCACAGCCCCAGGACACATGGGTGGGGGGCAAGGGCTCGGGCTCGGAGGTGTCCAAGAGGAAATCACTGGAATAGCTGGGGAGCTGATACTCAGGGGCCCTCCTGCTGGCTGGGTGGGTAGAAAGGCCTTCCACGGGAGAATGGAGGGGGCAGAGCACAAACAAAACATGGGAGGTGGCAGGGAGGGAGAGCACCTGTCCACAGGGCGGCTATGTGCACATCACGAAGATGAAGTCTGGCAGGAGGGCGGGGAGGGAAATATTAGAGGGGGTTGCGAGAGCCAGTAGGGATTCCAAAGTTTGGGAAGGATTAAATAACTCCAGACTTGTTTTGTTCTCAAGACTTAATAATAATTTTTTATTCTTTTTATAGAAGAGGTATCATTTATCTGAGTGCTTCTTAGGTGCCCAAGGCTTTTCATACTTTATGCCACTGAGTCCACTCGGCACCTCTATGAGATGCAAATGGCAGAAATGAACCTGGCTAACTTAGGCTGTCAGGAATGTATGAAAAGATGGCTCCGGCAGAACGTGCGGGGAAAGGACCTGGCCAGCTGGGGCTCCCCGGGGAGGAGGAGCTGCCAGGGGGCATCAGAGCATTACCAGAGGCAGGCAGCTGCTCCATTCCTCAGGCCTTTGGCCACTCAAGAGTCCCGTTCCAGAAACAGAGAGTTTGACTGGCCCAGCCAGATCACCTGACCATCCTTTGGCCAGGCAACGGATGGATATTGGGATCCGTAGTCCCCCTGAATTGCAAGTAGCAGTCGAAGAGTCATTGGAGGAGATTCAGGGTGCTGTTGCTGGAAGAAGGGGCAGGTGGAAACAGTTGATGTCTACTACATGGATACTATTATTAGCCCATTTCACAAATGTGGAAACTGAGGCTTGGGAAGGTGGAATAATTTGCCCAGGATCGCACTCAGCTCTGTGCCTGTCGTTGGCTATATAAGGGTATAGTCAGTTCTCTCCCCACAAATGAAGGGAAACATTGCCTTAAAGCACACAAGGATAATATTTTCTAGTCTGCTTAATTAAGCAGAATTGCATGGACCCCCTGCCCACTCCATTGGCAAAGAAAGCTAGAAACCCACGCAGTGGCGTCACCATTTCCTCCTCCCCAGCCAAGGTGTGAATCAGCAGCCTTTGGCTTCGGGCCACCCTTGGCTGGCAGTCCGCTGCACAGATGTGGGTTTATTGTCTGCCCTGGGCCAAGCCTGGCCCGGAGCCAGAGAGAGGCTAAGATAGCCAGACAGCCTTTGTCCCCATGGAGGTCACCATCTGTTTGGAACACATCCTCACAGCCTTAGGGCCATGATGGAGCCTGGTGTGGGGCCAGGAGAGGGTCTGAGGCCTGGGTGGCCCCTTCCTCATTGAGACAGAGAGGTGTGCTCTGGAGGGGGAAGGCTGACTAGCAGAGGAGTTCTCAACACAGGTAGAATTCAGAGGGCCCTGAACTTGGAAGGGGAAAAGTTCATCTTTATTTTCATCAACCTCCGACCCTAATCTAGCACTGCCTTCTATAGTGAATGACAGCACCAACCCTCAATGATAGTAGCAATACCTGGGACTCTGTCACCAGTAGAAATTCGCCTGTTGCTGGAGGGGAGGGGGCTGGTTGATGGGCATTAAGGAGAGCACTTGGTGTAATAAGCTCTGGGTGTTCTATGCAACTGATGATTCACTCTACCCCTGAAACTAATACTACACTGTGTGTTACCTAAATTGAATTAAAAAAAAAAAAAATTCCCTTCTATTTTCATATCCCCTTACAGCTGTTGTGTGGTCCCCAAAGATCATTTATCATCTGCTGGTAGTAAGTAGATGATTTACTAGTCCAGAATTGTGGTATTACTCAACCTACCACTAGATTTCATTATTGCATTAATAAAGGGGTACATATATTCACCATTTTGTGTTTTGAAACGTTTTTATTATAATTCAGTGTACTGTTTCCTTTGGAACCCTGTGTGCTTTATTTTATTAATTTGAAATCATTCTGAGAAGTGGTCTGTAGGTTTTGTGAGATTGTCAAAGGGGTCTGTGGCACACACACAAAAAAGAAACAAAGAAACAAAAAAAACAAGACAGAGAGAGAAAGACTTCTGGGTAGAAGTTTCCAACTTTGGGTTTGGAAGGCAGGTGGCATGGGTTTGACCGGCTCTGCTGGTTACCAGCTGTATGACCTGGAGTAAATATCTTAACTTCTCTGTGCCTCAGTTTCTTCCTCTATAAAAATAAGAGTAAGAGGGGCGCCTGGGTGGCTCAGTGAGTTAAAGCCTCTGCCTTTGGCTCGGGTCATGATCCCGGAGTCCTGGGATCAAGCCTAGTGTCGGGCTGTCTGCTCAGCAGGGAGCCTGCTTCCCTCTCTCTCTGCCTGCCTCTCTGCCTACTTGTGATCTCTGTCTGTCAAATAAATGAATTAAAATCTTTTAAAAGAAAAAAAATGAGAGTAAGAATAGCACCCGCTGTGGATTATTTCACAAAGGCTTTAGAGCAGTGCCTGGCATATGAAGATGCTAGATTCCCCACTAGTATTATCTTAACCATCATCTCTATCACCATTACTTACAAGGATAAACATCTCAAATGATAGGACTCAGGTGGTCTGGTATGACCACATATTGAGAAACATCCTCTAAACAGACCAGCCCGGGCTGCATTCCCTGTGATTTAAAGCACTTTTCCCAGAAGATTTAGATGTTTGGATATTTAGCAGTGCAGTAATTAAAACAACGTTGAGAATAATTTCGATGTTTCTCATTGGAGGTATGATTAGATAAATGATACATGGTCTTCAGTGGACCGTTAAGGGTCCTCTCAAAATGGTTTTTTCAAAGAATTGTTAATGAATGGGAAATGCTCACCCTATAATGCAAGTGAAAAAGACAAATTATGTATGCAATGTGATCTTAATTTCAGAAAGTACTTGAATGTGTAGAAAGGGGTCTAGGGAAGAGCCCCAAACATCGTTTCTGGTGGTGGAAATGTGGACAGTTTTAAGACCTCAGACTTTGCCGTCAGACGGCTTAGTGCCAGCTGGGCTGAACTAGCCCCCTGACCTCCCCCGGCCTTACCTGCTATGCTGCAGAATGGAAACAGCGATACAGTGCGGCCTCGTAGGAAGCACACCTGGACTGTTGGGTGCTGTGAGGAATTATATTCTGCTTCATGTTGCATTACATTTTTGTGTATTACCCCTCTTTGTTTCTCTAGAGGGGAGAGGACGGTATAGTATGGTAGAGGCGGAGAGGTTCCAGGAGGGAGGGAGAAGGAGGGGAGCCTGCTTCCCCTGCTCTGTTTTTCCCTGTCTCATGGACTTGTATGGGAAGCACAAGAAGCTGGCAGAAAAGTCCACATAGGAGCTCAGATTGAGGCTGGGCGGAACGGTCTCCTCCCATAGATGAGGGGCCCAGGAGGGCGTGGGCCCAGGCCTGGCCAAGGATACTCTCGGAACCTCACCATTAGGAACTGCATACAGGTTCTGCAGGAAAAGGGGCTCCTTGGCTGTACAAAGCTGGAACCCCCTTCTGCCATTGCCTTACTTTATCTGGTGCAGGCGTCCCTCTCCCCTTATGACACCTCTCCTAGGTGGCCACCCTGAGGGTCTGAGAGCTCAGTCCTTCCACATTCTCAAGTTCTTTTCTCCTCCGTGTTCCCGAGCCCCGTAGGACAAGAGGAGACTGGACTTTAGGGTACGGGGCAGTTGTTTGGGGTGTACCTTAGGTTAGTTCACCTGGCACCCTGCCAGGGCACCCAGCTTTGATACAGAGCCTCCCAGCAGACGCAGGGCCCACACGCTGGGACTAGTCGCCTGCTGGCTTGTCTTCTTTTCTCCCACCAGACCCGAGTCCCTCATAGTCCAGGACCTGACTCGGAACAGATGCCAAATGTGTTCCTTGAATGAAGCCATGACTGCCTGGGCCCCTCAGTTCTAAGGTCCCGTGATTCTAGGGTGATGGACACTGACATCAATCAGCTGAGATGGTCAGATTCCTCGTGAGGACTCCTGTTGGCATCAGACCGAGCATTGTGTCATAATTGTTAAGGCACACGCTTTGGAGGCAGCCAGACCTGGATGCAAATCCTAGATGTGTCACTTTCTAGTTATGCAATTCTGGGTGGGTTACTTAACCCCTCAGAACCTCCGGATCTTCATCTATAAATGGAGGCCTCGTCCCATACATGACACTGAGTAAACACGCACAAAAAAAGTAACTGTAATTCTTAGTGTAGTCCGCTGGAAGCAGAAGGAATCCTCCAGCCCTCTGGGATGCTAGTAGGTTGAACCATACGAAATTGTCAACTTTTTACCCACACAAATAAAAGTTTCACTTAGTTCACCCTAATGATCTGGATTTGATTTGGGCCTAAGGCATGCAGTCTGCTTACATGGAAGGGGGTTAATGTCTACCACGAGACCAGGGGTCTTACAGACATTATCCCATTTATATGTTACACCTGCCCTGAGAGACAGGAAATAACTGTTATAGCATCCTTGTCTCACAGATGGGGAAACTGAGGCTCCCAAGTAGCTTGCTTGAAGACATGGTGTGGCCAGGATTGGAACACATGTCTGTCAAACTCAGAGTCTGTGCAGTTGGCACTGTTGCTGTCTTGAGGCTGGGCTGCCTGTTCCGTGTGGCGTGGCCTCGCCTCATGGCAGGGAGAGCTCCCAGCATTCCCTGGGGCCCCCTAGCCCAGCAGCTGGCAGCTGTAGACTGAGACTGCCTGAGAGGCTCTTTGGAACCCCCCATTTCTGACCCTCCTTTAGATAGTCTCAGCTTCTACAGTTTTCTGCTACAGTATCTTTAGCTTTGTTTGGGGGGCTGGAGGGTGGCAGGAAGGATTTGTGTCAGTTACCTTTCTAAACTTTGGGAGTGTTCTTCCTGAGCCCTCTTGTTTACTTGTTAAATCCAGGTCCTGGCATCTAGGCCCAGCGTCTCCTGGTCCAGCCCTTGTCCACAGCCCCACTGAGGCAGAGCCAAGATGGCCACTAGAGGCAGGAGGCCAGAGAGGGAGCCGTTGTAGAAACCCAGGCTGGTGACTGTGTTGGCCTGAACTAAATAAGGCTATCGGCTTCTCCAGACCCAATTACCCCATCCATAAAATGGGGGTGACAAGTCCTTCCCCATAGGGAATAAGGACCAGGAGTAAGGAAGTGCTCATTAAATGTGAATCAGCGTTGTTGTCTTGTTGTTTTTCATTAAGAGGGAACCAGTGAGAGACCAAGGAGGAAGGGAATCCAGTCAGAATCTGTGTTCTAGAAATATCCCTATTAGGGTGAGCAGAGGGGCAAGAGGACTTGCAAGAACAGCCCCTGGCATCCAAAGTGCGGCGGCCCAGGCCTGAGCTGAGGCCGTGTGGTGGAGGAGATAGCCAGTAAGAAGGCAGCACAACCAGCGGGGAGGGGAGAACCCAGGACGAGAGCAGCTACTGGACTCCTTGGTCTGGCCTCTCCCCTATACCTTTCCAGCCACCCTGGCTCCTACCTCCTTCTCCACTGAGCTCCCTCCTACCTTGGAGGTCCCACGTCCATTTGACCTTGTCTTAGAAGGTCCCAGACTTTTGGGATCTTCTGATCTCTGCCTGGTAGGATCAAGAATAGCCAGGCTTCTGCATACATTATCTTTGTGCCCACCGACTCTAGGCTGGGGGAGAAGGAACAAGGACCGTTCTTTATTGAGTGGCTACTATGTACCTGGTGCTATGCTTGGAGCTTTGCATGCACTGAATCATCTGATCCTTCCCATCACCCCGTGAGGTAGGCACTTCGATTACCCCCGTTTTACAGATGGAGAAGCGGGCTGAGATAGGACCTGCCCTGGCCCATGCAGCTAGGAAGTCACAGGGCCAGGGTTTAAGCCCAGACAGTGGGAGGGGCCAGCTGAAGTTTTAACAAGCACCCCAAACGTACGCTGCAGCCAGGTTTGAGAACCTGTCAGGGACAGTAAGTGTGGTTGGGGCTGCACACAGGTTGGTGAGCTCGTCTCTCCTGTGCATCAGAGAGCACCTACTGCTTGAAGTGCTGTCTTCGGCTTCCCACGTGTGGCCTCATTTACTTTTCCAAACAGAGAGTTGTTGCCCAAAGTCCCCTGGCTGGTAAGTGGCCGAGGCAGTATTCTCAGCTCTGCTGTTCTGGGAGCCGGGGGACGTGAACACCCTTGCTTCTGGTCCGCAACTCTCACTTTTCACCTGGTCTTCTTGGTTAGGATTGGGCATTCTGAAGTAAAAACAAATCTGGGTTCAAATTCTGGTGTCCTCTGTACCCAGCTGCATGCATGGCTTTGGGCCGGTGGTCTAACCTGTCTGAATGTCAGTTTTCTCCACTGTGAAGTAGGGTGGATAGTAGGGTTTGCTCCGGAGGGTTTCCTGAGAGCAGAGGGCTGGGGATTTAGTAAGTGGTCATTAGGTGTTGGTCCTCATTCAGAAAACTACTCGTCCCTTGAGATCCAGAGCAGTCATTTCTTTCATCTGGAGAGCCTCTCTGGGCTCCCCCTGCAGAATGAGCCCTCGTCCCCACTGTGCCCCTACAGTGACTAGAGAGTGCTTCTTAGGGGGTCTGTGGCCGTGAGAGGATTCTACTAATGTCTTCTCTGTCGAGACCCGCTATGTGCCAGGCACTGTGCTGGACCCATTAGGTAAGAGCTGAGACCCCTCTGAGCACACATCCTGAGCTTTCCTCACCATGTCACACAGCCAGGGTTTAGATCTTGACTCTGTCACAGAGTCAAGAGGTAAGCATTTGACCCCTTCTGAGTCTCCAGATCTCACAACATAACGTAAATTAAGTACTAGGCATAGTCCCTGATCAGCCCAGTAAGTGTGGCCCATTTTGATTGTTTTTCATTACTTGGGCTTTATCCCTCCTGTCCCTCTGCCTCGCACATAGTGGGTGCTCATGTTGGCTGCCCAGTTCTCTTTAGGCAGCCCTGTCCCTGCAGGAGAGGCCCCCACTTGAAATCTCTCAGCTGTTTCCTGCACGGCCCCGGGCTCCTCTGAGGCCTGGCAGCCGTGGAGAGCCCCAGAAGCCCTAAGTGCCTGCCCTGGAGGCTTTCCTAGAAAGCCAGCCTTCAGGTTGGTTTCAGCAAGCCGGGGCTCCAGCTGCCAGCACCTCTGCTTGCCATTGGAAAGTTCCCCATGCTGCTTCAGGCCAGATGTGTGCGAGGACGTGTGTTGGCAGCCGAGGCCCCGGCTGGAGCCACACACCCGGACCAGTGAGCATTTCCACCAGTTCTGTGTCTCAGTCTAGAAAAATTGAGGTAGGCTGGCCAGCTTGGAAATGGCTCCTGCTGCCCACCCATCTGGATGAGACTCTGGCAGTGACAAAAAGACAGGCTCCGAGGGTGGGCAGCTCTGTGGGCACAGCATGACCTTCCTGACTTTTCCTTTCAACATAGGTCACCTCAAAAGATTTGAGTTGGCCCAGAGGAGACAGGCTGAGCCTCCCGTGCCTCATCTGTGTAATGGGGTTATCAGTGATGGTGCTGGAAGCTGCCTTTAGTCAGGCAGTGTGCCAAGCACCTGTCGTGCATTAGTTCCCATAATCCTTGGGCAACCTTAAAAAGTAGGTACTATTCTCTCCATTTTATAGATGAGAAAGTGGAGGCTCGGAGCCCTGCATTGACTTACAAAGTCACGCAGCAGCTTCAAGCTATAGAGCCAAGATTCATGCTCGGTACTCTAAAGCCAATGCCCGTCTGTTTTTTAATAACATGAAGGAGTTATTGGTGTTTGCGTGTTTGTTATTTTTTTACATTTTGGTTCTCTGCAATAAAATTCCCTCTTTTCATATAGCATTCTGAGTTTTTATGCGTGTGTGAGTTCTTGTGACCACCACCACAGACAGGATACAGAACAGTTCCATCATCCCCCCGCCCCCTCCAGAGAATTCCGTCAGGCTGGCCTGGCTCTTGAAGGCAGCGGGATGATGCCTCCACTTGTAGCTGAACTCGCTCCTGTGATGTTCTGTTTCTCTCTGTTGCCTGTTGCGAGAAGCCTGGGGGTGAGATGTGGACTTCTCTTCCAGGGTCGGGCCCCATGCCTGCGGTCTCCTCTGTCACAAAGCTGGTTCTGTTTCTTGTACCCTTGGCAGTTGAGCTGTCCATTCAGCCACTTCATGAGCATTGTTACTGTCCAGACACGGAGAGCCTTGAGTGAGGTCACCTTGATTTATGACTGTGTCGCCCTGTCTTGACTTTTTGTCTCTTTGCATGCCTGCCTGTCTGTCCTTCTGCCTTTTTGTCTTTCACCAGACATTTCCCAGGAGCCTAATGTCAGCAGGCACTGGCAGAAGCGTGGTGCCCCAGAGGGACATGACCCCTGCCCCTTCAGTCCTCCCGGGGAGCGAGAGTGACAGAACAGCACACCCAGAGGCACGTGTACTGAGAGAGGGCATCCCCAGCAGCTGTGGGAACCCACAGAATGGGAACAGAGCCGGATCTGGGGTCTCCAAAGGCTTCCTAAGCTGACATCTGAGAAATAAAGGGTTGCTAGCCAAGCAAAGGGAGAGATGTCCCTGCTGAAGGCCATGGCACATCGAGGGCCAGGAGGCAAGGGAGAGCCTGGCTGGGTCAGAGCAGGAGGCAGTCCCCTAAGCCCCATAGCACGCTGTTGTTGCCTTCCTTGACAAGGTGGAAAGCTCCAGAAGGGCAGGGGCTTCTGTCTCCTCCATGGCCAGAGCCCAGCCCTTGGAAGGGAACCTGGTACACAGTAGGCACTCTGTCTTATTTGTGGAATGCATGAGTGGATGAATGAACTGAAGTGTTGGGAGCAGGGGAGAGAGACACAATGAGATTCTCATGCCAGCCTGGCACCCCTCTGCCCGCAGGGAGTCAGAGGCCCTCGGCTCCCCCTGCAGACTCACCGCGTGCCCTATGGACAAGCAGCGGTGGGAACATAGTCCTAAACCAGAGCATCCGACATGCAGCCAGCGCCTCCAGCTCTTGTATTTGGGCCCCTTTCCAGGCATTCACTTAATTGAAAAGATTGAGGGGGGTGGGGGGAGGAAAATCGGCAGCCGGCCACCCGCAGTGTGCCACTTAGCTGTGGAGCCTGGGCTTGGTGCTTCCTGACACTGATGTGAGGACTGGAAAGTTCTGGCCCGGGGCCCAGGACACCTGAGGCCTGGCCTCGGGAAGCTAGGAGGACATGCGACCTCAGAGGCTGAGGGGGCTGGGATTCGATCTGATGTCACCTGCTCTTCCCAGCTGCAGGCCAGGTCACCACTCTGAGCTGGGGTTTCCTCCTCTGCCCTGGGGGCGGCCCCACCTTCCCAGCAGGCCACTGCTGAGGGATTGCACACTGTGTTTGCAAGGCACGGGCCCCACTCACCCTGGTCCTGCCCTACTGTGACACCCTGCTATCACCTCCAGCGTCTCCAAACCATCCCGACACTTTAGCAGCATTTCTGCAGGAACAAACTTAATGTACTCTCTCTGAAAAGATAAATACCCGGTCTTCAGCCCTTCCGGTGGCCAGCGATGCTGCTCTGGGGTGTTAGGCAATACGGACAAAGTGCAGGGTGTTGCAATTGCAAAAGGAGGTTGGGAGTGCTGACCTACATAGGCCAGATGTTGGGCAGACAGCTGGGGAGAGCCGACAGATCGGAACCAGAGGGAACTCGTGGTCTCCACGGGGAACAGCAGAATCATGTTTCCCATTAGTTAAGCCCTCGGAGTCCATCCAAGTGCCTCTGCTCCCTCCCTCTCTCCTCCACCCTTCTCTCCTTCTCTCCCTCCCTGCCTCCCACCCCCCTTGCCCTGGGCTCCTCCAGCTCAAGCCAGGGCAGCATACTGCCAGAGAGCTGGCTCTGGAGTGCAGCCAGTCACTGCCAGGCTGTCCCCAGGATCCGCCAGCCCTGAAACCCAGTTAGTATGGACGCCTAAGGGGGGGTGGGTAGCACCATCTTTTAAAGTTGGTTTCTTGAACCAAGGTCTGCATCCTTAGACATATTCCTGGGAGCCTTCTCGGCAGGAAGTAGGCTCATCTGGGACTTGAACTAGCGCCACTGCCTGATTTGAGGGCTGCACGTGTTTTTGTATTTAAGGTTGTGGCACAGGACCGCTTATGTTATCCCGGGCTCAGGCCTCGCTGCAGAAGCTCTGTGGCCCATGAACAGAAGCCCGAGCCCCTCGGTGTGCTGCATAAGAGGAGGGTTTTCCTCCCTCCATCTAAAAAGGGCTCTGCTACTCCTCAGATCTGAGGAATTCATTTTGGAACAAAACTCCTGCATCCTTAACACCTCCCAGGAGGACCCCCGGTCTGGTTCCAACCTCCTGTCTGCTCTCTGCATGGCTTGGGCAAATCCCTTTCCCCTCTCTGACCTCATAACCCCAATTATAAAGTAAGGGATGGTCTAGAGCAGGGTTTTCAAATATTTGCAAGTCTTAGAACCCCCTGCTGTCAGCCTGAAGCAGGCAAAGGGGGGCTGTGGGCAGCAGAAGAGCCCAGGCCCTCTTGGAACCTGCACCGATGTTGCGGGTGGCAGCATGGGCCCCCAGGGTCTGGTGGTTGGGCCAGTGGCTGCTGGGTTCCCTTCTATATAGGAGACCCTGAAGTGGTGCTGCCTAATGGAAACTAGGGTGGAGAGACCGGAGTCCCAGCAGCCATACCAGGATCCAGGGACTTCTTGCAGGCCAATCTGACCACTGGCTTCATCAGTTCTAAAGTTCTCTGGACAAGTCTTTGTGCAGGAGGCCCAGAGGGGCCAGAGGATCTTGCGTAGAAATTTGAACAGTGCCTTGGAAGTGGAAAGAGTCCATGACTGAGATTGTAACCCTTGGCAGGTTGCTGCACCTCTTGGCCCATCCGTATCCCCATTTGTAAATGGAAGGGTTGATCCAGATTAGGGATGCTGAGTATGCAGCACACATCCTACAATCCCTGTGCCCATGGCAGACATTGCTAATGGATCACAGATCTGTCTTGCTAATGTGCCTTTCTCACAGTCTCTGTGGGCTCAGCCTCAGTCCCCTCTGCCCCATTGGTGCGCTCTCTTTAGATATTCTCTTCCATCTCCCTGGCCATTCCAGACAGCCCACCTGCATTGTGGAGCCAGGAGAGGGCTTCCCACTTGAGAAGTGTTGTAGGCTCCTTGGCCGGCAAACAACAGAAGTCCAGATAGAGTGAGAATGGCAAGGGATTCCACTGGAACAGTACTGCCCTCATTCTCCATCCTCCCACATCCACCAGTCCCTGTGCTACATGTTCTTAATTCAGTATTCTTCTTCGGATTGACTCCATTTTTTAACTTACATTATTTTTAAAGGTGACGCTTCCGCTGTCTCCCATAAATGGAAAACCAGTAGCACTTGCTAGAAATAGAAGGAAACTAAATAGAAAGGAAGAGGAGAATCAATGTGTTCAAGTTCTTCCTAGCTAGTGTTGCCTGTCCTGAGGTCTTCTGTCTCCTCTTCAAGAAAAGAGACCAGCACATGTTGGAGAGGGTGTTCAAAAGCCATTATCGCCAAACTTCCAAAGGGAAGGGAATGGCAGAGACAAACTGTCTCTCTCTGGGATTCCCTGAGATTAGTGCTGAGATCGTGTATCAGCTCACACCAGCCCATGTAGCCCGAGTTCCTGCATACCTTGAGACACAGTGACCTTGGGAAACACTGTTACTTTGAAAAGCCCTTGGACCAGACCCTTCCCCACCTACATCCACAATCTTTCCCCAAAAATTAAAGCTCTGGCTACTGTAACCCAAACCAGGTTGTAATCGCTCTGTCTTGACTAGGGCAGCAGTCTCATCCCTCCTACATAGTATCGGCTGGGACTCTGAGCTGAGCTCTGCCAATGCTAGAAAACCCCACTAAATAGGTTTGCAAAGCAAAGTGATATTGGAGGACATTCCCCTGAGCCTCAGAGATTTTTATTCATAGGGCAGAAACACCTTCTTGTGTTTTCAAGTTCATATGATGAGAATGTATGAGATCACAGCTCTCGCGAGGCGGGGCAGCGGCTGTTACGGATGGAACGCCGAGGCCCTTGCAAGAGCTGCAGCTCTGGGCAGAGATCTGGCCCGTGGGTCTGGAGGGATAGGGATGGATGTCAGTTTATTGGGGCCCTGGGAGCTATAGAGGCACTTGGCCTGTTTCAGGCCCACCACTTAGCTTTGCCCAGACCCAGCTCCTGGCATGTTTTAAGGGACTCTCAGCTTTGTTCTGATTTAAATCTTTATTTATGGACAAACTGACCCCTTGGCTGTTGTCACTTGGAACTGAGACCTAAATTTCTGCAGGGTTAATGGGGGCCCTCCAGGCCCTGGGAGCCTCCACCTCCATGGGTCGGAGGGGCCAAGTGAGGTGAGGGTGGAGGACTTAGGAAGCACACATCAAACACCCTCCTTCGAGCACTCTCTCTAAGGCACTGGCCACAGCTGAGATTCCAAGCAACATAGATTCCATTTCTGGAGCTTTAAAAAAAAAAAAAATACTCATTTGCTCTTACAGCGCCCATAAGGTTGGAAAACAAGTATTTTTATCCCCATTTTTCAGAGAACAAAAGCTCAAAGATGCAGAGGGCTTACCCAAAATCACAGAGCTAGGGCCCCATCTGCCAACTCCCAGCTTCCTCCCACCCCCACACTCCCACCTGGGCCATCAGCTGTATCTGGACCCAGAGAAGATGCTGTCCTGGGGCTCAAGACAAGAAAGTGGGCCACAGACCCTTTTCTTCTGTCCTCCTGGGATAACAGCATCTTTTTTTTTCTGAAAATCTCAAAAATACAAGAAAGCATAAAAAACGGAATTTAGAAAGTCCTACATATGCCTACAAACCCTATATCTGGTATATATTCTATATATCTCACTGGTTTCTACATGCAACACACACGTTTATGTACTGTACAGTAAATCTGCTGCATTTGTAAATTCCATATTTGGGGATTCGCCTGCTTGTTAAGATTTATTTGTGATCCAGCTTCAATACTCGAAGCACTTCGTGGCCACTCGTAGACACAGGCGTGTGCAGAGCAGCAAAATGTGTTGTGTCACCCGCTGTGCATGTGCCCAGCTGAGGCCCAGCAAGGCGACACTCTGCCTTCTGCTTTCAGCTCTGATACTCAAAATAAGTCTTTCTCATTATCCCTTCAGTGCTACTTTTCTCTTTTTCTTCTTCTTCTTTTTTTTTGGGGGGGGGGTACTCTCTGTTGGTTATTTCACTGTTTGAAATGACCCCACGTCATTTCAAACTCGTGCCGAAGTGCCGTGTGGCGTTCCTGAGCTCAGGAAAACCTCGTCACGGGGAAGACGCATGTGTTAGAGGAGTGTAGGTGTGACGTACAGTGTCCCAGGTGGAGCTGGATGTTAATGCATTAACAATACGCATTGAACAAGGTGGCTTTATGCATGAACAACCAAGCTATCTACGAGTCCATTCATGAAAATCTTGTGACCAGGGACTTGCAGGACCCTAACCTTGTGTTTCCTCCAGGAACAGTGGTTCTGCATTTGCTAAATCAGTGTTCACAAAGACTTTCTAGAGCATAACTACCAGAAATGATGTATGTACTTGCTCATACACACACACACACACACACACACACACACACACACGTAGTGAGATTGTCATTACATTTTTTCCCCTATTCTTTTCACCTAAGATAGTGCCCAAACTTTCCTCCCCATGTCATAGTATCCTTTCAGTTGCATAAAAACCCTCTTTATGCCAAAAGGGGAATTAACTGGAAGACCCAGATCCCTGTCACGCATCATGAAAGCCTTGGGAGGGCAGGGGCCAGGCAGGGCTCTCCCTGCCTCTCCTCTCTGCGCCTCTCCTTCGTTTGTCCCTGTCTGCACACCAGATGTCTGTCACCAAATGTGGAGGCGGCTGTGGCTGGAGCTGACATCTGGTATGATTCCGGGTTCCTGAGAGAAGCCGACTGGCCTGCCCAGAGCGGTCATTGTGGCCGTGAAATAGGCAGGACAGGTGGCACTTCTCAAGTACGGGGTCCAAGAAGGACTCAGCATCTGCCAGAGGACTTTTTTTTTTTCTTTTTCCCTTTTCTATTGTCTGAAACCAGTCCAAGTTGAGAAAAGTAGCTTTTGGAGACCTCAGGACAGGGTAGTCGTCAGAGGACAGGGGTCCTGTGGCCCTGGCCACACCTTCCACTGTCCATGACTAGATGGGTTCTTTGTCCTTTGTGGGGAACCTCCTGCAAGGTCACACTGACCTAGGACTCTGGAACAGTCTTCAAGCCGTGGTAGAGGAGAGCCCAGGGTACACGAAGACCTGGCCCCAGGCAGGCTCACGGCTATGTGGTTAGGTAGCTGCATTTGGGCCAGACACAGAGCTCCCCTCCACTGAGGCTGAGCCCCAGGGATGGGGGTGGGAGGTGGCAGGGCCTTCCCCACAGACACTCACGCGGAGGGGACAGGGCCCTGACTCCTCTGACAGCTCAGAAATGTGCACCCCTGGCTCAAGCGAGCTGGGCCTCTGTTCCCAGGCCAGGCAGGGCAGTCCCTCTGACCCCCTTGGGGCCCAGAGAAGACCACGAAAGAGGCAGGGCCCTGGGGATGGAGGAATGGGGAAAGGTGAGTGGGTTATGGGAGAAGCATCCAAGAGGCAGCAAGCAGAGACCAGGTCTCCCTCAGCTTTATGCCCCTGTGTTTGGCTCACAGTGAGGAGGATAGTAATCACTTTTACCTCATGCAGGCCCCATGCAAGGCACTCTGTAGTCACATTCTCACGGAATCACCACCCCAACTCTGAGGTTGATACTATTATGATCCCTATTTTTCACAAGGAGGAAGCTGAGTCACAGAGAGTTTAAACCACTTTCCCAAGACCACGCAGCTAGTCGAGACAAAAGCAGAGGTGACTCAAGGCTGTCTTAACCCCTGGACTCCACAGCCTCCTTGTGGGCTCTCAAAGACAGAAGAACGAGTTTGCATCTGCCTACAGACCGCAGTCCAGCTGTAGGGTCCTCACTGCAGCAAGGACGTCAGGGTTAGAGGGAGCCTGGCTCACAGTCCTCATTCTGAACTTCCAACCTCGTTACCTCAGCTGGGCCACTGCACTTGTGCGCCAACGTGCCTGGCTAGGAGACTGTGAGAGGTGTTCGCCTAGCCTGCAGGCCCCTGGAAACTTGGGAGACGCCGCAGCCCCGCCATCTGCCCACCTCTACTCTAAGCACCGTGGTCATAGCAGAGCCTACCCCTCAGCCCTTCCGTCCAGCCATTCATCTCTGGACTGACTTAGAGGAAGTGAGGAAACCCAGTACTTCTGGCCCCGATGACACAGTCGCAGGGGAAGCCAGGCCTGGGGAGTCTGGGCTTTGTAAATCACGCAGGCCTGGCTGCTGAGGTTGAGTAAGAAGGGATTCCATGATGGCTAATTGCGATTCAGGGCCTCCTGTGAGGGAGCAGGAGGAAATCCTCCAGAGCCTTCAGACACCACAGTGTGAGCTTTGTTCCTTCTTTCCCAGAGGGAAGGAGTCCCTGCTGCTCCCTGAGACTCTCTCCTTCAAGCACACATGCCAGTGGGAGGGGTTGCAAAGCAGGGCACAGAGCAGAGAGGAGAGGCAAGCCTGTGGGACTATCTGACAGACACAGCTGAGTTAGGCACCCTTCCCGCAGACCTTAGGCCTGCCTCAGATAGGCACTGCCATCTGTGAGAGCTTGACCTTCTAGCATCTCAGTTCCTTTCTGATTTTTCCACGAAGTGTAGATTTTTTCCATCATGGTTTGCACTGGACATACAGCAGTCAGCAAAGACTATAGGCACTGTCTCTCCTCTCACGAAACTTAGAACCCAGTGGGAAAGCAGACATCTAGCGATGGCAGTAAAGTATAACTGACTTTGTGATTGGGAAGTGGGTGCCAAGGAGACCCAACCTAACACTGGTAGGAAGGGAGCAGTCAGAGAGGACTTTCTGGAAGAGGGAGCATTCAAACTATGCCCTGTTGTTAGACTTATAGAATATTCCACATTTTGAATTTGCCTGATTGTTTCCTTATGGTGTCATTTAGCTTGTTGCTTTTTCTCCTTTACTTTCTTATAAGTTGGAATGTAGGTCAAGAGGCTTAAGATTCAGGTTAAACGTTTTGGCGACAATACTCGACAGAAGATTTTGTAGATTCATATTGCATCACCTCGGGGTGTCCGCTTGCGATCACCTCATTACAGTTTAACCGCGAGATCTGCATTGAAAAGGTGCGTTTTTTTCCTTTGCTGAGGAAGTAATCCATGGGGTGATACTCTCACACTGGGTGACTCTCCTTATCAATGACCTTTCACCCAGTAGTTCCACATCCCTCCAGGGGGTGCGGTGCCATCTTGTTTTCACACCAATGGCTAAGGATTCTAGAGACAACACATTTTGGTCAGCACTTGTTTTTGTTGGTTTGTTGATATTTTTTATTCCAGCCATTCTAATAGATGCACAGTGATACCTCATTGTGGTTTCAGTTTGTCTTTCTCTAATGGCTGATGATGTAGAACATCTTCTCGTGTACTTATTTGCCATCTGTGTATCCTTTTTGATGAAGGGTCTGTTAGATCTCTTGTCCATCTTGTGATCATGTTGGTTGTTTCCTTACTGTTGAATTTTGAGTCATTTTTTAAAAAAATACATTCTGTACATAAATTTTCCTTGGACATTCACATGTTTTGAGGACTATTCCATGGAGAAAGGTTTGGTGTCATTTCCAGGGTACCATGACATGGACTACAGAGACCTCTGCAGGACATCTACTTTTGTTTAAAGTTATTTTAGATGTGATAAAATATATATAACATAAATGTTACCATTGCAGCCGTTTTTAAGTGTTCAGGTCAGTGGCATTAAGTACGTTCACCCTGGGACTCCTGGGCGGCTCAGTCGTTAAGTGTCTGCCTTCGGCTCAGGTTATGATCCTGGGGTCCTGGGATGGAGTCCCACATCAGGCTCCCTGCTCAGCTGGGAGCCTGCTTTTCCCTCTGCCTACTGCTCCCCCTGCTTATGTGCTCTCTATTTCTCTCCCTGACAAATAAATAAATAAATCTTTTTAAAAATTAAAAAAGAAAGTCAAGGTCAAATGTGTTCAGACTGCTTTGGTGGCAAGTAACAGACACTAAAACTGGCTTAAACCAGAGAGGGAAGGTTTTGACTTTTGGCCATGAAATGTCCAGGATACTGGATCTAGGGGTCCAAATGATGTCACAGGACTCGGGCTCTTTCTCTCCCTCTTGACTGCTTGCTTCTGTGTGGCAGATGCTTTCCACACAGTTCTCCTCCCAGTCAGCCATCACAGTGGGGAAAGGCGGCTCTTCCCTGACTGTGCCATCAGAAGTCGCAGAGTTGAGTCTCATTGACCTGGCTTGGGTCATGTGCCCGTCCCTGACCCATTGTTGTGGCCAGGGACAGGCAACAGTCTGGTTGGCCAGAGCCGCGACACCACTTCCTATCACAAAGACTAGGGAAGGTAGAGGGCTGACATTCCAAAGGAAATTAGGCACTGTCACCAAGACAAGAAAGGGAATACCAGAAAAGCAGGCATATTGATCAGCTCGTCTGCGGGAGGAACTGGCTCTGCATACCTTTTGTGCGCCAGGCATTGGGCAAGGCCCCACGTGCATCAGTGATTGCAGAGAATCCTCAAGGGAAATTACTCACCCTGTTTTAGAGACAAGAACACTGTGGCCAAAGAAGTTGGTGCCTCTGAGTCTCCCCCAGCAGCAGGGCGGGTGTCAGAACCCCGTGGGTGTGCCCTTTCACCCGCCCCTAAACCCTGGGGAAGGCCAAAACCCTGCATTGGGACAATTCTCATTAAAAGTTAGATCTGTGCCTAAAATGCAGGCACCAAATTGTGTTCAGAGCTTGATTCCAATAAACCAATTAGGACTGCTGCAGAGTCCTTGTACCATATGTACAGAACTTTAAAAATTATAAACAAGAGATCAAGAATGAATTGTGTAAGCAGGATTTTTTTTTTCCATTTATGGGAATGCTTTTTTTGTTGGCTTTAGGAAAACAATGAAACTTTGATGATCAGGTTTTTTTTCCTTTGTCTTTTAATCCATATTAACATCATTCTTGACAGATAGTTACCCAGACTTCGTGTAAGCATCCCCCAGTGAAAGGACTGTTGGTACGGTCTTCTCTGGGCCTCAATTTACCCATCCGAAAGTTGGGGCCATTGGATTGGCTGAGTCCCTTTCAGTGGTGGAAAAGCCTCCTGAGTGGTGTCCCTGCTCCTCGTCAAACCATTTTTCATACAGTGGCCAGAAGGATATATAGGAAAAATTTTTAAACACATACATTAAATCATGTCACACACCCCCACCCCTTGAAACTCTTTAATAGAACAAAATCCCATCTCCTCCCTGTGGCCTGCAAGCCCCTTGTAATGCCACCGCTGCCTGCCTCCCAGCCCCTGCCTCCCTCCTCCCCCAGCTCTGCTTGCCGTGACAGTCTTCCTGCACCTCAGACATGTCCAGCCTTTCCTGGCCTCCATATCCTTACTCGTCCTCTCTCTGCCTGGAATACTCTGTTCTCCACTCCTCTGGCCAGCTCCTCGTCCTTCAGGTCTCGGCTTGCTTCCTCGGATAGGCCTTCCCTTCCAAGGACACCCAGCTGCCCCACCTTCCCCCATCTCGTGCTCACAGCAGACGCTGGGGGCCTTCCTAAGCACTGAATGTAACTTACAGTTACGTACATACTTGCTTGTCTGCCAGTCTGTTGCCCATCTTCCCATCTCCAGGGGCAAGGTCTAGCTCCCTCTTGCTCCTCATTGTGTCCCAGCACCCAGCAAGGTGCCTGGCACACAACAGGTACTTAATAAATGTTGTACAGTGAATGAATGAATGGCAGACAGGAGCCATTCAAAATCCCTGTGCCGGAGTCTTGCTGAAGCAGAATTGAAGTCTTTTTAATGAAACTGATAACTACTCAGGTGGCTTTAGAGACAGAGTTCTCTTTTTGTCAGAAAAACACTTTTCCATGGTGATTCCTAAAGGATGCCTTGACCTGTTCTCTGGCTCCATGAGGGCCCCAGAACCGGGGAGCACAAACAAGGGCGGGGTGGGGGGTGGGCTGAAATTCCCAAATCCCTGATGTTAAATTAGCCTGTTTGGATGAACGGGGGTGGGGCAGGCATTGGAGAACCAGAGTGCAGGGTACTGAAAGTTCTTCATCTTCTCCTTTCTGCCAGGCAAAGAGCGCAGAGCTTGGCCTCTAATAAGCTTTACAACTCTGTGTGAGATGGACTTGCTGACCCCATTTAAGTTAACTAACCCCAGTTAAGGAAGTTAACTAAAGTTGCTAATCCCAGTTATGGAAGCTGTGGCTTTGAGGGTTAGGAAATTGTGTGAGTCTAGAGCTTCGTGACTCTAGAGCGCACGTTTCTTCCTCTCTGTCATGCTTCTTGGATGTAAAATGCATGTTGGATTTGGAGAGGTCATTCCTGGTGGACTTAGCTTGGCACTCAAGGGCACTTCCCATCTTAGCCAGAATTATCTTCCCCTTATTCATCTCTTCTCACCTGGAGAACCTTCTTCCGCAAGTCCCTGACCGTCACCCTGGTCTCTGGCCCCGGCCCGCACAGAGTTGTTCCACTTTGTCGCATTTTGAATGAAAGTTTCCTGATGAAGTTTCCAGGTCCTTTGAAGTGTACCACGATGACCCTAGGCTTCAGAGAGCTCTCTCATACCTCCCATCCCACAGCAGTCAGGACCAGAGTACATGTGTCAGAAACCCAACGTAAGCTGGCTTCAAGAATAATTTGAGAAGGCAGGTGTGGCCCAAGATGTACTGGCTCGGGAAACGTGACAGACCAGGAGTAGATTGAGCTGCAGGCAGAGCTGGATCTCAGGGTCAGACTGTGTTACAGGAATCTACTGATGCTGGCCTCCTTCTCGGGCAAGCTCCTTCCAAGCGGTGATGAGTTGATCCCCCAGCAGCTCCAGGTCCCTGTCCTAATAGCCCAGCCACTTCAAAGAAGAGAGCTTGACTTTCTCAGGGGTTGAAGCAAAAGCCCCAGAGCTGACTCTTACTGGCTGTGATTGGGTCAGCACAGGTCACATGCTCATTTCTCAACCAATCACCGTGTATAATGAATGGCACCCACCTCTGTATCTAAGGAGCTGTGGGGAAGGAGGTTTTCTTCATCTATGTATGCCCCTGTCCTTCCAGCCAACCCTCAGCTCGTGGCCTCTGACAACACTGAGCCCCTCGTGTTTATACAGCATTTTTGCGTTTCCATAGAGCTTTTTTTTTTTTTAAAGGTTTTATTTATTTGACAGATAGAAATCACAAGTAGACAGAGAGACAGAGGGAAGCAGGCTCCCTGCCGAGCAGAGAGCCTGATGCAGGGCTCCATCCCAGGACCCTGCGACCATGACCTGAGCCAAAGGCAGAGGCTTTAACCCACAGAGCCACCCAGGCACCCCTCCAGAGAGCTTTCACATACATACTTTTTCATTGTCAACTACCCTGCAGCCACAGATCTTTTGTGCAAGTCAGGAAAGGGTTATGCACGTGCTGATTTCTTATCCCCAGTGTCCAGGTGGTGTGCAGGGTCACTAGACCCTGCCCCTGACCTGCTGCCACTTCACTTTGCCCAAATTTGTCATTGTATGTTGTGTTCTGTGTGGGCCGTGACCTGCGACAAAGGCTGGAAACATGGCCCCGTTGCTTATAAAGTGCTTCACTGTTCTCAGCCACGTGAAATCCTCACACTGTCACGTGAAGCAGGTGCCGTCAGCCCAATTCACAGATGCAGAAACTGGCACTTGGAAAGAGAAGGGACCTGGCCTGGGGCCTGCTTGGTGAAGTGGTGTGGTGGCTTAGCTTATGAAAAGTAGAAGAGGCTCAAGAGCTGCCGTCTCAGTGACTTCTGACAATAGGCAGAGTTCTAAGAATGACTGGAAAAAGAGCCAGCCCCGGTGCTCTCTGGATTGAGTGGAAAGCAAGAAATTTCTACAGTGCTGTAAAGAACACCATCTCCTGAGATGAGCTGGGTGCTAATGCTTTCCCATTCTTGATTTCACTTAATCCTTTGCATAGCTCTCAGAGGTGGCGGTTATACCCACATTACTGGGGAGGAAGCTGAGGCCCAGAGAGAGTGAGTGACTTGTCCAAAGCCATTCGGCTGGTACCCAGGTCTTTCTGACTCAACCCTGTGTCTTGCTCCAGAGCCCTGGAGATGGAAGGCTCCCTTGGGTTAATGCCCGTCTCCTCTGTCCCCCTCTGTAGGTCTATATCATCCGGGTTACCTGGTCCAGCGGCTCCACGGAGGCCATTTACCGGCGCTACAGCAAGTTCTTCGACCTCCAGGTAAGGATTTGGAGTGTCCGGTGAGCTGTGGTGTAGGAAGAAGTTTAATTGGGCTAACTTTCATTTTGACATCAGAACCTAAACCCTCATCTGTAGCAGACACATAGTATTCTTTTTTATTTCTTAGACTTGAAAATGTCCGTGTGCTCACTTCAGCAGCCCGAGTACTGAAATCAGAATGATGTAGAAATTAACATGATCCCTGTGCAAGAATGATACAAAACTGTGGAGCACACGCTTGACTGTCCCAGGAGGGAAAAAACCTTCCTGGCTTCAGGCATAGCTTGATCCAGGTTTTTCACAGTACCACTGCACCCAGCTCCTTCCACTCATGCTGCATTCCTACGTTCACAGTATTGGCTTTATCCTCAGATCCCACGGGGTTACAAAATGCTCTGGGCTTATACTCAGCGGGAAGGAGTGAAAGGTTACTTCCCAGAAGTCCCAGTGAACACAGTGTCCTCTGCATACCATCCCATGTCTTGACCTCACATGTTCTCTTGGAAGGTTGGGTGATATTAACCACAGGCAGCCTTGTTCATATGGACCTAATCCATTCCTAAAAATGCTGGATAAAGAATTTTCAGAATCTGTATTTCATTATTTTAAAGGGGGAGGCGAGATAATAACATGCTCTTAACCAGTTTCCCCAATATCACTAAAACAATCTCAAACGCCTACGTAACAAGCTGCCAAGAGTTATTGCATAATGGAAACCAACTGAGACACCAGTTACCTAATTATTAAAATGCGCTGAACTTGTTAGTGGTATTTTGTGTTCATAAAATGCAACAAAATCAAACAGTACCGTATGTAAATTACATTTTCCTTCTGGTCCACAGCAAACGTGTAAATACACAGAAAGGCTGCATGTTAAAGATGCTAAGATACTATCTAAAACAGACTTGGCAGGAGCAGCTTAGGGGCCAGGAAGGGGCTGAACCCTAGGGGAGAGGCAAGGAAGATGACTCCCAACGCCCTTAAATGCCATGAGCAGGAGGTAGAGCCCTGTCTGAGAATGACCAAGACACCCTCTTACCTAGATGCCCTCTTACCCTCTTACCTCTGTGCAGAGCTATTACAGCAGGTCTTCAGTTCAGAGATTGAATGTTGGGGAAACACTTCTACAAGTTACTAGACTGACTTTTCACACACGGCATGTCTGCGTAGGGAGGACTGCCTATATTTTGCTTCCAGAAGCCTCTTGCCTGCCTAATACCTCCAGAAGGATAACGGGGCAGAGAACAGTGAAACTGCTACAGTCAGGATTGCTAGCCTGCAGATTATGGACATCCACACAGCAAACACCCCCTGAGCAGCTTAGGCAGGAAGAGAGGGGTAGGGGAGATTTATGGGAGGAGGCAGCTGTGCCCCACGGAGCCCAGAGCAGGAAAGGCATCCGGCCTCATGGAGGCCACGGAACTAGCAACTGAATGGCCCTCAGAGGCCCAGCAGCTCCCCAGCCGTCTATCACTGTGGCCCCAGGGTCTCCCACTGAGCCTACTTTGTTTTCCTGCTAGTCTCTCCAGACCAGCTTCCTCCCCGGACCCATTAGCCTGTATCCCCCAGACAGCACCGCAGTCCCCAAGTTGAAATGTCCTTCCCTGTCATCAGCACACCGGCGTTTCTAGGTGCTGGGTCCAGTCTCCAGAGGAGAGAATCTGATTGTCCCAAGGGTGCTGGATCCACCTCCGAGCCTGTCGGCTGTGGCCAGAGAGGTCGGGGCGTTTGGTATAGCATCATCTGGAGGAGGAGGTTGGACAAGGACGGGGTGGGGAGAAGCTTCTGGAAGCACATATGGAAATGTTAATTGCTATTCTGCAGCCCATGAGGCAGCATATCCAGGGCTTTAGACCTAGACAGACTGGGTTCAAACCTCAGCTTGCCTTTCAATTAGCAATAATCGCGCCTCGGATAAACCTCATTGGCTATGATGCTGCCACTGCGCAAAGCTCAGCTTGCCTTTCAGATCTCCGCTTGGTGTCCCCTCTCTGTGTTTCTGAGACTCAGTCTCCCCATCTGCATGTTAAAAGTGAAAACACTTTCTCGTGCATTCATGGTGACAGTTAATTGAGATGTGCCTCACTCAATAAGCACATTAACTGTCATTAGCTGTCCCTCTGTTCAGATGAGACTTGCCCGAGGTGACATCATTTGGAACTGCTTGAGCCAGCGTATGATCACGAGTCTCCCTGGCCCAAAGCCTGTCCTCCCTCAACTCTCCTGTTCTGACTCAACTTTCTTATTTCTACCAGAACTTAAAAGTGAGGTTTTCTTCCCCACTCAGTATAATGGGCAATAATTGGGGGTTTGCTATCACAGAAACAGCTGCCTCCGGCTCCCCTCCCTGCTAGTCTAAAGGCAGTGGTTCAGCCAACTTTAAAGAGTCCCAGATGAGTGGCTGGAGTGGGAAAGTCATGGAATTCCAGAGGGTCCTGCTGTCCTAGAAATGGCCGGCTGCCCACCCCCCACATCCCAGAGTGGGTATCTGGCAGAGAGTAGGGCAGACCCCACCAGCCAAAGTCAGCTGTTCCCAAGGACAAGTCAGGGAGGCCCACCCGTATGGGGCTGTGACCCCCTGAAGTAAGATGATTTCATGATCCCACCCTCCCCTTCCTCCTGTCTGGCAAGTAGCCTTGGCTTTTTCAAAAGTATCTTGGCACAGAAGAGTATGGGGAGGGCCAAGCTTTCGTGGAGGAACAGCTAGGCCAGTGTGGCGTAATGGAAAACGCAGAGGACTCAGTCAGGAGACTTGGGGCCCGGCCACCTGTGCTGTGTGGCCTTTGGCACACCCCTTAACCCCTTTGTTGCCTGACTGTCCTCATCAGGAATGTGAGGTAATGACAATAGAAACAGATAGCATTTCTGGACCGCTGACTGCTCAGCATCTCAATATATTGACTCCTTTAATCCTCATGTTAAACTTTTTAAATTACATAGATGAAGAATCTTAGGCTCAGAGAAGTTAAGTCATTTGCACAAGGTCACACAGCTAGTGAATATCAGAACTTGGATTTAAAACTAGGCGGGTGATACCAGATACCACACTCTTAGCCACTGTGCTTCTAGTGCCCTCTCTCTAGTGGTTCCTTCACAAGGTTTATGTGGTCTTAAGAGAGGTGATGTGTGTCCAGAAGGGGTAGAGCACAGAGACAGCAGATTAGTGATTGCCAGGAGCTGGGGGGAGGGGGAAAGGGAAAGAGGTTCTTTGTTGGTACTGGGTATCTTTTGGGGGTGATGAAAATGTTCTGGAATTGATGGTCATGGTTGCACAGCCTTGTGAATATACTAAAAACCACTGAATTGTACACTTTAAAAGGGTGAATTTTATGGTATTTGAGGTATATCTCAATTGATTTTTTTTTAAAAAGTGATGATATGTGTGAGCAGTTTCTGGGCTGTCAAGCCCTGAGCAAATGTCAGCTGTTGGGATTATTGATGGGCGTGGGTTGCTGCTGGGAACTGGTGTAAAGATTAGAGGAAGAGACGGTGCCAGTTTAATAGAGTGGTTAAGATCCTGGGCTTCGATCCAAATGCTGCCACTTACTGGCTGTGAGATCTTGGTTTAGTCAGTACTGTTTTAGTTGCAGATGACAGAAACCCAGTCAAAATGGATTACTCAAAAAGAACATTGATTAGCTAAATGTAACTGAGACATCTAAGTGTTCTTGGCTTCAGGTGTGGCTGGATCACTGTGTCAGTGAGGACCTGCCTTCCTCCAGTTCTCCGCATTCTTCGTGCCCAAGCAGGGTGATGGGTGATTCAGAGGTGGTCACATCTCCAAGCGGTATCCCACAGGTCAGCTCAGTGGCTTCAGGAAAAAGAACACCCCCAACACTTTAAGCAAATGTCTCATTGGTTCATCTTGGGCCAGTGGCTGGACCAGTCAGGGCCATCCTAGGGACTGGAGTAGAATGTGCGTAGACTAACCAAGGAGTAGAAGAGTCCCCTGAAGGAATCAGACAGCTGCTGCCACAGAGGGGGAGATAGCCTGTACATGACAGAAAACAACACATGCTCCTCCTGGTCGGGGCAGGACATTCCGGCAGAGGAAACAGTCTACAAAGAGGCTGCCTGGGGTAGAAAGGAGGAGCATGACTCAGGCTCCTTTGTGGGAAAAGAGACTCACAGTCACCAGCAAGAAGGTCCCCTTTATGACAGTCCACCTTCCAGTGTGATTTCCTGACCCTCTTCTGCTTAGAACAGCGAGACCCTCATCGTCATGCCTGCCACTTTCTAGTGGATCTCTGACCTCGTATTTCATTCATACTAGGGTGCAGGCTATAGAGCCCTGGGCTTGGAATGGCAAGACCTGGTGTCTGGTCCCAGCGCTGTGTTACCAGCTGTATGGCCTTGGGCAGGCCACTCAGCCTCTCTGAACCTCCCTTTCTGCCCTAGCTGGGGCCCATGCTAGAGAGTCCATCACAGCGTGCCAGAGAGAGCTGGCATCTGAGCAGGGCACGGGGACAGCCAGAACGCGCAGAGCACTGAGGGCAGTGCCTGGCAGAAATGGGGTTTGGTAGAGTGACACTGGGATGGGGTCAGTGAGCATTTGCTGAAATGCGCCATGTGCCCACTTTCTGTGCCATCTCATTTAGTCCTGAAGTCACAGACAGGGAAGCAGAAGCTCGGAGAGGCAGAGTCCCGTGCCCAGAAGCAGCATGGCTGTGATTCAGACCCAGGTGTGGCTGAGTCTGAAACCCGCGCTCCCAACCACTGAGTCCCCCAGCCTCCTTGAGGCCCAGCATTGCCTTTATATCTATCTTTTCAAAGCCAGATTTGCCTCCGAGTTCTGCGTAGAGCTGGCCTTCAGGGGCCCATCTGGCACTCCCACTAAGATGCGGCCAGATCCTGTCCTGCAGAGGGCTGCTCTCAGCACAACACAGGCCCGGCACAAACAGGCCTCAGATGGGAGAAGAGTCTACAGCACGCCATGCGACCTTTGCCCTCTGAGTTTTCCCAGGGGTTCAGTGTGTCCCCCAGGCCAGCGTCATGGTCTTCAGCGAAGCCGGGGCTGCCCTCACAGAAGTTATGTGCACAGTTAGCTATGTGCTGAGCCAGACCCGAGCCAGACCCCAGGTGTGCAGAGAGGGACCTTTGTCCCGGCCAGGGGGCCTTAGGCAGAGCTGACATCTGAGCAGGGCCTTGACAAAAAGTAAGGAGCCGACCTGCTGGCAGGATGGAGGAGTGCTTTACCTGAAGAGGAAGCCACGTGTGCAAAGATATAGAGGCAGGATTTCTAGCTGGGCATCTGGCAGAATTCCCGTGGTGGGGGACACAGAGCCAGCTGGGTCCCTCTGCCCAGCACCGAGCTCGGGGGAGAAGTGGGAGAACATTCCATCTGTGAGGACCGAGAGAGGGCTATTCCTAGGGACAGGGGCTTGCCGGGAGAGTTGTTTCTGAGGCACCGCTCATCCCAGAGATGGGAGCGGCTGTCCCAGGGCACACAGCAGAAGTCATTTGTTTCCCGCAGGGGTTGAGACAGGACCCATCTGTCCCCTCTCCAGGAGTTTGACGGCCCCAACTGCCCTTCTGAGCTTTGGCGAATGTCTGCCCAGAAGCCCCTATGCTCCACCCCAGAGGCCAAAGGAAAGGGAGTGTCTCCTCATCTTTTCTGGGGGCAGGTACAGGGGTGGCAGAACTGAAGGGCTCCCACTCCCCAGGCAGACCTGGCCTAGCCGGGAAGGCTGCCCAGCAAGATCCTAGGCAAAAGCTGGCCTCAGAATCCACCAGCCGTATTTATCTGTATTTATCGAAGTACTGGATAGCAAAGGCTGGGTCCTCAGACACACAGACACTGTCTTCTGAAATTGCAGGGCCTCCCACATGTTGTACACACTTGATGGAGTCATCCTTCCCTGCCATCTGAAAGCTGTGGCCATCTCGGTGGTGTGTAGCTGAGACAGCCCTTTCCTGCATAGTCAGCAGTTCTTTTCTTTTCTTTTTTTTTTTTTTTTAATATTTTATTTATTTGACAGACAGAGATCACAAGTAGGCAGAGAGGCAGGCAGACAGAAGGGGGGAAGCAGGCTCCTTGCGGAGCAGAGAGCCCGATGCGGGGCTCGATCCCAGGACCCTGGGATCATGACCCGAGCCGAAGGCAGAGGCTTTAACCCACTGAGCCACCCAGGCGCCCCAGTCAGCAGTTCTTGATTTCTGAAATGGAAAGGAACAACATTGTATTGGTCAGTTGGCTCTGAATCCCAGTCCAGGGGTCCTGTCACTGCCACCTAGAACCTCTATCCTAATGTCTCCTCTCCTAGACCACAGAATAAGGGAGGGCTTTCCATGGCTGACCAAATCAGATAACCACTTTTTTTTTTTAACTCATTCATTCATTCTTTCTTTGCACAGTTGTATGCCAGGGACCCAGCACCTACCAGTGAGGAGGTACTGGGGCAGGCCAGAGGGCAGGCAGACTGGTAAGGAAGTCAGACTGAGAAAACGCTGACCTGGACCAAAGGGGCCGTAGGAAGAAGAGCGAGGTGGGGAGGTGGGCCCCACCTGGCATGTCCACCAGGACGCCAGACCGTGCTAATATTTAGCCAGACCAGACTCGAGGGGACAAAATCTCCAAAGACAAGTGAGCCATGTCCAGTGGATCTGGGTATGCCATTGTGTCCTGCTCTGAGGACCACGTGGCTTCCCAGCGACCCTGCCGGCCGCTGCGCACGGCAGTCTCCACGGCCTGCTCTGGCTCTTCTGGGACGAGAGGCTTTGTGATCCTGAGGGAGTAAATGCCTCCAAGTCCAGTCTGCCACTAACACAAACCACGTGTGGCCCTCCACGCCAGCTTCCACACTGTTTTCCTTGGATAGCGTGTCTCCTTTCTCTCCACCACAAGCTGATGTGTTGAAAACTGCTGATGGAGTGTTCTCTCTTCCCCCTTGGAGGCCTGCAGTGTGGCCACTTGACGTGGCTCCCTCTCCCTTCCCATCCCCCAGACTGACTCACTTTCCTCCTCGGTTTCCAGTCCTCCTCACCCCGAGCACCACTTCCTTTTATTATCTGGGGGGCAGGGCATGGATTTTCTAGTTTCCCAGGAGAGCAGTCTACACTGGGCCTCAGCCCGGCGTGCCTCTGGTCCTGTTGCTGCAGACCGCCTGGGTCTGGGGGTTCCCATGGAGTGTCTGGAATGTGGCCTATGGGTGCTAAGTACAACAGCTCTCTGGATAGAAGCAGTTTGTGGCCTATGAGCCTGGACACACTAAGACCAAGAGCAAACTAGCTCACAGGCTCTGATCTCTGCTTGCCCATAGTCCTCTTAGATTGTTGTTCCCATTGGCAGGGTGATAAAGAAAGCGAACTAAAATTGGATATGGCTAAGTGAGGAGGGTGGATGTTGTAGTCCAGCCCTGCACCGTCTATGATGATGGCAGTGGTCATGTGAGGCTATTTAAATTAATAAGAGTTAAATGAAATTAGAAGTTTGATTCTCCAGTCTCTGGAGCCATGTTTCAAGTGCTCAGCCTTGGAGCTCCATCTAGGGCTAGTGGCTGCAGTAAGGGCCATACAGATACAGAGCTCTGCCATTACTGCAGAAAGTTCTATTGGACAGCCAAGCTCTGGCTCCCGAGGGCACTTGGATAGTCTGAGGACTTTGCTAACCTTGAAACACAGCCTTGTGATGGAATGTTATTCAGCCTTAAAAAGAAAGGACATTCTGACCCCTGCTCCAACGTGGATGAAACTCGAGGACATGGTACTGAGCGAAATAAGCCAGACACCAAAGGACAGACACCACAATTCCGTGACATGCAGCACCGAGAACAGGGAGATCTGTATAGATGGAAAGGGCAACAGTGGTTGCAAGGGGCTTGGGGTGGAGAATAAGGAGTTCGTATTTAATGGGGACAGTTTCAGTTCTGGATGATGAGGAGGTTCTGGAGATGGATGGTGGTGATGGTTGCACAGCAGTGTGAATGTGCTTAATGCCACTCGTTGTGTGGTCAGAAGGGTCAAAATGGTAAAGCAGTCTGTGGTCCTCCTTCCCCAGATGCTGACTCGGGCTCCCTGGGCCGGGAGGCTGGCCTCTGACATGCAGCGGGCCCGAGGAAGCATCAGAATGTAATTCCAGGACTGTCTGGTCCCCAGGGTACAATCTGTGCTTAGACTTCACAGCATGAAACCCAGATCTGCCGCCTCAAATTAATAAATGACATTTGGAGGGGGACACTTCTGCTCTTTGGGCCACACTCGTCTGGGTAAAAGCAAGTCAGGACAAAGGACGAGAGTAACTTCCTAAGGCGTGCTGTCAGAGACCACGGGCAGCGCTGGGGAGGCCTGTTCCTCTGGCCTCCTTCCGACAGGCACAGAAGGAAGCCCGGAAGCGGAACGGGTGGATGGGTTACTGGCGCATGCCGTTCTTTTCTCCAGAGTTCCCTTTATGGGTGTTCCAGCATCGTCCTGACAAATAAAACTGAGAAGGACCAAAAAAGACGGTGTTAGGCAAAACCCGTCATCTCTGAAAGACTCTCTAGCTGAGACCGATCGATCACCCCACTTTTCTAAAGAAAGCATGCTGTTCACCTGCGCACAAAATACTCAACTTACTTCATCTCAGGCTGATTTTTCACACTTGCGTGACACTCCAAAGCAACCCTTCACAGTGATCTTAGGGAAAGAGAGTGGGATTTCAGTTAAGGTACCTGAACTAGCCGGACCACCACTCAGCGGGGCAACGTCAGGCTGTCCATCTCTGCTCCCCAGTTTCTCCTGTCTGGGACATGGGGAGCAAACATTTGTATCACAGAGTTACTGCGAAGGTCAGATCAAGTCATGCGTGGAAAGGTTTGCTAACCGTAAACTGCCAAACAGCTGTTAGTCGTCGTGACTAATTAGTGTTTAATATTAGTGATACGTAAATACATTATATGTTTATTAAAATAAATTAATTAAAAAAATATTAGTGATATGAATAATATTAACTAGGGCACTTAGCAAACAGGTGAAGCTGTCCCCCACAGTGTTCCACTCGTCGCCTTTGTCAGTTTTTGCTGAGTGTCTACTTTGTGCCGGCATCGGAAAGCTCCTGGATGCAAAGAAAGCAGCCTGCCCACGGGCCTGCTATGGGCTCTCCAGTTGCTGAATGATGGTGGACCAAACATGTCCCATGATGTCCCAAACATGTCCCCTCGCCACACAGCACAGAGTAGGGCCAACGGGAAACCACAGATCAGACCGTGACCTCTGGGCTGCTCTGCAGGGTGCCAGGCAGGCCAAGGCAGACCGGCCTACCCAGGGGCATCACAGAGGACAGCACCAGTGGGGCAGGGAGCCCCAACCCGCCTCCCAGGCCCACAGAGCGATCCATTTTCGTTGTCTCTGCTGTGTCGTCAAGGCTGGTGATGTGACGGCAGGGAAGCCACGGGCTTCCGCCCCTGGCCGCGTCGCCTGCTGGCTGCAAGCCCATGGCAGATTTCTTCCCTCTCTGGGCTCCAGTTTCCCGGCTAATCATGTCCACCTTGAAGGAGTATTCAGAAGATTAAGTGAGAGCATGTGTCTAAAGAATCTGGTCCGTGCCTGGCACGGGTAACGTGTTTCTCTTGCCCTTCCGGCCTCTCCTCCCCCTCCCTGCGCACAAGCCATGCTTCTTCAGACTTTCTTTCCTTCTACCAGAGGGGCATCTTGAATGTCTTTCTCCTGGAGGGGAAATGATAAGCGGGCTTGTCACATTCCAGCCATCACGTGGGGGGCTCAAGGGTCCCCTTTCCCTCTGCTGGAATCCCGGGCCCAGGTGCCCGTAGGGTGGTTATGCTGCTGTAACAGAGAGCCTCTCTGTACAACAAGGGCCCGTCTCTCACTCGGGCTGCATGTCCGTCGGAGCTTGTTGGGGGCTCTGGACCCGCAGGGGCAGAGAACACACACTGTCACACACACAGAGACACACCACTGTCTGCCGTGGCCAGTCACACGGCAGAAAGAAGTAGCGGTAATGAATCACCCACCACTCATGACTCTCCCACCCCAAAGTCACACGTATCTCTTCTGCTCACATGTAACTTGGCCACATCCAAGGCCAGGAGGTGGGGAAGTACAGATCTACGGTGTGCTCAGGAAAAGAACCAGAAATCTGATGACAGCCTCTATCACTGCCACGGCCCCGCTTTAATCCATAAAGTAACACTGCATGTCAGTCTCATTAGGGCCTACTTAAAGATGAGTCCCAAGGTCGGTCAGTTCCCCAAGACCACAAACAACAGGTCCTTGGGATTTTGTCTATCAAATCAGAGAGGCATTTATCACACTAGTAAAGGTTTCTAGTCTGGGGACTCTGCCCCTGTCCTTTCTCACTCCCACAGCAGCCTACACCTACCTCTGAAGGTGCTTCTTACACCACCCTGTAAGAATCGGTTTCCTTTTCAATCTCTCTGAACTACGAGTCTTTTCATCTCCGAACCCCATGTGCCTAGCACAGAGCGGAGCCCCGATCTATCTGTTGGGCCAACTGTGGAATCTTAGCATGGCAGGGAAGTATAATCATCTCACAGACCTAGACCTAACCAGCCTGAGTCTCAGTGGTTTGTTACCCAACAAAACCTGCAATTCTTAGGAAACAGATTGACCTGCTGTCAGTGGAATTCTGGTGGCTCTGGGGGTGTTGTTCCGGTTTCCGGTCCTGTGGCTGGAGACCCCCAGGAAAACTGAGAATGGTCTCTCCCAGCTCTGAGCCTTCACTGATATGGCGGCTGTAGACAGAGAATTGTTTTCACGGAGATCCTTCGTCCCGCTGACATTGCCTTCCCCGTTAGTCTGGGTTTCTGAAAAGCTGAACACAGCGAGCCTTTGTATATCAAGTCACGTATTTCACATAATTCCCTTAAAATGTCAGAGATGCATTTATCATATTAAAGGCTTCCATTTTTGCTATTCTCCCCCTGTTTAGATGCAGATGTTGGACAAATTTCCCATGGAAGGAGGACAGAAGGACCCCAAACAGCGGATCATTCCCTTTCTGCCAGGTGGGTGAGACACATGCTGTCAGAAGGGGCTCTGGGGGATCCAGGACAACCCCCACATCTCTCAGCTCAGGTTCCTGGGACAGTGTCCTACTGACCAGAGTCCCAGTCATTTGTAGAAATTAGTGCCTAAGGATATGGGCTATGGGGTTAGATGCTACACCATGTACTGGAGGCAAGATACTTCAGCTCCAGGATCCTCAGTTTTTCTGTCTCTACAGTGGGAATAATTAGAGCTCATAAAGCTTTTGTAGTGTGTGGCATCTTTGTTTGGCTACAGTATGACTTTGCTATTGCCATGGCGTGAATTCACACCAATTTGGCAAGTTAAAAGCACCGTCATTTATTATCTCACAGGAAGACCAGGCAGGTGCTGCTGGGTTCTCTGGTTAAAGTCTTCTAAGGCAGAGGTCATCATCTTGGCCAGGCTGGGCTCTTATCTAGAGGATTAGAGAAAAATCCACTTCCAGCCTCATTCCGGTTGTTGTCAGAATTCAGTTCCTTGCAGTTATGGAAAAAGAATACGGGTTTCCTTGCTTGCTCTCAGCCAGGGACCCCTCAGCTTCCAGAAGCTGCCTGCATTCCTTATCCATCTTCAAGCTGGCACTAGGGCATTAAACCTTTCCCATGCTTTGATATCTGTCTGACTTCCCCTTCTGCCACCTGTTGGAGAAAGCTGTTTGCTTTTAAGGCCTCATGCATTACATTATACCTACCTAGCTAATCCAGGATAATTTCCCTCTCTTAAAGTGAACTGTAGCATATGCTGTAACAAGAGCCTAGGAGTGAGATCTCATCATATGTGCAGGCTGTGGGGCTCTGGGGCTCTGGGGATGAGGATGGACATCTTTGGGGGCCCATTTTAGAAATTCTGCCTACCTATCTGCCACAGTGACCAAGCACCTGCTGAGCTCCAGGCACTGTGTAGGAGTTAACACACTCATGGGTGATCCCTGCCCTTAGACATGAAGTGTTCCTTTCCCCCCAAAAAAAACTTCCTTTAGGAATAGTATTAAGTATGTCTACTGTAGGCCAGTCATGGGGCTAAGTGCTTTACATTCATTACCTTGTTTAGGCTTCAGAATAACCCTGTGCCCATTTTACAGATGAGTAAATTGAGGCTCAGAGACATTATGATCATTTGCACAAATAGCAGAGCTGGGCTTCAAACACAGCTTTGGCTGGCTCCAAAATCCATGCCTGAAGTCAAATGGCCCCAGTTCAAATGCCAATGCCCCCGCTCATCCATTGTTACCTTCGGTAAATTATTTAAGCACAGAGTTTCATTCTTCATTTACAAATTGGAGATAATAATGATACTTAAATAATAAAGTTGTTGTGAGGATTAGCTAAGTGCTAAGTGGCACATAACTAGCAGCAATCAAGCACTTACTATTATTTTTATGTACAGATAATCAGCAAATTGACAGTCACCCAAAACCACAAATATTTAGAGCTGGAAGGGCCCTTTAGATCTTTTCCATTTTGCAGACAAGGGAGCAGGCCAGAGAGGAGGGAGACTCCCTGGGTCCCCCAGGAGCCCACCCTCCCCTCCCTACTCCAGGGTTCTGCAGTCAGCATGTCAAGTGGTTCTTCCAGATATTAGCATCACGGAGCGGACTTAGAGACAGGGTAGATGCGTTTGCCAGGCCTCATCTACTGGGAGAATCATTTGCCTAAAAAAGCTAATGTTTTTAGTTCTTCCACGGAGAAAGTGTGCAATCACACTGGAATTTTTGTCTCCAGTTGGGGAAAACCCAGTGTGCCAACTCAGCAGCCAACTCGTAGTGCTCCAGAGCATGGGCTTCGAAGTCAAACGGACCCAGTTCCGTGACCTCACACAGATGACAGCCCTCTGCCCCCGAGCCTCAGTTTCTCCATCTGTAAATGGGACAATGACTCCTGCTTTACAAAGCTTCTCTCCCTGGTACATAGTGGGTTCTCTGCAAAAGTCAGAAACAGGATCCTGGGACGTCCCTTGGGAATTTCTTGGTATTCATATTTTAGAGTCCTACTTAAATAAATGATCTGTCTAAATATTCAGGTTGAACTGGACTCCAAATGTAGGCTCTTTTCTTCAAGGAAGGAAAGGAAAGCAGTGAGTTATAACTCTTTACTGGATGAAAGGCAACAACCAGCTGCGAAAAATCTTCCCAGGACAGGGAAGAACTTGAGCTGACCCTCTCCCAAGGCCCTGAAAGCTTTTGTCGTTACAGAATCCTTTTTCCACCCACAAATTTCTGAAAATGCTGTTCTCAGAGACTCAGCCCCATTTTTTCCTGCTCAGGGCACCCACTTGCTGCTCAGAGAGGTGTGGTCGGGCCCCAGGACCCCTAGAGCATCCCTTCATGGCTCACCACTTCACTTTTCCTTGAGGCCAAGGCCAAGGGCAGGGATACACGGGCAGCATGTCCCCTCTCCTAGGGGTCCGTTTTCTGCCAAGACTGCCGCGTCAGCAGAACAAAAGCAAGTCTCTTGTTAGCACAAAGGCAGGGGGAGGGGGGAACAGCCCTGTACAATTTTCCATCCCAGCAAGAGCTGGGGAAGCCAACTTGGCAGAGGATGCGGCTTGAAAAATAAGACTTACAGTTTGGCCTTCCACCACTGTGGAAAACAAAAGCCTGCCCGTTCCCACCAAAGCCTGTGCACTCCACCAAGCACCCTTTGCACTCCAGGAAGGCTGGCCTCTGGGAAATGCTCACCCTCCTTCCCCAGAACTCACACAGAAACCCATCAGGCACAGATAAGGGACCATTGCCCTCATTGGCATTGCACTCAGAGCCCCTGGCCAAGGAGGTACTGGCTGCATGGTTCTACCCAACAGCCTAGGGCTTCCAGGTCTGCCGCGACAGATGATGAATTAGCCTATCAGAGGCAGGTCTTAAGAAACCAGCCAGGCCGAGGAAAGAACACGGGCCCTTAACTGAGGAGTATGAGGCAGTATCATCTAACCGGTTTAAAAAATTAAGTGATTTGGGGCACCTGGGTGGCTCAGTGGGTTAAGCCTCTGCCTTCCGCTCGGGTCATGATCTCAGGGTCCTGGGATCGAGCCCCGCATCGGGCTCTCTGCTCAGCAGGGAGCCTGCTTCCTCCCCGCTCTCTCTCTGTGCCTACCTCTCTGCCTACTTGTGACCTCTGTCTATCAAATAAATGAATAAAATCTTTAAAAAAAAAAATTAAGTGATTACTCTTTTTGAGCACCTAGGAGGGGACAAGACCTGTGCTGGGTGAGTCATGGAAGTTACTTCTAACAGATACAGCCTGCTCTCCCATTTTACAGATGAGGAGACCAAGGCTCTGGGAGGTAAATGCATTTCCCAAGGCAGCACAGTCACCCTGGATTGGCTGAGTCCAGCGCCTGTGGCCTCCCCAGCAAGTGCCACCACGAGTCTTCCTGTCCCCCTTGCTGGCAGGCCACCTGCCATATGCCCAGAGACTCCTCTCCCACTGGGGTCTCCCGTGGGGAGAAGAGTGGTACTTTTGTTGTCCTGTCACACACCCAGGAGACCTTGAAGGTCTGGGAGTTCTCCATCCTTCTCTCTCAGCCCCTGCAGGCTGGGCCTTGAGAAAATTCTCTCCGTCAGTGGTGACTCCAGGACCAGCCTGTGCTGTTCCCACGGGCGGGTACCTGCATCGGCCTATTGTGAATTGTTAGAGTCAGGTCACAACCTCTCCAGTAAGAAGCCTGAACACCCCACTCCCCACCCTTCCTCTGATTTAGAGAAGGGGACATTATATCATAATGGGACCAAAATGGTTTTGGTAGGGACTCCTCTCCAGTTCTGAGAAACAGATTAGAGGCAGGAAGCATCTACTGTGGGAGGTTTCTCTTCAGGCAGGCATTCCTTATTTTTCCTAAAGCCTCGGGATTCTCCGGGGGGGGGGGGGGGGGGGGGGGTTTCTAAACTGCTAATGGGAGGGTGGTAATTTGATTATCACAATGACTGGGGGTGGGATAGGGATGGGCCAGGGATGCTAAGCATCCTGCAGGGTGGGGGACACTCCCACACAGGGAAGGACTGCCCCACCCAGAATGTCAACAGGGTCCCTCCCTGCTGGGAAACACAGACTGTCTAGAGGGCAGGCCCCCTGCACTGGCCCATTGAGGGCTTACGGAGAGACCACACCTATCGACTGAATAAAAGCAGGGACACCAGGTTGTAAACCACCCCCACTAGGCTGCATAATTTGCTTTTTTATGGGAAACAGCATGAACATTTTCTGATTTCAGAAGCAATACATGTAGGAAATTTGGGGAAAGTCAAAGGAGAAAACAAAAAGGCTCTGTCTTCCACCCCTTAGAGACAAGCACCTTGAAACCTGTGATGCGTTTTGTTCTAGATTTTTCTTTTCTAATAAACATGGTGTGTCAGAAATTTGACTGACTCATAAGCAAAATTAAAACAATCACCATAATAAACAAAGGAGACTCCCTGTTATTAAAGAATTTGAGGAATATGCATTTTATCTCACTGTGGGTTATTGTTTTCTTTTAAGTGGTAGAAGTTAAGCAGGAAAAAAAAAAACTTCAACATTAGGTTGACCATATCTACCTAATTTCCTAATTGTGCCCTTTTGCCCAAGAACCCGTGGTCAGATTATTTTAAATGTTAGGTTAATCCTTTGGCTTTTTGGGTGCAAATCTTCCTTACCAGCTTGCATTGCAAATCTTGGAGTCAATAGGCTGTTTCCCATCATCCCTTTCAATTCTATCTTACACAAACTCCTTTGGAACTTCCCTGCCATTCTGTTCCTGCTCACCCAAGCTCTATTTGTGGACGTTGCAGCCCCCTCAGAGCCATGCAGGAGCACTGGTTGACCTCTCCTTGCCCTGCCATCCTTGTGACCTGAATTCCTCTCCTCGACCTGCCTCCTTTGAACAGAAGTAGGGGAAGCTCTTCATAGCTCTCCATACTCTGCTGTTGGAAAAGCTGTGGTCTCCCTGTACCCTCTTCTTTGACCTTCCCCCGGAGACCTCCTGCACTCTGCATAAGCTTGGCAGAGGGGCTTGCCTCCATCCCCCCACCTCCTTGCCCCGCCCGCACCGTGTCTTATTTCTGACTTTGCCTGCCCCCTGCCTGTGCCACAGGTCCAGAACAGTGAGGCCAAGCCATCTTATTGGTCAGTGCATCCACCTGGCTACCATCTGCCCGTGACTCTCCCCTGTTAGACTCATGGGAGCCTACCAGTCTGCTTTAAACAAACCTCACCCAGAGCATTTTAGCATGTTGGATCATCAGTGGCATTGTTTTTATACTTGTCTCTGCGTGTGACCCACCCACACATTCCACTGGAAGCTCTGGTACCACATCCAGTGCTCAGGATATCACCAAGCAAGCAGTAGATGGAGTCTCAGTTAATTTTCGGTGAGGGAGGAAGGCTTGGAACCCTTCTGTTACAAACAGCTGATTTGAGGAAGCGATTGGAAGGATTTATCATCTTGGCAAGTGAAATCCACCTTCATACATTCATCAGGTATGAGTGCCATGTGGTGAGGGTACGAAATTGATCAAGGTCCGGTCAGAGCCGGACCTTGTATACAAGCCGGACCTTGTGTACAGAGCCCCCGGACTGGGAGGAAAGAGGAAGCTCTAAATCGACAGTGTGTGCGATCAGAAAGAGACAGGAACTCTTAATCCATTTGAAGTAGGTCAGAGTTTCTCAACTGGGATGGTGGGTGAAGCTGGATAAGAAGGTAATCCAGACAGAGGGAAAGGCACAGAATAATGAAAGAGTGTGGGGTATTTGCAGAACGTAAGACCAGACTAGGCATAGGAGGACAGAGGAGAAAAGGAGGTTGAACTGTTAGGTGGGATATATCATTGTCCTCTCTACTGCTTACTCCATCTGAGAACCCAAGAGTTCAATCATCAGATCTAGCCTTTCTTCTTCATCTGGTAGGAGCCCCCTCCTTTCCCGGGATTTATCCAGCCTCTCTCATCTCACCAAAACTTGCCTCCTGGGCCCCACTCCCTCAAGCCCTTGCACTTGAGCTGTGAACAAGTCTTTGGAGGACCATGCATGGGGTCCCCTAGGCCCTGTGGCCATCCAGCAGGGGATATCAGCGGAAGCCAGGAATTTGGGTACCACTCAGACTTACCACAGGCAGCCACATCCACACCCTCCAGGTTTGCTGAGAACTTATCATCACCCCCTTACCATACAATGTGTGCTCTCCTCCTCTGCAGGCAAAATTCTCTTCCGACGGAGCCATATCCGGGACGTGGCGGTCAAACGCCTCATACCGATTGATGAGTACTGTAAGGTAAGTCTAAGAAATGCTAACACTTCCCTGTGTCTCTTGCCTTCCCTTTGAGTTGTTTCTTTTCTTCTTTTCCCTTTCTGGCTACAGAAATAGTCATTGTGAGCAATTCACAGCTAAAAGAAATGTAAAATCAGAAAATCAACCACCTATGAGTCCTCAGAGGCAAAAATTATTAAGGTTTCTACATGTTTCCTTTCTAGTTTTTCTCTCTATGTGCATTTCTTCATGGTGTTGACACCACCCCATATGTGTTATTTTTGTGGCTCTTTCTTTTTTAATATTGTGATATAAGAATTTCCCAATGGTATAAAAACATCTTCTTGAGCCTAATTTAAATGACTGCATAGTGTTCCACTGAGTGTTAATATTCCAGAAGTTACTCAGTCCCTGTCATTGGACGGGGCAGCTGGCTTCCAATCCCTTGAATGTTCTAAACCACAAGGGGCCTGCCTTTTGCTTAGATCTCCTTTGATTTGTGGCTGTGGTTGGGAAAGAAGCCTGCTTTTCCTTTGTTTAGGTTCCCTTATCTTAAGTATTTATTTCTCGAACTTAAAATCATAGCAGTTCTGATTGAGAAGGGTGGAAATAGCAAGAAATGCCTTAACAGTGGGGCAGCAAATGCTCTCTCTCCCAGAGACTGGAAACAGCAAGTATATTTGTTCTTCTCACTTCTGTCTTAGTTTTCCTGGAGGTTCTAGCCAGCGTAAGCAGGCAAAAAAGAAAATAAAAGGCATACGGTTTGGAAAGGAAGAAATAAAACTGCCTTGATTCACAGATGATATGATTCTGTTGTAGAAAATTATAAGGGATCCACAAGAAAAAAAACTACTAGAACTAATAAACAAGTTTAGTAAGATCACAGGATACGAGATCAAGATAAAAAAATCAATTGTGGAGGCACCTGGCTGGCTCCTTCGGTGGAATGTGAGACTCTTGATCTCAGGGTTGTGAGTTCAAGCTCCCATACTGGGCATGGAGCCTACTTGAATGAATGAATGAACGAATAAATAAATAAATAAATAAATAAAACTCTTTCCTTATAAAAAACAGTCAGTTGAACCTCTAAAGACTAAGCATGAACAGTCCAAAAATGAAATTAATCATTCTACTCACAATAACATGAAAGAGAGTAAAATACTTCAGAATGAATTTAAGAAGTACAAGGTTTATACATTGAAACTACAATACACTGTTGAAAGAAATTAAACCAGCTCTGAAGTAATGGAGAGACATTCCATACTCATGGACTAGAAGACTCAACAGTGTTAAAATGGCAATTCTTACTACTCAGGCATCAAAAAGAATGGAATCTTGCCATTTGCAATGACACTGATGGAACTGGAAGGTATTACACTAAGTGAAACAAGTCAGTCAGAGAAAGACAAATACCATATGATTTCACTCATATGTGGAATTTAAGAAAATAAAACAAACGAGCAGTGGAGGGAGAGACAGAGAGGCAAACCAAGAAACAGACTCTTAACTACAGAGAACAAACTGATGGTTACCAGAGGCAAAGAGGTTGGGGGACGGGTGAAATAATGATGGGGGTTAAGGAGCACACTTGCTGCGATGAGCGCCGGGTGATGTATGGAAGTGCTGCATCACCGTATCATACCCTAAAACTAATCTTACACTGAATGTTCACTAACTGGAACTTAAAGAAAAACTTTTAAAAATCTAGGGAAATAAATTAGAATTTGGGGGTCAGGATGAATTTCTTAATGAGAACAATGTGTGTGTGTATGTGTGTGTGTGGGTGTGTGTATTATATATACTTGGAATTTGTAGAAATTGATGTGAAAAAGACAAAAAACCATACAAGGAAAATGGGCAAAGGACAGGGTTGGAAATATAAAAAGAAAAAACAGGGGCGCCTGGGTGGCTCAGTGGGTTAAGCCTCTACCTTCAGCTCAGGTCATGATCTCAGGGTCCTGAGATCGAGCCCCGCATCGGGCTCTCTGCTCAGCAGGGAGCCTGCTTCCTCCTCTATCTCTGCCTGCCTCTCTGCCTACTTGTGATCTCTCTCTGTCAAATAAATAAATAAGATCTTAAAAAAAAAAAAGAAAAGAAAAGAAAAAACAAAAACAAACAAAAAAGCCCAATGACAAACAATAACAAAAAAGATACAAAATAAAATAAAATAGCAGTTCTTCCCCAGTTGATCTATATATAATCTCTGTCAAAATCCTAGTAAGCTTTTTTATAGAAATTAACAAGCTGATCCTAAACTGTGTGGAGAAATGCAAGGAACCCAAAATAGCCAAAACAATTATGAAAAATAAGAATAAAATTAGAAGCTTGTAGTACCCATTTCAAAACTTGTACAAAAGCTACGGTAATCAAGACAGTGTGGTACTGGCATAAGGGCAGGCACATAAATCAGTAGAACAGAAATGAGATCCTCGAAATAAACTTTTGTGAAACTTATGGTCAATTGATTTTCAGCAGTAGTGCCAAGAAATTCAGTAAGAAAAGGATAATCTTTTTAACAGTGTGGGATAATAGAACATCCATACACCAAAAGGAAAAAAATTAAGTTGGATCCCTACCTCATACCATGCACAAAAATCAACTCAAAATGGATCACAGACCTAAACATAAGAGCTGAAATTATAAAACTTCTAGAAGAAAACATGGACGAAAATCTTCATGATCATGATTTAGGCAGAGAGTTCCTAGACAGGACACCAAAAGAGAAAAATTGATAAATTGGGCTTCATTAAACTTCCGAACTCTGTACTTCAAAAACATAGCGTGAAGAAAATGAAAAAACATGTCACAGATTAGGAGAAAATATTTGTAAATCATATCTCTGACAAGGGACTTGTATTGAACCTATATAAAGAACTCTTAAAACTCAACCATAAAGATGATTTGTTTAAAAACAGACAAAAGGGGGCGCCTGGGTGGCTCAGTGGGTTAAAGCCTCTGCCTTCAGCTCAGGTCATGATCACAGGGTCCTGGGATCGAGCCCTGCATCGGGCTCTCTGCTCAGCAGGGAGTCTGCTTCCTCCTCTCTCTCTGCCTGCTTCTCTGTCTATTTGTGATCTCTGTCTGCCAAATAAATAAATAAAATCTTTAAAAAAAAAAAAAAAACAGACAAAAGGGTGCCTGGGTGGCTCAGTCGGTTAAGCGTTTGCATTCAGTTCAGGTCATGATCCCACTGGGATCAAGCCCCACATCAGGCTCCCTGCTCAGCAGGAGGCCCGCTTTTCCCCCTCCCCCCACCTCCATTTCTGTTCCCTCTCTCACTGTGTCTTTCTCTGTAAAATAAATAAATAAAATCTTTAAAAATAAATAAATAAAAATAAAAATAGACAAAAAAGATTTGAGTAGAAATTTCACCCAAGAAGATGCATGATGGTTAATAAGCCTGTGAAAAGGTGTTCAGCTTCATTAATCATTAAGCAGTGAGAAATCTGCAGAGCCATGGGAATGGCTATAATCCACAAAACAGCAAAACCAAGAGCTGGTGAGGATATGGAGAACCTGGATACATGATAGCACGTTCTGGTGGGGACACATGATAGGAAGCCACTTGGGAAAACTTCGGCACTTTCTTCCACAAGTGAAATTGACCATGTGGCCACTCTTAGGTATCCAGAGAATTGAAAACATGTCCACACAAAGACTTGGATGTATATGTTTGTAGTAGTACCAGTTCATAATAGCCAAAAACTGGAAGCAATCCAAATGTCCATCATCAGGTACATAGATAAAGAAAATTTGGAATATCCATACAATGAAATATTTTTCAACAATAAAATGCAGTGAAATCCTGATAAATGCTGCCAGTTGGATGAATCTCAAACCCATGATGCTAAAAGAAGCCAGATAGAAAAGACGACATGTTGCATGATTCTATCTACATGAAATGTGCAGAAAAGGCAACTTTATAGAGACGGAGAGCAGATCATTGGTTTCCGAGGCCTGAGGACAGTGCAGGCAGAGGTGGACCACACATTAGGTGGGGGAAATTTTTGAGGTGATGGAAAAGTTCTAAAACTAGATTGTGGTGATGGCTGCACAACTCTATAATTTACTAAATGTCATTGGATTGTATCCTTCTAATGGGTGGGTTTTATGATACATAAATTATACTTCAATACATCTTTAAAAAAATATAAAGGGGGTCATGCGGTGTGGGGATAGATGGCCCTTGTCTTGGCAAGAGACATCACGTGGGCAGAAAATCACTCCTGATCACTCCTGTCTTCTCCTTGCCAGACATGACCTCATTTCACCCCTCCAACAACCTTAAGAAATAGATTTTATTATTCCCATTATGTAGACGAGGAAACAGAGGCCCAACAAAGTTCTCTCTCTTTCCCTGTGCCCAAAATGAATAAATAAATGTTTTTTTTTTAATCCTGGAATAAAAAGACATAGCAGCTGCCTACATCTGACTGGTACTTGGAATGGTATAGAGATCATGAATTCACCTGGATTCTGGATTTGCCGTAGGGAAGAAATGGCTTATGTCGTGTGAGCCATATGGAAGTTACCACTCCCTACTATTAATGCATCATAAGGAGCAGAACAGATATTTGGGGGTTTGGGTTGGCCAAATTCCCCAGCCTGGCTTCAAGGGAACTGCCCTCCTGGAAGGAGATGAAACCGTCTATTCACAAAGTCTGCAAAATCTTTTACAGACTACACAGATTTACTTAACATTTGAGTATCTGTTATTAACATTGTTGTGAGCTGACTTAAGCCAATTTAATCTATAACTATTAGCTTTCTTTTAGTAGAAATTGGTAATCTCCTATAGGTAAAGATAGACAAAGGCTGTGGGTATCCCAAATCTAATTCCAACTAGGAAGAAACTTTCTGCTCTAGTAGTTCTGTTATAAAGTTACAGTAATTAACATAGTATGGTTTTGGCACAAAGATAGGCAGACCATTAGAACAAAATAGAGAAGCCAGAAACAGACCTGTGTGTTTTTGGACACTTTAATATTAGCAAAAGCAGCCTTGCAGGTTATTGAGGAAGATTGGATTCCTCAGTAAGTGGGAATCCTTATAGGAAAAAACAAAACAAAACAAAACAAAACGGTAACTAACCCCTGCCTCACACCACACATGTAATCATTTCCAAGGAAATTAAAGACCTAAATGTAAGAGGCAATAGTATAAAAGGTTTTAGAAGATAAAAATGGGGGGGGGGCTTTATAATCTCTAGATATAGAGAGATTTTTAAAGGCACAAAGTATCAACCGTAAAAAGACAGATTTATTTGACTACATTAAATTTAAGACTCTGTTCATTGAAGAACACAGTGAAAACAGGACTTGGCCAAATTCTGCCACATATACAAGCATTTATTATCAAGCAGCTCCCTAAACAGCCTCTCAAGTTGTTCTGTAAGCTTACTGAAATACCCTGTCGGTCTGACACCACTTTGCATGGACATTTCCTCGAGACAAATGGAATGATAGCCCAGTGCCGGGGTCAGCTAATCCCACCCTGTCTGACAGTAAAATCCCCTAGAGGAGACAGAACACAGAGGACCCAAAATCCTAGACCCAGTGCCCCATTTTGGAGGATGGATTTGCCACGTTCATTTCATGCAAGGACCAGAGTAGCTGAGAATATTTCTAGAGCATCCCTCATTTCGCCAGTAAAGAGTATCATTTCTAACAACTGTTGTGTTGGTAAATAAAGGCTGTGGTGTTGGTCAGAGGTCAAGATAACTGAAGCCATGAAGTAGCCTTTTCTAGAGTGAGGACTTGTGAGTAGAGCTCTTTACTTGCCAAAGTGTTCATTTTTGATGAAGATTCAGATTTTTACTAACCGTTATTGGGGTGTAACTTAAATCTAACATACACACATACACACACAGACAGACAAACACATGAGTGTGTTTGCCCATACTGTAGTATTTTAAAGTAAATGACAGGCAGTCTAACGGCAGTGTTTACCAGACTCCTCCTGTCAAGATTTTTACTGTATACTACCACCTGTATTGTTCTTCTTATTATTATCATTATTGTTATTTTTTAAATTAACTCACTTTTTTAACTTCTTAAAAATATACTTTCTGGAGGAAATTTTATAATACAACATAATATAAAATTGCTAAAACTTGCCATAAAAATAAAAGTAAGAGCAATGAAACAATAGCAACAAAGGATATGTCTTTAAATCTAGCCATCTTCTGCTGCCTGCCTACCAAAGGCCCCTCACTGCCTGGTCCTGCTCTTTTTCTTTTTTCTTTTTAAAGGCTTATTTATTTACTTATTTATTTTAGAGAGAGCATATGCCGGTGAGGGCTGGGGGAGGGGCAGAGGGAGAGAATCTTCAAGCAGATCCCTTTCTGAGCACGGAGCCCCACACGGGGCTCAATCCCATGACCCATAAAGTCATGACCTAAGCCAAAACCAGGAGTTGGATGCTCAACTGACTGAGGCACCCAGGACCCCCAACCTCGTCCTGCTCTTAAGAGGCAAGTTAGGAAGGAAAGCTTTTTCTTCCAGGAATTTCCCAGTTTTAGGTCTTATGTTAAACCCTTTAATCCATTTGGAGTGGGTTTTTGCGTGTGGTGTAAGATAAGGACCCAGTGTCATTCTTTTGCATGTGGCTATTGTTCTCCCAGCACCATTTGTTGAAGAGACTCTCCCTTGCTCATTGTATTTTCTGGGTGTCTTCTTCAAAGACCAGTTGCCCATATGTGTGGATTTATTTGAGGGCTCTTGGCAGTGATTTTGTGGATGTAATACCAAAAGCAGAGGCAACAAAAATAAAAATAAATAAGGGGAACTACATCAAACTAAAAGGCTACAAAACAAAGGAAATAGTCAACAGAGTAAAAAAAGCAACAAACAAAATGGGAGAAAATATTTGCAAGCCATCTATCTGTCAAGGGGTCAATCTTCAAAATATATAAAGAACCCATATATCTCAATCGTAAAAAAGCTAATAACCTGATTTTAAAATGGGCTAAGACCTTGAATAGACATTTCTCCAAAGAAGATACACAAATAACCAACTGGTATATGAAAAACTGCTTAATGTCACTCATCATCAGGGAAATGCGTATCAGAACCACAATGTCAGGATGGCTATTACAAAAAACAAAAACAAAAAACAAGTGTTGGTAAGGATATGGAGAAATTGGAACACTTGCACACTGTTGGTGGGAATGCGAAATGCAGCCGCTATGAAAAACAGTATGGAAGTTCTTCAAAAAATTAAAAATAGTGCTGTCATATGATCCAGCAATCCCACTTCTGGGTATACAGCCAAAGAAATTGAAGTCAGGGATCTGGAAGAGAGATTAGCACTCCCATGCTGGTGGCAGCACAGGGAAGAAACTTTCTGCTTCACTAGACCTGTTACAAAGTTACAGTAATTAACGTAGTATGGTGTGGGAACCAAGTGGTGGAAACAACTTAATGTGATATATACATAGGACAGAATACTAGTCCGCCTTCAAAAAGGATATTCAGACATACGTCACAGTATGGGTGAACCTAAGGATGCCGTGAGAAGTGAAATAAGCCAGTCGCAGAAAGATAAAATCCTACATGATTCCACTTCCGTGATCTGAAATCATCCAACTCAGAAGCACAGAGCAAATTGGTAGTTGCCGGGCGCTGGAGGGACAGAAAAATGCAGAGCTACTAACCGATGGGCGTGAAGTTTCGGTCAAGCAAGAGGAGTAAGCTCTAGAGATCCCCAGTACGACACCCAGCCATACGGTATCCCATACTTAAAATTCGTCACGAGGATAGATCTTGTGAGTGTTCTTATCACACCAAAATAAAATTTTAAAAATAGAGAAGTGGTCATTCTCTGGGACATTCATTTTGAAGTTCAAGGGGACTTGAAAGAACTGAGAAAACTCAACCCCCTCACTGGGCAAGGCATTGTTATCTAACAGGGCTGTGTTGCTAGCTCTGGAATCACTGCCGGGAACCACCACTCAACCGTACTTAATTGATACAGTACCGAGAGGCAGAGAGTTAATGTTGTCAAGCAGCTAGTGTATGATGGAAATCTTAAAGCCACTTCTTCACTCATTCGGTAGCACGACCTTCCAAGGGGGTGTTTGTGATTTCCATTTTACAGATGAGCAAACTGAGGCTCAGAGAGGTGATGGGACATGGCCAGAGCCAGAATCAAGAGCTGGGTCCATCTGAACTTTTATCATGACTCTCAGCAAACGGGACTCGTTCTGCTCACCTCTCCTCTCGTCCCTGCCATCGACCAGCCACATCTATCCATAGGGCCAGGATTCTATCCAGAGTAGAAACGAGTTTTCCTGGAACTGTGGTTCTTTGTTTTCACTGACCAAACACAAGACAATTCTGGAGTATTTCAGAAGCAGAATTATTTCTCTGCCCCAGGTCATGTTTTTACTGTTAGTCTGTCCTTCCAAAATGAAAGGGGCAAACATCAAAGCGTTGGGTGCCGCCTTTTATTAGGAGCTTGGCTGTATTTGATGGTTTGGGGGTTTGGCTTTTACTTCCTAGGAATTGCTCAAAACCGAAAGGGAACTTGGCATTGTCAGGAGGTTTCCGTGGGCCTCGTTGTCCCTTCCCTCACTGGTCCTTTCAGAGCCTCTGCTCATTTCAGCAGGGATCACCCTGGGAGGCCCCCCATAGGTGGAGGCCATGGCCACCTCAAGGCCTACCCTGCTCCCCCCAGAAAGGGCCATGCGGCCACACCTAGCCTTTCCCTCATGGCAATGATCCAGTGAATACACTAAACAGGTTATGAGAGAATCCCCAGCACTTTCTAGACCTATAGGGAAGGTACAGGGGAAGAGCCTCATAGCCATGCCCTCCGTGGATTCAGGTCAAGGAGCTGGAGTTGGCCAGCCCTGGGCTCTCCAATCCTACCTACTTCACCAGAGCTTCCGTTTCCCCATCTCTGAAACAGGCCAGCCTTCCCAGCATTACATGGAATGACACAGACGAGGGCGTTTCGGGAGCCATCGAGTGCTGAGCCGACATAAGAGAATGGTGTTACTGCAGTCTGGGGGCAGCCGCAAGATTTCTGCGCATAAAGCAGCAGCCAGGACGCACCACGGTCCAGCATATAATCAGCTCCTTCATTATGTGGTTCTGACTGTATGAGCTGTGGGATTTCAGAGGAAGGAGAGACCCAAGGGGGCCCCCAACACAGCAGCTCATCCCAGGTAGAATGAATCCTCCAAACCAGAAAGAGAAGGAGGTCAGAAGCCAGAGGCGGGGGAGGGAAGCGCCTGCTCTCTCCCTCTTGGGCTCTCAGCCTCCAGCCTGGAAAAGATCAGTCCCTGGGGATTGGCTGCAGAACAGGAGCTACGTCAAGGCTAATAAAATCAGTGAGCCACAAAATAGCAGGCCCTTCACCCCAGAAGGTAGAGCTTGGACAGTGACTAGGGAGGTCACCCTACTAAAACATGTCCACCCACCTCACATCTTCTTCTTTAGAACTGAGACAGCTTGAACCTGGGCATTTGGCTGAAAGCCTGAGCCAGACTCAAAGGCTATATAGGGTCAGCTACCCAGGTGACCATCAGTGGGTGAATGAGTAAACAGAACCTGGCCTACCCATACAGTGGAATATTATTCAGCCTTGAAAAGGAAGGAAAGTCCAGCACCTGCTATGACATAGATGAACCTTGAGACCATTAGCTAAATAAAAGCAGCCCGGCACAAAAGGACAAATATTGTGTGATACCACTTAGACAAGGCGCTTAGAGTCGTCAGAATCATACAGACAGAAAGTAGAATGGTTGCCAGGAGCTGGAGGAAGGGGGAACTATTTAATAGGTACAGGGCTTCAGTTCTGCAAAACAAAGCCTTCTGGGGATGGAAGGTGGGGATGGTTGGATAACCAGGCGAATGTACTTAATGCCACTGAACGGTGTGCTTAAAAATGCTTAAGATGATGGGGCATCTAGCTGGCTCAGTCGGTAGAGCATAGGACTCTTGGTCTCCAGGTAGGGCATGGAGCCTACTTAAAAAGAACGATCAAGGGGCACCTGGGTGGCTCAGTGGGTTAAAGCCTCTGCCTTCAGCTCAGGTCATGATCTCAGGGTCCTGGGATCGAGCCCCGCGTCGGGCTCTCTGCTCAGCAGGAAGCCTGCTTCCCCCTCTCTCTCTGCCTGCCTCTCTGCCTACTTGTGATCTCTGTCAAATAAATAAATAAAATCTTAAAAAAAAAAAAAAGATCAAGATGGCAGATTTTATGTGTATTTTACCACAATTAAAACTTCTCAAAAATCAGAAAAATAAATCAAAATAACCCCTGAAGGCCAGAGGAAGGTACCAGTGGAGACCCCCATCTGTCTCTCCATTAGTCCAGCCCAGCCTAGTAGTGGGGATGGAGTATCATTTTGCAGAGGATGAATGGGAGGTGAGTTTTTAGGGACTTGTTATATAGAAAATAGAGGACGTGTTTATCTCCATTCCCAACTCACTTAGCACCTGCAGGAGGCACATGAGAGGCACCCAGGAACGAGGCCTTCTGTGGAGAGGAGCAGAGTCCTGCATCCCTCAGGAGCATGCCCTGGTGGGCTGAAATGCCTGGCAGAATTGCACGTGCTGTTTACATCTGTGCATGAGCGCAGGCGCACTCCCTGCACAGACGTTTGTAAGAGAATGTGTGCGTGACGCAGCTCTCCTGCCCCGAGATCTGCGTCCTTGGGACCTGGGCCAGAAGGGGCTTAAATAAAGATCGGTTACACTGAGCTCTTTATTCATGATGCAGCATCGTTGTAGTTTCTTATCCTTTCAGGTTGAGGGTGCGTCCCATCCTTCTTTCGTATTGGACACGTCGACCCAGAGATCCTGTCTGTTGAATCACTGAATGGATACCTTTTGGGAGCTGAATGGGCACAACGAATGCCTGGTCCCCTTTGTGCCCTCCACCCGTTCCTTATCCAACCCGCTGGCAGACATCTGAGGCTCCTTTAACTGATGAGCTAGGGTGGCAAATTAGTACGGACTGGGGCAGTGACAGATGCCAGATGTTCAGTAACCTGGAACTTTTAAACTCTACCCAAATCATAAAGCAGCACCCTCGCTGTAACATGGCAGATCTGTGACTTAAGACATGCATGTAGGCGTGTTGGAAACCAGCTTAGTATTCACCGGTAGGCAGCTGGGTCAGTAATGTATGATGCATTTGGGCAGTAGACACACTCAGCATCCAGTACACGTGAAGTCATAGCAGAATAATGACATGCATGAAGTCCCCAGTTTCATGTTTTAGATAAACGTAATCATGTTATTTGCTCAGCTGTGCCCATAACGTGTATATGCGTGTGTGTGTGTGTGTGTGTGTGTACACATTGTGTGTGCACACATGCATGTGTGTGTGGTCCCCAAAGCAGCACATTCTCAGACCCTACCCCAGATCTACTGAATCAGAGCATCTGGGGGTAGGACCCAGCTGTCTGGTTTCACAAGCCCCCCCACGTGATTCTGATCATACCCAGGTTTGAGAAGTCCTGACTCGTGCCATTCCTGATACCCCTTTCCTTTCTTTGGACTCATTCGTGTCTCTTCTCCAGGCCCTGATCCAGCTGCCCCCCTACATCTCTCAGTGTGATGAGGTGCTACAGTTCTTTGAGACAAGACCCGAGGACCTGAATCCGCCCAAAGAGTAAGTTGGCGTGTGGACTTCCCCAGAGAGTGCCCTCACAGCCGTCCCTGCTCCCAGGCCGGTTCCAAGAGGAATTAGAGTAGAGCAAAGTAAAAATTAAACTTGACCACCCTGATTGAGCCCTTGTGGGGTCTTGATCCACGTGGCCCTCACCGAGGAAGGAAGCTGGTGCAGGGTCACTACTGGAATCCCCTACACGCCTCCACCTCCCAGGCGTGCCTGGAGAGTGCTAAAAGCAGGAGCCTGGGCTCTGTTGGGGTGGGGCCTTGCCCACAAGGGTAAAGTTGCTCTTGAAGGGTATGAATGAATGAGTGACAAGACCTGCTCGAGGTCTCAGCACTTGTGAGCAACAGGGCCAGGGCCAGGATTTGGTCCTGATCATCCAGGGTCTAACACTGTCCAAAATGCTCACCCTAGCCCCTGCAGCAGAGCAGAAAACACCCCCCGGGTGCCTGTCGGTGCGTGCCCAGTGGGCCAGGCGGTCCAGGCACACTACAGAGACTCTCACCCCCTGCCTGCTGGCTTTACACACCAGGAGTTGATGGCACCCGTGGCCCTGCCAGCCCGAAACACTGACATACGCATCGTGCTTTTTAATAAGTTTAATTGAGGAAACCACCGTGTGTGTCTGCAGAAAGAAGCTCTCTCTAATGGAGCAGTCACGGGGCGGGAGAGGAGGCCAGCCCACTGGTATGGGGTGGTCATGGGTCACGCACCTGTCCAGAAGGGCTGAGAAGTGCCAGCCAGGCTCTTTGACCAGAGAGAGAGAGAGCAGGTGCAGATGCACACGCATGCACACATATGCACAAATAGAACAGCCACTAAAACTAAAAAACATAGCCTAGGCTACAGCAGAGAAAGCACAGTGGGCCAGCTGTGATAAGCTGACAGCATCCTGCTGGAGGGTATTATCTAGTTGCAAGAGGCTTCCTGTGAAGAAGGAAGAGTTTCCAATCTCTCTGTCCCTTCCCTGCTATATGATGACCTTCAACAGGTGTCGTGACTTCTCTGAGCTTCTGTTTCCTCATCCGTAAAGTGGCCTTGGCTAAAACTTCGATCAAGTCTTGGTTGTGAGGATTCAACACCATCCTGCCTATAACGAGAGCCTGGCGCATGACGGGTCCTTACCTGGTGGTGCCTTCCTGTCTTTAAGCCAGGCTTTGACGGGGAAGGAAAGTGGGATGGTTGCCGAGGACCCAGGGGATGGCTCTGGGGCCACAGCGGGCAGTGAGTCTCACTCAGGTGGGCCTTGGTGGTGGGTTGAGGGAGGAGTGAATAGCAGCGAAACAGCTGGTCCCTGGGTCAGGCTCCTGAAGCTGATACCCGAGGTAGGGTCTAAGATGGAAACTGGCAGCAGTCTTTAGGGAGACAGAAGATGGATTCCACATGGTGCTGTTGACGGAAGAGTTTTTGCTGCCATGCATAGGAAAACTTGGGACCACCCCAAGCATGTCATACAGATACATACATAATGTGCCTGTGTGAGCCCACACGTGCTGCCGCTGCTTGAACCCAGGAGCCCCCTGCTTCCCCTGACTCGCAGCTCTGGCCAGGACGGCAAGACAAGCCACAGGAATATAGGGCAGGCAGGAGCCCAGGACTTCAAGGATCCCAGACCGTGGCTTGGATCACAGGCCTTGATGGCAACTCAGGCAGATGGAGCTTTACGCAGAGGCGACCTTCAGGGACCTCTGTGGGTGTGTCTTGGAGCCGGCGGCTAAGAAGGAGACTTCACCTACGGGCCAGGCCAGGGTGTGGTCAGGAGCGTGGGCCCCAGCCGGGCTTCCTGGGTTCTGATGTTGGGTGGGGTGCTTCACCTCTGTGGGCCTCCGTGTCTCCATCTGTGACATGGAGTGACCCTCAACGATTATAGTGAGGGTTCTTCGGGTGGGTCCAGATACAGTACTCCAGCCAGCACCCTGTACCCTGCAAGTGCCAGTAAATGGGAGCTAGATTCTTCCACTGTTGCCCTCCCCCTCCCCCCACAGGGGCAATGAAGTTTAGCCTCATGGAGGTAATGCGCGTGGCCCCGGGACAGCACGACGGAGCAGCGCAGCCCAGCTCTGGGGCCAGGCCCTGCTGCTCCTCCCAGACGTATGGGAGTACAGCCCCTTTCTCAGGGACTGGCTTAGCCTCCTCACCCTCTCCTGTGAGGCCCGCAGTGACAGAGACAGGGTCATTACCCGGTGGCGAAAAAGCCAGACTTGAAAATCAGACCGAATTTGACACTTCTCCGAAGAAGATACACAAATAGCCAGTAGGTAGAGAAGAGAAGCGGCCCAGCATCCTTAGTCACCAGGAAATGCAAATCCAAACCACAGCCACTAGAATGGCTGGAACCAAAAAGCAGATAGCAGAGAGGGCTGTGGAAGATGTGAAGAAACTGGCATCCGGGTGTGCTGCGAGCGGGCCCGAATGATGGTGCAGCTGCCGTGGGGGGCGGCCTGGTGGTTCCTCAAAACGGCGAGACCTAGAGTTACCATGTGACCTGGCATTCCATTCCAGCGTAGAACCAAGAGAAATGAAAATATACGTCCACACAGAAAGCTGTGTACAAATGTTCCCAGAAGCATGATTCGTAAGAGCCAAAACATGGAAACAACCCAAACAAACAACACATCAGCGAAGTGTGGTTTACCCACACAACGGGACTTTATTTACCATAAGAAGGAATAAAATACTCATCCATGGTACAAGGTGTAGGGCCCTTGATAACAGGCCACCAGAAAGAAGCCAGTCACAAAAAGCCTTGTACTATTATGATCCCATTCATATAAAATGTCCAGCATAGACAAATCACCAGAGACAGCAAGCACAAATTAGTATTTGCCAGCGGTTGGGAGGAGTGGGAACAGCGAGTGACTGTTTATAGGTCCAGGGTTTCTCTTTGGAGTGATGAATATTTTCTGGAATTAGATGATGGTGATGATTACACAACCTTGTGAATATCCTAAAAACCAGTGAGCTCTACACTTTAGAAGAATGAATTTTATGGTGTGTGAATTATAGCTCAATTTTTTTAAAATTAGGTAGATCTGCTGAAAATAAATAAAAATTTAATTAAAAAAAATTAGGTAGATCTGGGTTCAGCTTGCTACTTGCTAGCTGTGTGGCCTTAGGCAAGTTACCTAACCTCTCTGGGCCTCATTTTCCTCATCTAGAAAATGGGAATTAAAAGACTACTTATTTCCAGGGGTTAGTATGACTATTAAATGAGTGAACTAAAAGTACCTAGCAAGGTACTGGCACGGGGTAATAACATTTAGTAATTATTAGCTAATGTTACTGCTGCCATGACATCTGTCTCAACCCAACCATCCTATTGCCTCCCTTTTCCCTTTATGATATAGGAAACCTTTTTACTAATGGGATAATTTACCTGAAAGTATTCTGTAATCCTTGATCTGTAATATTGTATCGGTAACGCAGTTGCATGTATACATTTCAATGTGGTTGACAAATACAAGGGAGTCATTATTCTGTATGAATTCTAGCCCACAGCAGTGTTCTCTATGTCACCGCAAGAGAGATGTGTTTTTTTCCATTGATCTCCAGACTTCTACCCAGTTTTCCTGCGTTCTGCTTACCACGTACCCCCAGAAGCTTTCTGCTCCATGAGTACAGCGCAGGGCAGCCCTGAGAAGCGAGGCAGGGCCTCTGCTGGGCCTGATGAGGTGGCATCTGGCTCAGTGCCACATGGGGGCCTAACGACATCAGCCCCTCCCTAGGGCCCCCTACTCTGCAAATAAGAGTAGAGAGGCTGGTCTCCTGGGCACCAGAACACTTACAGGACAAAGGGAGCAAATGAAGAGGAATTCTTCCTTTTTCAAAGAGTCTGGGTCCCTGAGGCTGCCTCTGATTGTATTCACTGGCGATGTCATGGGATGGAGACACTCCTGTTCCTAATGGAGTAACTCAGGTCGGTACTAATTCATTCTCTCCCACCCCCTTCTTTCCTGTGCAGGGAGCATGTTGGGAAAAAGAAATCTGGTAAGAATATTTTCCATTTTCATTCATTCAATGTTCAACATACCCCTGCTGAGCATCTGTGATCACTGGGCCCTGGGCACTGCCCAAGGGATACAGCATGTGACTGGGTGGGTGAGTGGATGGATGGATGGATGGGTTGATGCCTGATTGATTGGTTGATACTCCACCCTGCTTACCCACCACCACCACCCCCACAAAAAAAAAAAGAAAGAAAGAAAGAAAGAAAAGAATTGGAAGTTGTTACATCCTATACCAAAAAGTTACAGACTGGATAAGCCCTGCTGTCTTTCCCTGAGACTGCCTCAGAGGAGTAGGGGAGCCTGACACCCCGACCGCCTGTAGGGGGTTAAGTGCGTCTCTGCTGTAGGCAGAGAAATGTGGTGCCTCACACCTGAGAGCGTTCTTCCAGGGTGTGGAAGGGGTCAAAAAAGAAGGGATGCTGGGTCTTGCAGAGTGAGCGGGAGCTTTCCCCAGAGAGAAGGGTGGTTGGGGGTCGAGGAGAGCTGCACAGGCGGGCGGCCTAGCCTCTGTTTTTCTGTTACTCGGACACTGTTCTGGGCAGAAACGGCCGCTCTTCCCAGCACCTCTGGCGTTCACTCTCTTCTCAGGAGCTTCAGTTCCCTCCCTTCTCCTCCCTGGGAGCCACAGTTCTTCTCTCTAGAGAAAGAGAAGGTGGGGATTCGGGTGTACACAAAGGAATGACTCAGTCCTTGCAGGCCTGGGGTTGATAACTTTAGATTCACAACAGTCTGACCTTTTCTTCTAGCGACCCAGGATTATCTGCCTCACCCCGCCCCCCACCCTGATATCTGCAGAGTCCCCTGCCCACGACCCCCACACCTGGAGCCATTATGGTCTTCAGAGCTTCCAGAAGTCTAAGTTCTTTTATGTATCTAGGGCTCCAGGAAGATTGAGGGCATTGGTAATGATGTAGGGAGAGAGGGGCCAAGCAGAGATTCCAGATGTGAAAAAGGATGCCTCCTCTCGTGGCCCCTCAGTTCCCTTATCTGTAAAATGGGGATAATAATAGTAACCTGTCCTGGCGGGTCATCGTAGGATTTATAGTACTAGGTATAAAGCATTTGGAACAATACTTGGCATATTTTAAGTGCTCCGTGTATACTGCTGTCTCTATACTGCCACCATTAATTCAAAGCACATGGGTGTCCCTGTCCAAATTCAACGGCTCTGGTCCCTTTACTGCCCCCCTGGGTACAAGGCCTGTGGTCAGCTTTACAGGGCCCAGGCCGTTCTTGCAAGGGAGAGTGGAGAGAAACTGGGTCTCTTTCCCTCAAGGCCTGGCATCTGGAACGAATGCCCGCCTTTCCCCCAACCAGTCTGTTTATAGCTCCACTTCTGGGTTTAATAGGTACTGACCAGAGCCACGGCATCCTGTTAGGGCTGCAGATGGTCCTTGAGCTCTGAGCGTAATGATATGTTTCTTAGAAAAGAACAGAGAGAAGAGCAACAGCCACTCTTGGGCTGGTCACAGAGTTTCTGGCTTCGAGTGTGCAGAGACATTCCTGAAGGGAACGGCTAGAGGAGGAGAGGAGAGAGACAGCTCTGGTTTGCGAAAACCAAAATGTCTGGTCAGAACAGGCTTGATGACGGGACTGGTCTAGAAAAGAGAAGAGGCTCTAATTTGTGGTGACGGCTGTTACATCATTCACCTGCAATGATGGGGGATGGATTTATTTATAGTTCAGCTGAATGGAAAATAGCATCTTTCTTCATTTAGGCTAACGACCCATGCTGGGATCAGCCTTAGCTTCTTATCTGACCTTTGAACACTTCCTTTATGTTAGAACTAGCCTTCTTGATCGACTGTGAAAGGGATTTCAGATTGACAGCCCAAACTCTGAGATTTCTGTGCCAGAACTCTGAATTGGAGAAAGCTCATCTCTTTCCAGAATTTGCTAGTCATGGCTGGCTGGCTGGCCTCTGCAGACTTTGGCTAATGTGGAATCAACTTCTGCTCATCCGGCAGGAAAAAAATCCTCCCACCAAATTTAAGAGGTCATCCGATTATTTAAAGAGCATCTTTCTTCTTGATCTTCCTACCTTTATTGCAGTATTCTCTGATTTACTGCCTTTTTCAGCAAGACTAGCAGTAGAGTAAATTTCTGGAAAGAAAATGCCGCTTTACCATTACTCACTGGTCTGGCTTGGGCTGCCATAAGGAAAATACTATTGACTGAGTGGCTTAAACAACAGAAACTTATTTCCTCACAAATACGGAGCCTGGATGTCTGAGATCAAGGGCCAGCACCATCAGGTTCTGCCAAGAGCCCTCGACTGCTGCCTTCTCACTGTGTCCTCCCATGGCAGAGAGAGAGAGAGCAAGAACAAGCTCTCTGGTGTCTCTTCTAGTAAGGGCACTGTCCCCATCATGGGGGCCCCCCCCTCCTGACCTCATCTGAACCTAATTATCTCCCAGAGGCCTGCCTCCAAATGCCATCCTACGAGAGTTAAGCCTTCAACATATGAATTTGGGAGGGAAAAATGCAGTGCATGGCAGTTACCATTAAAATTCAAGACATGTCACCATGAATCAAAACATTCCGGTTAGAAAGTTCTATGGTGCCTCGGGCATTGTACCTCTTGAGAATATTTTACGGCATTTCCTCAGTATTAAAATCACCCTTCCACTGCTGACCTGTTCCTTCTCTCCTTCCTGCTGGACCACAAGAATGACATTCCTTACAGAGGAATACTTAGATTTCAAACTTGCAGCTCCCAGTACTTCGCTACCCGTGTCAACTTCTAAGCTTTGCTATTAACTCTGCATTGTAGAGCTTGGGCGCAATATCACAGTCCACCAGCAGGTGTCTCCACCTAGCGCCTAACTGGCCTGAAGCTAGTTTGAGAATCCTGGTCAGTCAAAGGAATGACATTTCATAAACTGAGGGCTCTGGGAAAAATGAAGGCAGAAGAACTGGTGCTGGAAAAGCAGCCCCAAGCACTCTCTTCCAAACCACTTAACGGCAGGAACTCCAATGTAGTAGCTGTTGTTCTAGAAAAACAAGGAGAGGTCAGATGCAGACGTGGCCCCTAGCGAGTCTTGGAGAAAGTGCCAGCCAGAGCCCTGTGCCCAGTAGCAGATCTGCTCCTGCCGGCCCAGAGTGCTAACCTTGCTCCCTGACCTCCGTGTTTGCCTGGATTGGTGTCTCATTTGCCGTGAGTCCTGTGATTTTCTGATTCTTTCACTGTTCTTCATTCTCCCACATCCCCTTGGCGGCCTGGTTGGGAGAGTTGGCACAGAAATGAATAGATCAGTCCATTGATCAAAATCCTGAAAATTGGTTGTGGTCCAGATGTACCGCCATCAGTGTTGTTCAGACTGGGTGGCAACAATGAGCTTTCTGGACCGAGTCACCGGACTTAATTGGACCCTGCCTCCATCAAAGCTCTGTCCCTGCTTAGAGGCAAGAAGGAGTCATCTTCAGTTGCCCATGAGATGGCCAGGTGCCTGCCATAACTGTTAGCATTGTGTGCTCTTAGGAGGAGGCCTAGAGCCATGCAAAGCAGAAGAGATTCTAGAAGTTTCCCTTTGTCCTTTGTCCTTTCACTCCACAAATACCCATTGAGTGTATACTAAGTGCTGAGTGAAAGAGACAGACACAGTTATTGATTAAGTGTTTATTAAGTACCTACTGTATGCCCGACAGTGCTCTCTCTAAGCCCCTGGGGAACACAAAGTTGAACAAGATGTGGCAAGTATCCCTACAGTCTGGTAGGAGAAATAGATGGGTAGACAAAATAAAATGTTGTAAGTGCTCTAAAGGAAGGCATTTTAGTTTATTTCAGGGGTAGGAAGTGCTTTAAAGGTGAGTTTTAGAATATTCTTTTTTTTTTTTCCTTCAGATATTTATTGAGTCTAGTAGGTACCATGACATTCTAGGCCAGGAGTTGGCAAACATTTTCTCTTATGGGCCAGATAGTAAATATTTCAGGGTTTGCGGGCCCTGTCAGTAATAATAATTTTTCCTCTGCCTTTCTCCTTTACAACCCTTTTAAAAATACAGAAGGTTTCCTGGAGTGCCTGGATGGCTCAGTCAGTTAGGCGTCCAACTCTTGATCTCAAGAGTCATGAGTTCAAGTCCCGCATTGGGCTCCACACTGGGCATAGAGCCTACTTAAAAAAAAAATCTTTCCTAATTCCCCTTGCACCGAAGCAGACTGTGGGCCTGTGAGCCTTTAGAAGGGAATACAACAGTAAACAGGAGACTGAGTCCCTGCGCTCATGGGGCTTATGTCCTAGAGTGGAATAACAGACAAAAAGGAAACAAGTAAATACACGGACTCTATGATTTTTTTTAAACACTGTGTTGAAATAAAACTAGGTGAGGCACTCAGCCCCACCATATGAGTTGTACAGAATATTGCTCTTGAATTCGGGACTGTCCTTTCTTTTCCCTTATATACATTAAACATATGTGAATCTTAAAAAAAAAAAAAAAGCTAGGTGAGGCAGTGCAAGGTGATCAGAGAAGATCTTGATGAGATGCCATTTGAGCAGGAACCTAAACCATGCATTTACCTGTGTCACACGGGGGACCGTGGAAAAGAAATGATCAGAGGGATTGGGCAGGACCCCCTAGGCCACTGGGCTTTTCCTGAGTGAGGTGGAGGCCATTACAGGGTCGTGAGCTTTGAGGAACGTGATCTAACACATCTTTTCAAAGGATCGCTGTGGCTGCTGTGTCAGGAACAGATTATAGCGGTCAAGGCTGGGGCAGGAGACCAGTTAGGAGGCTAAGAATAGGTGGTTCCCATTTGAATGCAGGGGAGAGGAGAAGGCATCCCGAGCGGGGAAAACAGCCCATGCAAAGGCACCTTCATGAGGTTTTATAGGTACACCAGGGATGGGGTAGCCAAAAGACAAGGCCATTAAGGCCAGCAGAGTTGATTGTAGAGAACCTGAGGGCAATGGGGAGCCATAGCAGATGCTGAGCAGTGAGCAGCGTGATCAGAGTAGCATTTTTGGAACGAGCACGCTACAGTATGGAGTCAGAAACAGAGGGGCAGGATAGAGACCAGTTACACGCATCGTTCCCACACCACCACCATCCCGAAGAATCCTCTCTCAGATCCTGGTGCAGAGGATGGAGCTCCGTGAGGATGTGAGTCAAGTCAGGGGACTGGGTGCTAAAAAGAAGGTCCACTCCCATCCAACCTGTGGCTGGGTGAGAAAGAATCCAGACCTGCCTCCAGGTGGCAGCAGAGAACCCCCAGGCAGGAGCACAGCCATTCCCAGACCTCCTGTGGGGAAGACTTGGACACGTTTCTAAGAATTCACCTGGGCAGTGGGCACAGGTTCCAATCTGACTGTGTAGTGGCTGCTTTTCTCCCATCTCTCCAGTTCTTCCTGTCAGGTTGAGAGCCAGGGAAGCACAGTTTCCTGGATACACAGTTTTCCTGAGCGCCAGATCGGAAGGGTAGCAGCATTCCTGGGGTTGTGATCCCTAAGGCAGGCTGCATCCTGGGTTAAAAGCTATAGACTCTGGTCTCTACCTGTTGCATCCCCTGGGGAAATTGTCCCCAGCTTGCAGTGGCCAGGAGCCTCCAGCAAGCCAGTGTCTGTCTCCTCTCCCTTACCTGATAGGACCTCTGTGGGCACAGTACCCAGTGGTCCAGGATACTGTCGAGACTTCTGCTGTCGGGAGCTTCCAATCTCCTGGGGGCAGTGGGAGGGGCAGTAACCAGCCTGATCAAAAGCTACTACTGACAGGCTCCGGTGGCTGGGCTGGCTGGGGTGCACTGTCGTGCTGGAGGCCAGGAGGGCGTCAGCCTAGCAGCCTGACCTTGGGGGAGGTGCTGGAGGAGGAGAGAAGATAGCCCAGAGCGACACAAGGAAATCAGACCCAGCCTGATTGGTCCTGGGGGGACACTCATGGGGCGCACAGGGAAGGAAGGAAAGCAGACCTCAGACCACCCTTCCTTCCCTAGCATCTTTTCTTTCCTTATCTGCCTGCACCGTGCCCCCACCACACTGGAGAGCCTCTGAGCCGGGTGAACCTGGGTCCAGTCCAGCTTTCTCAGCACCCAGCTGTGGGACCCGAGGCAAGTCACTTAATGTCTCGGAGCCTCTCTTTTCTCGTCTGTGAAAGGGAGGTGGCCGTACCCGCCTTCCAGGGTGTTTGTGTTGACATAGTTTATGTACGACGTGTAGTTATGTATGATGGCTTTCATGCGAAGCTCCTTCCCTCGTTACCTGCTCCTGAACCTTCAGTCGACATCTCCATCTCTCTCCTCTGCTCTCTTTCTCTGTTCCCATGCTTTCTGCACCCAGGGTGGCCCTGGGACCCTCCCCAACTCCTGTTTCCCGCCATTACCCTCAGCTGGGAAGAGCCAAGAAGCGGTGACACTTCACCCTGCTACAATGCCCTATTCTGGTTTTCCACATCAGAGATTCAGAGCACATGGTTCTAACAAAGGGCTTTTGTGCTGCTTCTGGATGCCAGAGGCTGGGGCGCACTGGTGTGCTGGTAAATAACTTCACAACCAGCTTTCTGATCGAGAGCCCTGCTTTGTAGCATTTGCCAATATTGATGGTGTAAATACTCCCAACTGTGGCCAGGTTCAAGCCACCAACAAGGCGTCACCCGACAGAGCCAGGAAGGGACCCACAAAATCGGCTCAGGGTGAGGTGGCCCTGGCACCCCACTCCATTACTGAGTGTATTTGGACACAGAAACGCGGGATTTCCTGGATATTGCAGTTGTTTATGGAAACAATAGGAGGCAATACTGTGAGTCAGGACTTGCACAAAACCAGGGCCTTGTGGACACAAATGTCTACCTTCCCACCCCCTTCAGTCTGCTGCTCTCAGAGGCCTGTTTCCTTCTCTTTGAAATTTCTGAACTCGGATGTCCCTTTACATCACCCATGTTGTAGGATATCTTCCTTTATTAATCAGGTATGTCTTGGTGTTTCACCGGGACCACACAACTCCAGAAGGTACCATCCACATCGCATCCTGTGGAAACTGCCTTTTCTGGAGCACCTGTCCATGCCCGTCTCTTCCCGCTGCCACTGCCATGGTCCAAAGCCACCGTCATCTCCTACCGATGACCCCACGACCTGCATCTGGTCTCCTGCTTTCTTTCTTGCCAGCCTCTAATCCATGCTCCATGTGACGGCCAGAATTATCTTTCTGAGGATGTAAATCTGTTCTTGTCATTCCCTTCTTAACACCGTCTAGTGGCTTTCTACTCGAGGGTTAAAAAAAAAAAAAAAATCCAGGCTTCTTACCTGTCTGTTCTGACCCATGCCTGCCTGTGTGTCCTCATACAGGACTGCTCTCCTCGCTCACGCCACCCCCTTGGCCTCCTCCCAGGCCCCTTCCTATCTGAGAGGTGGTCTGCGTCATTGTTTCCCCATTCTCTCATGTCTCTATTCATGTCCCCTCCTTAGGAAGGTCTTGCTGACCACCCCATTGAATGTGACATCCCCTTTCCGGATCGTTCTTGGTCCAGCATCCTGGTTGTCTCCAGCAATGCAGCTATCAAAAATTAATACATTACCTTGTATACTTACTATATAGATGTTCATGTGTCTCTCTCCCCAAGTAGGTGAAGTTACTTGAGCCTGGGAGTCATCTGTTCTGTTCACTTTAGTGCCCCCAACATCTAATAGAGTGTCTGGAACGTCACTGGTGACATCCTGAATTCATAGATGAGTGATTTGGGATGGGTGGATGTTTGGTTGGTGGATGAGTAATGGCAGAGGAATGGATGGATGGATGGAAGATTGGTAAGAGGGAAAGCATTTTCCTACTAGGCTGTTGGCTGCTTCGGGGCAGGGACCATAATCTTAACCGACTCTGAATCCCCAGTGGCTCACACAGTGTCTGCATTGAATAGGCACGTGGTCAGTTTTGGTGGCTCCATGGGCAAATTAAGGAAGAGTGAATAGATGAGGGGACCTTTGAGATAAGTCCTGTAATAACTCTTTCTGTCTTTGAAATGTTCTCCTGACCCACTCTACTCCCCCCGGCTCCTGCTCCTTCACACGTGGGTGGTGGCTAGAAGTGACATCTGATGAGGTTTTGTATCCACAGGGGGTGACCAGACCTCGGTGGACCCCATGGTCCTGGAGCAGTATGTGGTAGTGGCTGACTACCAGAAGCAGGAGAGCTCAGAGATCAGCCTCAGCGTGGGGCAGGTGGTGGACATCATCGAGAAGAACGAGTCAGGTAGGGGAACCAAGCTGCCTCTCTCCCTGCCCTATGCGTTCACTGAGTCCCTAGGACAGGAGAGAAACACAGAAAGTGCCATGGCTGACCCGAGCTGGGCAGTTTCCACAGATCCAGCTGACACCCTGTCAGAAAGCTACCCCTGTTGGATCACAGTGCTTGGACATCACTTAGTCACAACGCACCAGCACCCTGCGGTCTCCTTGTTACTGCTTTATTCTGAGGGTCCCATTGCATGAACATGTCTTCTGGTTTCCAAACACTTGGAGACATGGGTTCCAGCATTCCCCTGGATGGAGCCCTGAAGGCTCCGTCAATTGTGGGCTCTGATGGGACGGACACATCGCCTGTCTCCTCAGCCCCTGTCATCACAGGGACCCCTGGTCATGTACACCAGCCAGGTCTGGGATGGAACATGGTATGATCGGACACTTAGCCTGCGTTTCCATCTGAACTCCGCATTTCACAGCAGTCCAGCTTGCTGCTTCTCTCTGACCATCAATTCTCTTGTATGCAAAATAGAAGCTTCAGGACACCTGGGTGGCGCAGTCGGTTGAGTGCCTGACTCTTGGTTTTGGCTCAGATAACGATCTCGGGCGGTTGTGGGATCAAGCCCTGTGTCGGGCTGCGTGCTCAGCCTGGAGTCTGCTTGGGACTGTTTTCCCCTCTCCCTTTGCCCCTCCACCTTCCTCCCTCAAAAATAAATAAATAAATCTTCTAAAGAAATAGAAAAAGCTTCTACCTCAAAGAGCTGTTATAAGGATTAAATGAGATGCTAGAGTGTGCCTACACCTAGGCCCAGCACACAGTAGGTACTCAAGAATGTGGGTTTTCTTTCCTCTTGCCTTCCTTAGCCACAAAGCAGCCATTGACAAGGAGCAAGGAGTAGGGGATGAGCAGATTCTCTCCAGGAAAAGATGTAGCAAAACGCACTGGCTTTGTTGTGCCTAAAATGCGACATTGCCTAATAATATCATTAGCAGGCCAATCTCTGTGACATCCCAGTGGCTAGTAGTTTGCATCAGCATCTGGATCATGTTACTGTTAGTCATGAGATCAGCATTAGCCAGCCAAATTCTTTAATTAATATAGCAACTGCCATCCCCGCATCACAAGCTGAAGAAACAAGACTCCGGGTCCCATGCTCGCTCACCCAAGATCTCACAAGTTACCGAGCTGGAATTATTATTTTTTTTTTAAAGATTTTATTATTTATTTGACAGATCACAAGCAGGTGGAGAGGCAGGCAGAGAGAGAGAGAGAGGAGGAAGCAGGCTGCCTGTTGAGCAGAGAGCCTGATGTGGGGCTCGATCCCGGACCCTGGGATCATGACCCCAGCGGAAGGCAGAGACTTTAACCCACTAAGCCACCCAGGCACCCCACTGAGCTGGAATTCTAAACCAGTTCCCACTGGCTCCAAGGCCATGTGACTCTCTAATTCCTGGGAATAAGTATATACAGATGATTTAAATCTTGGGAATGAGTATATGCAGATTATGGGTGTGGCTAGGGTGTTCCGCAGGGACTAGTAAGGAAGTCACCCCCACCGCCCTGAGCAGCCTGTGAGCCTGAAGTCCAGAAGAATATATTGCCAGGAGAAGAGTAGGAGCCAGGATGGGCTTTTGAGAATAAGGCTGGTATGTCCAGAGGCAGTGGGGGAAAGGGGGCCGGCAGGAGGTCACATCTTACAGTGGCCAACAAACTGGCAACAATTATTTTTAATTATATTTTACCGACCCAAGTAATATGTAGGCACATTCTTCTTAAAACATTAATGGTAGGGGCGCCTGGGTGGCTCAGTCAGTTAAACGTCTGCCTTCGGCTCAGGTCATGATCCCCGGCTCCTGGGATTGAGCCCTGCTTCAGGCTCCCTGCTCAGCAGAGAGTTTGCTTCTCCCTCTCCCTCTGCCTCTCTCTCCAGCTTGTACTCTCTGAAATAAATAAATAAAATCTTTTTTAAAAATTAAATTTAAAAGAACATTGATGATAAAGTTAAAATCTGTTTTTTCCACTAGCTTCAACCTTAGTCCCCTTTCCAAACCCCAGATAGACCTTCTTTCAGTTTACTGTGGATCCTTCTTGATAATGTATGCACATATATGTACGTGTGTATGTGTCTTCATGCATATGCATGTATACATGTGTCTGTGTTTGTATGTGGCCTATCTACATGTGTGCACGTGTGTGCCCATACAGAGATACATAATCATATGCACACACGATAGTTTGCGTCTAGTGATATGATTCTGTAGTTTTTTTAACCCCAGTGGTATCACTCTGTACATTTTGATCATTTCAATCTGCAACGTGCTTTTTAGTCAACACTTAGCTCTTCTTCCTTCAATATCTGCATACTCTCTGATCTGCATAAATCATATTTTTCTCTAGCGTGAACAGTGTATCTGAGCACACTGGCGAGTCCTTCTTTAGGTTAGGTATGACACATAGTACTGAACCATAAGCACACATATTTTGAACTTTAAGACACTGCTTAATGACCTGCCTCCAAACTGGCCATGGCAATTGACCCCTCCCCATGGTAACGTGAGGCGTTAGTGTGTGGATGGTTGAGGGCTAAGCCCTGGAGGCTAAGACAGCCTCTGACTGAATCCCAGCTCTGCCACTTTCTTTGTGACCTTGATCAAGTCCCTGCCTCTTTTAGAGCCTCGGCTTCCTCGTCGGTAAAATAGGGCAGTCACATGCAGCTCCCAGGGCTCGTGGGAGGATCCAGCCGGTCAGTAGTAAAGGTGAAGCTCTGACCTGGTGTGGCACACACTGCCGTCATTGTTGTTGTATTGTGACAGTTTGCTTAACCCCCACACAAATACCCACAAAGAGGAGTTCTTAGGAAGACAGACGACATACCTTCCAATTTCTGGATGTGCACTGATTTGTCTGCCCTGTTCACTCACTCACACACACGTACACGGTGCCCAGCCACCAAAACTTGTATCTTATTTTTTTATTTTATTTAAAGATTTATTTATTCATCTGAAAGAGAGAGAATGAGGGGCAGGGGCAGAAGCAGAGAGAGAATCCCAAGCAGACTCCCTGCTGAGCATGGGCAGGGCTCGATCCCACAACCCTGAGATCACAACCTGCACTGAAACTGACAGTCAGATGTTTCACCCTCTGAGCCACCCCAGGCACCCTCCCAAAACTTGTATTTTAAAAGGAGCATCTAGCTGAGTAAAGCAGCTGACTTCTGCCTCAGGGAGGTCAAAAGCAAAGGCCTCCCTGTAAGACCAAGCAGGCTGTTCAGTAGTCTGCCCCTTCCTTCTCTTCTTTTTTGGGGTGTCTAGGTCTTGGAGGTGTGTGATCTTGGGGAGCAGATCCTATTTTCCTCTCTTTTTTTTTAAGATTGATTTATTTGAGAGAGAGCCTGCATGCATGAGAGCTGGGTGAGAGGCAGAGGGGGGAGAGAGAGGATCTCAAGCAGACTCCCCACTGAGCGTGGAGGCCACTGTGGGGTGCAGTCCCAGGACCCTGAGAACATGATCCAAGCCAGAACCAAGAGTCAGGTGCCTAAGGAACCAACTGAGCCACCCAGGTGCCCCCAGATCCTGTTTTTCCATTGATACTGTGCAGAGCACATTGGGCCATGTGGTAATTTACTGTTGCCATTGTGACCAATCACCACAAACTTAGTGGCTTCAAACAGCATAAATTAATTATCCTATAGTTCTGTGGGTCAGGAGTCCAAAATGGGCCTCACTGGGCTAACATCAAGGCTTTGGCAAGGCTGAGTTCCCATCTGCGGGTTCTTGATAGGATCTGCTTCTTTGCCTTTTCCAGTTTCGAGAGGCCACCGCATCCCTTGGTTCATGGTCCCTGCCTCTGTCTTCAGAGCCAGCCGCACTGCATCTCTCTTGTCTTTCCTCCGCAGCCTCATCTCCCCGGACTCTTCTTCTGCCCTCCCTGTAATTCCACGGGGCCCACACAGATCATCCCAGATAGCCCCCCTATTTTAGCTTGGCTGCTTTACGACCTTAATCCCACTCCCTGCAATCTTAATTCCTCTGTGCCACAGAATTTACCATAGTCACAGTTTCCGAGGATTAGGACATGGACATTTTTGGCAAGTCATGATTCTGCCTACCAGGGGGTACGAGCTCTTTCTCTAAAGAAGGAGGGCCTGAGGGTCTGGGTGAGAGGCTTCTCAGGCAGTTACATTCCAGCCAGCTCGACCCTGTCACAAGCAAATGCAAGATCAGTGTCTCGGCTAAGTCATGAGAACGGCGGCTTCAGACATCAGACAGCCCTGAGTGCACCTAGCAGCTCCTGCCTAAGCCATGTGAACTTGGACAAGCCTACTCGCTTCTTGGAGCCTCGGTTTCCTCATCTGCGCTATGGGGATGAGAATGTGAAGATGAGATAAAATAGTGCAAGTGAAGGAGTTAGTGCATACCTTAGTGCAGATAGCCACGTTCTTTACTCTGGTCACTCGGGATGACCTTTCTGTCCCCTGTCCCAGACTCAGGAGTGGATTTCTTTTTAGGCTGCCCTGAGCAGTTGCAGGCAGCTAGAACGGGGAGTTGTGTTCCACAGTAAAATGGTGTCTCTTTCACCCTACCCCGAGCACTGACTCATGCAGGGGCTGAACATTACTATATTCTGACCCCCAGGCTTCACACCCAGCACAACTAACCTCAGTCTGCACTCTGATTTCCCCAGGTTGGTGGTTTGTCAGCACTGCCGAAGAGCAAGGCTGGGTCCCCGCAACCTGCCTGGAGGGGCAGGACGGTGTGCAGGATGAGTTTTCCCTACAGCCCGAAGAAGGTAGGAAGGAGCTGGAACCTTGTGCTTGCCAGAGACACCTGTGCTGGTCATCACCCACCTAGGGACCTCCTTACCCAGCCCCTCCCTGCCCTTCAGCCTCTCCCCCCAAGTCTCAATGGCTCGCTGGCCTAAAACTAGGCCATGGGCTTGGGGCTGACAGCAAGCCTGCGCTTTCTTAGGGTTTTGGGGAGCCAACCCAGGTGAGCCTAGCCAGAGCTGGGACCCTAACACCTTCATGGGACCCCAGGAGGGCCCCAGCTTGATCACTGTCAGCACCTCGCCATTCCTCCCTTGAGCTATTCTGATGGCCAAGATGCTGGGGCTCCTTCCAGCTCATTTGTGAGACATCTGAAGCTTTCTAGAAACATCTGTGCTTTCTCAGTGACAGGACTGGGCATCAGGATTAGGGCCAACCTTTTCCACGTAACTTCCCGTTACCAGGAGAACTTACCTCCAGGTGTCCCAAAGGGTGCTTCCTGCAATGCCAGAAATACCATCACACGACCGACTCTGATTTCCGCAGGAGGAGCTTTCCTGAAACCAGAGGACAAGTTCATCTTAGCTAATAAACAGAAGGCTTTGAGAGCTAGACAGAGCTGAACGTGGATCAGTTGCACCATTACAGGGAGAGTGGGGCCAGCAGCTTCACCTCTCCCTGCCTTAGCCCCCTCCTCTAAAAATGGAGATGATGGTGTCTATCTCATGGGATTTTTTTTTTCTAAATTAAATGAGATTCCACATGCAAAATGTTCAGCAATAAATAACCAGGAACAGTTCATAGATAGCTATGCCTTACCCAGGGCTGAACATTTGGGGCTTTTAGCTGACTGTTTTGGGGAAAGCACAAAACTACTCTCTGTGTTTATCAGAAAAGAGGGTGAGAAGAAGGAGGATGTTTCTGTGCCCAAAAGTTAACAAACAAATGTGTAAATGGTTTTTCATTCAGTTTTATTATGGCCAGCAAAGCAAACCCACAGACATTTTACTCTGAGGGTTTGCTCTGTTTTGGGGGGCCCTCCAAAGCACTAGGGGCTGGGCCAACTAAAAGAATCAACTCAGATTCAGGAGTTGTGATATACTACATGGAAACTAGTTCCCTTGGACAGTTAACGATGATCATTACAGGCATCCCTCTATAAGGGATTGATTATTAACCCCATTTTACAGATGAGTAGATAGGCTCAGAAAGGTAAAGACACCTGCCTGGGGTTACACAGCTAGAAGGTGGGAGAAATACCACATTTTCCTGAGTCTGTACATTTTTCTTCCCCCTGACACAAGGGCTTCTCTTTGTGCCTCTTTATAAGTCATGCTACTAATAGGATTAAGTCCACTGGTGGCCTCTACACCCAAGTCCAAGGTTAATAATCAAGAACTTGGTCCTTTTAAGACACCTGGGGCTTGGCATAGGCTCAAAAATAATTACTCCTAAATGGAAACATGCACTCGGTGTACCCTTTGCCTCCAGACACTGGAAGTGCTTTATCTTCACCTCTGCCTTCTGCCCTTTACTTCTACATGCTGCCTGTCCAGTCTCATGGAGGTACTGGTCTTTGCCCCGGCCCGTGGGCCGCCGCCGGACTCTGGGGGACTTGTATGCTATCAGCTGGCGTCAAGGTGCCTACCTTGGGGTTTTCTTCCCTGGTCGGTTTGGAGCCGGTTCCTTGCATCTGCATGTGCCTTCCTGCTTGGGGACTGCCCATGCCTGTTGCATGTGAGAAACAGTGACCTTGTCTGTACTGTGTGTGTGTTGGCATGTTGGCCTGGGCAGTATTTCTCAGCCTGGGGCTCTAAAGTCTCCCAGGTGAAAAAATTATGCCTGGGGCCTGTCTAATGCTGAGCCAGTGACCTGTTTCTTTCATCAGACACGTTACAAGGGAAAGAAAGCCACGTCAAACTATCTTAAGCAAAAAGGGAAGTGCACCAGCTTGTCACTGAAAACTCTGGGGAAGGACTAGCTTCAGGCATGGCTGGATCCAGAGGCTTGAAAACATAGTCGGGACCTGGGACTCACTCTCCCCACCTCTGCTCTGCTCTCTGCCTTACTGACACTATTTTCTCATGACAGCAGTTGTGGGCCCCTTTCAGGGATTCAGAGATACCCACCCAGGGAAGTGCTTCTCCCTCAACACAAGTCCTAGGACTGGGGCTGACTGACCCACTTGGGTCACATGCTCTACTGGAACCCATCACAGCGGCCAGGGGAAGAGATGAGAAGCAGGATGAGAAGCAGGCAGCGTCAGCAGGCACCTGCCAGCAGTCTGCATGGTCTCCCACCTTAAGCTTTGTTAGGGATCGCTGAGTGTTTCGTGGAGCCCGGGGACAGCCTCCTGGTGCCAGAGACTCTCCCTGTGTAATTCAGATGAAGGATGGGGCCCCACGGGCGTCCAGGGCCCACAGGACTGCCTGCATTTAATCTCGGATCCAGGCAGCACCCCTTCCCACCCAACCAAATAGAACTTCCGTGCATCTGCGGGCTTGAATGACCCCCCTGGCACCCCTCACAGCGCCCACCCCCCAACCCTGCAGCCACCATGAGTGAGGGAAACAGCTGACTGCCGTACACAGGATCTGCGTAACTTGAGTCAGCTCGGCCCCCACAGAGCCGGTCAGTGGGCTAGATCAATCAATAAATAAACTCCCTGTGTGTCTACTGCCTCCCTTGACACCAGTTGGACAGGCCACAGACAGCCCATGGTGTTTTCCCAAAGCGGGAGAGTTGGCTCCAATCCACTGGCCGTCAGCGCAAGCCCACAGCTGGCTCGGTCACTCCCTAGGGGCCAGAATGTAACCAAAACAGGAAAGCCCTTCTCTCTCCTCACCAGGGTCCCCTGAGACACTCATCCATTCTCCACTGCTGACAGCGTGGAGCCTGGGAGCTCTTCTCTTGTTCTCTGGAGGGCCCTACCACAGTGTGACAATGAGCAGTCTCCCAGCAGAGCCTGAGCAGTGGTCCTGTGGCTTTGAGGGGAAGGAGTCGGGAACCACAGAGAGGGAGGTGGAAGGGACCCCAGTTACATTAATGAAAATCGAAGCAGGCGGTGATTCTACCATATGTGTGTGTATGTATATATATAAAAAATCATGATGTCACACACTTAGAACTAAGACAGTGTTAAATGTCAATTATATCTCAACAAAAAAAAGCCAAAACATTAAAAACAAAATTGAAGCTTCAGGCATGGTTGGATCCAGGAGCTTGAAAACAATTAATGAAAAACGAAGATCAGTTACCAGCTAGGTAACAAAAATTGCTTTAAAAATTAAAAAATAAAGATGGGGCACCTGGGTGGCTCAGTTTGTTAAGCATCTGCCTTCATCTCTGGTCATGATCTTGGAGTTCCGGGATTGAGCCCCATGTCAGGCTCCCTGCTCAGCAGGGAGTCTGTTTCTCCCCCTGTTCATTCTCTCTCACTCTCAAATAAATAAAGTCTTCTTTTAAAATTTTTTAAAAGAAAGAGAGGGAGGTAGGGAGGAAAGAAGGAAGAAAATTGCCAGCTCTTGCTTCCTTGATAGTGATTTAAGCCTGAAACCATATGCTGCCAAAAATTCAGCTCATCCCTGACCCCCTGGCCCCTCTACCAGCAAAACTGTGGAGGAGCCACAGATGAGTTAACCCCCTCTGGCATGAACAAGTTGGCTCTCACCAGGCCCTTCATTTACTAAACATTGACTAATTTACTAAAGTTACACAGTATTCCTGGAACCATGCCCAGTGCTAGAGGCAGGGGAGTGAACAAGACAGACACAAATCCCTGCCTTCGTGGCGTTTATATTCTAGCAAGGAACACAGACACAGAACACAATAAATAAGAAATTATATGCTGTGTTAGAAGGCAATTCCTGGTTTGGGGGTGGGGGGATAAATCTAGGTAAGGGGATGAGGTTGTCATGGGTCTGAATACTGCATAAAGCAGGGTCAAGGAAGGTGACTTTGAAGCACAGCTTTGAGGAAGGTGAGGATGAATGTGTGACACTGAGGGATTTCAGAAGGACTGGGACCTGACCTTTGTCCTGCATCCTGTTCCTGCTTGGACAGGGCAGTCCAGATCCAAATGAGGGCCTAGAGGGTCCCCAGAAATTTCTGGAGGAAATCCAGCTGATGGGCAAGGCATCTCGTGGATTACAGCCTCGGGATCATCAGCATCCCAGGACTCTTAACCGTCCTTGACTTAACCCCCCATCCCTTTGTTCCCACAGAGGAGAAGTACACAGTTATCTACCCATACACAGCTCGCGACCAGGATGAAATGAATCTAGAGAGAGGGGCCGTGGTGGAAGTCATCCAGAAAAACCTGGAAGGCTGGTGGAAGATCAGGTACCTGCTGCAGCTGGCTGGGTTTTAGGTCACATGGTCTTTGGGTGCCCAGGGGTCTGTAAGTGATTGCTGATGGATGGGGTAAGGTTTTCGCCTGAGCCACAGAAGGATGCTGCTTGGTGTCCTTTGACCTCCCTCCCTATCCTGATCCTTCTTTAAAAATCTACAATAAGCAAGACCTCCAAACACACAGATGGCCATAACCCGGTTGAGCAGGACTGGTTTCCACCTTCACATAATTCTCATAAAGAGAAGCTGTGCTGCCCTGTGTGAGTGATTTCCCACCCCAGCCTCGCTCTGACACCAGTGCAATTCGAAACGCCACAGGGACCATAACTCGTCCTTGGGCTGATCACATGCCCTCACCTCACGGAGTCCAGTGGTCAAAGCAGGAGACCAGCTTTCTAGCTCTCTGTCACAGCCCTTTTGCCTGCTGTGATGAGTCAGCGCCCCATGAGTTTGTAGGGTGGCGAACTCATTCTGGCCTGCGTGGTACTTTCCCGGTTTTGGTAATGGAAGTCCTGGACACCCCTCCTCAGTCACCCTAAGTAGGCAGGCTATTTCCATAAGAAATGAGGACAAGGAAAGAAGCCTGAGGTCCCTGGGACCTGGTGTCTGGTCAGCAACGTGAGGCGGGGCATTAGGACCGCTCGTCGGGGGCCGAGCCTGTGGCACTTGGTCTATTCACTTAGCGTGCGCGCGCACACGCGCACGCACTCATGCACACACACACCAAGAATGTGTTCAAGCCAAACCCTATTCTGGGAGTTGGGGAGTCAACGATGAGAAAAACACTGGTTCACAGTGGAGGCACAGAAGTCAGGCTCTGTTCCGGGGTGGGGATGTGTGGGGACCCAGACCCCAGAAGAGGGGCTCCTCAGCCCAGGGGTCAGGAAGGCTTCCTGAGAGGGGGGACTGGGGAATTGTGGTTTGAAGCAGGAGTGGGGACAGTGACACCTAACATAAGTATAGATGGTATAAGATACGTAACTAATTATCCCAGAATTCCGTGGCTCTAGAGTTCAGGTGTGGCTTCACTGGTCCCTCATGAGGTTGCTGTAGGGCGTTTTCGAGGCGTGCCATCATCTGAAGGTTCGACTGAAGCTGGAAAGGGACAGAGCCAGGATTTAAACTAGTACCTTTCTCCCCCAGAGCCCTTCCCCCTCCATGTGTTAGCTCTGCTTACAGCTTCGTGACCGCAGATGGTCAGCTGTCTCGTACCGAGGGCCTGCATGGGACGTAGCACGACGGTTTCCAGCAAGGACAAGATTTATTCCCTCTCAGAGGGTATTTTAAGACTGAAAGACACCAAATCCTGCAGATTTCTCTCCTAGAAATTGGCTTCTAGTTATCAAGGACCTTTTTTATTATTGAAACACAGTGCCATTTAGTTCTTAAAGTGATTCCTGACAAGAGATTTGGCCTTGCCGTATGTTCTCTCTAGTCATTTAGGTCTTCTTGACCGTCCCAAAAGGCGTGGGCAGTTTTGTGGGCCCGACCAGTGGGTTGCTTGTAACTAGTTAACACCAAGGGAATGATGCCCTTGAGTTGCGTGTTTTCCAATTTCTAGAGTGTAACTGCTCCCATCGGGTGACTTCAGGGCACCCATGCAGCATCAGTAACCGGGGGTTTGGGAGAGATGGACACGGTTGACCGTCACAAGCTGGTGCAAGTGGGCCCCAGCGTTCCTCTGGTCCAGAAGGACCCCTCTGGTCATGCTATTACACTGAGCTCTGTCGTGCAGAGAATTAAGTGAGCATCTCACTCACTGAATCCCTTTTGGAATTCAGTGAGCTCTGTGTCAGGGTCACAGTCACTGTGCAGTTCAGGGACCGCCAGCTAATTCTGAGCAGGCCCTGGCACCAGCCCCTGACTGGCTTTGCTCCCCTGTGAAGGGAACACATTTTACCTACATGTTAACCAGTGTGACTGGAGTCCGCCCTGCCCGTGCAGCCTTTGTGTCGGAAGCTGGGGCTGCTGGGAAGAGGCAGCGACATGCAGAGGTTAGGGGCACAGACTAGGTCTGCATCCATTTCTGCCGCCTCCCAGGGTTGAAATGGATGGATGAAATATGTCCCAGCTATAAAGTGGTTAGAACAGACTGGCACGCGGGAGGTGCCCACTAAGTGCCAGTTATCATGGTTGTCGTCGTCATCACTGCAGTGACAGTAACTGGACAGTGAGCGTAGTGGGTGTTTATGGCCGCTGGCCTTTGCCAGGCCCATGGGGACTTTGTCCACTCGTCCTTACATTTCTTCCTTCAGTTCACTGGCCCCGAGGCTCTTCTCCATACAGTGATCCATCCGGTGCCATCTCTGCCCGAGGCGCGCGCGGGCACGTGTTGTCCCTGGGGACACAGAACAGCCATAGCCAAGTGTGGCCGTGTGTCGTAGGTGCTGGGGGGGGGGGGGTGTGTTTGGGAGACAGTGGGGCACCATGGAAGGAGGGCTTCGTTCTCTGTGAGGCTCAGGAAAGGCTTGAGAAAGGAAATGACATTAATTAAGTAGAGGTGGGAAAGAAAAGCAGGAGGAGAGAGGGAAGGTGCTTTCCAAACACAGGGTTTCCAAGTGCGGAGGCTGGGGGAGCAAAAGATGGTAGTGTATTTGGGAGACTATAAGCCTTTTGGGGTGGGAAGGACATGGAGGTTGCTTGAGGGATGAAGCTAAGGAGGCCGGCAGAGGCCAGGCTGGAAAGGCCTTGAATGCCGAGCTGAGGGCAGCAAGGGGTGTGCCAGCCTCTGACCCATCATTCCTGCCATCTGGGACTTGGAGCACAGCTTCTTCCCATGGGCCTGGCCAAGCAGCCTGTCCAGCATCCTTCCTCCTCCCAGGTACCAGGGCAAAGAGGGCTGGGCCCCAGCCTCCTACCTGAAGAAGAACAGTGGGGAGCCCTTACCCCCAAAGCTGGGCCCTGGTTCATCCACCCACACCGGCGTTCTGGACCTGGATGGAGTTTCCCGGCAGCAGAGTTCAGTGGGCCGGGACAGGGAGCTGCTCAACAACCAACGGGACGGCCGACTTGAAGGCCGCCCAGTGCCTGATGGCGACATCAAACAGAGTGAGTGACTGCCCCCCGCCAAGCTCCGGGGAGTTGCATGGCTACTGTGTGCCAGGCTCCGTGCTCCTCACATGGTATCCCTCATCCTCACAACAGTCCTGCTGCCCCACACCCTGTAGACAGGAAAACATGCACAGACATCTTAGATAGAAATTCTAGACCATGGTTTTCCACCATCTCGTGGTGATCGCAGGAGCTACTGTTCCTCAAGCCCTACTGTGTGCCAGGAATCTTAAAATCAGTCTCTTTAGCCCCAGAGACGTAAGGTGGTTTATCCAGGGCCACCCAGCTAGTGAGCAGTGGGGCCGAGACTTGAACCCATGCCCACCTGACTCCAGCACGTGTGCCCTCTCTGCATGGCCACACTTCGGTGCCAGAAGTTGTTGACCTTGTGTTGAGTTCACTCTAACCACAGTTCTTCACCCATCTTCCTTTCTAGCACCATGTTGACATTTCTTTTTAATGTTCCCGACGCACCTAAGAGGCGGGCTCCTTATTTTTGTCTGCGACCTACACAGGACCCTAGGCTCAGGCACGTGGCCCTGGCCTGGTCACAGGGGCCAGGAGGAATCTGACTACTGGGAAAGTCCCCTACCCTCCCCTTGGCTAGGCTTCTCCAGCTATTTCTGGTGGCTCAGCAAACTTCTAGAAGTCAGTGAATTCTTGAAACTCAAGAATTTCTCAATCCTCTGCTCAGCTGATTTCTCAGAAGAAAAACATTGACATGCCATGGGGGTGGGGGGGGTTGGTTTTGGCCAGCCCCTGCTCTCTGTGGTTCTGTCATGGACAAGAGCCCAGGAGGATTCCCATTAACACTGGAACAAATGAGAATCTGAAACCCAAGTCTTCGTGAGGATATAGGTTCAGATGCTCAGGCAAAGACACTCCCGGCACCCTGCCACACACACATACCCCCCCGCCATAACAGAGGCTCATAATTTAGATGTTTGTGTCTTTCTCACAAAACGGTCCTGCTCTATGTGCAGAGCCGCCACGGCAGCTCCGTGAGGCAGGAGTCCTGTCACATGGTGTCTGTCTTGTGTTGCCCTTATCTTTCTGGTCCAAGATGGCCCCCACTCATCCAGCCAATGAAGAAGGCAGGGAGAAGTAGAGGACTTGACCCAGAAGCTACACACTTTGCTCTCTGCCATGTCCCACTGGCCAGAACTGAGTCATCACCTAGCAATACCTAGCTGCAAGGGAATCTGGGAAAGACTGTCTTTCTGTAGGCAGCGGAGTGTCCATCTAGAACCATTGCTATTGAATTCGAACAGAAGACAGAGGAGATAGGCATTTAAGAGATTAGTAGTCCTCTCCACATCCCAACTGCCAAACTAGCCGTCTGTGTGGACCCATGCTGAGCCAGCTCATGGGGTGACCCATGTTCTGCCTTGAGCCGGGATCCTGGACCACTGCAATTATCCTCTTGACCCAGAGACCCAGAGTGAGGGCAGCCCAACTCCAGAGCCCTCGATGTCATCAGTTCGGATTTGTTTAATTTTTTGGTATTGCACGCCCTTTGGGTGCCAAGCGCCTCCGCCACGGACCCTGGGAGGCCGGCATCATCCCCCTTCTACAAATGGGGCCTGTGGGTCACAGTCAGATGACTGGTGGCAAGCCAACCCCCATGTTACACTGAAGCCTACGCTTTTCTGCCTCCCTGGAAAGCGTCACATCGCTCCAGCACATGGGCAGTCCTGCGGGTCCTGAGCTGAGTCTGAGCCGCCCCTTCCCGGTCAGGCTGGTCCTTCCCACGAGGAGGGTCTCAGTGGCTCAGTAATACCTGCCCGGAGCATGATGCCTGGTCCTCTGTAAGACAGAACGGATCTCTCCTGGTGTCCCCCTCAGGAGTCACAGCTGTAGCATTCTGCATGTGTGTGCAATAAAATCTCGTCTCTTTGTAGGATCACCCAAGATGAGGCAGAGACCGCCTCCGCGCCGGGATATGACCATAGTAAGTGGACTGTTGCTGCCAGGAAGCCAGCCCCCGACCTGAAACGGGACCCTCACACCCACCTTGCCCTTTCCAGAGATGCTCTCTTTCCCCTCCACATGTCTGCCCCATGAAGCAGGCCGTAGACGTGCCGGTCCCAGCAACAGGGGAAAGGCTAGGGTCCCAGGGGAGGCAGGGAGAGGGGCGAAAGTTACCTATGGCTTTGGGACAGTTAAGTCCCAGGATGTGCTCTCTGCTTCCTGAGCCACTTTGCTTTATCTTCGATCAGTCTTCTCAAAGAGGGTGACTTGAAACCAAAGCTGGGGTGAGGCACAAATATTGTGAGTAGTACTATGCTGGTCATTTACTGCCCAACTCTGTTTGTAATTCTTCGGGTACCTTTCTAACCATTGAAAAATGAGGCTTTGACCATTTATTGTGCACCCGCTGGGCACCCTGCAATGTGCTGGGTGCTTCACGACCTTGACTTACTGAACGCTTACAGGGACCTACCAAGTAGATCTCCATTTTACAGGAGATGAATATGAGGCTCCGGAAGGGAAGGGATTTGCCCAAATGTGCACAGCACACATAAGCGTATTTCCAGCCCAGATGGGTCTGACCTGCAAAGCTGTGTTCTTTCCACAACCCTCGCTTGGCCTGCCCCAGGTTGTCATGACTGTAGGTAAATGTCCCATGTTTCTCCTCACTCTGAAGCTGACAGGCCAGTGACCCATCCAGGAGATAAGGATCCGAGCAATCCTCTGTGTTTTGTCCCTTAGAATCCAAATGGGTCCAGCAGCACCCCTCAAGGGTATTCACGTGCCCCAGACCCTTAGCACCTTCCCCCTTCAGCCAATGGTAACAGATTTACCCTGGACTTAGCACTGTGTTTAATTGTGCCAGCCTCGTGGTCTCAACCTGCCCAAGCCTCCCATTCCACCCCAAGTGGAGGAAGAGTATTACACCATTGCCGAATTCCAGACGACCATCCCTGATGGCATCAGCTTCCAGGCAGGTCTGAAGGTCGAGGTGAGTGGACCTCATGTCCCTTTGCCTACTTGTGATTCTCGAGCCGTGGTACCACCCCTGCTTGTCTCATTTCTCTCTTCTGACCTCTCCCTTCTTCCTTCTTCCTCTTCTCTCCTTTTCTCTCTTCTCCCCTCCCTTCTTTCTTTTCTCTTCCTTTTTCTTTCTTGCTTCCTTCCTCTCTTCCTTCCTTCCCTCCTTCTCTTCCTCCCTCTCTCCCTCCCTTATATGACAGCCTTACTGAGGTATAATTCACACCCATACAATTCACTGATTTATACAATCCAGTGGTTTCTGGTACATTTAGAGAGTTGTGCAACCATCACCACATTCGGTGTTAGAACATTTTCATCGCCCAAAAAAGAAACCCTGTACACATTTACTGTCACTCCCTGTTTCCCCTCAGTCCCTCCCAGTCCCCCTGCCCCCAGCCCTAGGCAACCACTAATCTGCTTTCTGTCCCTATAGTACTGTGCTTGTTTGGGACATTTCGTGTAAGTGGAATCCTACACTATGTGATCTTTTGTGACTGCCTCGTATTCTGTTTTTATCGCCACCTACTTCCCTTCGTGCTTCTCTCTCTCCTTTTCTTCCCACTCCTTTGCGTGTCTGCTCTGTTCCTGCACAAAGGCCGACATAAATCCTTCCTGCTCTTCCAGTTCTTTTCTTTCCTCACAGAGTTAGAGCTTGAGGCTGTCTCCCGTGTTTCCTGGAGAGCCTGTAAGGAACGGTGAACTCAGCCCTTCACACACAGCCTCTCTCTCAATCTTTTACTCATGCGAGGCAGGACCATTGACAATCCCCATTTTTCGGATGAGGAAGATTTGGCTCGGGAAGAAAGGTGCTGTCCGAAATCACACAGCGAAAACATGGCAGAGCCAAGATGTGAACCCATGTCTGTCTCCAGATTTGGAACCAGGAAGGTTCACATTCCTATTGTTACTTATCTTCTGGACATTTGGGAGCTCCAGGAGGGTGGAGATGGTTTCTGGTTTTCACTCCTGTATCTCTACAGCTAGCACAGTGTTTGGAAGGAATATTGTTGAACTGATGACAATCTGTCCCCCCACTAGCCTCCTGCTTAACATTCAGAAGGCCAGGGAGTGTCCTCTTCATTCTTACCCATAGCCCTAGCATCGGGGCCGGTCCACAGTAGGTGCTCAGCAAACCGTTGCTGTAGGAATAAATGTTGGGATGACTGAAGGAAATAAGGAGTAAATGGGTGACTGTTGTGTCAGTGTTTGAGTGTGTTGTGCCCTGAGGGTGTTTAATCACTCTCTACCAGATCTGCAAAGCACCGACACCTCCTCCCTTTCTCTACCTTTCCCCTCGTGCCCAGGGGGACCTGTGCAGTCAGCTCAGCAGAAGGTAGCTTCCTAAAGATGGATCCTGGGCCTCACTACCATTGATTCCGCCCAGGCCTCTCCAGAAGCTTGTCCTCAAGCCAACTGTCTTTCAACCCACTGAAGGAGGGCTGTCTGTAGGGATGCTTAAAGAGCTTGAGCTAAAGTCTCTCAAACTAATTTCTATAAAATGCAAATCCCAATCTATGTAGACAGACTGAGGGGAAAACAGAAATACCCACAAAGTTCTAAAAGGCCTCTTATCTGTTTGTCCTGCCCTTTTTTTTTCCTTCCAGTCTGACCTTTCCAACTTCAAATCTACAGAGAGAACTCACAAGGCATCTTGCTTGTGCTACAAGATCATTCTACGCCCAAGTCCCCCCATTTTGCTGTCGTAAAGCTCATACATCCAATTCTCACACGAAGCATGTGCCTTCTCCTTTACGTCTTTTCATCTCTAGGAGCTTCCTCCAAAGCCTGTTCCCATTGCTTTTCTGCGATCCCTGCTGGTCAAGCTGGCCCTTCCCCAGCTCTCTTACTCTTCCCTGCCAGGAATGACCTTGCTGTAACCCAGCTCCTAGCACTCCACCTGCCTTCTCTTAGAAGGCAGTCAGGGTCAGTTTTTGAACTGAACTTGGCATCTCAAAATCCAACTCATTCTTCAAATCCCTGCTTCCTCTGTAAAGCCTCCCCTAATTGACATTGACTTCTGTATATGCTTTCTTTTTTTTTTTTTTTAAAGATTTTATTTATTTGAGAGAGAGTGAGGGAGAAAGCACAAATAGAGGGGAAGGGCAGAGGGAGAAGCAGACCCCCCACTGAGCAGGGACCCCCCCCCCGCCATGTGGGGCTCAATCCCAGAACCCTGGGATCATGACCCAAGCTGAAGGCAGATGCTTAACCGACTGAGCCACCCAGGTGCCCCCATACATGCTTTCTTGACATCATGAGAAGTGAGTGTGGTTTTCCCCTCCTTCTTCAGTGACTTTGTGGGTTTTGTCTTCCAAAGTGAAAGTCCTCTTCCCTCAGCGCTTGGAACAGCACTCTGTTCTCCCCTCACATCTAGCACCACTGCTGAAAAGCTGCTACCTACCTAATCCTTGTTCTCTTGCTCGGTACCTGTCATTTCTCCGATTCTCTCAGGAGTTCCTCATTATCTTTAATACGCTGCAATTTCACTAAAGTGTGTCTTGGTGTGACTTTTTTTTTATCCTGCTTGGCATGTGGTGAGCCTTTACGATCCTGGCCTCAGGAGATCTTCCCAGATAATTCCTCACTTTTACCCTGTAAACACTGCATCCCTTCTCTCTCTCTACTCTTTCCTCCCGGGCCGGTTATTATTACGCAGCTATGCGAGCTTCTGGCCCTGCGCTCCACATCTCTCAACTTTCCTTTCACATTTTCCATCTTCGTGCCTTTGTGCTGCATTCCTGGAGCATTCCGCTTCACCTTCTAGCTCATTTGACAGTTCAATCTGTTGCCTATTTTAACTCCGCAATTGTAATTTCCACTTCTGAGTTCTTACCAATTCCTCTTCCGTTTGCCTCTTCTTGTTTCAGCATAAGCTGTTCTTTTAGGAATGCGATGCCCTTCTGTACCTTCTGTACTAAATACATTGAATTTAAGCTCCTATTATTAGAGTCCATTATCTCCTTCCTCAGCTGTATGTCCTTTGCCACGGTGCTGGTGTTCCTGTCGGTTCTTCTCATGGTGTTAGTACTCACCTTGGGCTGCACAAGGCGAGGCAGCAGTCAGACAGCCCAGCTGGGGCGTGTATGGAAAGTGCTGGACACCTGCCATGGGTCTCAGGGCCAGGTGGGGGGACTTCTGAGCCAGCCACTGAACGGGGTTGGGTGTCCCTGATCCATAATCCCACATTCACTGCATGTACTTGGGAGCAAATCACCTTTATTCTGCCTGTCCTGTAAGAATGGGGTAAGGGGCATGAGAGCACCCACAACTGGCTGCTTCTGCTGCCGTATGTCAGTTAATTCCTTGTCACTTGATCCGGCACCTCCCCATCCCTGGGTTCCACCACCTTAAAGTCTGGGGGACCTCAGCCTTTCTCCACCTCCTATAGCAGGCACCCCTGCAACAGTCGTGGGCCACAGCCTCCCTCTGCTGCTTCTGTCCCTCTGTGAGTCCTCACAGTTCCTGGTCCACTAACTTCCCCCTACCCTACCTCCTCCTTCTGAGCTTGGCTTTGTACTCGTTTATTTCCCTGGATGTGTTGCATAAAGGGGAAGCCGCTGTTCACTCCATCTCTCTCACTGAAACCAGAAATCCAGCTTGCATAGTATGAAGGTTTGGGGTTTTTTTCCACCCCCACAGAGCACTGAAAAACACGATAAAACCACCCTGTCCTTTAAGACAATGAGTTTCCAGCATCTTGTACAAACACACACCATTGTTCCATGCATGCTGGCAATCTGAACATTTGCCGATAGGCACCACCACTCCCTGGCTCAGAATGTTCTGAAATCAGCCAAGGGCAGCCCAGGATGTCATGGACAATGCCCTGAAGCTGTGGACTGAGTCTGCAAGCTACAGGGAGTTCAGGAGGTCCCTGGGGCTTTCTGAGCCTCCCTCCTGGCCCCCTCCCCGCTTCAGTGAGAACCAGTCCCCTTTTTTATTTCTAGCTCTGTCCTGTCTTTCTTCGCTAAAGCTGATCCAATAAAAAAGCTCACATACCCAACATTCTTTTAACCAAACCTTGAAACTTCTCTGCTGATTGTTCCATGACGTCAGCCTATGGCTCTGCCAGTGGCAGCTCAAGGGACCCAAATGGGAGGTAGTTACCACTACAGTTTTTGGCTTTACCAAGTATTCTTTTCTCAAGAGCCATTCTGTACTTGCTCACATTTTCCTCTTTCCCACTTTTGATTCCTGGTTCATTTCAATCTCATCTTGGCCTTCGGAGTTCATTAATGGATCCACCATGGTCTAGCAGTAGAGCTACTAGGAACAGCTTAGGTCCTCCTTGCCTGGTCTTTGTATGTTTCAGACGTATGTTGATGATAATGATGATATTCTGTGCCAGGGACCATACATGCTTGATAACTGGTTTTCATAGAAGCCCCAAGACTTCTATGATATATTTAGCCCATTTTACAGATGTACCTGAGACAAAGAGAAGTTAGGTCCATTGCCCAGGGTTCTACAGCTGGTAAGCGGTAGAGCTAGAATTTGAACCCAGGTCTCTGGTTTTAAAGCCCAGGCTCTTTTCTTTCCCCTCCATTATTGTGATTTGGCATTTGCTCTTATTCATAACAGTTCTTGGCTTTTCTCTAGTAAATGAAAACTCCCAGAAATTGTGATCAAGAACACAAATGTTTCGAGCTTCTGCCATAGTATTTGCATAGAGTGTAAGCTCAGCAAATCCCCTTTTATATATTTCACTGTGATTATTGTCCTCTTTTCTTTTTCTCACATACACAGCGTTGTTGAATTTGTGGCTGCGCTGACAGTAACTTGTATGCCCAGAATCCCTTTGTTACTGGAGCTACCGAGTGTTGGTGAGACACTGGTCACCGTTACGTAAAGGGCTGGCCTTTATCAGCACCCCTTCTGGGAAACCAGTGGGACACATTAAGTATACACCTGTCACACCAACCTGCCTTGTCCGTGATCTGCCCTGTGATATAATAATAGGGAACATTTATCTTGCAGCGCTTATATTGCCTGCATTAGCTTGTGTGGTCATCAAGAAAATCCCACAACTGGAAAAAAAAAAAAAAGAAAGAAAATCCCGCAACTGTGTGTTACTGTTCTCGCCAGCCTCCCCATCCTGGGCTGTGGAATCTCAGCCCCATGGCTTGCACAAGGCCCTGCGGGCAACAAAAGATGGAGCTAAACTAGAACCCAGGCTCTGTCTCCTGCGCCGGGTCTGCTGCTGCCATTCCTCTCCGGCTGGGCTGGGCAGAGGAAGGCGGTGGCAGGAACCCACCCGTGGCCCCCTTCGCCCCCAGCCCTTGCCCACCTCAAGCACAGCTCCTCTCCAGGCAGGTCCCCTTGCCCAGGCACTGTTGAGTAGTGGTAAAGGCTCAGATTCTGGAACCCACCAACCTGCCTTTGACTCCCACCTCCACTGTTAACTTTCCTCATGACTCTCTGCCAGTTCCTCGGTTGTCCTGAGGCTCAGTTCTGCATCTGTAAAATGGAACGATAATCCCATCTCATAAGGTGGCGGCAAGCATTCATCAAGATCTCTTACGCAGAGGGCCTGCCAGGGAATCGCAACATATTAGTTTGCTCCAGCTGCCATCACAAAATATCACAGGCTGGGTGGTTTAAACAACAGATTTATTTCCTCACAGTTTCGGAGGCTGGAAGTCCAAGATCAGAGTGGCAGCAGGTTCAGTTTCTCAAGAAACCTCTCTCCTTGGCTTAGAGGCAGCTGCCTTCTTGCTGTTGTTTACACGTGGTCCTCTCTTGTTCTGTATGTTCTCTGGTTCCTGATCTCTTACAAGCACATCAGTCGTGTTAGCTAAGGGCCCACCCATATGACCTCATTTTGATTTAATTACCTCTTAAAAGGTTCTGTCTCCACATCCCGTTACATTCTAAGATAGGAGTTAGGGCTTCAACGTAGGAATTTGAAGAGGACACAGTTCAGACCATAACACGCAGCAGACACACCTTTCAGTTAACCAGCCAGACAGTACGGCACAAAGAGGAGACAGGAAACATGAGACCTTAAATTTTGTGGGTGATTCTGCCCACTGTTCATTCAATGGGTGTATATCCCAGAGGGAGAAGGAGAGAAGATGAAAATTTCTTTTGCCTTCATCAGCAGGGGTTCCCGTCTATCTAAACACTAGCTGAGTGTGATTCCCATGTTCAAGGGTATGCATTTTGGGGCACCTGTGTGGCTCAGTCAGTTAAGGGTCTGCCTTTGGCTCAGTTCATGATCCCAGGATCCTGGAATCGAACCCCACATCGGGCTCACTGCTCAGCTGGGAGTCTGCTTCTCCCTCTCCTCCCTGCTCCTGCTCTCTCCTGCTATCTCTCTCTCTCTCTCTCTCTCTCTCAAATAAGTAAATTTTTTTTTAAAGTATGCATTTTTCATACCACATGGCCTCTGAACACCAGCCAAATGCGTCATCTGGTGCTCAACCAAAAGAGCCATGATCAAGGCTAGCTTTGGCTAAATGGATTTTGCCTTGTACTTCTTTAGAAACATAGCAGACACTGCTGCTAGCCTGACCTGCAGCTACAGGTCCCTGCATCCAGCAGCCTCCCATCTCCTCCACCGGCCTGAAGGCACCTGCCCAGAAAGGCTGGGGAGTTAATGCCCCGGGGTGGAGGGGCAGGGACTAGGCATCGGGAGGTAGATGGCCAGTGCCTCAGTTGGGATGAGTCTGCTTGGTCTTAAAGGGTCCCTGGTCGATTAAATCCCCACGGCTCAGAACAATAAGCTTAGAATTCACTCTCTCTTTTCCCATTTCTTTACTTGCACTTCTTGAAATCATCTCTCAAATTAATTACCTGTACCCAAGTTTGTGTCTCCAGGACTGCTTTGGGGGATATTCAAAATTAGACAAGAACCTACCCCGACATAAGCTGTTTCCAATACATGGGAAGGTCTTCAGAGATGGTCCACCCCAGCCATTGTCTGGGAATCTGCTGAGTGAAAAATCCCCACTTCTAGATTCTAGGAGGATTCTAGATTCTCGGTTCTTCCTGAGTATTCTGGTCCACTGGCCCTGAGACTTTGGCTACTAAGTGTTCTCCTCTTTCCTCCCCTCCAGGTGATCGAGAAGAACTTGAGTGGCTGGTGGTACATTCAGATTGATGATAAGGAAGGATGGGCCCCGGCAACCTTCATTGACAAGTATAAGAAGACCAGCAATGCCTCAAGACCCAACTTTCTGGCTCCTTTGCCCAACGAGGTGACCCAGCTCCATGCAGGGGATGCAGCAGCCGTGGAGAACAGCACGGGCAGTGAGGCCATCGGCCCCTCCCGGCCCTTGCCCGATGCACCACACGCTGCTGTGGACTCCGGGATGCCGTGGTCCAAAGACTGGAAGGGCGGCAAGGAGGCCCTGAGGAAGGCGTCTTCCGACATGTCCTCATGCGCCGGCTATGAAGAGATCTCAAGCCCCGACCTGGAGGAGAAGCCCAGCCTCCCTCCCCGAAAAGAATCCATCATCAAGTCAGAGGGAGAGCTGCAGGAGAGGGAGCGGCAGAGGATCGAGCAGCTCAGGGGCTCCTCGCCCAAACCTCCGGGCATGATTTTGCCAATGATTCCAGCCAAACACACGCCCCCAGCCCGGGAGAGCAGGAGACCAGAGCCCAAACCCGACAAAAGCAAGTTGTTCCAGCTGAAAAATGAGATGGGGCTAGAGTGTGGCCACAAGGTCTTGGCCAAGGAGGTGAAGAAGCCCAACCTCCGACCCATCTCCAAGTCCAAAGCTGACCCACCGGAGGAGAAGCCAGAAGTTATTCCCCAGAATCCCTTCTTGAAGTCCAAACCTCAGGTGAGGCCCAAGCCAGCTCCTTCTCCGAGGACAGAGCCACCTCAGGGCGAAGACCAAGTGGATCTCTGCAACCTCAGGAGCAAGCTGAGGCCCGCCAAGTCCCAAGAGAAGCCCTCGCTGGATGGAGAGAGCAGCCCCCAGGCTGCCGGGGGCCCAGATGTGGCCTTCAGCCGGAGTTTCCTCCCAGGTGATGGGCCTGGCCACGCCCAGGACCGGACGGGCAGACAGGATGGGCTCAGCCCAAAGGAGATGTCCTGCAGAGCCCCTCCAAGGCCAGCCAAGACCACAGATCCGGTGCCGAAGAGTGTGCCCGCCCCTGTCCAAGAGGCCCCCCCGCAGAGACCTGTGGTCCTGCCCCGGAGACCACCACCCCCTAAGAAAACCTCTTCGGCCTCCAGGCCCCTCCCAGAGGTCAGAGGGCCACAACGGGAAGCCAGTGAAGGCAAGGCGGCTCCTGCCCCAGGCCGGGCCCTGCTGGTCCCTCCTAAAGCCAAACCTTTTCTTCCTAACTCCTCAGGCGGCCAAGATGACATGCGAGGCAGAGGTGGTCTGGGACCACGGCTGGTGGGCAAGATCGGAGAAAACAGAGAGAAACTAGCTGCAACCCCTTTTCCCAACGCTGATGGCCCGAAGGATTCTTTATATGTGGCGGTGGCCAACTTTGAAGGAGACGGAGATACCAGCAGCTTCCAGGAGGGGACGGTGTTCGAGGTCCGGGAAAAGAACAGCAGTGGCTGGTGGTTCTGCCAAGTCCTAAGCGGGGCCCCTTCCTGGGAAGGGTGGATTCCTTCCAACTATCTCAAAAAGAAGCCATAGCCACCTCCTTCCCTGCCTGGCAGTCCCGTGCATCTCTGCTGGCTTTACCCACGTATTTAATATGCCTCTTAATTTATCATCCTTCATGCAGCTTCAAAGGAAGGAAGACTCTGGAGCACTGTGGTTTCTTCCTTCCCTTGGGTGGAGAGCAGTCCCCCTCCCTGCAGCATGACCTGGAGGCTCAGAGGCCACACCCCCTGCTTCCTCTCCAAGTCAGCATCCCTGCCTTAAGGCCAGTGGCATTGCCACCCTCTGTAGGCCACCTAGCAGCAGGACCGTGACTCTCCAAGGCCTCCAAGACCAGAACCCATTGTCTGGAAACTGAAGAAACAGTCTCATTGCTGGTACCCCACCCAGTCTGTGATGGCTGGCTCCAACTTCTCCATCTTTCTAAAAGTCCAGGGACTTTATTTACTCCGTTTCCAAAATGGTTGGTACCAGGAAGAATTCCTGCCCTGGAAGTTGGCTCCATTCCCAGTCCCAGAGAGATGTCCTCCTCGAGGCTCTGGACCCGTGAGCCTCTCAGGTTTGCCAGATGCAGCTGCCCCAGGAGTGGGCCTGATGGTCCACTGAGACATTCCGCCTCCCATCTTCTGGGACCCTGACAGATCCCAGAGGGGTGCTTCCAGCCCCAGCATGCTTCACCATCCTGCACAGGGCTTTTTAAATAGAAATCTCCACCCCACCTTGGGCCATTTCACGTTTGTCTCCGTAGAGCAAGAATCTCGAAGTTGCTTTGAAAGGAGCCGTTCACAATCCATGCCCCTTGGGAGCACTCCTTCGCTAGGTAGCTAGTAGGTGCCAGACTCAGTCCTTGGCACTTGACATTACTGTTTTAATCCTCACATCAATCCTTTCTTGGGATATTGCACCTGTGATGGACAGAGAACCTCGGACTCTGTGCCCAAGGGCACACTAGTTAGGAAGAAGAGGAAAGAGGACTTGAAGCTGGCCTGACTTCCATGCCCGTGCCCTTCCCCCAGTAGCAGGCTAACCGGGCAGGGAAAGGGAAGACGCTAAGTGCCAAGAGCAGGTGGCCAAATGGCTTGCTTGTGTTGTGGGTGAGGGAGCATTGGTGTCTGCTCCCACACCCACCACCCCTCCGACCCACTGCAGCTCACACCGAAGGCTGCCCCGCACCCTCCACAGCTCCTCTTCCATGGTGGGTGGCGGGAAGTGGGGGAGTTTGCCCAGAGCTCTGGCAGTTGCCACAGGACTTTGTTTCCTGCTGCTGTGCAGGTGCCTCCTCTGGAGGATAAAACTTGTGGAGCTGAGGTGGTCTCCCATTTCAGCCTCCAGGGGCCCTGATGGCTCAAAGACTTGCTGCTTCCTGCTCTCTGGCATTCCTAGAGTACTTTTCTCTGTCTCCTTTTTGTGCGTGCACTCTCCCTGTCCGTCCTCTCGCTTCCATCTGGACAGACACAGTTCACTGAGGCACACAGAGGCACAGCGACATTGCAGAATTAGAATCAGGACCCAGGGTTTCCGGCTCCCAGCCCAGAGTTCTTGCCCGTGGACCAGGCTGCCTGGCAGGTGGGAGGGCAGAACCCTTCTTCATCCCACCCTGCCCTGCAGAAGAGGACCCATCTGCTATGATGCTTTGAGGACCACAGGGCCAGCTTTCCCATGGATACCCACTGTCCGCCTGCAGTGCCAAAGATTTCAGTGCACACAGCCCTCTTCTGCTCTTCCTACCCCCCCCAGCCACACAGACTCTGGAGGCTTCTACAGAAGAAGGAGCGTTCTCTGATTCACGGGAGCATCTTTATTCCTTCCTTCAGTCGGTCTGTGAACCCCACCCTGAGGACCTGGGGGGCAGGGCCCTGAGGTGCCTCTAGCAGTGCCCACTTGCCCCTTGGCCCTGTGCCCAGAACTGTGGGGGAGGATGGCTGTTGGGGGAAGAAGAGAGGCTGGGAGAGGGCCACCCACGTCTTCGAAGTCCCCTCATTTGGAAGGAAGCCCGTAGCATGTTTTCCAGAGTTTTTTGACCCACTTTGGCTTAAACAGCTTTTATGAAACTATTATGCAGAATTTGACTACATTTCAAAAGACAGGACTCAGCCTTTTTTTTTCCCCCCCGATTCACTCTCTGCTTTCTGTGACCTTTTCAAGTATTTTGTGAGCACCTACCACGTGCTCGGCGCCAGGCAGACCAGGACCCGTGTGGCTCCCTGCCTGGCTCTGAGAGCTGAGGTTTTTGTTTGCTGCTTCCACACAAAGGGTTTGTCTTTGGCCTCATTCCCTCCTCCTGAAGGTCAGCTGAGTGGGAATAGACTAGTTCCACCTTTGTGTGGGCAGAAGTGTTCCTGCAAATGAAAGAACTCGCCTTTTTATTACTGTTATTGTTACTGTTATTGTTATCCTGACGTGAACTGAAGGTACTGAAGCCACATTCCTCTCTGTTCACCCTTCTTTGCTCAGGACGCATTCATGGCCAGAGGACTCCTCTCTCGGGCTCTGTGTGCCACATGGCATGAGCGACCAGAAAGGCGGGGGGCGGGCGGGGGGGGGGTTGGTTGTCTGGTCGCCGGTGGCTCTCCCTGGCTGTCCAGGCCTGATGACTTAGCATCACAGCACCCAGCCCTGTGGCCGCCATCTTGTCAACAACCTGATGGAGGCAGTACAAAACTCCCCTGAGGTTATGCCCACAGAGAATGTCCCAGGCCACAGTTATAACTCCCATGCCAAGCTCCAGGCAGGTCCCTGGTGTTTCAACTCCCTCCTCTAACTTAACCCTGACGACAACCCTCTGAGGTGCCTAGGATCAGCCCTGAGCTGTGGGGAGAAAGTTGAGGTTCACAGGGTGAAGTCACATGCCCAGTCTCATCCAAATCATGAGTCCGCTGAGACTTGAACCCAGGGGTGACTTCTCTCCAGTGCCCGTGCTTTTTCCTCTGCCAATGGCAGCAAAATGTGCATGGCATTTCCAGGGAAGCAGGTGACCCCTCCTCGTGACTGAGGTTTTCCTCCCTTCACCCCACAATCCCCATGGCAGTAGGTCCCAGGCCAAATGCCAGCCCAAAAGGCGAGCAGGTGAAAACCACAGCTTACGGTGCCTCGAAACCTTTGGAAAATCCGAGTTTCAGGATCCACCACTTGGCAAAATAGACCTTCGCAAAATGTTTCACTCAAAATCCCTGCCCTTTGGTGGGTTTACATCATTGTCCCAGGCTGAGATGGAGGAGCTGGGCTCCGACTTGAACCACTTTTAATGCCCTACCTCACTGAGGAATTGCTAGAGCCCTTAGCGAGTTTCCAGTGATCACTTAAAGCCTCACCACAGGGCCTCCCCATGTCACCAATTTCTTAGGCAAAGTTCTTGGCCTTAAAACATGTCCGACCCCACTGGGGATCTCAGTACCAGGTGGAGGGTAGGAAAACCGACTTGCCACGTGAAAGGGCAGGGGCCGAATCTCCCCAAGTTTTGGAAGGTCCTGAGGCTGAGGCATGGACTGTGTCAAGAACAAAGCACTGAGTGGGATAAAGAAGTTGCTCCCGCCCTTGACATCATCAAGAACAGGAACATTTTTGGCATGGCTCCCATCCTTTTATTGTGCCCAAGTCTGTCAGGGGTGGGCCAGGCTGCTCCCTGGGAGGTCTCGCCCTTCTCTTTGGACTGGCAGTGGCTGCATAACAGCCTGAACCATTCGTGGCAATCTTGTCACTCGACCTTTGTTGTCCAGGCCCGTCTGTCGGAGCTTTTGCTGCAAACCAGCCATACCGTACGATAGACCAAAGATGACCTAGTGTCAAACTCTGGCCCAGAGGAGTGGGAACTTGGCTCGCATGGACACCTGAGGGTTTAGGATGCCCTCCGTCAGCCTAGAGGAATTGCTCCTAACTTGGCTGAGGTTCTGACAGACGGACCACAGCCTGTGACAGACCCAGAGTTAAAACCCAGAGGCTCCACAGTCTTCACCTGCTGGTGGACCACCTGCTGAGGACCCTTTCCCACAGACTCAAACATGCAGCTCCTTAGGGTAATGTCTGGTTTCTGGTGCTACCGTCATCATGTGTCGGCATTCCCTCTTTCCTTCCTGTCTCTGTCGTCTACTCCAAAGTAGGCTTCTCAGCGCCAATCAGGACAAGTGACTCAACTTCTGTTGTCCTCAAGGAGGCCAAACCCAGTGCCATAGCCAGTAGCCTTCACTTTCAGGCCTTCTGTCAACATACAGACGGAGGTACCCCACCACCACCACCAGGCTTGTTACAGCAATAAGCAATTCTGACACAACTAGGTGTCCATAGATTTTTTTTTCCCCCGTGTGTGCCTGTCTATGCCTCTGTGCCCCTGTAACTGTTAATAGTGCCCATTTCACTTGTACAGGGGAGATGATAAACTATGGTCACCTTAGCTATCCCTACGTTTCCTGCTTCCAAGCACCACCAAGTCACTAGGCCACTTCGTGTGTCCCTCCAGGAATAACAGTGGGGCTCTGACAGGCCCACCTCCTCACACCTGCTCATAGAGTGACGCTGGAGATTCCCCCGAATATCACGGCCCTCCTCATACCCTCTTGGCAAACTGGCAAATTCTGGTGGTGATTTTTGTTTCCTGTTAACACACAAAAATACACGAGGATATATAATGTGAGGGGGGAGGGGGTGGCAAACGATTAGCTGTAGCATGTATAGACTATATACCGTTAGACTTTTTCTTTTTCTTTTTTTTTTTTAAATAAAAATGCTTGACTGGTTTCAAGCTTCATTGTGAAGAGGCCATCTCCATGGATTTCATTTGGCTAAAGAAGAGGCGCATAGCTTTGTGCCCAGGTGTTTGGGGCTCGAGTTTGGGGATCAAAGAACAGAAGCCAGGGTGAGTAGGGGTGACTTCTCTGGGTCCTAGTGCATCTTAATTCTTTGAATTACGGTGTCCAGAAGCTACAGGAAAGTGTCCTTAGATCACGGGGTGTCTCCCACATAGTCTCAGCTCTGTGCCTGAAGATGAAAAAATTCACACATTTAAGATGTCTTGAACCTCTCACAGGTGTTACTTACTGCTGGACTAGAGCATGTGGTGGGGAGGAGGGGGGCAACCATGGCTGGGCTGCCGGGACTGCTCACGCCATCTGCTCCAGGGAGCTAGAGGGCATTGCCTGATGTGTTATTACCTTCCCAAGGGCAGAGGCAAGGCCACACCAACCCCCAATGTGGAGCCTCCTTGGCCTCAGGTGAATCATTAAACAAAATGACAGTGCCACCCACCTGCCTAGGGAGAGAAGAATAGACCCAGCAGAGGCTCTGGACAGAAGAACATAGAAAGGGGAAATTTACATTCAATATTCACCTTCCCTTTCAAAGAATGCAACGAGCTCACCGACCTTGTTAAGAATAATGGTCATTCCTGTAGTAATCTCTGGTCCCCTAAGAAGGAAAAATCATGATGCTCTTCAGCCCCCCATCCCTTGGGAGCCTTTTCTCCCAAATCTTCCAAACTAACTGTGGTCGTTCATAAGAACGCAACTGGTCATGGCATGGGATTTGTGAGGCAGGCATGCAGGGGCACCTGACCCCTCCCCTCACCAGATGGGATAGGGACTGGACCACGGTCAGGAACCAAACCTTAACTACTTTCAGGGGCTGCTTACTCATCGCCTTCAGGTCTCCGTTGGAACTGACATGTTCGCCTTTCCCTTTATAGTGGTTCAGAAATGCCAGGCCAAACACAATCCAGCTGTCACACACACCTTCACACACATTCCCTCCCACTCGCCTTACCATGACCCTGTAAGGGGTCATGGTAAATCTGTGTGTCCAAGACTCAGGTGGTGGGGCCGCTCTTCTCCAAACCCAGGGTGTTTAATGTCCATCGCTTCTCTAGATAGTATCCATCTGGCCCAGCTGTTCCTCACCTTCTTGCAACCTATGCCTCCCAGTCAACGGCTCTCAAATTTTAGTGACCATACGACTTAGCAGGGAGCTTGTCAGAGTCCACACTCCTGGGCTGCAACCCCGGAGAGTCAGAATCAGCAAAAACCTGCATCCATTAAAACTACATTGTGAGGAAGTGGTCTGCATATTCCACTTTTGAGAAATGGCCAGACTCAGCACATTGCCTGGGGTAGTCTAAGTGTTCAAAATGGTGCTTCATATGGGATGCCTGAGTGGCTCAGCTGGTTATGTGTTCTGCCTTCGGCTCAGGTCATGATCCCAGGGTCGTGGGATCAAGCCCTGCATTGGGCTCCCTGCTCACCAGGGACTCGGTTTCTCCCTCTCCCTCTGCCTTTCGCCCCCACCCCCCAGCTTATGTTCTCCAAACCCCCCCCCACAAAGTCTTTAAAAAATGGTGCTTCATACACTATTATTAGCCATGTCACCATTATTTTTCTGAGCATTTACTGTGTTCCAGGCTACAACACTTCTATTTCATCCTCAGAATGCTCTAGGTAGATATCTGCATTTTATATATGAAGGCACTATGTACATTTCAGGAAGGTGAAAACACCACACCAAAGTGTCACAGAGCCAGCACATAGTGTCTGGTCCTAAAGCTGACTCATTTATCCCATACTATGTCCCCTCCCAAATGCAATCAAAGTCTGTATCTCATCGTGATACTATTAGCTCCCGGATTCAAAATCTTATTCAAAAAATACTTTTGAATAAAAGTATTTTATTCAATACTTTTGAATGAAAAGTATTCAAAATACTTTGAATTTTAATTATATAATTCTATAATTAAGGCAAAAGGTCTAACTTCCGTTGAGTCCAAGCTATCGGCTGGGTACTTAATAGATATTCTCTCTTCATCCTTCGCTACAGTGCCAGGTAGGAATTATTATGCCTGTTTTATGGATGGAAATTAATAATCTAAGAGATTAAGTTTATCTATAGTCACAGCTAGTAAGAGGATGAACTTGGATATCTAACTCTAAAGCCTGTGACCTTAATAGACCATCACAGCTTCCAAATTTATAATCCCCCCCCCCCCGCCATTCAGCATTTTTCAAAATGTGTTTTCCAGAACATATGTTCATAGATATTCTGAAGTAAGTGTTCTGTGGACACACCAGCCATCTCAAAGCTTCACATAATAACGTGCAGTGTGAACACCTGAGAGGGGGCTTTTTATAGTGGGTTCCTCAAACAGACTTGGTGGTGAAACCATTCATAGATCATCTAGCAGGAACAGTGTTTCATGTCATAAACTCTGGAAAATGTCAAAGTCTACGATTCAACTCTCCCTTGAATTGTGTCTGAGCCACCATCCTTAGCTGATTCCTTACCCTGACGCCAGCTGTGTCTCTGTCCCTCACTGCAACCCAGTCTTCAAGGCTAACCTTCACAGCATCGTCAGTACAAAATACTTCCTTGAATGGAGAGCTGCTCATGAACGTCAAGGTTACCTACTGGCTATTGGTCCAAACTGAAGCAATCTGAATGTGTTTCTCCATGGTGAAATTGCCCCACGTAGGAAACTTCAGAAAATAGCCTGAAGGAATGCAATTTGTTTTCTGCCTTATAAACAAGTTCTCCTTTAGAGACCTGTAAATTAATAGCAATGTTCAGAACACTCCAGTGCAGGTTAATAAAGCCTAGGTTCTCCTCCAATTCAGACTCAGATCCTACCATTAACTATGTTCTCTGGCTTCCTTTCAACTGCATGGAACTTGGCCACACTCATACAGTATAGTTTACAATAGTCATCATCAAACAGTTTTCAGTGAGTTTGGTCAATAAAAAAAATGTAGCATATATATGGTATATAAGCATACGTATTACTAAATGAATATATCATGTACTCTTTTTAGGTAGTAAATTCCTACCCTCCATGCTTGGTGCTCCTTTCCACTTGAAGGGGGCCCCACGAGAATAACACTCCAGTCTTCTCTCTCCCTAGGTGAGAAGAGGTAATTCCCCCGATGATTGATATCGAGGGGAGCAAGAGACCGGAGAGCATAGCACATGCCTCCTTCTCTCCTGTTTGGGGTCAGATGTCCTCGGGGATCACCTCTTCCACCTGGTCCCAGTCAGCGGGAGGCTTAGTGGTAAAAGGAGCCCCCACAAAAGGCGTGAGTCCTGTGCTTTTCAGGGAGCACGTCAAATTCTGGGATGCAGGCGAAGGAAACCCATGACTGCTGCATACCTCACCTAAGCCAGATTCTCCCACGCTCTCTCAAGAGGAAAGCTGACAGTGTGTTTTTCAATTCCCAGGTCCTTCTGTCTCTCTCAGGTCTAACTTCCAGTGTGGAGAGAGGCAAGCTCTATGTTGGGCTCCTTAAAAACTGCCTGTTGGCTACTGATTAGGCTAATTTTAACTAATTTATTATAGTAGTCTTTATATATTATAATAAAATATGTACTATAATTAAAAGTGAAAGATAAGCTAAAAAATACATAATAAAAAAAGATAATTTTTCACTACTGTGAGATAATAAAGGATTTATATCAGTTTCTGCCCCCAGTTCCCAGCACAGAGCTCGTGAAACGCTCGTCCAGAATTTCCTGAGTGACAAGAGCTCCAGGAGCATCCTTTGTTTTAATAGCTGGTCTTTGACCCCAGTTCCTGACACAAGGCTCCTGAAACCTCTGTAATTTCCTAGGTGACAGGAGTAGCTCTTGCTCCAATAAGGTGCTTCTGGGGAGTTCCTGGATGGCTCCTGGAGGGGGGGGGGGGGGAGCTGGTCACCAGAAAGACCAAGCCCCGATCAGGAGCTGGGCATTTCCAGCCCACCTTCATTCTCTTGAGACGGGAGAGGGGCTCAAAATGGAGTCCATGACCATTCGTGCCTACGTGAGGAAGCGTCCATAAAAATCCCAATAGTATGGGGCTTGGAGAGCTTCTAAGTTGGCGCACACACCCACACCCAGTGGGGGATGCACGCCAGCTCCGAGAGGACAGGAGCTCCTGCCCTCGGGACCCGCTCAGACCTCGTCCTCTGTATCTCTTCCTCTGGCTGCTCCTCTGTAGCCTTCATCATATCCTACAGTAAACTGCTCAATGCAAGTGCTTCCCTGAGTTCCGTGAGCCTCTCGAGCAAATTGTTTGAACCTGAGGACGGGGTCGTGGAAACCTCTGATTTGTAGCCAAATCAGACAGAAGTTGTGGGTAAACTGGGGACTTAATACTGCAGTTAGCCTCTGGGGGGGTGGGGGATAGTCTTGTGGAACTGAACCCTTAACCTGCGGTATCTGATAATATCTCCAGACAGACAGTGTTAAAATCAACTTACGTTATAGGACACCTAGCTGGTGTTGCAGAGAATTGCTTGGTGTGGGGAAAGAACCCATATGTTTGGTGATCAGAAATGTCAGAAGGGAAGTGTTTTGTGTGAGTAGTAAAGGAGACACATAGGAAAAAGAGATGCAGGAGACACAGGTAGAAAGGAGTTCTGAACACAGCTATGCTCCAATGACTTGTTTTAAGCACCTTCTGGGATGGGTGGACCCCGTTTTGTAAAACACCAATAAAGGAACAATCGTGGCCTCTGGGGTTAAACAGACCCAGGCTCTGATCTGCACTTGACCTCTCTGACTCTTAGCATCCTCATCTGTAAAATGGGAACAATAATGCCTTTCTCGGGCCATTGTGAAGATTAATGGAAACAAAGTACACTTAGCACTTAGTAGGCACTTCTAATAGCACATCATAAGTAGTATTGTTTGTATGAAGAGTGAAAAGAATGAACAGTTTTCAGATGTTTTCATTGCCCAGGACAGGAGTTAGCAAACCTTTTCTTAAAGAGTCAGATAGTAAATATTTTAGGCTTTGGGAGCCAAGAGTCAAAACTAGAATGTTATGCAAGGACTTACATAACTATTTAAAATGTAATCATTTGAACACGTACAAACCATTCTTAGCTCTGTGAAAAAAATACCCAGATGGGTGGATTAGCCCCGACGACCACAGTCTGCCGATCCTTGGTCTAGTCTCTATTCATTTTCTATTTTATTACTTTTCTCTAAATGGAAGTTTTCCAAAGTGTGTTTATAGAACGTCAGTCCCGCATATGATCATGAAAAAGCATCATGTGGTGAAACCCATTTGGCAGACACTTGTATAAGGATCCTCCAGGCCTCTTTCCTTGGAGATCCGTGTCACACGCTCGCATATTAAAGGCTCTTAGAATCTTGCAGTAAAGAAGCTGTTTACCCTGGTTTAAGCCAGAATTTCCAAAACGTACCTGATAACAGAATTCTCTTTCTCATGTAACAGCTAAGAATATCCCATAGAACATATTTTGGAAAATTCCACTATAGATCCTAGAATTTAGTCATTATGCAGAATTTCACCACATTAAGTTGAATTTGTGCCCCATAATGCATACATCTGAGGAATCTGACTTGGATCGTATGTGTTAGTTACTATCGTCAGCAGATTAACCAGGCCAACTTGGTCTCTAGTTTGAATCAGCTATAGAGTTTGTTGATTTTCTTCCTGTGTTTGTCTTAGGACTGCGACACTAGGACCGCGACACTGTTCACTTGGAGAACCTTAAGAAAGTCCCTCTTAGAAGGATCAAACCCCTGATAGAACACCTGCCTTAGGAAGTATGCAGCAGTGTGTTCTTGGAGGAGATCTGAGAACCAGGATTTGCTAAACTACTGTCACTATGTATTCTTTTTATTGCGGTGAGATACATATAATATTTATTATTTCTGGCATTTTTAAGTGCACAGTTCAGTGGTATTAAATACATTCACTCTATTGTGTAATCATCACCACCATCCATCACCAAAACTTTTTTATCTTCCCCAACTGAAACTCTGTACTCATTAAACAACTCCCATTTCCACTTCTCCCCACTCCCTGCTCACCAGCATTCTACTCTCTGCCTCTGAGTTTGACTCTTCTAAGTATCTCATGGAATATACAGTATACCATGTGGAATTATACAGTATTTATCCTTTGGTGGTGGGTTTACTTCACTTAACATAATGTCTTTGGAGTTCATCTATATTGTAGCACATAACACTTTCCTTCCTTTTTAAGGCTAAATAATATTTCATTATGTTTCTACCACATTTTATTTATTCATCTGTCATTGGATACTTGGATTGCTTCTGTCTTTCAGCTATAGGAAATGTTGCCATGTACATGAGTGTACGAATATCTGTTTAACTCTCTGCTTTCAATTCTTCTGGTATATACCCAAGAAGCAAAACTGCTGGAGCATATGTAATTCTGTTTAATTGTTTAAGGAGCTGACATACTCTTTTCCATAGTGGCTGTACCTTCACTGTTTGTTAATTTCCAGACCACATTTTTTAAATAGAGATATAACTGACATGCAACAGTTTCAGAGGTTTAATATAATGATTTGATATTCATATAGATTGTGAAATGACCATCACAATGTACTTAACATCCGTTACCACACATAGTCACAGGGTTTTTTTTTTACTTGTGATGAAAACATCTAAGGCATACTCCTTTAGCAAATTTCAAATATAGAATGCAGTATTATTTTTTAAAAGACTTTATTTATTTATTTGACGGGGAGAGAGAGATCACAAGTAGGCCGAGATGGGGAAGCATGCTCCCTGCTGAGCAGAGAGCCCAATGCGGGGCTCCATCCCAGGACCCTGAGATCATGACCTGAGCCAAAGGCAGAGGCTTAAACCCACTGAGACACCCAGCCGCCCCTAGAATGCAGTATTATTAAGTATAGTCACCATGCTGTTTACTACATCCCCATGACCTATTTATTTTATAATTGAACTTAGTACCTTTTGACCCACTTCTCCCATCTTGCCCACCCTCTACTACCTACCTCTGACAATTACCTGTTTTCTGTATCCATGAGTTCTGCTGTTTTTTTAGATACCACATATAAGTGAGATCATAAGGTATTTATTTTCCTGTCTGACTTATTTCATTTAGCATAATGCCCTCAGGGTCCATTTTTGTTGTCACAAATGGCAAGATTTCCTTCTTTTTATAGCTGAATTATATTCCATTGTATTTATATGCTACATTTTCTTTATCCATTCTTCTATTTTTTAAAAAGGATTTTGTTTATTTATTTGAGAGGAAAAGCAAGAGACAGCACATGTGGAGGGAGAGGGGCAGCAGAAGAGGGAGAAGCAGACTCCCCACTGATCAGGGAAGTCGATCCAGGGCTCAATCCCAGGACCCTGGGATCATGACCTGAGCTGAAGGCGACGTTTAACTGACTGGGCCACCCAGATGCCCCTATTAAGTCAAACTTGGTTCTTTTCTCTTGGTTCTAGCCCATGGAATTGGAAGTACTGGCCTGGGACCCCAATTTACTTGCTAACAGAACTCAGTTGTTGAGGCCAACATTCAGATAATCTAGACTATGCTTCTCTATCATTTAAAAAAAAATCGTCAAAGTGAAAATGCAAAATTTAAGCATTCTCTTGGAGAAGTTTTATACCCAAGTGAAGAAACATGGTCTTCCTACTTAATACTAACCTGTCCCTCCCTAACTGTGCCAGCCCCTAGGGATGAGCACACAGACGGTCTCCAGTCGGACAGTCTTTGTGCCACAGCCTTTCCACTCCTCATGAGCACCCTCCGCATAGAGAAGGGTATACAGAAGCTCTGTGTGTGTTCTGGAGATTATTTGGAAAGTGCTGGGATCATCCAGTGACTTCCTTTCACAACTGGGGCTGACTCCCCAAAAGCACACCACAACACTGTATTCAAAGATACCCGAAGCTGCTTCTGGAATTTCATTTTTACCCAAAAATTGGTGATAGGAAAAAAAAAGTTGGGATTAGAGATTCAAGCACCTTAATCAGTCAGTTATCTTACATACTTTCATATTAAAACAAACAAGGATACGTTATGCAGTAGAATATAAAAACTGCCTGCATTTTTGCGATAAAATTGCAGACTTCAAAGAAACACAGGCTTCAGTGGGCTGCTTTGGGCCAGGCCCCAGGCCACAGTCCCCTTGCGGGAACTTAAGTAAGTAAAGTTTGAGAAACCAAATGATTCATCACTCCTGCCACTGGCAAGTAGGGCAAAGCCAATTAGGAGACTCCTTCCAGGTATACTTTTCTCACTGGGTTCATTATCAATCAAAACCAGACACCCCATGGAGGATGAGCCATAGAGATTCTCAGGAATACACCCGTGATAGCGCTCGAGTGTGGACAGAAAGGGCTTATTTGTCAAAGCAAATACTTCTGAGAAACTCCTGCTTTTAAAAACTCTTCATTCTTCTGGTCACATGGTGGGGAGCACTTCTACTCAGTTCTCTCTGTACTTAATTATCTTGAGAAAATACTGGATAAGTTTTCAGCTAAGTGGTACAAGTTTGGGGTGGGAAGGGAACTCCTGAATTCCCGAATATTCAGAATCGGAACTAGGGACTCATACAAGACCAAGGTTGAATGTTCATGTCCTACCTCCCCAAACCCTGTCTCTTCCTACCCACACACATACATAAGCGCAATGAACAGGACGAGGGCTCCCCGCTCTGCTCTTAGCACTCATCATTGAAAGCTGGATGTTCCTACATTAACCAAAGTGTCCCTTCTACGTGGCCTGAAAAGACAGGGGCCCAGGAGTAGGCTAACAAGTGGCTCTGGCAACAGGGAGAAGAGAAACCAAGCCACCCACCCCTTGCAAATGCCTTCTTTCAGTCTATGGCGACGATGAGTCCCCTTCAGAATCAGAGTCTGCCCCTCACCTCCAACAGTGGGTCAATAACATTCGCCAAGAACACACCATGGGTTGCGTGGTTCCCTTGCCATCCACATCAATGGAGAGCCCAGTGTGACCTTGGTGAAATTCCTTCACATGCCTCCTCTCTGCCTCTAGCAGATCCATGACAGAGAACTTCAAGGGGCAGAAATGCCTTGGCTCAAGGTAGCTGAGCCTAGGTCCTGTAGAAGACAGTCCTGAAAGTTCCATTTTCATGCATAAAAGCACAGGAGCAAGCAACCTAATCCTGGGCCTTCCATGGGCCAGACCTGGTGCTGGGAGCTGGGCAGAGAGAAATGAACAAGCATAGTCTAGCCGGAAAGACTGACCTATAGACAACTGCAGGGAACTCTGGAGAGAACTATAAGAGAGCTTCTGGACAATATGTCTGAGGGACACAGAATGGGAAAGGAAACCCGCCTGGGGGTAAACAAAAAATTACTAAAAGCTATCTGAAAAGCCAAAAATAGGGGACCCAGTAGGTGAGGGCCATGTTTCCAAAACTTGAGCTGAATACACATTCACAAATGGTACTATGTCCACAACCCACCTCTACCAGCAGTTACTTAATATTTTACTTTAAATTGATCAACTCAAAGGTTAAATATGTTTCTTTGAAGGGACGCTTTACACTGGGACATAAACAGAAGGTAACTCTAAAAGTAAACACAACGAAAGCCAAACAGTGTCACTGAATCCCAACTAGGTCTAGTTAGTTACCTATTCACAGTTCAGACCCTGAGGCCTGCGTGCTCTCTCTTTCACTCTCGCTCTCTGTTAACAGGACATCAGCACTTATTAAGGAGGTATTAGAGACAAGCTAACACCAAAGTGAGATTATATACCTAATTGAAACAAAAGAATGGCAAGAGTACTGAAAGTGGTAACTTGCAGACAGTAATTCCCATCATTTCATGCATAGTAAAGTACCACTCCAAATTGCCTTTCTCACACTTTAAAATATACTGGATTAATTTTAATGTTTTCATTAGGTTAGGTCTAGGGGCCACAGGACAATTTAACCAGAACACAGACTAGAGGTGGTGGGGGAAATGTGAAAGGGTAGACCTGGCACGGCGGAAGCTGGCAGCGGGAACGGTGTGTACATTTTCAGAATTGCAAAATGTAATTTGAACAGGACCACCCTCATCTGATCACCCTTTTCTGGATCTAATTACACTCAATGAGGTCCATGGTAGAAATCATTTTTATTTTAATTGGAAGTCTTTGATCCTCTCTTCGTAACACTACTGAAACATAATAAGATTTTTTAAAACTCCCTTTATGTGGAAGGAAACAAAAGGGAGAATTCTTTGTAGGGAATGTTGCTGTAACACTTACCATATTGCACGGTAATCCTGTGTTTATGTGTCTGTCTCCCCGGCCAGACTGGGATCCTTCCGGGCAGGGATGTCCTGTTACTTTTCTCTGTCTCCTGAGTATTTGGGGGAAGACTTGGACATTTTAGCCCTCAGTGTCTGCTGAGTGAATTGGCCCCACAGGTAGAATGGTGGGAGGGATGGGAAGAAAAGACCCAAATACTCCAGTATACTTCTGACCAATGTTTTCTTAATGTGAAGCAATGTAGCATGGTAATTAATTCGTTTAGACCTGAATTCTTGCCCGTTAAAGATAATAGCAGGGTTGGTGTAAGGATTAAATGAGCTAATAGATGTAAAGTGATTAGAACAGTGCTGGTACATAGTAAACAACTGATGGTAGCTATCGTTGTTACTGTTGTAATCATATAATTACACACGCACACACGCACACACACGAACTGTCAAATGCTTTTACAGAGCAGACATCGGGACTCTTAGCTGCCCACAATCTACTTTCATTTCTTCAAGTAGTACCGCCCTAATCTTCCTCCGGGGAACCAATTTTTACCCTACTCTCCATCCACTTGACTTGGGTGCGACAGGTCTGAGGCCAAGAATGAGCACGTGACCCAGATCTGGTCAATCAGGAGAGACCAATCTCCTGGCTACAACTGGCTCAGCTTTGGGCACATGACCCAGGCCAAGCCAATGAGACTCGATCTTTGTGGAGTTTTTGAGAAGAGGAACTCATATATACTGGGTTTCCTAAACTGGCAGAATTCAGCCTCCAGATGCTGGTGACCATGCTTGGCAGCTCACGTGCAGAGCTTACCTGAGAATGAAGCCCAAAGCAAAGAAAAGCAGAGAGCCAAAAGAGGTAGAGAAAGAGACTGGTTGGCACCGTTTGAAACTCTGGATCTAGCTGTGCCTGAAGGTGAATGGATGAGTGGGTGTTTGGTTTTTTCTTGAGATTTCATTTTTCATATTTGTCCAAGAGAGAGCACAAGCAAGGGGAGCCACAGGCAGAGGGAGAAGCAGGCTCCCCGTTGAGCAAGGAGCTGAACTGGGGACTCCATTCCAGGACCCAGAGATCCTGATAGGAGCTGAAGTCAGACCCTTCACCAACTGAGTCACCCGGGCACCCCAGATGATTGGGTTTTTGTTTTTGTTTTGCTTAGGTTGGTTTGAGTTTCTGTTCATGGTCTCAGAAGAGTCTGAATATACATAACTAGTTAGGGAGAATGTGTGTATCTTCAATCACTTTTTTGCATCAGGCTTATTAAGAGATTGAATTTCACCAATTTGGTTCACCAAATGGGCACTGTGAGGGGTGTGGGAGAGCAGGGAACATAAACATTAATAAGACTTTCCCTGCTTTCAAGGTTCACGTCTACAAGGGAATACAAACTTTACAGTCCTACCATAATACATGCTGTAACTGGGAGGCTACAAGAGTGTCCTAGAAGAACAGGAAATAGAGGAAGACCAGTTCTGCCATAGGACCTTTCTGGAAGAGAAGGGAGTATGGGCACTTTACCATAAAACAATTGGAAGACATTTAACAGTGTTCTCTGGTAGCCATTCACAGGATGCCTATTTCAATTAGCTTTTAATCACCCACAGCTAGTGTATTGCTTTAACGAGGGCCTCATTTTACCTTCAGGAATGCAGTGCTTTATGCTTGCTCTGAATGTGGACTCACCTGCCTTGTGATACCTAGAAGCCTCCTTCTGAGAGCAGTCCAGGTATGACGAGGGGGAGGTGTTTGATGGGGAATTACCGAACAGAAGCCCTAAGCCTCACATGCCTATGGACAGAGCATGTAACTCAGTTAGGGCTCTGCCTCTTGTCAGAGGGTGTGTGATTTCAGCTAGGGGGTTATGAGGTAATGGTACTGTGTTCCCTACTGCTTGCTTTTGAATGTAGTAAAAACACCAAGCTCTCCTACCCCCAGCCCCTCCGACCAAAGCTCAGATATACAAAATGCCTCTTGTAGCTCTGCTGCTTCTCTTACTCCTCACCTGCCCAGGAGAGTCTAAGTCCTTTAAGTTGGCAAGCGAGGAAGGCTATTCCCACGTATGCCAGGGATTGCTTGAGGTGCTTGGGAGACAAAGACAAATCAAACCTGCTCCTCCTCTCAAGCAAGAGAAACCCCACTCAAACAGATTCACAGGGAATGAAATGTACAGGGGAATAAAATTCAAATGTATTGACTAACAGAACTCAAAGTTCTAGGGAGTAAATTTAGGCATCACTGGATACAGGTCAGATGATTTTCAGGATTCAGTTTTTTCTTCTCTTCTCCGCTGTATTTCCCTCTATGTTGGCTTCCTTCTTGGATAGACTCTCCCCTATTGGGAAGTGGTCCCAATTTTTCCCTTAATGGGGACTCCAAGCAGCTCCAAGTTGACTTCATCCCACAGGCATGCTCAGAAAAAAAAAAAAAAAAGGGAGATTCTTTCTTCTACGAAACAGTTGTTGAAAAAAAAGCCCTGGATCTATGACTATTCTAGACTATGGTTGTCTCCCAAAGTGAATCATATGCCCTTTATAAATCAGTCATGGGTTTGGAATACACTGATTGGCTCAAGTCTGGGTGTCAGGACCACCCCGGAGTAGGGGATGGAATGAGCTCCATGAGAACCATATGGATTGAGTCATGAGTGGGGGAAATTGGGTCTTCAAAGGGAATTCCGTGCACTGTTACTGGAGGAAGGATGAATGAATACTGGGCAAGCACAAAGTCCACAAACTAAAATCTAACCTTCCTTCAGCTGTCGCAATAAGTCTGTTGTCTCTATAATACAGTATTCTGTATGGGGGTCCAGAAAACTGTTGGAGGGCAAGACTTCGTGGGGTCTCTTCAACATAGAGAGAACACTGCGGTTTTCAGGATTAGTAGAGTTATCCAGAGAAAAGAACATCTGCTTATTTGCAGGCTTGAGAAAGAGAAGCCATAAAGTAGGGGAAACATTCCTTGGGAAGACCCAGATCCATCTGCTCGAATTATTTGCTTAACAAGCAACTTTCTGGACTGGGTCTCTTGAAAGGTCCCACCGGCAACCCTAGGAGACTCTGGCACAAATAAGCAATAGTTGTCTTTTGAGACGTAGATGAATGTGTGGCATTCCACTGTAGGCATCTATTCCTTGTCATGTCCCTATGCTTTCTTCCTTTATGAAAAGATAAAAGTCAGGTACTTAAACTAGGGAAGCCTCCACAAGTAGCGATGATGTGTCAGTAAAGCAGGCTGAAGCAATCAGCCTCTCTCTTTGCTACTTGTTAGCTGGCACGTTGCCCTTTTCAGAGGTGAAATCATAGGAAAAAGCAATATTTTCATCCCTACTAATTAGCATCCTGGCTTGCTATACTTTAACAAGTATTTTTCTAACTAGTGACCATGTATTCATGTTGGCCACCTGTGAAATTATTTTTGGCCCCAAGTGTCCAGCCCTCCCTGTATCCACTCCTTTCGCCTGGGGTTTTTCACTTTCTCTCACTAGGGACAGAGCGGATTTCTCCACCCCTTGACTTTAGGCTTGGCCATGTAACTTGCCTTCGCCAATGGGATGTTGGCAGATGTGCCACAAGCCGAGATCTCAACCTGTGTTTGGGCAGTTGGCTGTGCCTTCCTGCACCACTGCCTTAGCCATGAGAAGAACATACCCTGTCTAACACATGGCTCCAAGGGCAATGAGCCACATCTGAGGCTGGCCTTGACTCAACCCTCCACCTGGAACAAAGTCCAGTTGACCCTGACTGATATTAGCTAGCCTCTACGGAACTGAAGACTATGGGAATGCATAACTTACTTGGAAATAATTTCAAACATATCAAAAAATTGCAAGAATAGTCCAAAGAACATCTTTATCTGGATATGCTAGTCATTAACATGTTGTCCCATTTGCTTTGTCATTTGCTCTCCTTCTATATAATTTTTTTCTGAAATATTTGTATCATGCATACATTCTGATACATCTGTATCATACCTTTTCATCCCTAAATCCATCAGTGTGATTTCCTTAAGAATAAGAACATTATCTTTCATAGCCGCAGAGCAATCGTAAACTGTAGGAAATTTCACATTGATACAATATTTCTACCTACTCTACCATTCATATTCCAATTTTATCGATTGAGTCAATAATGTCCTCTATATAGAATCATGTCTCTTTAGTTTTCTATAATCTGCAACAGTTTTTTACCTGTTCTTGGACTGTAATAACGTTGACATTTTAAAAAATACAATCTCTCCCTTCTTTTTATTATAGAATGTCTTTCTTTTGTGTTTAGTACTTTCTCGTAATTCCGTTCAGGCTATACGTCTCCAGTTAGAGTACCACAGAGGTGATCTTGTCATTCTCAGACAATCCCATGTGAAGGCACATGATGTCCATTTAATCAGTTGGTTGAGGTATTGTGTGTGGTTTTTTTTTTTACTTCTGTATCATTACTGTTTCTCCACTTGCAATGAGTAAGCAATCAGTGGGGTGCTATTTTTAAGACAGTGCCAATGTCCAGCTCTTTATCAAATTTTTCTGCACATATTTAGCATCCATTGATGATTTTTGCCTGAACCAATCTTTGCTGATGTCTTAGCTCAGGCTGCTATAACAAATACCAGATACATTTCTTTCTCACCGTTTTGGAGGCTGGATGTCTGAGATCAGGTGCAAGCACGGTCAGGTTCCAGTGAAGACCCACTTCCTGGTTTGCAGATGGCTATCTTCTCTTTGTATCCTCAGCTGACAGAGACAGAGAGAGGGCTACCTCTCTTCCTCTTCTAATAAGGACACTAGCCCCATCATGGGGACTTCACTTGCACAACCTAGTTACTTCCCAACAGTCCTACTTCAAAAGAGCATCACCTTGGAGCTCTGACATATGAATTTGGGGGGTACACAAACACTCATCCATTGCTACCATTGCGCTTGAACCCTGATGACTTGCCAGCTCCGACACCTCCTTCATATTCACCAGTCAGTACTCCGCTTTCTATTGTAAGCAAGAGCCCACTCCGTGTCTCATCTCTTTATCTATTTCTTATGTGTATATATTAATGGATTTCTATTATCTTCAAGGATTTATAATTCATTATTGTCCTGAATTATTTTGGTGCTCCAGTTGTCCTAGACTTGGCCAATGACAGCCCCTTCAGGCTGGCTGTTGTGTTCTTGTGACATGTCTCTGTCATTCCTTTTTTGGCACTTTTTAATCTTGTGGCAAAACAAAATGTTTTGAGCTCACTTTGTACTTTTTCTCCTTCAGCCCTGGAACAACCCATTTCTGCAAGGAGTCCTGCTTCCTGGTAGTGTGGAATGGTATTAGAGCCAAAGATCTGTGTATGAGACATGCTAATAACTATTTTGCTTCTAGCCACGTACACATACATAATCACATGCACACAAACTTGTAAAATATCTTATATGCATACACATATAAACATACGTACATAAACATATGTGATGGTTAACTTTATGTGTCAGTTTGGTCACAGGATGACCAAATTAAACATTCTTTCTTTTTTTGTTGTTAAGATTGTATTTATTTATTTGACAGAGAGAGACACAGCGAGAGAGAGAACACAAGCAGGGGGAGCGCAAGTGGGAGTGGGAGTAGCAGGGTTCCCGCCAAGCAGGGAGCTCGATGTGGGGCTTGATCCCAGGACCCTGGGATCAGGACCTGAGTTGAAGGCAGATGCTTAATGACTGAGCCACCCAGGCACCCCAATTTCTGGGGGTGTCTGTGAAGGGTGTATCTGGATGTGATTAACATTTAAATCAGTGGACTCAATGATGGAGATGACCGTCTCCAGTGTGGGCAGACACCATAAAATCCACTGACAGCCTCAATACCACAAAAGGCAGTGGAAGGAGGAATTTGCCCCCTTTGCCGCCTCGCTGGGACAGCTCATCTCACTTCTCTGGCCTTCAGACTGGGATTTACACCATCAGCGTTTCTGTGTTCCAGGCTTTTGAACTTGAACTGAGTTATACCACCAGCTTTCCTGAGTCTCCATCTTACAGACCATAGATTAAGGGACTTCTCAGCCTCCATAATCACATGAGCCAATTCCTCATAATGATTATATGTAGATATAGGCAGATAATCAGATATCAGACGTATTTTTTTTTTCCTGGAGAACCATGAATAGTACAAAATACATGTATACAGATTTTTTTTTTAAGATTTTATTTATTTATTTATTTGAGAGAGAGTGAACGAGAGAGAGCACACAAGCTGGGGGTGGTGGTATGGGGGGGCCAAGGGAAAGGGAGAAGCAGACTCCCCATTGAGCAGGGAGCTCGATGCAGGGCTCCATCCCAGGACCCTGAGATCATGACCTGAACTGAAGGCAGACGCTTAACCAACTGAGCCACCCAGGCGCCCCTACACATTCTTTTTTTTTCTTTAAGATTTTATTTATTTATTTGACAAAGATCACAAGTAGACAGAGTGGCAGGCAGAGAGCGACAGGAGGAAGCAGGCTCCCCGCTGAGCAGAGAGCCTGACGCGGGGCTTGACCCCGGGATCATGACCTGAGCCCAAGGCAGAGGCTTTAACCCACTGAGCCACCCAGGCAAACCCTCCCCCCCACACACATTCTTATACCTATTTTAGAAATCATGACCTCGTACCAACACTTTCAATTCTATTCTGTTTCCCCCATCCTGATTTTATCTCTCTTTATCCACAATGAGAACAATGGTTCCAACAATATCAAAACATCTACTCATTTGCTCAATCTTATAATATAAGACAGTTTCTGAATTATTTTGCTCATATCAGTATTCAAATCAAATCTAATAAAAAAAGAATTCAGGATTTGTTTGCAATTTCTTCCACAACCCCAACCTTGACCAAAACTGAGGACAAATACACAAATGGTGTATACATAAGTCACCTGAATCAGTTCTTTTCTTCCTTTTTGTGTGATTTTATTATTCATTGGAAATGCTACTGAGTTCATTTGTTTTGGTTTGCTTTCAGTTTTAGGTGTTTGTGGTCTCCTCATTCTTGTTGACTTAATGTCATTCTTTGAGTATATAAAACATTAATTTGCTTCCCAAAGAAAAACCACACAAAAAGAATAGTGAAAGAAAGTCACTCTTTCCATATTCTTTCTACTTCATTCCCCATGCCCAGTGTATTCTAAAGATTTTATTTATTTTTTTGTCAGAGAGAAAGCACAAGTAGGCAGAGGGGCGATAGAGGCAGAGAGAGAAGCATGCTCCCCGCTGAGCAGGGAGTCCCATGTAGGATTCGATCCCGGCACCCCGGGATCACGACCCGAGCTGAAGGCAGCCACATAATGGACTGAGCCATTCAGGCATCCCAGCCTGGTGTATTCTAGATAGCCAACTTCCCTCCTTTCTGTTGTGTTGTCTCTGTGGGTTTTTATGTTTTGTTTTGTTTCAGTAAAGATAACCAGATATATGTCCTTTCTCTTATGTATCCTCTTCCTATATATGCATTTTGCTTTTCCCACTGAACAGTGTTGTTTGGAAAGCACTCCGTATCAATTCACAAGATTGTTCTCATTCTTTTTTGCAGCTGCTGGGAACCCACTGTATGCTTCATAGTTTATTCTTCTTATCTCCTATGTGTAGACATTTAGATCATTTTACATATTTTGCAGTTACAAATAATGCGGCAATGGTAAACTTTTCGTGCACGTATTTCACTACTCTTGGAGGTACGTCTTCAGGGAAAACCACCAAGAGTGTGCGTGTTGGGTTCTAGAGGAAGGGCATACAGGATATTGTTAGATATGGCTGTATTCTCTTCTACAGTGGTTTAACTGTTTTGCATTCCCACCAACAACATACGAAGAGTGTCTGTTTCCACAAAACCTTACCAACAGAGTGAATTATCAATATGTTGAATTTTTGTCAGCTGGTGGGTGAGAAATAGTACCTCAGTGTGTTTTTTTAAAAAAACGTTTCACAGAGAGATAATTTATACAGCTGACTTTACCTGCATGGGTCCACTTACATGCAAATTTTTTCAAAACTGTACTGTAAGTATGTTTTCTCTTTCTGATGATCTTCTTCTTCTTCTTCTTCTTCTTCTTCTTCTTCTTCTTTTAAAGTAATCTTCTTCTTTTTTTTTTTTTTAAGTAATCTCTACACCCAATGTGGGGCTCAGACTTGCAGCCCTGAGATCAAGAGTCGCATGCTCCACCAACAGAACCAGCTAGGTGCCCCTCCTTATTTTTATATTTTCTTAATAATATTTTTTCTCTTGCTTACTTTATTGTAAGAATACAGTAGGCATTACATAAAAAATATTCGTTAATAGACTACTTATGTTATCAGTAAAAGCTTTTTGTCAACAGTAGGCTATTAGTAGTTAAGTTTTGGGGAAGTCAAAAGTTATAAGTGGATTTTTGACCACATAAGGATCAGCGCCTTTAACTCCCATGCTGTTCAAGGGTCAACTGTATATCATAATATTCACCCATGTAAAAGATAGAACTCAATGTTTAATAGTAGGTTTGCAGAGTTGTGTAATCATCATCATAATCTGACTTTAGAATGCTTTCATCACCCCCAAAAAGAAAAGTCATGTCCGTTAGAAGTCACATCTTCCCTCCCCCAAGCCCTAGGCAACCACTAATCTACTATTTGTCTCTAGAGATTTACCTATTCTATACATTTCAAATAAAGGAATCATACAATAGTCTCCTTTTTGACTGGCTTTTTTCACTTAGGGTATCTTCAAGGTTCATTCATGTTGTAGTATACAGCATATGTTTCTTTTATATGGCTGTATAATGTTCTACTGATATATGGATATATCATGTTTTATTTATTCCTTCATCAGTTCATGGACATTTAAGTTCTTTCTACTCTGGGTTATTATGAATAAAGTTGCTGTGAACATTCATGTAGAAGTTTTCATGTGGATGCATCTTTTCAGTTGTCTTGAGTATATACCTAGGAGAGGAATTTTTGGGTCATATGATAATAATATGTTCAACTTTTTGAGGAACTACCAGAATTTTCCAAAGAACCTGCACCATTTTGCATTGCTACAACAATGTATGAGGGTTCAGTTTCTCCAGATCCTTACCAATACTTGTTACTGTCTGTCTTTTTTATTTTAGCCAGTCTAGTAGATGTGAAATGGTATCTCATTGTGGTTTTGATTTGTATTTCTCTAACAACTAATGACGTTCAGTCATTTTTCCTGCGCTGTTGCCCCCCCCATATGTCTTCTTTGGAGAAATTTCTATTCAAATTAAATCTATTCAAATGTGAAATCTTTGACATTTTTATTGTGTTGTCTTTTTGTTATTGAGTTGTAGTATTTCTTTATATGTTGTGGATATTAAACCTTTATCACATATATATTTGCACATATTTTCTCCCATCTGTGTGTTGTCCTTTCACTTTCTTGATGGTGTTGTTTTCAGCACAAAAGTTTCAGTTTCAACCCAAAAAAGCCGCTTTCTTGCCATTAGACAAGATGTCATGCAGTCTATGACAGTTTCTAACTAAGTGGGTTGTAGAGGACTTGCACTTACAGGTACACCTCTTCCACCAGGGGTTTTGCCTTCCAAAATCTGCAAAGGCTGGAGTAAAGTCTGGTCCTCGAGGCAAAATCCAAGGGTCCAGAGTTCGCACTGGCAATTTGGGTTGGTTGGTTTTGTCAAGAACCACATCACTGGAAGTCCAGCAAAAACTCCTGGTCATACTGCTTCTTGTCTTCAGTATCAACAAACTTCCAGGAATCTGTTTTGAATGAAAATGTCACCTCTTCACCAGAACTAGAAATCCAGTGTATCTATTTTTTTTCTTTTTTGGTTTGTGCTTTTGGCCTTATACTTAAATCATTGTCTCACCCTGGATCATAAGGATTCACCCTTATATTTTCTTCTAAGAGTTTTGTGGTTTTAGCTCTTGCATTTAGGTCTGGTTCATTTTTAGTTTAATTTTTATATATGATGTGAGGCAGAAGTCTAACTTCATTCTTTTGCATGTGGATATCCATTTGTCCTAGAACCATTCCTTGAGAAGACTATTCTTTCCTCATCAAATTATTTTGGCACCTTTGTGGAAAATCAATTAACCACAAATAAAATGGTTTATTTCTTAACACAATTCTAAAGTTCATTTTATTTCTTTTATTATGATTGTTAAACATATTTTCACATGTTTAATGGTCATTTTGGTATCTTTTGTGCGGATAAGTTGTGTGGTCATGTCTTTTGCCAAATTTTCCATAGGATGTCTTTTTGTCTTCTTTCCTCAGATTCTTAGAAGTTCTTTGTGTATTAGAGATATTCCTCCTTTATCTGCGATGTAAATTACAAATATTTTCTGCTTGTTGGTCATTTATCTTTTAACTTGGCTCATGGTGGTTTTGGTCAAGTAAACATTTTTATTTTTATGTAGTCAAATGAATCTTTTTTCAAATATTACATCTTGATTTTAAGACACAGTTGTAAAGCCTTTCCCTATGTCCAGATTATAGAAAAATTCACCCATGTTTTCATCTAGTCCTTGTCTGGTCATCTGGTTTCATCTTTTATGTTTAAAACTCTGTTTTATCTTCATTGTTGCTATTGTAAATAATTCTTTTTACTACAATGTTATCCACTCATTGATTATCGTGTGTATGATAACTATTAAGGGGCACCTGGGTGGCTCAGTCAGTTAAGTGTCTGGTCTTGGTTATGGCTCAGGTCATGGTCTCGGGGTCATGAAATGCAGCCCATGTCAGGACTCCATGTTCAGTGTGGAGTCTGCTTGAGATTTTCTCTCCATCTCCTTCTGCTCCTCTCCCCAGTCATGCACATGTGTTCTCGCTCTAAAATAAATAAATGCAGAAATAAAATCTTTTTTTAAAAGAAAACTATTAATTTTTGTATGTTGATTTTATATACTATACCTTGCAGAATTCTTGTACTGCTTGAGATAGTGTTACTGATTCTCTAGCTTTATTTTATTTTATCTACTGTTTTCTAATAATTATTTCCTGCTTTTTTCTTTATTATGTTCTTCCTTGTGGTTTCTTTCTCTTTTTTAAAGTATTTATTTAATTGAGAGAGAGTGCATGGGGGGTGAGGAGCAGTGGGAGAGCAAGAGAGAAACTCAAGCAGACTCTGGCTGAGTGTGGAGCCTCACACATGGCTTGATTTCACACCCCTGAGATCATGACCTGAGTTGAAAACCAAGTCAGATGTTCAATCAACTGCACCACCCAGGCACCTCTTCCTTGTGGTTTCTTTTGTTCTTTCTCTAACTTAAACTGGAAATTTAATTAATTTTAATTTAATTCAATTTATTTAATTTTATCAATGTAGGCTTAGGAATATGAATTTTTCCTGAATATATGAATTTTCCTTGGAATATATGTCTTACGTATATCCCATAGATTCTGATATGCAGCAATTCTGTAATTTCAGTAATTCCCTTATACTCGATCATTGTTAACTATAAGGTTTTTCAATTTTCAGGTAGAAAATTATGCCAGTTATTAAATTATTGCGTCTCAGATCCAAATTCACTCTTCATTGCCTGCTCCGTGAAAATGGATATGGGCCCATTAAATACTGTGCCTTTGTCAGTTGGCACATGTTTGGCTTTGACAGTAGAGGGCACTGGAGAGACACTGCAGGAAGAATTCCCATCTGCTCACTCAGTAGGCTTCCTCAGCTTGGGTGGCTTCTCCAGGGCCCAGCCTCTGAGGTATGTGAGCCTGTCCCTTGTCTAGTTCCTGCAGTGCAGAGAGTTTCTCTAATGCAACTCCTTCAGGATACATGGCCCCATATGGGGCACAGTGCTTTCTTACAAACAAACAAACAAACAATCCCGAACTTAGGGGGAAGAAAAAGACTAATGGGATAGAATTGAGTATAGAAGTAAACTGATACATTCATGGTTAATTGGTTTTCAACAGGAATGCCAAGACAATTCAATGGGGAATAGAATGGTCTTTTGAACAAATGGTGGAATGCTGTAAATCCACATGCAAAAGAATGAAATTGGACCCCTACCTCACACCATACTAAAAAATTAACTCAAAGTGGGTTAAGGACCTAAATGTCAGAGCTAAAACTATCAAACTCTTAGAGGAAAAGAGGTGTAGATCTTCATGACTTTATGTTAGACAGTGGTTTCTTAGACATGAGCCCCAAAGCATAAATAACCAAAGAAAAAATTGGAAAAATGAACTTTATGAAAATTAAAAACTGTCATGCTTCAAAGGACACTATCAGGAGAAAATATTTGCAAATCATATATCTGTTAAGGGATTTGTAGTCAGAATATAGAAAGAACATTTACAACTCACTAAAAAGAGACAATACTATTTTAAAATGTGCAAAGTGAGTAAACATTTTTCCAAAAACTGGTATACAAATGGTCAATAAGTACATAAAAAGGCATTCAACATTATTAGTCATGAGAAAGTACAAGTCAAAACTATAATAAGATAACCTACATAACAAAAACAGCTGTATCGAGGTACCTGGGTGGCTCAGTGGGTTAAGCCTCTGCCTTCCGCTCTGGTCATGATCTCAGTGTCCTGGGATCGAGTTCCCGCATCGGGCTCTCTGCTTGGTAGGGAGCCTGCTTCCCCCTCTCCCTCTGCCTGCCTCTCTGCCTACTTGTGATCTCTGTTAAGTAAATACATTTAAAATAAAAAAATCTTAAAAAAAAAAACAGCTGTATCATTTCAGATTTCCTTATAAATTGCTGGTGGGAATGTAAAATGGTACAGACATTTTGTAAAATACTTTGTCAATTCCTCAGAAAGTTAAACATAGAGTTACCACAGGCCCAAGCAATTCCACTCATAGGTATATACCCAGAACAATTGAAAACATATGTCCAGACAAAAACTTGTATGGGAATGTTCACAACAGCATAGTACCCCCAAAACAGAAACAACCTAAATGCTTATCAACTGATAAACGCAATGTGCTATATCCACACAATAGAAAATTAATCATCCAGAAATAAGAATGAAGTACCGATACATTAAACAATATAGATGAACCTTGAAAACATTATGCTACATAAATGAGATCAGCCACAAGAGACCATCCACTTATATGTAATGTCCAGAATAGACAAAATATAGAGACAATAAGTTGATTAGTATTGCCTGGGCTGGGGCTTTTAGTTGGGAGCAAATGGGGAGTGACTGCTAATAGGTATGGGGTTTCTTTTTGAGGTGATGAAAATATTCTCAAACTGATTGTAAATATACTAAAACCCATTGAACTGTACACTTTATTTTTATTTTAATCAAGGTATAATTGTCATATAACAATCTGTTAGTTTCAGGTGTACAACATAGTTATTCAATATTTGTATATATTGCAAAATCATCCCAATAAGTCTAATTGACATCCATCACCATACATGGTTATAAAATTTTTTTCCTGTAATGAAAACTTTCAAGATTTTGGGGTGCCTGGGTGGCTCAATCATTGGGTATCTGCCTTCTTCTCAGGTTATGATCCCAGAGTCCTGGGATCAAGCCCCGTGTCGGGCTCCCTGCTCAGCAGGAGGCCTGCTTCTCCTTCTCCGACTTCCCCCTGCCACCCCGCTTATGTTTCCTCTCTTGCTGTCTCTCTCTCTGTCTCTGTCAAATAGATAAATAAAATCTTTAAAAAAAAAAAAACTTTGAAGATTTATTCCCTCAGCAACTTTCAAATATGCAATATAGTATTCACTATAGTCATTGTGCTGTACATTACAACCCCATGACTTATTTCATAACCGGAAGTTTGTACATTTCAACCCCTTCACCTATTCTTCTGCCACCCCCAACCCCCACCCCCACACCTCTTGCAACCACCAATCATTCTCTGTATCTATGGGCTTGGAGTGGTTTTGTCTTTATTGTTGTTTT